>NC_090449.1:563137100-563767584 GCF_031143425.1 Pleurodeles waltl | reverse complement strand
GTGGCTCCTCTCAGATTCCAGAACTTTCTGCCACAGAAATGTGAGGAACATGTGTTTTTTTAGCCAAATTTTGAGGTTTGCAAAGGATTCTGGGTAACAGAACCTGGTCCAAGCCCCACAAGTCACCCCATCTTGGATTCCCCTAGGTCTCTAGTTTTCAGAAATTCACAGGTTTGGTAGGTTTCCCTAGGTGCCGGCTGAGCTAGAGGCCAAAATCTACAGGTAGGCACTTTGCAAAAAACACCTCTGTTTTCTAAAAATTTGGATGTGTCCACGTTGCGCTTTGGGGCGTTTCCTCTCGCGGGTCGTAGGCCTACCCACACAAGTGAGGTATCATTTTTATCGGGAGACTTGGGGGAACGCTGGGTGGAAGGAAATTTGTGGCTCCTCTCAGATTCCAGAACTTTCTGCCACAGAAATGTGAGGAACATGTGTTTTTTTAGCCAAATTTTGAGGTTTGCAAAGGATTCTGGGTAACAGAACCTGGTCCGAGCCCCACAAGTCACCCCATCTTGGATTCCCCTAGGTCTCTAGTTTTCAGAAATGCACAGGTTTGGTAGGTTTCCCTAGGTGCCGGCTGAGCTAGAGGCCAAAATGTACAGGTAGGCACTTCGCAAAAAAAACCTCTGTTTTCTTTCAAAAATTTGGATGTATCCACGTTGCGCTTTGGGGCGTTTCCTGTCGCGGGCACTAGGCCTACCAGCACAAGTGAGGTATCATTTTTATCGGGAGACTTGGGGGAACGCTGGGTGGAAGGAAATTTGTGGCTCCTCTCAGATTCCAGAACTTTCTGCCACAGAAATGTGAGGAACATGTGTTTTTTTAGCCAAATTTTGAGGTTTGCAAAGGATTCTGGGTAACAGAACCTGGTCCGAGCCCCACAAGTCACCCCATCTTCGATTCCCCTAGGTCTCTAGTTTTCAGAAATGCACAGGTTCGGTAGGTTTCCCTAGGTGCCGGCTGAGCTAGAGGCCAAAATGTACAGGTAGGCACTTCGCAAAAAAAACCTCTGTTTTCTTTCAAAAATTTGGATGTATCCACGTTGCGCTTTGGGGCGTTTCCTGTCGCGGGCGCTAGGCCTACCAGCACAAGTGAGGTATCATTTTTATCGGGAGACTTGGGGGAACGCTGGGTGGAAGGAAATTTGTGGCTCCTCTCAGATTCCAGAACTTTCTGCCACAGAAATGTGAGGAACATGTGTTTTTTTAGACAAATTTTGAGGTTTGCAAAGGATTCTGGGTAACAGAACCTAGTCCGAGCCCCACAAGTCACCCCATCTTGGATTCCCCTAGGTCTCTAGTTTTCAGAAATGCACAGGTTTGGAAGGTTTCCATAGGTGCCGGGTGAGCTAGAGGCCAAAATCTACAGGTAGGCACTTCGCAAAAATCACCTCTGTTTTCTTTAAAAAATTGGATGTGTCCACGTTACGCTTTAGGGCGTTTCCTGTCGCGGGCGCTAGGCCTACCCTCACAAGTGAGGTATCATTTTTATCGGGAGACTTGGGGGAACGCTGGGTGGAAGGAAATTTGTGGCTCCTCTCAGATTCCAGAACTTTCTGCCATAGAAATGTGAGGAACATGTGTTTTTTTAGCCAAATTTTGAGGTTTGCAAAGGATTCTGGGTAACAGAACCTGGTCCGAGCCCCACAAGTCACCCCATCTTGGATTCTCCTAGGCCTCTAGTTTTCAGAAATGCACAGGTTTGGTAGGTTTCCCTAGGTGCCGGCTGAGCTAGAGGCCAAAATCTACAGGTAGGCACTTCGCAAAAAACACCTCTGTTTTCTTTCAAAAATTTGGATGTGTCCACGTTGCGCTTTGGGGCGTTTCCTGTTGCGGGCGCTAGGCCTACCCACACAAGTGAGGTATCATTTTTATCGGGAGACTTGGGGGAATGCTGGGTGGAAGGAAATTTGTGGCTCCTCTCAGATTCCATAACTTTCTGCCACAGAAATGTGAGGAACATGTGTTTTTTTTAGCCAAATTTTGAGGTTTGCAAAGGATTCTGGGTAACAGAACCTGGTCCGAGCCCCACAAGTCACCCCATCTTGGGTTCCCCTAGGTTTCTAGCTTTCAGAAATGCACAGGTTTGGTAGGTTTCCCTAGGTGCCGGCTGAGCTAGAGGCCAAAATCTACAGGTAGGCACTTTGCAAAAATCACCTCTGTTTTCTTTCAAAAAATTGGATGAGTCCACGTTGCGCTTTGGGGCGTTTCCTGTCGCGGGCGCTAGGCCTACCCACACAAGTGAGGTATCATTTTTATCGGGAGACTTGGGGGAAAGCTGGGTGGAAGGAAATTTGTGGCTCCTCTCAGATTCCAGAACTTTCTGCCACAGAAATGGGAGGAACATGTGTTTTTTTAGCCAAATTTTGAGGTTTGCAAAGGATTCTGGGTAACAGAACCTGGTCCGAGCCCCACAAGTCACCCCATCTTGGATTCCCCTAGGTCTCTAGTTTTCAGAAATGCACAGGTTTGGTAGGTTTCCCTAGGTGCCGGCTGAGCTAGAGGCCAAAATCTACAGGTAGGCACTTCGCAAAAAACACCTTTGTTTTCTTTCAAAAATTTGGATGTGTCCACGTTGCGCTTTGGGGCGTTTCCTGACGCGGGCGGTCGGCCTACCCACACAAGGGAGGTATCATTTTTATCCGGAGACTTGGAGGAACGCTGGGTGGAAGGAAATTTGTGGCTCCTCTCAGATTCCAGAACTTTCTGCCACAGAAATGTGAGGAACATGTGTTTTTTTAGCCAAATTTTGAGGTTTGCAAAGGATTCTGGGTAACAGAACCTGGTCCGAGCCCCACAAGTCACCCCATCTTGGATTCCCCTAGGTCTCTAGCTTTCAGAAATGCACAGGTCCTGTAAGTTTCCCTAGGTGCCGGCTGAGCTAGAGGCCAAAATCTACAGGTAGGCACTTTGCAAAAATCACCTCTGTTTTCTTTCAAAAAATTGGATGTGTCCACGTTGCGCTTTGGGGCGTTTCCTGTCGCGGGCGCTAGGCCTACCCACACAAGTGAGGTATCATTTTTATCGGGAGACTTGGGGGAAAGCTGGGTGGAAGGAAATTTGTGGCTCCTCTCAGATTCCAGAACTTTCTGCCACAGAAATGTGAAGAACATGTGTTTTTTTAGCCAAATTTTGAGGTTTGCAAAGGATTCTGGGTAACAGAACCTGGTCCGAGCCCCACAAGTCACCCCATCTTGGATTCCCCTAGGCCTCTAGTTTTCAGAAATGCACAGGTTTGGTAGGTTTCCCTAGGTGCCGGCTGAGCTAGAGGCCAAAATCTACAGGTAGGCACTTCGCAAAAAACACCTCTGTTTTCTTTCAAAAATGTGGATGTGTCCACGTTGCGCTTTGGGGCGTTTCCTGTTGCGGGCGCTAGGCCTACCCACACAAGTGAGGTATCATTTTTATCGGGAGACTTGGGGGAATGCTGGGTGGAAGGAAATTTGTGGCTCCTCTCAGATTCCATAACTTTCTGCCACAGAAATGTGAGGAACATGTGTTTTTTTAGCCAAATTTTTAGGTTTGTAAAGGATTCTGGGTAACAGAACCTGGTCCGAGCCCCACAAGTCACCCCATCTTGGGTTCCCCTAGGTCTCTAGCTTTCAGAAATGCACAGGTTTGATAGGTTTCCCTAGGTGCTGGCTGAGCTAGAGGCCAAAATCTACAGGTAGGCACTTTGCAAAAAACACCTTTGTTTTCTTTCAAAAATTTGGATGTGTCCACGTTGCGCTTTGGGGCGTTTCCTGTCGCGGGCGGTCGGCCTACCCACACAAGGGAGGTATCATTTTTATCCGGAGACTTGGGGGAACGCTGGGTGGAAGGAAATTTGTGGCTCCTCTCAGATTCCAGAACTTTCTGCCACAGAAATGTGAGGAACATGTGTTTTTTTAGCCAAATTTTGAGGTTTGCAAAGGATTCTGGGTAACAGAACCTGGTCCGAGCCCCACAAGTCACCCCATCTTGGATTCCCCTAGGTCTCTAGCTTTCAGAAATGCACAGGTTTGGTAAGTTTCCCTAGGTGCCGGCTGAGCTAGAGGCCAAAATCTACAGGTAGGCACTTTGCAAAAATCACTTCTGTTTTCTTTGAAAAAATTGGATGTGTCCACGTTGCGCATTGGGGCGTTTCCTGTCGCGGGCGCTAGGCCTACCCACACAAGTGAGGTATCATTTTTATCGGGAGACTTGGGGGAAAGCTGGGTGGAAGGAAATTTGTGGCTCCTCTCAGATTCCAGAACTTTCTGCCACAGAAATGTGAAGAACATGTGTTTTTTTAGCCAAATTTTGAGGTTTGCAAAGGATTCTGGGTAACAGAACCTGGTCCGAGCCCCACAAGTCACCCTATCTTGGATTCCCCTAGGTCTCTAGTTTTCAGAAATGCACAGGTTTGGTAGGTTTCCCTAGGTGCCGGCTGAGCTAGAGGCCAAAATGTACAGGTAGGCACTTCGCAAAAAAAACCTCTGTTTTCTTTCAAAAATTTGGATGTATCCACGTTGCGCTTTGGGGCGTTTCCTGTCGCGGGCGCTAGGCCTACCAGCACAAGTGAGGTATCATTTTTATCGGGAGACTTGGGGGAACGCTGGGTGGAAGGAAATTTGTGGCTCCTCTCAGATTCCAGAACTTTCTGCCACAGAAATGTGAGGAACATGTGTTTTTTTAGACAAATTTTGAGGTTTGCAAAGGATTCTGGGTAACAGAACCTAGTCCGAGCCCCACAAGTCACCCCATCTTGGATTCCCCTAGGTCTCTAGTTTTCAGAAATGCACAGGTTTGGAAGGTTTCCATAGGTGCCGGGTGAGCTAGAGGCCAAAATCTACAGGTAGGCACTTCGCAAAAATCACCTCTGTTTTCTTTAAAAAATTGGATGTGTCCACGTTACGCTTTAGGGCGTTTCCTGTCGCGGGCGCTAGGCCTACCCTCACAAGTGAGGTATCATTTTTATCGGGAGACTTGGGGGAACGCTGGGTGGAAGGAAATTTGTGGCTCCTCTCAGATTCCAGAACTTTCTGCCATAGAAATGTGAGGAACATGTGTTTTTTTAGCCAAATTTTGAGGTTTGCAAAGGATTCTGGGTAACAGAACCTGGTCCGAGCCCCACAAGTCACCCCATCTTGGATTCTCCTAGGCCTCTAGTTTTCAGAAATGCACAGGTTTGGTAGGTTTCCCTAGGTGCCGGCTGAGCTAGAGGCCAAAATCTACAGGTAGGCACTTCGCAAAAAACACCTCTGTTTTCTTTCAAAAATTTGGATGTGTCCACGTTGCGCTTTGGGGCGTTTCCTGTTGCGGGCGCTAGGCCTACCCACACAAGTGAGGTATCATTTTTATCGGGAGACTTGGGGGAATGCTGGGTGGAAGGAAATTTGTGGCTCCTCTCAGATTCCATAACTTTCTGCCACAGAAATGTGAGGAACATGTGTTTTTTTAGCCAAATTTTGAGGTTTGCAAAGGATTCTGGGTAACAGAACCTGGTCCGAGCCCCACAAGTCACCCCATCTTGGGTTCCCCTAGGTTTCTAGCTTTCAGAAATGCACAGGTTTGGTAGGTTTCCCTAGGTGCCGGCTGAGCTAGAGGCCAAAATCTACAGGTAGGCACTTTGCAAAAATCACCTCTGTTTTCTTTCAAAAAATTGGATGAGTCCACGTTGCGCTTTGGGGCGTTTCCTGTCGCGGGCGCTAGGCCTACCCACACAAGTGAGGTATCATTTTTATCGGGAGACTTGGGGGAAAGCTGGGTGGAAGGAAATTTGTGGCTCCTCTCAGATTCCAGAACTTTCTGCCACAGAAATGGGAGGAACATGTGTTTTTTTAGCCAAATTTTGAGGTTTGCAAAGGATTCTGGGTAACAGAACCTGGTCCGAGCCCCACAAGTCACCCCATCTTGGATTCCCCTAGGTCTCTAGTTTTCAGAAATGCACAGGTTTGGTAGGTTTCCCTAGGTGCCGGCTGAGCTAGAGGCCAAAATCTACAGGTAGGCACTTCGCAAAAAACACCTTTGTTTTCTTTCAAAAATTTGGATGTGTCCACGTTGCGCTTTGGGGCGTTTCCTGACGCGGGCGGTCGGCCTACCCACACAAGGGAGGTATCATTTTTATCCGGAGACTTGGAGGAACGCTGGGTGGAAGGAAATTTGTGGCTCCTCTCAGATTCCAGAACTTTCTGCCACAGAAATGTGAGGAACATGTGTTTTTTTAGCCAAATTTTGAGGTTTGCAAAGGATTCTGGGTAACAGAACCTGGTCCGAGCCCCACAAGTCACCCCATCTTGGATTCCCCTAGGTCTCTAGCTTTCAGAAATGCACAGGTCCTGTAAGTTTCCCTAGGTGCCGGCTGAGCTAGAGGCCAAAATCTACAGGTAGGCACTTTGCAAAAATCACCTCTGTTTTCTTTCAAAAAATTGGATGTGTCCACGTTGCGCTTTGGGGCGTTTCCTGTCGCGGGCGCTAGGCCTACCCACACAAGTGAGGTATCATTTTTATCGGGAGACTTGGGGGAAAGCTGGGTGGAAGGAAATTTGTGGCTCCTCTCAGATTCCAGAACTTTCTGCCACAGAAATGTGAAGAACATGTGTTTTTTTAGCCAAATTTTGAGGTTTGCAAAGGATTCTGGGTAACAGAACCTGGTCCGAGCCCCACAAGTCACCCCATCTTGGATTCCCCTAGGCCTCTAGTTTTCAGAAATGCACAGGTTTGGTAGGTTTCCCTAGGTGCCGGCTGAGCTAGAGGCCAAAATCTACAGGTAGGCACTTCGCAAAAAACACCTCTGTTTTCTTTCAAAAATGTGGATGTGTCCACGTTGCGCTTTGGGGCGTTTCCTGTTGCGGGCGCTAGGCCTACCCACACAAGTGAGGTATCATTTTTATCGGGAGACTTGGGGGAATGCTGGGTGGAAGGAAATTTGTGGCTCCTCTCAGATTCCATAACTTTCTGCCACAGAAATGTGAGGAACATGTGTTTTTTTAGCCAAATTTTTAGGTTTGTAAAGGATTCTGGGTAACAGAACCTGGTCCGAGCCCCACAAGTCACCCCATCTTGGGTTCCCCTAGGTCTCTAGCTTTCAGAAATGCACAGGTTTGATAGGTTTCCCTAGGTGCTGGCTGAGCTAGAGGCCAAAATCTACAGGTAGGCACTTTGCAAAAAACACCTTTGTTTTCTTTCAAAAATTTGGATGTGTCCACGTTGCGCTTTGGGGCGTTTCCTGTCGCGGGCGGTCGGCCTACCCACACAAGGGAGGTATCATTTTTATCCGGAGACTTGGGGGAACGCTGGGTGGAAGGAAATTTGTGGCTCCTCTCAGATTCCAGAACTTTCTGCCACAGAAATGTGAGGAACATGTGTTTTTTTAGCCAAATTTTGAGGTTTGCAAAGGATTCTGGGTAACAGAACCTGGTCCGAGCCCCACAAGTCACCCCATCTTGGATTCCCCTAGGTCTCTAGCTTTCAGAAATGCACAGGTTTGGTAAGTTTCCCTAGGTGCCGGCTGAGCTAGAGGCCAAAATCTACAGGTAGGCACTTTGCAAAAATCACTTCTGTTTTCTTTGAAAAAATTGGATGTGTCCACGTTGCGCATTGGGGCGTTTCCTGTCGCGGGCGCTAGGCCTACCCACACAAGTGAGGTATCATTTTTATCGGGAGACTTGGGGGAAAGCTGGGTGGAAGGAAATTTGTGGCTCCTCTCAGATTCCAGAACTTTCTGCCACAGAAATGTGAAGAACATGTGTTTTTTTAGCCAAATTTTGAGGTTTGCAAAGGATTCTGGGTAACAGAACCTGGTCCGAGCCCCACAAGTCACCCTATCTTGGATTCCCCTAGGTCTCTAGTTTTCAGAAATGCACAGGTTTGGTAGGTTTCCCTAGGTGCCGGCTGAGCTAGAGGCCAAAATCTACAGGTAGGCACTTTGCAAAAAACACCTCTGTTTTCTTTAAAAAATTTGGATGTGTCCACGTTGCGCTTTGGGGCGTTTCCTGTCGCGGGTGCTAGGCCTACACACACAAGTGAGGTATCATTTTTATCGGGAGACTTGGGGGAACGCTGGGTGGAAGGAAATTTGTCGCTCCTCTCAGATTCCAGAACTTTCTACCACAGAAATGTGAGGAACATGTGTTTTTTTAGCCAAATTTTGAGGTTTGCAAAGGATTCTGGGTAACAGAACCTGGTCCAAGCCCCACAAGTCACCCCATATTGGATTCCCCTAGGTCTCTAGTTTTCAGAAATGCACAGGTTTGGTAGGTTTCCCTAGGTGCCGGCTGAGCTAGAGGCCAAAATCTACAGGTAGGCACTTCGCAAAAATCACCTCTGTTTTCTTTCAAAAAATTGGATGTGTCCACGTTGCGCTTTGGGGCGTTTCCTGTCGCGGGCGCTAGGCCTACCCACACAAGTGAGGTATCAATTTTTATCGGGAGACTTGGAACGCTGGGTGGAAGGAAATTTGTGGCTCCTCTCAGATTCCAGAACTTTCTGCCACAGAAATTTGAGGAACATGTGTTTTTTTAGACAAATTTTGAGGTTTGCAAAGGATTCTGGGTAACAGAACCTGGTCGGAGCCCCACAAGTCACCCTAGCTTGAATTCTCCTAGGTCTCTAGTTTTCAGAAATGCACAGGTTTGGTAGGTTTCCCTAGGTGCCGGCTGAGCTAGAGGCCAAAATCTACAGGTAGGCACTTCGCAAAAAACACCTCTGTTTTCTTTCAAAAATTAGGATGTGTCCACGTTGCGCTTTGGGGCGTTTCCTGTCGCGGGCGCTAGGCCTACCCACACAAGTGAGGTATCATTTTTATCGGGAGACTTGGGGGAATGCTGGGTGGAAGGAAATTTGTCGCTCCTCTCAGATTCCAGAACTTTCTACTACAGAAATGTGAGGAACATGTGTTTTTTTAGCCAAATTTTGAGGTTTGCAAAGGATTCTGGGTAACAGAACCTGGTCCGAGCCCCACAAGTCACCCCATAAGTCACCCCATATTGGATTCCCCTAGGTCTCTAGTTTTCAGAAATGCACAGGTATGGTAGGTTTCCCTAGGTGCCGGCTGAGCTAGAGGCCAAAATCTACAGGTAGGCACTTCGCAAAAAACACCTCTGTTTTCTTTCAAAAATTTGAATGTGTCCACGTTGCGCTTTGGGGCATTTCCTGTCGCGGGCGCTAGGCCTACCCACACAAGTGAGGTATCATTTTTATCGGGAGACTTGGGGGAACGCTGGGTGGAAGAAAATTTGTGGCTCCTCTCAGATTCCAGAACTTTCTGCCACAGAAATGTGAGGAACATGTGTTTTTTTAGCCAAATTTTGAGGTTTGCAAAGGATTCTGGGTAACAGAACCTGGTCCGAGCCCCACAAGTAACCCCATCTTGGATTCCCCTAGGTCTCTAGTTTTCAGAAATGCACAGGTTTGGTAGGTTTCCCTAGGTGCCGGCTGAGCTAGAGGCCAAAATCTATAGGTAGGCACTTCGCAAAAAACACCTCTGTTTTCTTTCAAAAATTTGGATGTATCCACGTTGCGCTTTGGGGCGTTTCCTGTCGCGGGCGCTAGGCCTACCAGCACAAGTGAGGTATCATTTTTATCGGGAGACTTGGGGGAATGCTGGGTGGAAGGAAATGTGTGGCTCCTCTCAGATTCCAGAACTTTCTGCCACAGAAATGTGAGGAACATGTGTTTTCTTAGCCAAATTTTGAGGTTTGCAAAGTATTCTGGGTAACAGAACCTAGTCCGAGCCCCACAAGTCACCCCATCTTGGATTCCCCTAGGTCTCTAGTTCTCAGAAATGCACAGGTTTGGAAGGTTTCCCTAGGTGCCGGGTGAGCTAGAGGCCAAAATCTACAGGTAGGCACTTCGCAAAAATCACCTCTGTTTTCTTTCAAAAATTGGATGTGTCCACGTTACGCTTTGGGGCGTTTCCTGTCGCGGGCGCTAGGCCTACCCTCACAAGTGAGGTATCATTTTTATCGGGAGACTTGGGGGAACGCTGGGTGGAAGGAAATTTGTGGCTCCTCTCAGATTCCAGAACTTTCTGCCATAGAAATGTGAGGAACATGTGTTTTTTTAGCCAAATTTTGAGGTTTGCAAAGGATTCTGGGTAACAGAACCTGGTCCGAGCCCCACAAGTCACCCCATCTTGCATTCCCCTAGGCCTCTAGTTTTCAGAAATGCACAGGTTTGGTAGGTTTCCCTATGTGCCAGCTGAGCTAGAGGCCAAAATCTACAGGTAGGCACTTCGCAAAAAACACCTCTGTTTTCTTTCAAAAATTTGGATGTGTCCACGTTGCGCTTTGGGGCGTTTCCTGTTGCGGGCGCTAGGCCTACCCACACAAGTGAGGTATCATTTTTATCGGGAGACTTTGGGGAATGCTGGGTGGAAGGAAATTTGTGGCTCCTCTCAGATTCCATAACTTTCTGCCACAGAAATATGAGGAACATGTGTTTTTGTAGCCAAATTTTTAGGTTTGCAAAGTATTCTGGGTAACAGAACCTGGTCCGAGCCCCACAAGTCACCCCATCTTGGGTTCCCCTAGGTCTCTAGCTTTCAGAAATGCACAGGTTTGGTAGGTTTCCCTAGGTGCCGGCTGAGCTAGAGGCCAAAATCTACAGGTAGGCACTTTGCAAAAATCACCTCTGTTTTCTTTCAAAAAATTGGATGTGTCCACGTTGCGCTTTGGGGCGTTTCCTGTCGCGGGCGCTAGGCCTACCCACACAAGTGAGGTATCAATTTTTATCGGGAGACTTGGGGGAACGCTGGGTGGAAGGAAATTTGTGGCTCCTCTCAGATTCCAGAACTTTCTGCCACAGAAATGGGAGGAACATGTGTTTTTTTAGACAAATTTTGAGGTTTGCAAAGGATTCTGGGTAACAGAACCTGGTCGGAGCCCCACAAGTCACCCTAGCTTGAATTCTCCTAGGTCTCTAGTTTTCAGAAATGCACAGGTTTGGTAGGTTTCCCTAGGTGCCGGCTGAGCTAGAGGCCAAAATCTACAGGTAGGCACTTCGCAAAAAACACCTCTGTTTTCTTTCAAAAATTAGGATGTGTCCACGTTGCGCTTTGGGGCGTTTCCTGTCGCGGGCGCTAGGCCTACCCACACAAGTGAGGTATAATTTTTATCGGGAGACTTGGGGGAATGCTGGGTGGAAGGAAATTTGTCGCTCCTCTCAGATTCCAGAACTTTCTACCACAGAAATGTGAGGAACATGTGTTTTTTTAGCCAAATTTTGAGGTTTGCAAAGGATTCTGGGTAACAGAACCTGGTCCGAGCCCCACATGTCACCCCATAAGTCACCCCATATTGGATTCCCCTAGGTCTCTAGTTTTCAGAAATGCACAGGTTTGGTAGGTTTCCCTAGGTGCTGGCTGAGCTAGAGGCCAAAATCTACAGGTAGGCACTTCGCAAAAAACACCTCTGTTTTCTTTCAAAAATTTGGATGCGTCCACGTTGCGCTTTGGGGCATTTCCTGTCGCGGGCGCTAGGCCTACCCACACAAGTGAGGTATCATTTTTATCGGGAGACTTGGGGGAACGCTGGGTGGAAGGAAATTTGTGGCTCCTCTCAGATTCCAGAACTTTCTGCCACAGAAATGTGAGGAACATGTGTTTTTTTAGCCAAATTTTGAGGTTTGCAAAGGATTCTGGGTAACAGAACCTGGTCCGAGCCCCACAAGTCACCCCATCTTGGATTCCCCTAGGTCTCTAGTTTTCAGAAATGCACAGGTTTGGTAGGTTTCCCTAGGTGCCGGCTGAGCTAGAGGCCAAAATCTACAGGTAGGCACTTCGCAAAAAACACCTTTGTTTTCTTTCAAAAATTTGGATGTGTCCACGTTGCGCTTTGGGGTGTTTCCTGTCGCAGGCGGTCGGCCTACCCACACAAGGGAGCTATCATTTTTATCCGGAGACTCGGGGGAACGCTGGGTGGAAGGAAATTTGTGGCTCCTCTCAGATTCCAGAACTTTCTGCCACAGAAATGTGAGGAACATGTGTTTTTTTAGCCAAATTTTGAGGTTTGCAAAGGATTCTGGGTAACAGAACCTGGTCCGAGCCCCACAAGTCACCCCATCTTGGATTCCCCTAGGTCTCTAGCTTTCAGAAATGCACAGGTTCTGTAAGTTTCCCTAGGTGCCGGCTGAGCTAGAGGCCAAAATCTACAGGTAGGCACTTTGCAAAAATCACCTCTGTTTTCTTTAAAAAAATTAGATGTGTCCACGTTGCGCTTTGGGGCGTTTCCTGTCGCGGGCGCTAGGCCTACCCACACAAGTGAGGTATCATTTTTATCGGGAGACTTGGGGGAAAGCTGGGTGGAAGGAAATTTGTGGCTCCTCTCAGATTCCAGAACTTTCTGCCACAGAAATTTGAAGACCATGTGTTTTTTTAGCCAAATTTTGAGGTTTGCAAAGGATTCTGGGTAACAGAACCTGGTCCGAGCCCCACAAGTCACCCCATCTTGGATTCCCCTAGGTCTCTAGTTTTCAGAAATGCACAGGTTTGGTAGGTTTCCCTAGGTGCCGGCTGAGCTAGAGGCCAAAATCTACAGGTAGGCACTTCGCAAAAAAAACCTCTGTTTTCTTTCAAAAATTTGGATGTATCCACGTTGCGCTTTGGGGCGTTTCCTGTCGCGGGCGCTAGGCCTACCAGCACAAGTGAGGTATCATTTTTATCGGGAGACTTGGGGGAACGCTGGGTGGAAGGAAATTTGTGGCTCCTCTCAGATTCCAGAACTTTCTGCCACAGAAATGTGAGGAACATGTGTTTTTTTAGACAAATTTTGAGGTTTGCAAAGGATTCTGGGTAACAGAACCTAGTCCGAGCCCCACAAGTCACCCCATCTTGGATTCCCCTAGGTCTCTAGTTTTCAGAAATGCACAGGTTTGGAAGGTTTCCATAGGTGCCGGGTGAGCTAGAGGCCAAAATCTACAGGTAGGCACTTTGCAAAAATCACCTCTGTTTTCTTTCAAAAAATTGGATGAGTCCACGTTGCGCTTTGGGGCGTTTCCTGTCGCGGGCGCTAGGCCTACCCACACAAGTGAGGTATCATTTTTATCGGGAGACTTGGGGGAAAGCTGGGTGGAAGGAAATTTGTGGCTCCTCTCAGATTCCAGAACTTTCTGCCACAGAAATGGGAGGAACATGTGTTTTTTTAGCCAAATTTTGAGGTTTGCAAAGGATTCTGGGTAACAGAACCTGGTCCGAGCCCCACAAGTCACCCCATCTTGGATTCCCCTAGGTCTCTAGTTTTCAGAAATGCACAGGTTTGGTAGGTTTCCCTAGGTGCCGGCTGAGCTAGAGGCCAAAATCTACAGGTAGGCACTTCGCAAAAAACACCTTTGTTTTCTTTCAAAAATTTGGATGTGTCCACGTTGCGCTTTGGGGCGTTTCCTGTCGCGGGCGGTCGGCCTACCCACACAAGGGAGGTATCATTTTTATCCGGAGACTTGGAGGAACGCTGGGTGGAAGGAAATTTGTTGCTCCTCTCAGATTCCAGAACTTTCTGCCACAGAAATGTGAGGAACATGTGTTTTTTTAGCCAAATTTTGAGGTTTGCAAAGGATTCTGGGTAACAGAACCTGGTCCGAGCCCCACAAGTCACCCCATCTTGGATTCCCCTAGGTCTCTAGCTTTCAGAAATGCACAGGTTCTGTAAGTTTCCCTAGGTGCCGGCTGAGCTAGAGGCCAAAATCTACAGGTAGGCACTTTGCAAAAATCACCTCTGTTTTCTTTCAAAAAATTGGATGTGTCCACGTTGCGCTTTGGGGCGTTTCCTGTCGCGGGCGCTAGGCCTACCCACACAAGTGAGGTATCATTTTTATCGGGAGACTTGGGGGAAAGCTGGGTGGAAGGAAATTTGTGGCTCCTCTCAGATTCCAGAACTTTCTGCCACAGAAATGTGAAGAACATGTGTTTTTTTAGCCAAATTTTGAGGTTTGCAAAGGATTCTGGGTAACAGAACCTGGTCCGAGCCCCACAAGTCACCCCATCTTGGATTCCCCTAGGCCTCTAGTTTTCAGAAATGCACAGGTTTGGTAGGTTTCCCTAGGTGCCGGCTGAGCTAGAGGCCAAAATCTACAGGTAGGCACTTCGCAAAAAACACCTCTGTTTTCTTTCAAAAATGTGGATGTGTCCACGTTGCGCTTTGGGGCGTTTCCTGTTGCGGGCGCTAGGCCTACCCACACAAGTGAGGTATCATTTTTATCGGGAGACTTGGGGGAATGCTGGGTGGAAGGAAATTTGTGGCTCCTCTCAGATTCCAGAACTTTCTGCCACAGAAATGTGAGGAACATGTGTTTTTTTAGCCAAATTTTTAGGTTTGTAAAGGATTCTGGGTAACAGAACCTGGTCCGAGCCCCACAAGTCACCCCATCTTGGGTTCCCCTAGGTCTCTAGCTTTCAGAAATGCACAGGTTTGATAGGTTTCCCTAGGTGCTGGCTGAGCTAGAGGCCAAAATCTACAGGTAGGCACTTTGCAAAAAACACCTTTGTTTTCTTTCAAAAATTTGGATGTGTCCACGTTGCGCTTTGGGGCGTTTCCTGTCGCGGGCGGTCGGCCTACCCACACAAGGGAGGTATCATTTTTATCCGGAGACTTGGGGGAACGCTGGGTGGAAGGAAATTTGTGGCTCCTCTCAGATTCCAGAACTTTCTGCCACAGAAATGTGAGGAACATGTGTTTTTTTAGCCAAATTTTGAGGTTTGCAAAGGATTCTGGGTAACAGAACCTGGTCCGAGCCCCACAAGTCACCCCATCTTGGATTCCCCTAGGTCTCTAGCTTTCAGAAATGCACAGGTTTGGTAAGTTTCCCTAGGTGCCGGCTGAGCTAGAGGCCAAAATCTACAGGTAGGCACTTTGCAAAAATCACTTCTGTTTTCTTTGAAAAAATTGGATGTGTCCACGTTGCGCATTGGGGCGTTTCCTGTCGCGGGCGCTAGGCCTACCCACACAAGTGAGGTATCATTTTTATCGGGAGACTTGGGGGAAAGCTGGGTGGAAGGAAATTTGTGGCTCCTCTCAGATTCCAGAACTTTCTGCCACAGAAATGTGAAGAACATGTGTTTTTTTAGCCAAATTTTGAGGTTTGCAAAGGATTCTGGGTAACAGAACCTGGTCCGAGCCCCACAAGTCACCCTATCTTGGATTCCCCTAGGTCTCTAGTTTTCAGAAATGCACAGGTTTGGTAGGTTTCCCTAGGTGCCGGCTGAGCTAGAGGCCAAAATCTACAGGTAGGCACTTTGCAAAAAACACCTCTGTTTTCTTTCAAAAATTTGGATGTGTCCACGTTGCGCTTTGGGGCGTTTCCTGTCGCGGGTGCTAGGCCTACACACACAAGTGAGGTATCATTTTTATCGGGAGACTTGGGGGAACGCTGGGTGGAAGGAAATTTGTCGCTCCTCTCAGATTCCAGAACTTTCTACCACAGAAATGTGAGGAACATGTGTTTTTTTAGCCAAATTTTGAGGTTTGCAAAGGATTCTGGGTAACAGAACCTGGTCCAAGCCCCACAAGTCACCCCATATTGGATTCCCCTAGGTCTCTAGTTTTCAGAAATGCACAGGTTTGGTAGGTTTCCCTAGGTGCCGGCTGAGCTAGAGGCCAAAATCTACAGGTAGGCACTTCGCAAAAATCACCTCTGTTTTCTTTCAAAAAATTGGATGTGTCCACGTTGCGCTTTGGGGCGTTTCCTGTCGCGGGCGCTAGGCCTACCCACACAAGTGAGGTATCAATTTTTATCGGGAGACTTGGAACGCTGGGTGGAAGGAAATTTGTGGCTCCTCTCAGATTCCAGAACTTTCTGCCACAGAAATGTGAGGAACATGTGTTTTTTTAGACAAATTTTGAGGTTTGCAAAGGATTCTGGGTAACAGAACCTGGTCGGAGCCCCACAAGTCACCCTAGCTTGAATTCTCCTAGGTCTCTAGTTTTCAGAAATGCACAGGTTTGGTAGGTTTCCCTAGGTGCCGGCTGAGCTAGAGGCCAAAATCTACAGGTAGGCACTTCGCAAAAAACACCTCTGTTTTCTTTCAAAAATTAGGATGTGTCCACGTTGCGCTTTGGGGCGTTTCCTGTCGCGGGCGCTAGGCCTACCCACACAAGTGAGGTATAATTTTTATCGGGAGACTTGGGGGAATGCTGGGTGGAAGGAAATTTGTCGCTCCTCTCAGATTCCAGAACTTTCTACTACAGAAATGTGAGGAACATGTGTTTTTTTAGCCAAATTTTGAGGTTTGCAAAGGATTCTGGGTAACAGAACCTGGTCCGAGCCCCACAAGTCACCCCATAAGTCACCCCATATTGGATTCCCCTAGGTCTCTAGTTTTCAGAAATGCACAGGTATGGTAGGTTTCCCTAGGTGCCGGCTGAGCTAGAGGCCAAAATCTACAGGTAGGCACTTCGCAAAAAACACCTCTGTTTTCTTTCAAAAATTTGAATGTGTCCACGTTGCGCTTTGGGGCATTTCCTGTCGCGGGCGCTAGGCCTACCCACACAAGTGAGGTATCATTTTTATCGGGAGACTTGGGGGAACGCTGGGTGGAAGAAAATTTGTGGCTCCTCTCAGATTCCAGAACTTTCTGCCACAGAAATGTGAGGAACATGTGTTTTTTTAGCCAAATTTTGAGGTTTGCAAAGGATTCTGGGTAACAGAACCTGGTCCGAGCCCCACAAGTAACCCCATCTTGGATTCCCCTAGGTCTCTAGTTTTCAGAAATGCACAGGTTTGGTAGGTTTCCCTAGGTGCCGGCTGAGCTAGAGGCCAAAATCTATAGGTAGGCACTTCGCAAAAAACACCTCTGTTTTCTTTCAAAAATTTGGATGTATCCACGTTGCGCTTTGGGGCGTTTCCTGTCGCGGGCGCTAGGCCTACCAGCACAAGTGAGGTATCATTTTTATCGGGAGACTTGGGGGAATGCTGGGTGGAAGGAAATGTGTGGCTCCTCTCAGATTCCAGAACTTTCTGCCACAGAAATGTGAGGAACATGTGTTTTCTTAGCCAAATTTTGAGGTTTGCAAAGTATTCTGGGTAACAGAACCTAGTCCGAGCCCCACAAGTCACCCCATCTTGGATTCCCCTAGGTCTCTAGTTCTCAGAAATGCACAGGTTTGGAAGGTTTCCCTAGGTGCCGGGTGAGCTAGAGGCCAAAATCTACAGGTAGGCACTTCGCAAAAATCACCTCTGTTTTCTTTCAAAAATTGGATGTGTCCACGTTACGCTTTGGGGCGTTTCCTGTCGCGGGCGCTAGGCCTACCCTCACAAGTGAGGTATCATTTTTATCGGGAGACTTGGGGGAACGCTGGGTGGAAGGAAATTTGTGGCTCCTCTCAGATTCCAGAACTTTCTGCCATAGAAATGTGAGGAACATGTGTTTTTTTAGCCAAATTTTGAGGTTTGCAAAGGATTCTGGGTAACAGAACCTGGTCCGAGCCCCACAAGTCACCCCATCTTGCATTCCCCTAGGCCTCTAGTTTTCAGAAATGCACAGGTTTGGTAGGTTTCCCTATGTGCCAGCTGAGCTAGAGGCCAAAATCTACAGGTAGGCACTTCGCAAAAAACACCTCTGTTTTCTTTCAAAAATTTGGATGTGTCCACGTTGCGCTTTGGGGCGTTTCCTGTTGCGGGCGCTAGGCCTACCCACACAAGTGAGGTATCATTTTTATCGGGAGACTTTGGGGAATGCTGGGTGGAAGGAAATTTGTGGCTCCTCTCAGATTCCATAACTTTCTGCCACAGAAATATGAGGAACATGTGTTTTTGTAGCCAAATTTTTAGGTTTGCAAAGTATTCTGGGTAACAGAACCTGGTCCGAGCCCCACAAGTCACCCCATCTTGGGTTCCCCTAGGTCTCTAGCTTTCAGAAATGCACAGGTTTGGTAGGTTTCCCTAGGTGCCGGCTGAGCTAGAGGCCAAAATCTACAGGTAGGCACTTTGCAAAAATCACCTCTGTTTTCTTTCAAAAAATTGGATGTGTCCACGTTGCGCTTTGGGGCGTTTCCTGTCGCGGGCGCTAGGCCTACCCACACAAGTGAGGTATCAATTTTTATCGGGAGACTTGGGGGAACGCTGGGTGGAAGGAAATTTGTGGCTCCTCTCAGATTCCAGAACTTTCTGCCACAGAAATGGGAGGAACATGTGTTTTTTTAGACAAATTTTGAGGTTTGCAAAGGATTCTGGGTAACAGAACCTGGTCGGAGCCCGACAAGTCACCCTAGCTTGAATTCTCCTAGGTCTCTAGTTTTCAGAAATGCACAGGTTTGGTAGGTTTCCCTAGGTGCCGGCTGAGCTAGAGGCCAAAATCTACAGGTAGGCACTTCGCAAAAAACACCTCTGTTTTCTTTCAAAAATTAGGATGTGTCCACGTTGCGCTTTGGGGCGTTTCCTGTCGCGGGCGCTAGGCCTACCCACACAAGTGAGGTATAATTTTTATCGGGAGACTTGGGGGAATGCTGGGTGGAAGGAAATTTGTCGCTCCTCTCAGATTCCAGAACTTTCTACCACAGAAATGTGAGGAACATGTGTTTTTTTAGCCAAATTTTGAGGTTTGCAAAGGATTCTGGGTAACAGAACCTGGTCCGAGCCCCACAAGTCACCCCATAAGTCACCCTAGCTTGAATTCTCCTAGGTCTCTAGTTTTCAGAAATGCACAGGTTTGGTAGGTTTCCCTAGGTGCTGGCTGAGCTAGAGGCCAAAATCTACAGGTAGGCACTTCGCAAAAAACACCTCTGTTTTCTTTCAAAAATTTGGATGCGTCCACGTTGCGCTTTGGGGCATTTCCTGTCGCGGGCGCTAGGCCTACCCACACAAGTGAGGTATCATTTTTATCGGGAGACTTGGGGGAACGCTGGGTGGAAGGAAATTTGTGGCTCCTCTCAGATTCCAGAACTTTCTGCCACAGAAATGTGAGGAACATGTGTTTTTTTAGCCAAATTTTGAGGTTTGCAAAGGATTCTGGGTAACAGAACCTGGTCCGAGCCCCACAAGTCACCCCATCTTGGATTCCCCTAGGTCTCTAGTTTTCAGAAATGCACAGGTTTGGTAGGTTTCCCTAGGTGCCGGCTGAGCTAGAGGCCAAAATCTACAGGTAGGCACTTCGCAAAAAACACCTTTGTTTTCTTTCAAAAATTTGGATGTGTCCACGTTGCGCTTTGGGGTGTTTCCTGTCGCAGGCGGTCGGCCTACCCACACAAGGGAGGTATCATTTTTATCCGGAGACTCGGGGGAACGCTGGGTGGAAGGAAATTTGTGGCTCCTCTCAGATTCCAGAACTTTCTGCCACAGAAATGTGAGGAACATGTGTTTTTTTAGCCAAATTTTGAGGTTTGCAAAGGATTCTGGGTAACAGAACCTGGTCCGAGCCCCACAAGTCACCCCATCTTGGATTCCCCTAGGTCTCTAGCTTTCAGAAATGCACAGGTTCTGTAAGTTTCCCTAGGTGCCGGCTGAGCTAGAGGCCAAAATCTACAGGTAGGCACTTTGCAAAAATCACCTCTGTTTTCTTTAAAAAAATTAGATGTGTCCACGTTGCGCTTTGGGGCGTTTCCTGTCGCGGGCGCTAGGCCTACCCACACAAGTGAGGTATCATTTTTATCGGGAGACTTGGGGGAAAGCTGGGTGGAAGGAAATTTGTGGCTCCTCTCAGATTCCAGAACTTTCTGCCACAGAAATTTGAAGAACATGTGTTTTTTTAGCCAAATTTTGAGGTTTGCAAAGGATTCTGGGTAACAGAACCTGGTCCGAGCCCCACAAGTCACCCCATCTTGGATTCCCCTAGGTCTCTAGTTTTCAGAAATGCACAGGTTTGGTAGGTTTCCCTAGGTGCCGGCTGAGCTAGAGGCCAAAATCTACAGGTAGGCACTTCGCAAAAAAAACCTCTGTTTTCTTTCAAAAATGTGGATGTATCCACGTTGCGCTTTGGGGCGTTTCCTGTCGCGGGCGCTAGGCCTACCAGCACAAGTGAGGTATCATTTTTATCGGGAGACTTGGGGGAACGCTGGGTGGAAGGAAATTTGTGGCTCCTCTCAGATTCCAGAACTTTCTGCCACAGAAATGTGAGGAACATGTGTTTTTTTAGACAAATTTTGAGGTTTGCAAAGGATTCTGGGTAACAGAACCTAGTCCGAGCCCCACAAGTCACCCCATCTTGGATTCCCCTAGGTCTCTAGTTTTCAGAAATGCACAGGTTTGGAAGGTTTCCATAGGTGCCGGGTGAGCTAGAGGCCAAAATCTACAGGTAGGCACTTCGCAAAAATCACCTCTGTTTTCTTTAAAAAATTGGATGTGTCCACGTTACGCTTTAGGGCGTTTCCTGTCGCGGGCGCTAGGCCTACCCTCACAAGTGAGGTATCATTTTTATCGGGAGACTTGGGGGAACGCTGGGTGGAAGGAAATTTGTGGCTCCTCTCAGATTCCAGAACTTTCTGCCATAGAAATGTGAGGAACATGTGTTTTTTTAGCCAAATTTTGAGGTTTGCAAAGGATTCTGGGTAACAGAACCTGGTCCGAGCCCCACAAGTCACCCCATCTTGGATTCTCCTAGGCCTCTAGTTTTCAGAAATGCACAGGTTTGGTAGGTTTCCCTAGGTGCCGGCTGAGCTAGAGGCCAAAATCTACAGGTAGGCACTTCGCAAAAAACACCTCTGTTTTCTTTCAAAAATTTGGATGTGTCCACGTTGCGCTTTGGGGCGTTTCCTGTTGCGGGCGCTAGGCCTACCCACACAAGTGAGGTATCATTTTTATCGGGAGACTTGGGGGAATGCTGGGTGGAAGGAAATTTGTGGCTCCTCTCAGATTCCATAACTTTCTGCCACAGAAATGTGAGGAACATGTGTTTTTTTAGCCAAATTTTGAGGTTTGCAAAGGATTCTGGGTAACAGAACCTGGTCCGAGCCCCACAAGTCACCCCATCTTGGGTTCCCCTAGGTTTCTAGCTTTCAGAAATGCACAGGTTTGGTAGGTTTCCCTAGGTGCCGGCTGAGCTAGAGGCCAAAATCTACAGGTAGGCACTTTGCAAAAATCACCTCTGTTTTCTTTCAAAAAATTGGATGAGTCCACGTTGCGCTTTGGGGCGTTTCCTGTCGCGGGCGCTAGGCCTACCCACACAAGTGAGGTATCATTTTTATCGGGAGACTTGGGGGAAAGCTGGGTGGAAGGAAATTTGTGGCTCCTCTCAGATTCCAGAACTTTCTGCCACAGAAATGGGAGGAACATGTGTTTTTTTAGCCAAATTTTGAGGTTTGCAAAGGATTCTGGGTAACAGAACCTGGTCCGAGCCCCACAAGTCACCCCATCTTGGATTCCCCTAGGTCTCTAGTTTTCAGAAATGCACAGGTTTGGTAGGTTTCCCTAGGTGCCGGCTGAGCTAGAGGCCAAAATCTACAGGTAGGCACTTCGCAAAAAACACCTTTGTTTTCTTTCAAAAATTTGGATGTGTCCACGTTGCGCTTTGGGGCGTTTCCTGTCGCGGGCGGTCGGCCTACCCACACAAGGGAGGTATCATTTTTATCCGGAGACTTGGAGGAACGCTGGGTGGAAGGAAATTTGTGGCTCCTCTCAGATTCCAGAACTTTCTGCCACAGAAATGTGAGGAACATGTGTTTTTTTAGCCAAATTTTGAGGTTTGCAAAGGATTCTGGGTAACAGAACCTGGTCCGAGCCCCACAAGTCACCCCATCTTGGTTTCCCCTAGGTCTCTAGCTTTCAGAAATGCACAGGTTCTGTAAGTTTCCCTAGGTGCCGGCTGAGCTAGAGGCCAAAATCTACAGGTAGGCACTTTGCAAAAATCACCTCTGTTTTCTTTCAAAAAATTGGATGTGTCCACGTTGCGCTTTGGGGCGTTTCCTGTCGCGGGCGCTAGGCCTACCCACACAAGTGAGGTATCATTTTTATCGGGAGACTTGGGGGAAAGCTGGGTGGAAGGAAATTTGTGGCTCCTCTCAGATTCCAGAACTTTCTGCCACAGAAATGTGAAGAACATGTGTTTTTTTAGCCAAATTTTGAGGTTTGCAAAGGATTCTGGGTAACAGAACCTGGTCCGAGCCCCACAAGTCACCCTATCTTGGATTCCCCTAGGTCTCTAGTTTTCAGAAATGCACAGGTTTGGTAGGTGTCCCTAGGTGCCGGCTGAGCTAGAGGCCAAAATCTACAGGTAGGCACTTTGCAAAAAACACCTCTGTTTTCTTTAAAAAATTTGGATGTGTCCACGTTGCGCTTTGGGGCGTTTCCTGTCGCGGGCGGTAGGCCTACCCACACAAGTGAGGTATCATTTTTATCGGGAGACTTGGGGGAACGCTGGGTGGAAGGAAATTTGTGGCTCCTCTCAGATTCCAGAAAATTCTGCCACAGAAATGTGAGGAACATGTGTTTTTTTAGCCAAATTATGAGGTTTGCAAAGGATTCTGGGTAACAGAACCTGGTCCGAGCCCCACAAGTCACCCCATCTTGGATTCCCCTAGGTCTCTAGTTTTCAGAAATGCACAGGTTTGGTAGGTTTCCCTAGGTGCCGGCTGAGCTAGAGGCCAAAATCTACAGGTAGGCACTTCGCAAAAAACACCTCTGTTTTCTTTAAAAAAATTGGATGTGTCCACGTTGCGCTTTGGGGCGTTTCCTGTCGCGGGCGCTAGGCCTACCCACACAAGTGAGGTATCATTTTTATCGGGAGACTTGGGGGAACGCTGGGTGGAAGGAAATTTGTGGCTCCTCTCAGATTCCAGAACTTTCTGCCACAGAAATGTGAGGAACATGTGTTTTTTTAGCCAAATTTTGAGGTTTGCAAAGGATTCTGGGTAACAGAACCTGGTCCGAGCCCCACAAGTCACCCTATCTTGGATTCCCCTAGGTCTCTAGTTTTCAGAAATGCACAGGTTTGGTAGGTTTCCCTAGGTGCCGGCTGAGCTAGAGGCCAAAATCTATAGGTAGGCACTTCGCAAAAAACACCTCTGTTTTCTTTCAAAAATTTGGATGTATCCACGTTGCGCTTTGGGGCGTTTCCTGTCGCGGGCGCTAGGCCTACCAGCACAAGTGAGGTATCATGTTTATCAGGAGACTTGGGGGAACGCTGGGTGGAAGGAAATTTGTGGCTCCTCTCAGATTCCAGAACTTTCTGCCACAGAAATGTGAGGAACATGTGTTTTTTTAGCCAAATTTTGAGGTTTGCAAAGGATTCTGGGTAACAGAACCTAGTCCGAGCCCCACAAGTCACCCCATCTTGGATTCCCCTAGGTCTCTAGTTTTCAGAAATGCACAGGTTTGGAAGGTTTCCCTAGGTGCCGGGTGAGCTAGAGGCCAAAATCTACAGGTAGGCACTTCGCAAAAAACACCTCTGTTTTCTTTCAAAAATTTGGATGTATCCACGTTGCGCTTTGGGGCGTTTCCTGTCGCGGGCGCTAGGCCTACCAGCACAAGTGAGGTATCATGTTTATCAGGAGACTTGGGGGAACGCTGGGTGGAAGGAAATTTGTGGCTCCTCTCAGATTCCAGAACTTTCTGCCACAGAAATGTGAGGAACATGTGTTTTTTTAGCCAAATTTTGAGGTTTGCAAAGGATTCTGGGTAACAGAACCTAGTCCGAGCCCCACAAGTCACCCCATCTTGGATTCCCCTAGGTCTCTAGTTTTCAGAAATGCACAGGTTTGGAAGGTTTCCCTAGGTGCCGGGTGAGCTAGAGGCCAAAATCTACAGGTAGGCACTTCGCAAAAATCACCTCTGTTTTCTTTCAAAAATTGGATGTGTCCACGTTACGCTTTGGGGCGTTTCCTGTCGCGGGCGCTAGGCCTACCCTCACAAGTGAGGTATCATTTTTATCGGGAGACTTGGGGAACGCTGGGTGGAAGGAAATTTGTGGCTCCTCTCAGATTCCATAACTTTCTGCCACAGAAATGTGAGGAACATGTGTTTTTTTAGCCAAATTTTGAGGTTTGCAAAGGATTCTGGGTAACAGAACCTGGTCCGAGCCCCACAAGTCACCCCATCTTGGATTCCCCTAGGTCTCTAGGTTTCAGAAATGCACAGGTTTGGTAGGTTTCCCTAGGTGCCGGCTGAGCTAGAGGCCAAAATCTACAGGTAGGCACTTCGCAAAAAACACCTCTGTTTTCTTTCAAAAATTTGGATGTGTCCACGTTGCGCTTTGGGGCGTCTCCTGTCGCGGGTGCTAGGCCTACCCACACAAGTGAGGTATCATTTTTATCGGGAGACTGGGGGGAATGCTGGGTGGAAGGAAATTTGTCGCTCCTCTCAGATTCCAGAACTTTCTACCACAGAAATGTGAGGAACATGTGTTTTTTTAGCCAAATTTTGAGGTTTGCAAAGGATTCTGGGTAACAGAACCTGGTCCGAGCCCCACAAGTCACCCCATATTGGATTCCCCTAGGTCTCTAGTTTTCAGAAATGCACAGGTTTGCTAGGTTTCCCTAGGTGCCGGCTGAGCTAGAGGCCAAAATCTACAGGTAGGCACTTCGCAAAAAACACCTCTGTTTTCTTTCAAAAATATCGATGTGTCCACCTTGCGCTTTGGGGCATTTCCTGTCGCGGGCGCTAGGCCTACCCACACAAGTGAGGTATCATTTTTATCGGGAGACTTCGGGAACGCTGGGTGGAAGGAAATTCGTGGCTCCTCTCAGATTCCAGAACTTTCTGAAACAGAAATGTGAGGAACATGTGTTTTTTTAGCCAAATTTTGAGGTTTGCAAAGGATTCTGGGTAACAGAACCTGGTCCGAGCCCCACAAGTCACCCCATCTTGGATTCCCCTAGGTCTCTAGTTTTCAGAAATGCACAGGTTTGGTAGGTTTCCCTAGGTGCCGGCTGAGCTAGAGGCCAAAATCTATAGGTAGGCACTTTGCAAAAAACACCTCTGTTTTCTTTCAAAAATTTGGATGTATCCACGTTGCGCTTTGGGGCGTTTCCTGTCGCGGGCGCTAGGCCTACCAGCACAAGTGAGGTATCATTTTTATCGGGAGACTTGGGGGAACGCTGGGTGGAAGGAAATTTGTGGCTCCTCTCAGATTCCATAACTTTCTGCCACAGAAATCTGAGGAACATGTGTTTTTTTAGCCAAATTTTGAGGTTTGCAAAGGATTCTGGGTAACAGAACCTGGTCCGAGCCCCACAAGTCACCCCATCTTGGGTTCCCCTAGGTCTCTAGCTTTCAGTAATGCACAGGTTTGGTAGGTTTCCCTAGGTGCCGGCTGAGCTAGAGGCCAAAATCTACAGGTAGGCACTTTGCAAAAATCACCTCTGTTTTCTTGAAAAAAATTGGATGTGTCCACGTTGCGCTTTGGGGCGTTTCCTTTCGCGGGCGCTAGGCCTACCCACACAAGTGAGGTATCATTTTTATCGGGAGACTTGGGGGCAAGCTGGGTGGAAGGAAATTTGTGGCTCCTCTCAGATTCCAGAACTTTCTGCCACAGAAATGTGAAGAAGATGTGTTTTTTTAGCCAAATTTTGAGGTTTGCAAAGGATTCTGGGTAACAGAACCTGGTCCGAGCCCCACAAGTCACCCTATCTTGGATTCCCCTAGGTCTCTAGTTTTCAGAAATGCACAGGTTTGGTAGGTTTCCCTAGGTGCCGGCTGAGCTAGAGGCCAAAATCTACAGGTAGGCACTTTGCAAAAAACACCTCTGTTTTCTTTCAAAAATTTGGATGTGTCCACGTTGCGCTTTGGGGCGTTTCCTGTCGCGGGTGCTAGGCCTACCCACACAAGTGAGGTATCATTTTTATCGGGAGACTTGGGGGAACGCTGGGTGGAAGGAAATTTGTGGCTCCTCTCAGATTCCAGAACTTTCTGCCACAGAAATGTGAGGAACATGTGTTTTTTTAGCCAAATTTTGAGGTTTGCAAAGGATTCTGGGTAACAGAACCTGGTCCGAGCCCCACAAGTCACCCCATCTTGGATTCCCCTAGGTCTCTAGTTTTCAGAAATGCACAGGTTTGGTAGGTTTCCCTAGGTGCCGGCTGAGCTAGAGGCCAAAATCTACAGGTAGGCACTTCGCAAAAAACACCTCTGTTTTCTTTAAAAAAATTGGATGTGTCCACGTTGCGCTTTGGGGCGTTTCCTGTCGCGGGCGCTAGGCCTACCCACACAAGTGAGGTATCATTTTTATCGGGAGACTTGGGAGAAAGCTGGGTGGAAGGAAATTTGTGGCTCCTCTCAGATTCCAGAACTTTCTGCCACAGAAATGTGAGGAACATGTGTTTTTTTAGCCAAATTTTGAGGTTTGCAAAGGATTCTGGGTAACAGAACCTGGTCCAAGCCCCACAAGTCACCCCATCTTGGATTCCCCTAGGTCTCTAGTTTTCAGAAATTCACAGGTTTGGTAGGTTTCCCTAGGTGCCGGCTGAGCTAGAGGCCAAAATCTACAGGTAGGCACTTTGCAAAAAACACCTCTGTTTTCTAAAAATTTGGATGTGTCCACGTTGCGCTTTGGGGCGTTTCCTCTCGCGGGTCGTAGGCCTACCCACACAAGTGAGGTATCATTTTTATCGGGAGACTTGGGGGAACGCTGGGTGGAAGGAAATTTGTGGCTCCTCTCAGATTCCAGAACTTTCTGCCACAGAAATGTGAGGAACATGTGTTTTTTTAGCCAAATTTTGAGGTTTGCAAAGGATTCTGGGTAACAGAACCTGGTCCGAGCCCCACAAGTCACCCCATCTTGGATTCCCCTAGGTCTCTAGTTTTCAGAAATGCACAGGTTTGGTAGGTTTCCCTAGGTGCCGGCTGAGCTAGAGGCCAAAATGTACAGGTAGGCACTTCGCAAAAAAAACCTCTGTTTTCTTTCAAAAATTTGGATGTATCCACGTTGCGCTTTGGGGCGTTTCCTGTCGCGGGCACTAGGCCTACCAGCACAAGTGAGGTATCATTTTTATCGGGAGACTTGGGGGAACGCTGGGTGGAAGGAAATTTGTGGCTCCTCTCAGATTCCAGAACTTTCTGCCACAGAAATGTGAGGAACATGTGTTTTTTTAGCCAAATTTTGAGGTTTGCAAAGGATTCTGGGTAACAGAACCTGGTCCGAGCCCCACAAGTCACCCCATCTTGGATTCCCCTAGGTCTCTAGTTTTCAGAAATGCACAGGTTCGGTAGGTTTCCCTAGGTGCCGGCTGAGCTAGAGGCCAAAATGTACAGGTAGGCACTTCGCAAAAAAAACCTCTGTTTTCTTTCAAAAATTTGGATGTATCCACGTTGCGCTTTGGGGCGTTTCCTGTCGCGGGCGCTAGGCCTACCAGCACAAGTGAGGTATCATTTTTATCGGGAGACTTGGGGGAACGCTGGGTGGAAGGAAATTTGTGGCTCCTCTCAGATTCCAGAACTTTCTGCCACAGAAATGTGAGGAACATGTGTTTTTTTAGACAAATTTTGAGGTTTGCAAAGGATTCTGGGTAACAGAACCTAGTCCGAGCCCCACAAGTCACCCCATCTTGGATTCCCCTAGGTCTCTAGTTTTCAGAAATGCACAGGTTTGGAAGGTTTCCATAGGTGCCGGGTGAGCTAGAGGCCAAAATCTACAGGTAGGCACTTCGCAAAAATCACCTCTGTTTTCTTTAAAAAATTGGATGTGTCCACGTTACGCTTTAGGGCGTTTCCTGTCGCGGGCGCTAGGCCTACCCTCACAAGTGAGGTATCATTTTTATCGGGAGACTTGGGGGAACGCTGGGTGGAAGGAAATTTGTGGCTCCTCTCAGATTCCAGAACTTTCTGCCATAGAAATGTGAGGAACATGTGTTTTTTTAGCCAAATTTTGAGGTTTGCAAAGGATTCTGGGTAACAGAACCTGGTCCGAGCCCCACAAGTCACCCCATCTTGGATTCTCCTAGGCCTCTAGTTTTCAGAAATGCACAGGTTTGGTAGGTTTCCCTAGGTGCCGGCTGAGCTAGAGGCCAAAATCTACAGGTAGGCACTTCGCAAAAAACACCTCTGTTTTCTTTCAAAAATTTGGATGTGTCCACGTTGCGCTTTGGGGCGTTTCCTGTTGCGGGCGCTAGGCCTACCCACACAAGTGAGGTATCATTTTTATCGGGAGACTTGGGGGAATGCTGGGTGGAAGGAAATTTGTGGCTCCTCTCAGATTCCATAACTTTCTGCCACAGAAATGTGAGGAACATGTGTTTTTTTAGCCAAATTTTGAGGTTTGCAAAGGATTCTGGGTAACAGAACCTGGTCCGAGCCCCACAAGTCACCCCATCTTGGGTTCCCCTAGGTTTCTAGCTTTCAGAAATGCACAGGTTTGGTAGGTTTCCCTAGGTGCCGGCTGAGCTAGAGGCCAAAATCTACAGGTAGGCACTTTGCAAAAATCACCTCTGTTTTCTTTCAAAAAATTGGATGAGTCCACGTTGCGCTTTGGGGCGTTTCCTGTCGCGGGCGCTAGGCCTACCCACACAAGTGAGGTATCATTTTTATCGGGAGACTTGGGGGAAAGCTGGGTGGAAGGAAATTTGTGGCTCCTCTCAGATTCCAGAACTTTCTGCCACAGAAATGGGAGGAACATGTGTTTTTTTAGCCAAATTTTGAGGTTTGCAAAGGATTCTGGGTAACAGAACCTGGTCCGAGCCCCACAAGTCACCCCATCTTGGATTCCCCTAGGTCTCTAGTTTTCAGAAATGCACAGGTTTGGTAGGTTTCCCTAGGTGCCGGCTGAGCTAGAGGCCAAAATCTACAGGTAGGCACTTCGCAAAAAACACCTTTGTTTTCTTTCAAAAATTTGGATGTGTCCACGTTGCGCTTTGGGGCGTTTCCTGTCGCGGGCGGTCGGCCTACCCACACAAGGGAGGTATCATTTTTATCCGGAGACTTGGAGGAACGCTGGGTGGAAGGAAATTTGTGGCTCCTCTCAGATTCCAGAACTTTCTGCCACAGAAATGTGAGGAACATGTGTTTTTTTAGCCAAATTTTGAGGTTTGCAAAGGATTCTGGGTAACAGAACCTGGTCCGAGCCCCACAAGTCACCCCATCTTGGATTCCCCTAGGTCTCTAGCTTTCAGAAATGCACAGGTTCTGTAAGTTTCCCTAGGTGCCGGCTGAGCTAGAGGCCAAAATCTACAGGTAGGCACTTTGCAAAAATCACCTCTGTTTTCTTTCAAAAAATTGGATGTGTCCACGTTGCGCTTTGGGGCGTTTCCTGTCGCGGGCGCTAGGCCTACCCACACAAGTGAGGTATCATTTTTATCGGGAGACTTGGGGGAAAGCTGGGTGGAAGGAAATTTGTGGCTCCTCTCAGATTCCAGAACTTTCTGCCACAGAAATGTGAAGAACATGTGTTTTTTTAGCCAAATTTTGAGGTTTGCAAAGGATTCTGGGTAACAGAACCTGGTCCGAGCCCCACAAGTCACCCCATCTTGGATTCCCCTAGGCCTCTAGTTTTCAGAAATGCACAGGTTTGGTAGGTTTCCCTAGGTGCCGGCTGAGCTAGAGGCCAAAATCTACAGGTAGGCACTTCGCAAAAAACACCTCTGTTTTCTTTCAAAAATGTGGATGTGTCCACGTTGCGCTTTGGGGCGTTTCCTGTTGCGGGCGCTAGGCCTACCCACACAAGTGAGGTATCATTTTTATCGGGAGACTTGGGGGAATGCTGGGTGGAAGGAAATTTGTGGCTCCTCTCAGATTCCATAACTTTCTGCCACAGAAATGTGAGGAACATGTGTTTTTTTAGCCAAATTTTTAGGTTTGTAAAGGATTCTGGGTAACAGAACCTGGTCCGAGCCCCACAAGTCACCCCATCTTGGGTTCCCCTAGGTCTCTAGCTTTCAGAAATGCACAGGTTTGATAGGTTTCCCTAGGTGCTGGCTGAGCTAGAGGCCAAAATCTACAGGTAGGCACTTTGCAAAAAACACCTTTGTTTTCTTTCAAAAATTTGGATGTGTCCACGTTGCGCTTTGGGGCGTTTCCTGTCGCGGGCGGTCGGCCTACCCACACAAGGGAGGTATCATTTTTATCCGGAGACTTGGGGGAACGCTGGGTGGAAGGAAATTTGTGGCTCCTCTCAGATTCCAGAACTTTCTGCCACAGAAATGTGAGGAACATGTGTTTTTTTAGCCAAATTTTGAGGTTTGCAAAGGATTCTGGGTAACAGAACCTGGTCCGAGCCCCACAAGTCACCCCATCTTGGATTCCCCTAGGTCTCTAGCTTTCAGAAATGCACAGGTTTGGTAAGTTTCCCTAGGTGCCGGCTGAGCTAGAGGCCAAAATCTACAGGTAGGCACTTTGCAAAAATCACTTCTGTTTTCTTTGAAAAAATTGGATGTGTCCACGTTGCGCATTGGGGCGTTTCCTGTCGCGGGCGCTAGGCCTACCCACACAAGTGAGGTATCATTTTTATCGGGAGACTTGGGGGAAAGCTGGGTGGAAGGAAATTTGTGGCTCCTCTCAGATTCCAGAACTTTCTGCCACAGAAATGTGAAGAACATGTGTTTTTTTAGCCAAATTTTGAGGTTTGCAAAGGATTCTGGGTAACAGAACCTGGTCCGAGCCCCACAAGTCACCCTATCTTGGATTCCCCTAGGTCTCTAGTTTTCAGAAATGCACAGGTTTGGTAGGTTTCCCTAGGTGCCGGCTGAGCTAGAGGCCAAAATCTACAGGTAGGCACTTTGCAAAAAACACCTCTGTTTTCTTTCAAAAATTTGGATGTGTCCACGTTGCGCTTTGGGGCGTTTCCTGTCGCGGGTGCTAGGCCTACACACACAAGTGAGGTATCATTTTTATCGGGAGACTTGGGGGAACGCTGGGTGGAAGGAAATTTGTCGCTCCTCTCAGATTCCAGAACTTTCTACCACAGAAATGTGAGGAACATGTGTTTTTTTAGCCAAATTTTGAGGTTTGCAAAGGATTCTGGGTAACAGAACCTGGTCCAAGCCCCACAAGTCACCCCATATTGGATTCCCCTAGGTCTCTAGTTTTCAGAAATGCACAGGTTTGGTAGGTTTCCCTAGGTGCCGGCTGAGCTAGAGGCCAAAATCTACAGGTAGGCACTTCGCAAAAATCACCTCTGTTTTCTTTCAAAAAATTGGATGTGTCCACGTTGCGCTTTGGGGCGTTTCCTGTCGCGGGCGCTAGGCCTACCCACACAAGTGAGGTATCAATTTTTATCGGGAGACTTGGAACGCTGGGTGGAAGGAAATTTGTGGCTCCTCTCAGATTCCAGAACTTTCTGCCACAGAAATGGGAGGAACATGTGTTTTTTTAGACAAATTTTGAGGTTTGCAAAGGATTCTGGGTAACAGAACCTGGTCGGAGCCCCACAAGTCACCCTAGCTTGAATTCTCCTAGGTCTCTAGTTTTCAGAAATGCACAGGTTTGGTAGGTTTCCCTAGGTGCCGGCTGAGCTAGAGGCCAAAATCTACAGGTAGGCACTTCGCAAAAAACACCTCTGTTTTCTTTCAAAAATTAGGATGTGTCCACGTTGCGCTTTGGGGCGTTTCCTGTCGCGGGCGCTAGGCCTACCCACACAAGTGAGGTATAATTTTTATCGGGAGACTTGGGGGAATGCTGGGTGGAAGGAAATTTGTCGCTCCTCTCAGATTCCAGAACTTTCTACTACAGAAATGTGAGGAACATGTGTTTTTTTAGCCAAATTTTGAGGTTTGCAAAGGATTCTGGGTAACAGAACCTGGTCCGAGCCCCACAAGTCACCCCATAAGTCACCCCATATTGGATTCCCCTAGGTCTCTAGTTTTCAGAAATGCACAGGTATGGTAGGTTTCCCTAGGTGCCGGCTGAGCTAGAGGCCAAAATCTACAGGTAGGCACTTCGCAAAAAACACCTCTGTTTTCTTTCAAAAATTTGAATGTGTCCACGTTGCGCTTTGGGGCATTTCCTGTCGCGGGCGCTAGGCCTACCCACACAAGTGAGGTATCATTTTTATCGGGAGACTTGGGGGAACGCTGGGTGGAAGAAAATTTGTGGCTCCTCTCAGATTCCAGAACTTTCTGCCACAGAAATGTGAGGAACATGTGTTTTTTTAGCCAAATTTTGAGGTTTGCAAAGGATTCTGGGTAACAGAACCTGGTCCGAGCCCCACAAGTAACCCCATCTTGGATTCCCCTAGGTCTCTAGTTTTCAGAAATGCACAGGTTTGGTAGGTTTCCCTAGGTGCCGGCTGAGCTAGAGGCCAAAATCTACAGGTAGGCACTTCGCAAAAAACACCTCTGTTTTCTTTCAAAAATTTGGATGTATCCACGTTGCGCTTTGGGGCGTTTTCTGTCGCGGGCGCTAGGCCTACCAGCACAAGTGAGGTATCATTTTTATCGGGAGACTTGGGGGAATGCTGGGTGGAAGGAAATGTGTGGCTCCTCTCAGATTCCAGAACTTTCTGCCACAGAAATGTGAGGAACATGTGTTTTCTTAGCCAAATTTTGAGGTTTGCAAAGTATTCTGGGTAACAGAACCTAGTCCGAGCCCCACAAGTCACCCCATCTTGGATTCCCCTAGGTCTCTAGTTCTCAGAAATGCACAGGTTTGGAAGGTTTCCCTAGGTGCCGGGTGAGCTAGAGGCCAAAATCTACAGGTAGGCACTTCGCAAAAATCACCTCTGTTTTCTTTCAAAAATTGGATGTGTCCACGTTACGCTTTGGGGCGTTTCCTGTCGCGGGCGCTAGGCCTACCCTCACAAGTGAGGTATCATTTTTATCGGGAGACTTGGGGGAACGCTGGGTGGAAGGAAATTTGTGGCTCCTCTCAGATTCCAGAACTTTCTGCCATAGAAATGTGAGGAACATGTGTTTTTTTAGCCAAATTTTGAGGTTTGCAAAGGATTCTGGGTAACAGAACCTGGTCCGAGCCCCACAAGTCACCCCATCTTGCATTCCCCTAGGCCTCTAGTTTTCAGAAATGCACAGGTTTGGTAGGTTTCCCTATGTGCCAGCTGAGCTAGAGGCCAAAATCTACAGGTAGGCACTTCGCAAAAAACACCTCTGTTTTCTTTAAAAAATTTGGATGTGTCCACGTTGCGCTTTGGGGCGTTTCCTGTTGCGGGCGCTAGGCCTACCCACACAAGTGAGGTATCATTTTTATCGGGAGACTTTGGGGAATGCTGGGTGGAAGGAAATTTGTGGCTCCTCTCAGATTCCATAACTTTCTGCCACAGAAATATGAGGAACATGTGTTTTTGTAGCCAAATTTTTAGGTTTGCAAAGTATTCTGGGTAACAGAACCTGGTCCGAGCCCCACAAGTCACCCCATCTTGGGTTCCCCTAGGTCTCTAGCTTTCAGAAATGCACAGGTTTGGTAGGTTTCCCTAGGTGCCGGCTGAGCTAGAGGCCAAAATCTACAGGTAGGCACTTTGCAAAAATCACCTCTGTTTTCTTTCAAAAAATTGGATGTGTCCACGTTGCGCTTTGGGGCGTTTCCTGTCGCGGGCGCTAGGCCTACCCACACAAGTGAGGTATCAATTTTTATCGGGAGACTTGGGGGAACGCTGGGTGGAAGGAAATTTGTGGCTCCTCTCAGATTCCAGAACTTTCTGCCACAGAAATGGGAGGAACATGTGTTTTTTTAGACAAATTTTGAGGTTTGCAAAGGATTCTGGGTAACAGAACCTGGTCGGAGCCCCACAAGTCACCCTAGCTTGAATTCTCCTAGGTCTCTAGTTTTCAGAAATGCACAGGTTTGGTAGGTTTCCCTAGGTGCCGGCTGAGCTAGAGGCCAAAATCTACAGGTAGGCACTTCGCAAAAAACACCTCTGTTTTCTTTCAAAAATTAGGATGTGTCCACGTTGCGCTTTGGGGCGTTTCCTGTCGCGGGCGCTAGGCCTACCCACACAAGTGAGGTATAATTTTTATTCGGAGACTTGGGGGAATGCTGGGTGGAAGGAAATTTGTCGCTCCTCTCAGATTCCAGAACTTTCTACCACAGAAATGTGAGGAACATGTGTTTTTTTAGCCAAATTTTGAGGTTTGCAAAGGATTCTGGGTAACAGAACCTGGTCCGAGCCCCACAAGTCACCCCATAAGTCACCCCATATTGGATTCCCCTAGGTCTCTAGTTTTCAGAAATGCACAGGTTTGGTAGGTTTCCCTAGGTGCTGGCTGAGCTAGAGGCCAAAATCTACAGGTAGGCACTTCGCAAAAAACACCTCTGTTTTCTTTCAAAAATTTGGATGCGTCCACGTTGCGCTTTGGGGCATTTCCTGTCGCGGGCGCTAGGCCTACCCACACAAGTGAGGTATCATTTTTATCGGGAGACTTGGGGGAACGCTGGGTGGAAGGAAATTTGTGGCTCCTCTCAGATTCCAGAACTTTCTGCCACAGAAATGTGAGGAACATGTGTTTTTTTAGCCAAATTTTGAGGTTTGCAAAGGATTCTGGGTAACAGAACCTGGTCCGAGCCCCACAAGTCACCCCATCTTGGATTCCCCTAGGTCTCTAGTTTTCAGAAATGCACAGGTTTGGTAGGTTTCCCTAGGTGCCGGCTGAGCTAGAGGCCAAAATCTACAGGTAGGCACTTCGCAAAAAACACCTTTGTTTTCTTTCAAAAATTTGGATGTGTCCACGTTGCGCTTTGGGGTGTTTCCTGTCGCAGGCGGTCGGCCTACCCACACAAGGGAGGTATCATTTTTATCCGGAGACTCGGGGGAACGCTGGGTGGAAGGAAATTTGTGGCTCCTCTCAGATTCCAGAACTTTCTGCCACAGAAATGTGAGGAACATGTGTTTTTTTAGCCAAATTTTGAGGTTTGCAAAGGATTCTGGGTAACAGAACCTGGTCCGAGCCCCACAAGTCACCCCATCTTGGATTCCCCTAGGTCTCTAGCTTTCAGAAATGCACAGGTTCTGTAAGTTTCCCTAGGTGCCGGCTGAGCTAGAGGCCAAAATCTACAGGTAGGCACTTTGCAAAAATCACCTCTGTTTTCTTTAAAAAAATTAGATGTGTCCACGTTGCGCTTTGGGGCGTTTCCTGTCGCGGGCGCTAGGCCTACCCACACAAGTGAGGTATCATTTTTATCGGGAGACTTGGGGGAAAGCTGGGTGGAAGGAAATTTGTGGCTCCTCTCAGATTCCAGAACTTTCTGCCACAGAAATTTGAAGAACATGTGTTTTTTTAGCCAAATTTTGAGGTTTGCAAAGGATTCTGGGTAACAGAACCTGGTCCGAGCCCCACAAGTCACCCCATCTTGGATTCCCCTAGGTCTCTAGTTTTCAGAAATGCACAGGTTTGGTAGGTTTCCCTAGGTGCCGGCTGAGCTAGAGGCCAAAATCTACAGGTAGGCACTTCGCAAAAAAAACCTCTGTTTTCTTTCAAAAATTTGGATGTATCCACGTTGCGCTTTGGGGCGTTTCCTGTCGCGGGCGCTAGGCCTACCAGCACAAGTGAGGTATCATTTTTATCGGGAGACTTGGGGGAACGCTGGGTGGAAGGAAATTTGTGGCTCCTCTCAGATTCCAGAACTTTCTGCCACAGAAATGTGAGGAACATGTGTTTTTTTAGACAAATTTTGAGGTTTGCAAAGGATTCTGGGTAACAGAACCTAGTCCGAGCCCCACAAGTCACCCCATCTTGGATTCCCCTAGGTCTCTAGTTTTCAGAAATGCACAGGTTTGGAAGGTTTCCATAGGTGCCGGGTGAGCTAGAGGCCAAAATCTACAGGTAGGCACTTCGCAAAAATCACCTCTGTTTTCTTTAAAAAATTGGATGTGTCCACGTTACGCTTTAGGGCGTTTCCTGTCGCGGGCGCTAGGCCTACCCTCACAAGTGAGGTATCATTTTTATCGGGAGACTTGGGGGAACGCTGGGTGGAAGGAAATTTGTGGCTCCTCTCAGATTCCAGAACTTTCTGCCATAGAAATGTGAGGAACATGTGTTTTTTTAGCCAAATTTTGAGGTTTGCAAAGGATTCTGGGTAACAGAACCTGGTCCGAGCCCCACAAGTCACCCCATCTTGGATTCTCCTAGGCCTCTAGTTTTCAGAAATGCACAGGTTTGGTAGGTTTCCCTAGGTGCCGGCTGAGCTAGAGGCCAAAATCTACAGGTAGGCACTTCGCAAAAAACACCTCTGTTTTCTTTCAAAAATTTGGATGTGTCCACGTTGCGCTTTGGGGCGTTTCCTGTTGCGGGCGCTAGGCCTACCCACACAAGTGAGGTATCATTTTTATCGGGAGACTTGGGGGAATGCTGGGTGGAAGGAAATTTGTGGCTCCTCTCAGATTCCATAACTTTCTGCCACAGAAATGTGAGGAACATGTGTTTTTTTAGCCAAATTTTGAGGTTTGCAAAGGATTCTGGGTAACAGAACCTGGTCCGAGCCCCACAAGTCACCCCATCTTGGGTTCCCCTAGGTTTCTAGCTTTCAGAAATGCACAGGTTTGGTAGGTTTCCCTAGGTGCCGGCTGAGCTAGAGGCCAAAATCTACAGGTAGGCACTTTGCAAAAATCACCTCTGTTTTCTTTCAAAAAATTGGATGAGTCCACGTTGCGCTTTGGGGCGTTTCCTGTCGCGGGCGCTAGGCCTACCCACACAAGTGAGGTATCATTTTTATCGGGAGACTTGGGGGAAAGCTGGGTGGAAGGAAATTTGTGGCTCCTCTCAGATTCCAGAACTTTCTGCCACAGAAATGGGAGGAACATGTGTTTTTTTAGCCAAATTTTGAGGTTTGCAAAGGATTCTGGGTAACAGAACCTGGTCCGAGCCCCACAAGTCACCCCATCTTGGATTCCCCTAGGTCTCTAGTTTTCAGAAATGCACAGGTTTGGTAGGTTTCCCTAGGTGCCGGCTGAGCTAGAGGCCAAAATCTACAGGTAGGCACTTCGCAAAAAACACCTTTGTTTTCTTTCAAAAATTTGGATGTGTCCACGTTGCGCTTTGGGGCGTTTCCTGTCGCGGGCGGTCGGCCTACCCACACAAGGGAGGTATCATTTTTATCCGGAGACTTGGAGGAACGCTGGGTGGAAGGAAATTTGTGGCTCCTCTCAGATTCCAGAACTTTCTGCCACAGAAATGTGAGGAACATGTGTTTTTTTAGCCAAATTTTGAGGTTTGCAAAGGATTCTGGGTAACAGAACCTGGTCCGAGCCCCACAAGTCACCCCATCTTGGATTCCCCTAGGTCTCTAGCTTTCAGAAATGCACAGGTTCTGTAAGTTTCCCTAGGTGCCGGCTGAGCTAGAGGCCAAAATCTACAGGTAGGCACTTTGCAAAAATCACCTCTGTTTTCTTTCAAAAAATTGGATGTGTCCACGTTGCGCTTTGGGGCGTTTCCTGTCGCGGGCGCTAGGCCTACCCACACAAGTGAGGTATCATTTTTATCGGGAGACTTGGGGGAAAGCTGGGTGGAAGGAAATTTGTGGCTCCTCTCAGATTCCAGAACTTTCTGCCACAGAAATGTGAAGAACATGTGTTTTTTTAGCCAAATTTTGAGGTTTGCAAAGGATTCTGGGTAACAGAACCTGGTCCGAGCCCCACAAGTCACCCTATCTTGGATTCCCCTAGGTCTCTAGTTTTCAGAAATGCACAGGTTTGGTAGGTGTCCCTAGGTGCCGGCTGAGCTAGAGGCCAAAATCTACAGGTAGGCACTTTGCAAAAAACACCTCTGTTTTCTTTAAAAAATTTGGATGTGTCCACGTTGCGCTTTGGGGCGTTTCCTGTCGCGGGCGGTAGGCCTACCCACACAAGTGAGGTATCATTTTTATCGGGAGACTTGGGGGAACGCTGGGTGGAAGGAAATTTGTGGCTCCTCTCAGATTCCAGAAAATTCTGCCACAGAAATGTGAGGAACATGTGTTTTTTTAGCCAAATTATGAGGTTTGCAAAGGATTCTGGGTAACAGAACCTGGTCCGAGCCCCACAAGTCACCCCATCTTGGATTCCCCTAGGTCTCTAGTTTTCAGAAATGCACAGGTTTGGTAGGTTTCCCTAGGTGCCGGCTGAGCTAGAGGCCAAAATCTACAGGTAGGCACTTCGCAAAAAACACCTCTGTTTTCTTTAAAAAAATTGGATGTGTCCACGTTGCGCTTTGGGGCGTTTCCTGTCGCGGGCGCTAGGCCTACCCACACAAGTGAGGTATCATTTTTATCGGGAGACTTGGGGGAACGCTGGGTGGAAGGAAATTTGTGGCTCCTCTCAGATTCCAGAACTTTCTGCCACAGAAATGTGAGGAACATGTGTTTTTTTAGCCAAATTTTGAGGTTTGCAAAGGATTCTGGGTAACAGAACCTGGTCCGAGCCCCACAAGTCACCCTATCTTGGATTCCCCTAGGTCTCTAGTTTTCAGAAATGCACAGGTTTGGTAGGTTTCCCTAGGTGCCGGCTGAGCTAGAGGCCAAAATCTATAGGTAGGCACTTCGCAAAAAACACCTCTGTTTTCTTTCAAAAATTTGGATGTATCCACGTTGCGCTTTGGGGCGTTTCCTGTCGCGGGCGCTAGGCCTACCAGCACAAGTGAGGTATCATGTTTATCAGGAGACTTGGGGGAACGCTGGGTGGAAGGAAATTTGTGGCTCCTCTCAGATTCCAGAACTTTCTGCCACAGAAATGTGAGGAACATGTGTTTTTTTAGCCAAATTTTGAGGTTTGCAAAGGATTCTGGGTAACAGAACCTAGTCCGAGCCCCACAAGTCACCCCATCTTGGATTCCCCTAGGTCTCTAGTTTTCAGAAATGCACAGGTTTGGAAGGTTTCCCTAGGTGCCGGGTGAGCTAGAGGCCAAAATCTACAGGTAGGCACTTCGCAAAAAACACCTCTGTTTTCTTTCAAAAATTTGGATGTATCCACGTTGCGCTTTGGGGCGTTTCCTGTCGCGGGCGCTAGGCCTACCAGCACAAGTGAGGTATCATGTTTATCAGGAGACTTGGGGGAACGCTGGGTGGAAGGAAATTTGTGGCTCCTCTCAGATTCCAGAACTTTCTGCCACAGAAATGTGAGGAACATGTGTTTTTTTAGCCAAATTTTGAGGTTTGCAAAGGATTCTGGGTAACAGAACCTAGTCCGAGCCCCACAAGTCACCCCATCTTGGATTCCCCTAGGTCTCTAGTTTTCAGAAATGCACAGGTTTGGAAGGTTTCCCTAGGTGCCGGGTGAGCTAGAGGCCAAAATCTACAGGTAGGCACTTCGCAAAAATCACCTCTGTTTTCTTTCAAAAATTGGATGTGTCCACGTTACGCTTTGGGGCGTTTCCTGTCGCGGGCGCTAGGCCTACCCTCACAAGTGAGGTATCATTTTTATCGGGAGACTTGGGGAACGCTGGGTGGAAGGAAATTTGTGGCTCCTCTCAGATTCCATAACTTTCTGCCACAGAAATGTGAGGAACATGTGTTTTTTTAGCCAAATTTTGAGGTTTGCAAAGGATTCTGGGTAACAGAACCTGGTCCGAGCCCCACAAGTCACCCCATCTTGGATTCCCCTAGGTCTCTAGGTTTCAGAAATGCACAGGTTTGGTAGGTTTCCCTAGGTGCCGGCTGAGCTAGAGGCCAAAATCTACAGGTAGGCACTTCGCAAAAAACACCTCTGTTTTCTTTCAAAAATTTGGATGTGTCCACGTTGCGCTTTGGGGCGTCTCCTGTCGCGGGCGTTAGGCCTACCCACACAAGTGAGGTATCATTTTTATCGGGAGACTGGGGGGAATGCTGGGTGGAAGGAAATTTGTCGCTCCTCTCAGATTCCAGAACTTTCTACCACAGAAATGTGAGGAACATGTGTTTTTTTAGCCAAATTTTGAGGTTTGCAAAGGATTCTGGGTAACAGAACCTGGTCCGAGCCCCACAAGTCACCCCATATTGGATTCCCCTAGGTCTCTAGTTTTCAGAAATGCACAGGTTTGCTAGGTTTCCCTAGGTGCCGGCTGAGCTAGAGGCCAAAATCTACAGGTAGGCACTTCGCAAAAAACACCTCTGTTTTCTTTCAAAAATATCGATGTGTCCACCTTGCGCTTTGGGGCATTTCCTGTCACGGGCGCTAGGCCTACCCACACAAGTGAGGTATCATTTTTATCGGGAGACTTGGGGAACGCTGGGTGGAAGGAAATTCGTGGCTCCTCTCAGATTCCAGAACTTTCTGAAACAGAAATGTGAGGAACATGTGTTTTTTTAGCCAAATTTTGAGGTTTGCAAAGGATTCTGGGTAACAGAACCTGGTCCGAGCCCCACAAGTCACCCCATCTTGGATTCCCCTAGGTCTCTAGTTTTCAGAAATGCACAGGTTTGGTAGGTTTCCCTAGGTGCCGGCTGAGCTAGAGGCCAAAATCTATAGGTAGGCACTTCGCAAAAAACACCTCTGTTTTCTTTCAAAAATTTGGATGTATCCACGTTGCGCTTTGGGGCGTTTCCTGTCGCGGGCGCTAGGCCTACCAGCACAAGTGAGGTATCATTTTTATCGGGAGACTTGGGGGAACGCTGGGTGGAAGGAAATTTGTGGCTCCTCTCAGATTCCAGAACTTTCTGCCACAGAAATCTGAGGAACATGTGTTTTTTTAGCCAAATTTTGAGGTTTGCAAAGGATTCTGGGTAACAGAACCTGGTCCGAGCCCCACAATTCACCCCATCTTGGATTCCCCTAGGTCTCTAGTTTTCAGAAATGCACAGGTTTGGAAGGTTTCCCTAGGTGCCGGGTGAGCTAGAGGCCAAAATCTACAGGTAGGCACTTCGCAAAAATCACCTCTGTTTTCTTTCAAAAATTGGATGTGTCCACGTTACGCTTTGGGGCGTTTCCTGTCGCGGGCGCTAGGCCTACCCTCACAAGTGAGGTATCATTTTTATCGGGAGACTTGGGGAACGCTGGGTGGAAGGAAATTTGTGGCTCCTCTCAGATTCCATAACTTTCTGCCACAGAAATGTGAGGAACATGTGTTTTTTTAGCCAAATTTTGAGGTTTGCAAAGGATTCTGGGTAACAGAACCTGGTCCGAGCCCCACAAGTCACCCCATCTTGGATTCCCCTAGGTCTCTAGGTTTCAGAAATGCACAGGTTTGGTAGGTTTCCCTAGGTGCCGGCTGAGCTAGAGGCCAAAATCTACAGGTAGGCACTTCGCAAAAAACACCTCTGTTTTCTTTCAAAAATTTGGATGTGTCCACGTTGCGCTTTGGGGCGTCTCCTGTCGCGGGCGCTAGGCCTACCCACACAAGTGAGGTATCATTTTTATCGGGAGACTGGGGGGAATGCTGGGTGGAAGGAAATTTGTCGCTCCTCTCAGATTCCAGAACTTTCTACCACAGAAATGTGAGGAACATGTGTTTTTTTAGCCAAATTTTGAGGTTTGCAAAGGATTCTGGGTAACAGAACCTGGTCCGAGCCCCACAAGTCACCCCATATTGGATTCCCCTAGGTCTCTAGTTTTCAGAAATGCACAGGTTTGCTAGGTTTCCCTAGGTGCCGGCTGAGCTAGAGGCCAAAATCTACAGGTAGGCACTTCGCAAAAAACACCTCTGTTTTCTTTCAAAAATATCGATGTGTCCACCTTGCGCTTTGGGGCATTTCCTGTCGCGGGCGCTAGGCCTACCCACACAAGTGAGGTATCATTTTTATCGGGAGACTTGGGGAACGCTGGGTGGAAGGAAATTCGTGGCTCCTCTCAGATTCCAGAACTTTCTGAAACAGAAATGTGAGGAACATGTGTTTTTTTAGCCAAATTTTGAGGTTTGCAAAGGATTCTGGGTAACAGAACCTGGTCCGAGCCCCACAAGTCACCCCATCTTGGATTCCCCTAGGTCTCTAGTTTTCAGAAATGCACAGGTTTGGTAGGTTTCCCTAGGTGCCGGCTGAGCTAGAGGCCAAAATCTATAGGTAGGCACTTCGCAAAAAACACCTCTGTTTTCTTTCAAAAATTTGGATGTATCCACGTTGCGCTTTGGGGCGTTTCCTGTCGCGGGCGCTAGGCCTACCAGCACAAGTGAGGTATCATTTTTATCGGGAGACTTGGGGGAACGCTGGGTGGAAGGAAATTTGTGGCTCCTCTCAGATTCCATAACTTTCTGCCACAGAAATCTGAGGAACATGTGTTTTTTTAGCCAAATTTTGAGGTTTGCAAAGGATTCTGGGTAACAAAACCTGGTCCGAGCCCCACAAGTCACCCCATCTTGGGTTCCCCTAGGTCTCTAGCTTTCAGTAATGCACAGGTTTGGTAGGTTTCCCTAGGTGCCGGCTGAGCTAGAGGCCAAAATCTACAGGTAGGCACTTAGCAAAAATCACCTCTGTTTTCTTGAAAAAAATTGGATGTGTCCACGTTGCGCTTTGGGGCGTTTCCTTTCGCGGGCGCTAGGCCTACCCACACAAGTGAGGTATCATTTTTATCGGGAGACTTGGGGGCAAGCTGGGTGGAAGGAAATTTGTGGCTCCTCTCAGATTCCAGAACTTTCTGCCACAGAAATGTGAAGAAGATGTGTTTTTTTAGCCAAATTTTGAGGTTTGCAAAGGATTCTGGGTAACAGAACCTGGTCCGAGCCCCACAAGTCACCCTATCTTGGATTCCCCTAGGTCTCTAGTTTTCAGAAATGCACAGGTTTGGTAGGTTTCCCTAGGTGCCGGCTGAGCTAGAGGCCAAAATCTACAGGTAGGCACTTTGCAAAAAACACCTCTGTTTTCTTTCAAAAATTTGGATGTGTCCACGTTGCGCTTTGGGGCGTTTCCTGTCGCGGGTGCTAGGCCTACCCACACAAGTGAGGTATCATTTTTATCGGGAGACTTGGGGGAACGCTGGGTGGAAGGAAATTTGTGGCTCCTCTCAGATTCCAGAACTTTCTGCCACAGAAATGTGAGGAACATGTGTTTTTTTAGCCAAATTTTGAGGTTTGCAAAGGATTCTGGGTAACAGAACCTGGTCCGAGCCCCACAAGTCACCCTATCTTGGATTCCCCTAGGTCTCTAGTTTTCAGAAATGCACAGGTTTGGTAGGTTTCCCTAGGTGCCGGCTGAGCTAGAGGCCAAAATCTACAGGTAGGCACTTTGCAAAAAACACCTCTGTTTTCTTTCAAAAATTTGGATGTATCCACGTTGCGCTTTGGGGCGTTTCCTGTCGCGGGCGGTAGGCCTACCCACACAAGTGAGGTATCATTTTTATCGGGAGACTTGGGGGAACGCTGGGTGGAGGGAAATTTGTGGCTCCTCTCAGATTCCAGAAAATTCTGCCACAGAAATGTGAGGAACATGTGTTTTTTTAGCCAAATTTTGAGGTTTGCAAAGGATTCTGGGTAACAGAACCTGGTCCGAGCCCCACAAGTCACCCCATCTTGGATTCCCCTAGGTCTCTAGTTTTCAGAAATGCACAGGTTTGGTAGGTTTCCCTAGGTGCCGGCTGAGCTAGAGGCCAAAATCTACAGGTAGGCACTTCGCAAAAAACACCTCTGTTTTCTTTCAAAAAATTGGATGTGTCCACGTTGCGCTTTGGGGCGTTTCCTGTCGCGGGCGCTAGGCCTACCCACACAAGTGAGGTATCATTTTTATCGGGAGACTTGGGGGAAAGCTGGGTGGAAGGAAATTTGTGGCTCCTCTCAGATTCCAGAACTTTCTGCCACAGAAATGTGAGGAACATGTGTTTTTTTAGCCAAATTTTGAGGTTTGCAAAGGATTCTGGGTAACAGAACCTGGTCCAATCCCCACAAGTCACCCCATCTTGGATTCCCCTAGGTCTCTAGTTTTCAGAAATGCACAGGTTTGGTAGGTTTCCCTAGGTGCCGGCTGAGCTAGAGGCCAAAATCTACAGGTAGGCACTTTGCAAAAAACACCTCTGTTTTCTAAAAATTTGGATGTGTCCACGTTGCGCTTTGGGGCGTTTCCTGTCGCGGGCGCTAGGCCTACCCACACAAATGAGGTATCATTTTTATCGGGAGACTTGGGGGAAAGCTGGGTGGAAGGAAATTTGTGGCTCCTCTCAGATTCCAGAACTTTCTGCCACAGAAATGTGAGGAACATGTGTTTTTTTAGCCAAATTTTGAGGTTTGCAAAGGATTCTGGGTAACAGAACCTGGTCCAATCCCCACAAGTCACCCCATCTTGGATTCCCCTAGGTCTCTAGTTTTCAGAAATGCACAGGTTTGGTAGGTTTCCCTAGGTGCCGGCTGAGCTAGAGGCCAAAATGTATAGGTAGGCACTTCGCAAAAAAAAACCTCTGTTTTCTTTCAAAAATTTGGATGTATCCACGTTGCGCTTTGGGGCGTTTCCTGTCGCGGGCGCTAGGCCTACCAGCACAAGTGAGGTATCATTTTTATCGGGAGACTTGGGGGAACGCTGGGTGGAAGGAAATTTGTGGCTCCTCTCAGATTCCAGAACTTTCTGCCACAGAAATGTGAGGAACATGTGTTTTTTTAGACAAATTTTGAGGTTTGCAAAGGATTCTGGGTAACAGAACCTGGTCCGAGCCCCACAAGTCACCCCATCTTGGATTCCCCTAGGTCTCTAGTTTTCAGAAATGCACAGGTTTGGTAGGTTTCCCTAGGTGCCGGCTGAGCTAGAGGCCAAAATGTATAGGTAGGCACTTCGCAAAAAAAACCTCTGTTTTCTTTCAAAAATTTGGATGTATCCACGTTGCGCTTTGGGGCGTTTCCTGTCGCGGGCGCTAGGCCTACCAGCACAAGTGAGGTATCATTTTTATCTGGAGACTTGGGGGAACGCTGGGTGGAAGGAAATTTGTGGCTCCTCTCAGATTCCAGAACTTTCTGCCACAGAAATGTGAGGAACATGTGTTTTTTTAGCCAAATTTTGAGGTTTGCAAAGGATTCTGGGTAACAGAACCTAGTCCGAGCCCCACAAGTCACCCCATCTTGGATTCCCCTAGGTCTCTAGTTTTCAGAAATGCACAGGTTTGGTAGGTTTCCCTAGGTGCCGGCTGAGCTAGAGGCCAAAATCTACAGGTAGGCACTTCGCAAAAAACACCTCTGTTTTCTTTCAAAAAATTGGATGTGTCCACGTTGCGCTTTGGGGCGTTTCCTGTCGCGGGCGCTAGGCCTACCCACACAAGTGAGGTATCATTTTTATCGGGAGACTTGGGGGAAAGCTGGGTGGAAGGAAATTTGTGGCTCCTCTCAGATTCCAGAACTTTCTGCCACAGAAATGTGAGGAACATGTGTTTTTTTAGCCAAATTTTGAGGTTTGCAAAGGATTCTGGGTAACAGAACCTGGTCCAAGCCCCACAAGTCACCCCATCTTGGATTCCCCTAGGTCTCTAGTTTTCAGAAATGCACAGGTTTGGTAGGTTTCCCTAGGTGCCGGCTGAGCTAGAGGCCAAAATCTACAGGTAGGCACTTTGCAAAAAACACCTCTGTTTTCTAAAAATTTGGATGTGTCCACGTTGCGCTTTGGGGCGTTTCCTGTCGCGGGTGGTAGGCCTACCCACACAAGTGAGGTATCATTTTTATCGGGAGACTTGGGGGAACGCTGGGTGGAAGGAAATTTGTGGCTCCTCTCAGATTCCAGAACTTTCTGCCACAGAAATGTGAGGAAAATGTGTTTTTTTAGCCACATTTTGAGGTTTGCAAAGGATTCTGGGTAACAGAACCTGGTCCGAGCCCCACAAGTCACCCCATCTTGGATTCCCCTAGGTCTCTAGTTTTCAGAAATGCACAGGTTTGGTAGGTTTCCCTAGGTGCCGGCTGAGCTAGAGGCCAAAATGTATAGGTAGGCACTTCGCAAAAAAAACCTCTGTTTTCTTTCAAAAATTTGGATGTATCCACGTTGCGCTTTGGGGCGTTTCCTGTCGCGGGCGCTAGGCCTACCAGCACAAGTGAGGTATCATTTTTATCGGGAGACTTGGGGGAACGCTGGGTGGAAGGAAATTTGTGGCTCCTCTCAGATTCCAGAACTTTCTGCCACAGAAATGTGAGGAACATGTGTTTTTTTAGACAAATTTTGAGGTTTGCAAAGGATTCTGGGTAACAGAACCTAGTCCGAGCCCCACAAGTCACCCCATCTTGGATTCCCCTAGGTCTCTAGTTTTCAGAAATGCACAGGTTTGGAAGGTTTCCCTAGGTGCCGGGTGAGCTACAGGCCAAAATCTACAGGTAGGCACTTCGCAAAAATCACCTCTGTTTTCTTTAAAAAATTGGATGTGTCCACGTTACGCTTTGGGGCGTTTCCTGTCGCGGGCGCTAGGCCTACCCTCACAAGTGAGGTATCATTTTTATCGGGAGACTTGGGGGAACGCTGGGTGGAAGGAAATTTGTGGCTCCTCTCAGATTCCAGAACTTTCTGCCATAGAAATGTGAGGAACATGTGTTTTTTTAGCCAAATTTTGAGGTTTGCAAAGGATTCTGGGTAACAGAACCTGGTCCGAGCCCCACAAGTCACCCCATATTGGATTCCCCTAGGTCTCTAGCTTTCAGAAATGCACAGGTTTGGTAGGTTTCCCTAGGTGCCGGCTGAGCTAGAGGCCAAAATCTACAGGTAGGCACTTTGCAAAAAACACCTCTGTTTTCTAAAAATTTGGATGTGTCCACGTTGCGCTTTGGGGCGTTTCCTGTCGCGGGTGGTAGGCCTACCCACACAAGTGAGGTATCATTTTTATCGGGAGACTTGGGGGAACGCTGGGTGGAAGGAAATTTGTGGCTCCTCTCAGATTCCAGAACTTTCTGCCACAGAAATGTGAGGAAAATGTGTTTTTTTAGCCAAATTTTGAGGTTTGCAAAGGATTCTGGGTAACAGAACCTGGTCCGAGCCCCACAAGTCACCCCATCTTGGATTCCCCTAGGTCTCTAGTTTTCAGAAATGCACAGGTTTGGTAGGTTTCCCTAGGTGCCGGCTGAGCTAGAGGCCAAAATGTATAGGTAGGCACTTCGCAATAAAAACCTCTGTTTTCTTTCAAAAATTTGGATGTATCCACGTTGCGCTTTGGGGCGTTTCCTGTCGCGGGCGCTAGGCCTACCAGCACAAGTGAGGTATCATTTTTATCGGGAGACTTGGGGGAACGCTGGGTAGAAGGAAATTTGTGGCTCCTCTCAGATTCCAGAACTTTCTGCCACAGAAATGTGAGGAACATGTGTTTTTTTAGACAAATTTTGAGGTTTGCAAAGGATTCTGGGTAACAGAACCTAGTCCGAGCCCCACAAGTCTCCCCATCTTGGATTCCCCTAGGTCTCTAGTTTTCAGAAATGCACAGGTTTGGAAGGTTTCCCTAGGTGCCGGGTGAGCTAGAGGCCAAAATCTACAGGTAGGCACTTCGCAAAAATCACCTCTGTTTTCTTTAAAAAATTGGATGTGTCCACGTTACGCTTTGGGGCGTTTCCTGTCGCTGGCGCTAGGCCTACCCTCACAAATGAGGTATCATTTTTATCGGGAGACTTGGGGGAACGCTGGGTGGAAGGAAATTTGTGGCTCCTCTCAGATTCCAGAACTTTCTGCCATAGAAATGTGAGGAACATGTGTTTTTTTAGCCAAATTTTGAGGTTTGCAAAGGATTCTGGGTAACAGAACCTGGTCCGAGCCCCACAAGTCACCCCATATTGGATTCCCCTAGGTCTCTAGTTTTCAGAAATGCACAGGTTTGGTAGGTTTCCCTAGGTGCCGGCTGAGCTAGAGGCCAAAATCTACAGGTAGGCACTTTGCAAAAAACACCTCTGTTTTCTAAAAATTTGGATGTGTCCACGTTGCGCTTTGGGGCGTTTCCTGTCGCGGGTGGTAGGCCTACCCACACAAGTGAGGTATCATTTTTATCTGGAGACTTGGGGGAACGCTGGGTGGAAGGAAATTTGTGGCTCCTCTCAGATTCCAGAACTTTCTGCCACAGAAATGTGAGGAACATGTGTTTTTTTAGCCAAATTTTGAGGTTTGCAAAGGATTCTGGGTAACAGAACCTGGTCCGAGCCCCACAAGTCACCCCATCTTGGATTCCCCTAGGTCTCTAGTTTTCAGAAATGCACAGGTTTGGTAGGTTTCCCTAGGTGCTGGCTGAGCTAGAGGCCAAAATGTATAGGTAGGCACTTCGCAAAAAAAACCTCTGTTTTCTTTCAAAAATTTGGATGTATCCACGTTGCGCTTTGGGGCGTTTCCTGTCGCGGGCGCTAGGCCTACCAGCACAAGTGAGGTATCATTTTTATCGGGAGACTTGGGGGAACGCTGGGTGGAAGGAAATTTGAGGCTCCTCTCAGATTCCAGAACTTTCTGCCACAGAAATGTGAGGAACATGTGTTTTTTTAGACAAATTTTGAGGTTTGCAAAGGATTCTGGGTAACAGAACCTAGTCCAAGCCCCACAAGTCACCCCATCTTGGATTCCCCTAGGTCTCTAATTTTCAGAAATGCACAGGTTTGGAAGGTTTCCCTAGGTGCCGGGTGAGCTAGAGGCCAAAATCTACAGGTAGGCACTTCGCAAAAATCACCTCTGTTTTCTTTAAAAAATTGGATGTGTCCACGTTACGCTTTGGGGCGTTTCCTGTCGCGGGCGCTAGGCCTACCCTCACAAGTGAGGTATCATTTTTATCGGGAGACTTGGGGGAACGCTGGGTGGAAGGAAATTTGTGGCTCCTCTCAGATTCCAGAACTTTCTGCCATAGAAATGTGAGGAACATGTGTTTTTTTAGCCAAATTTTGAGGTTTGCAAAGGATTCTGGGTAACAGAACCTGGTCCGAGCCCCACAAGTCACCCCATCTTGGATTCTCCTAGGCCTCTAGCTTTCAGAAATGCACAGGTTTGGTAGGTTTCCCTAGGTGCCGGCTGAGCTAGAGGCCAAAATCTACAGGTAGGCACTTCGCAAAAAACACCTCTGTTTTCTTTCAAAAATTTGGATGTGTCCACGTTGCGCTTTGGGGCGTTTCCTGTTGCGGGCGCTAGGCCTACCCACACAAGTGAGGTATCATTTTTATCGGGAGACTTGGGGGAATGCTGGGTGGAAGGAAATTTGTGGCTCCTCTCAGATTCCATAACTTTCTGCCACAGAAATGTGAGGGACATGTGTTTTTTTAGCCAAATTTTGAGGTTTGCAAAGGATTCTGGGTAACAGAACCTAGTCCAAGCCCCACAAGTCACCCCATCTTGGATTCCCCTAGGTCTCTAGTTTTCAGAAATGCACAGGTTTGGAAGGTTTCCCTAGGTGCCGGGTGAGCTAGAGGCCAAAATCTACAGGTAGGCACTTTGCAAAAATCACCTCTGTTTTCTTTCAAAAAATTGGATGTGTCCACGTTGCACTTTGGGGCGTTTCCTGTCGCGGGCGCTTGGCCTACCCACACAAGTGAGGTATCATTTTTATAGGGAGACTTGGGGGAAAGCTTGGTGGAAGGAAATTTGTGGCTCCTCTCAGATTCCAGAACTTTCTGCCACAGAAATGGGAGGAACATGTGTTTTTTTAGCCAAATTTTGAGGTTTGCAAAGGATTCTGGGTAACAGAACCTGGTCCGAGCCCCACAAGTCACCCCATCTTGGATTCCCCTAGGTCTCTAGTTTTCAGAAATGCACAGGTTTGGTAGGTTTCCCTAGGTGCCGGCTGAGCTAGAGGCCAAAATCTACAGGTAGGCACTTCGCAAAAAACACCTTTGTTTTCTTTCAAAAATTTGGATGTGTCCACGTTGCGCTTTGGGGCGTTTCCTGTCGCGGGCGGTCGGCCTACCCACACAAGGGAGGTATCATTTTTATCCGGAGACTTGGAGGAACGCTGGGTGGAAGAAAATTTGTGGCTCCTCTCAGATTCCAGAACTTTCTGCCACAGAAATGTGAGGAACATGTGTTTTTTTAGCCAAATTTTGAGGTTTGCAAAGAATTCTGGGTAACAGAACCTGGTCCGAGCCCCACAAGTCACCCCATCTTGGATTCCCCTAGGTCTCTAGCTTTCAGAAATGCACAGGTTTGGTAAGTTTCCCTAGGTGCCGGCTGAGCTAGAGGCCAAAATCTACAGGTAGGCACTTTGCAAAAATCACCTCTGTTTTCTTTCAAAAAATTGGATGTGTCCACGTTGCGCTTTGGGGCGTTTCCTGTCGCGGGCGCTAGGCCTACCAACACAAGTGAGGTATCATTTTTATCGGGAGACTTGGGGGAAAGCTGGGTGGAAGGAAATTTGTGGCTCCTCTCAGATTCCAGAACTTTCTGCCACAGAAATGTGAAGAACATGTGTTTTTTTAGCCAAATTTTGAGGTTTGCAAAGGATTCTGGGTAACAGAACCTGGTCCGAGCCCCACAAGTCACCCTATCTTGGATTCCCCTAGGTCTCTAGTTTTCAGAAATGCACAGGTTTGGTAGGTGTCCCTAGGTGCCGGCTGAGCTAGAGGCCAAAATCTACAGGTAGGCACTTTGCAAAAAACACCTCTGTTTTCTTTAAAAAATTTGGATGTGTCCACGTTGCGCTTTGGGGCGTTTCCTGTCGCGGGCGTTAGGCCTACCCACACAAGTGAGGTATCATTTTTATCGGGAGACTTGGGGGAACGCTGGGTGGAAGGAAATCTGTGGCTCCTCTCAGATTCCAGAAAATTCTGCCACAGAAATGTGAGGAACATGTGTTTTTTTAGCCACATTATGAGGTTTGCAAAGGATTCTGGGTAACAGAACCTGGTCCGAGCCCCACAAGTCACCCCATCTTGGATTCCCCTAGGTCTCTAGTTTTCAGAAATGCACAGGTTTGGTAGGTTTCCCTAGGTGCCGGCTGAGCTAGAGGCCAAAATCTACAGGTAGGCACTTCGCAAAAAACACCTCTGTTTTCTTTCAAAAAATTGGATGTGTCCACGTTGCGCTTTGGGGCGTTTCCTGTCGCGGGCGCTAGGCCTACCCACACAAGTGAGGTATCATTTTTATCGGGAGACTTGGGGGAACGCTGGGTGGAAGGAAATTTGTGGCTCCTCTCAGATTCCAGAACTTTCTGCCACAGAAATGTGAGGAACATGTGTTTTTTTAGCCAAATTTTGAGGTTTGCAAAGGATTCTGGGTAACAGAACCTGGTCCGAGCCCCACAAGTCACCCCATCTTGGATTCCCCTAGGTCTCTAGTTTTCAGAAATGCACAGGTTTGGTAGGTTTCCCTAGGTGCCGGCTGAGCTAGAGGCCAAAATCTATAGGTAGGCACTTCGCAAAAAACACCTCTGTTTTCTTTCAAAAATTTGGATGTATCCACGTTGCGCTTTGGGGTGTTTCCTGTCGTGGGCGCTAGGCCTACCAGCACAAGTGAGGTATCATGTTTATCGGGAGACTTGGGGGAACGCTGGGTGGAAGGAAATTTGTGGCTCCTCTCAGATTCCAGAACTTTCTGCCACAGAAATGTGAGGAACATGTGTTTTTTTAGCCAAATTTTGAGGTTTGCAAAGGATTCTGGGTAACAGAACCTAGTCCGAGCCCCACAAGTCACCCCATCTTGGATTCCCCTAGGTCTCTAGTTTTCAGAAATGCACAGGTTTGGAAGGTTTCCCTAGGTGCCGGGTGAGCTAGAGGCCAAAATCTACAGGTAGGCACTTCGCAAAAATCACCTCTGTTTTCTTTCAAAAATTGGATGTGTCCACGTTACGCTTTGGGGCGTTTCCTGTCGCGGGCGCTAGGCCTACCCTCACAAGTGAGGTATCATTTTTATCGGGAGACTTGGGGAACGCTGGGTGGAAGGAAATTTGTGGCTCCTCTCAGATTCCAGAACTTTCTGCCACAGAAATGTGAGGAACATGTGTTTTTTTAGCCAAATTTTGAGGTTTGCAAAGGATTCTGGGTAACAGAACCTGGTCCGAGCCCCACAAGTCACCCCATCTTGGATTCCCCTAGGTCTCTAGTTTTCAGAAATGCACAGGTTTGGTAGGTTTCCCTAGGTGCCGGCTGAGCTAGAGGCCAAAATCTACAGGTAGGCACTTCGCAAAAAACACCTCTGTTTTCTTTCAAAAATTTGGATGTGTCCACGTTGCGCTTTGGGGCGTCTCCTGTCGCGGGCGCTAGGCCTACCCACACAAGTGAGGTATCATTTTTATCGGGAGACTGGGGGGAATGCTGGGTGGAAGGAAATTTGTCGCTCCTCTCAGATTCCAGAACTTTCTACCACAGAAATGTGAGGAACATGTGTTTTTTTAGCCAAATTTTGAGGTTTGCAAAGGATTCTGGGTAACAGAACCTGGTCCGAGCCCCACAAGTCACCCCATATTGGATTCCCCTAGGTCTCTAGTTTTCAGAAATGCACAGGTTTGGTAGGTTTCCCTAGGTGCCGGCTGAGCTAGAGGCCAAAATCTACAGGTAGGCACTTCGCAAAAAACACCTCTGTTTTCTTTCAAAAATGTCAATGTGTCCACCTTGCGCTTTGGGGCATTTCCTGTCGCGGGCGCTAGGCCTACCCACACAAGTGAGGTATCATTTTTATCGGGAGACTTGGGGAACGCTGGGTGGAAGGAAATTTGTGGCTCCTCTCAGATTCCAGAACTTTCTGAAACAGAAATGTGAGGAACATGTGTTTTTTTAGCCAAATTTTGAGGTTTGCAAAGGATTCTGGGTAACAGAACCTGGTCCGAGCCCCACAAGTCACCCCATCTTGGATTCCCCTAGGTCTCTAGTTTTCAGAAATGCACAGGTTTGGTAGGTTTCCCTAGGTGCCGGCTGAGCTAGAGGCCAAAATCTACAGGTAGGCACTTCGCAAAAAACACCTCTGTTTTCTTTCAAAAATTTGGATGTGTCCACGTTGCGCTTTGGGGCGTCTCCTGTCGCGGGCGCTAGGCCTACCCACACAAGTGAGGTATCATTTTTATCGGGAGACTGGGGGAATGCTGGGTGGAAGGAAATTTGTCGCTCCTCTCAGATTCCAGAACTTTCTACCACAGAAATGTCAGGAACATGTGTTTTTTTAGCCAAATTTTGAGGTTTGCAAAGGATTCTGGGTAACAGAACCTGGTCCGAGCCCCACAAGTCACCCCATATTGGATTCCCCTAGGTCTCTAGCTTTCAGTAATGCACAGGTTTGGTAGGTTTCCCTAGGTGCCGGCTGAGCTAGAGGCCAAAATCTACAGGTAGGCACTTTGCAAAAATCACCTCTGTTTTCTTGAAAAAAATTGGATGTGTCCACGTTGCGCTTTGGGGCGTTTCCTTTCGCGGGCGCTAGGCCTACCCACACAAGTGAGGTATCATTTTTATCGGGAGACTTGGGGGAACGCTGGGTGGAAGGAAATTTGTGGCTCCTCTCAGATTCCAGAACTTTCTGCCACAGAAATGTGAGGAACATGTGTTTTTTTAGCCAAATTTTGAGGTTTGCAAAGGATTCTGGGTAACAGAACCTAGTCCGAGCCCCACAAGTCACCCCATCTTGGATTCCCCTAGGTCTCTAGTTTTCAGAAATGCACAGGTTTGGAAGGTTTCCCTAGGTGCCGGGTGAGCTAGAGGCCAAAATCTACAGGTAGGCACTTCGCAAAAAACACCTCTGTTTTCTTTCAAAAATTTGGATGTGTCCACGTTGCTCTTTGGGGCGTTTCCTGTTGTGGGCGCTAGGCCTACCCACACAAGTGAGGTATCATTTTTATCGGGAGACTTGGGGGAATGCTGGGTGGAAGGAAATTTGTGGCTCCTCACAGATTCCATAACTTTCTGCCACAGAAATCTGAGGAACATGTGTTTTTTTAGCCAAATTTTGAGGTTTGCAAAGGATTCTGGGTAACAGAACCTGGTCCGAGCCCCACAAGTCACCCCATCTTGGGTTCCCCTAGGTCTCTAGCTTTCAGTAATGCACAGGTTTGGTAGGTTTCCCTAGGTGCCGGCTGAGCTAGAGGCCAAAATCTACAGGTAGGCACTTTGCAAAAATCACCTCTGTTTTCTTGAAAAAAATTGGATGTGTCCACGTTGCGCTTTGGGGCGTTTCCTTTCGCGGGCGCTAGGCCTACCCACACAAGTGAGGTATCATTTTTATCGGGAGACTTGGGGGCAAGCTGGGTGGAAGGAAATTTGTGGCTCCTCTCAGATTCCAGAACTTTCTGCCACAGAAATGGGAAGAACATGTGTTTTTTTAGCCAAATTTTGAGGTTTGCAAAGGATTCTGGGTAACAGAACCTGGTCCGAGCCCCACAAGTCACCCCATCTTGGATTCCCCTAGGTCTCTAGTTTTCAGAAATGCACAGGTTTGGTAGGTTTCCCTAGGTGCCGGCTGAGCTAGAGGCCAAAATCTACAGGTAGGCACTTCGCAAAAAACACCTTTGTTTTCTTTCAAAAATTTGGATGTGTCCACGTTGCGCTTTGGGGCGTTTCCTGTCGCGGGCGGTCGGCCTACCCACACAAGGGAGGTATCATTTTTATCCGGAGACTTGGGGGAACGCTGGGTGGAAGGAAATTTGTGGCTCCTCTCAGATTCCAGAACTTTCTGCCACAGAAATGTGAGGAACATGTGTTTTTTTAGCCAAATTTTGAGGTTTGCAAAGGATTCTGGGTAACAGAACCTGGTCCGAGCCCCACAAGTCACCCCATCTTGGATTCCCCTAGGTCTCTTGTTTTCAGAAATGCACAGGTTTGGTAGGTTTCCCTAGGTGCCGGCTGAGCTAGAGGCCAAAATCTACAGGTAGGCACTTCGCAAAAAACACCTCTGTTTTCTTTCAAAAATTTGGATGTGTCCACGTTGCGCTTTGGGGCGTCTCCTGTCGCGGGCGCTAGGCCTACCCACACAAGTGAGGTATCATTTTTATCGGGAGACTGGGGGGAATGCTGGGTGGAAGGAAATTTGTCGCTCCTCTCAGATTCCAGAACTTTCTACCACAGAAATGTGAGGAACATGTGTTTTTTTAGCCAAATTTTGAGGTTTGCAAAGGATTCTGGGTAACAGAACCTGGTCCGAGCCCCACAAGTCACCCCATCTTGGATTCCCCTAGGTCTCTAGTTTTCAGAAATGCACAGGTTTGGAAGGTTTCCCTAGGTGCCGGGTGAGCTAGAGGCCAAAATCTATAGGTAGGCACTTCGCAAAAAACACCTCTGTTTTCTTTCAAAAATTTGGATGTATTCACGTTGCGCTTTGGGGCGTTTCCTGTCGCGGGCGCTAGGCCTACCCGCACAAGTGAGGTATCATTTTTATCGGGAGACTTGGGGGAACGCTGGGTGGAAGGAAATTTGTGGCTCCTCTCAGATTCCATAACTTTCTGCCACAGAAATCTGAGGAACATGTGTTTTTTTAGCCAAATTTTGAGGTTTGCAAAGGATTCTGGGTAACAGAACCTGGTCCGAGCCCCACAAGTCACCCCATCTTGGATTCCCCTAGGTCTCTAGTTTTCAGAAATGCACAGGTTTGGAAGGTTTCCCTAGGTGCCGGGTGAGCTAGAGGCCAAAATCTACAGGTAGGCACTTCGCAAAAATCACCTCTGTTTTCTTTCAAAAATTGGATGTGTCCACGTTACGCTTTGGGGCGTTTCCTGTCTCGGGCGCTAGGCCTACCCTCACAAGTGAGGTATCATTTTTATCGGGAGACTTGGGGAACGCTGGGTGGAAGGAAATTTGTGGCTCCTCTCAGATTCCATAACTTTCTGCCACAGAAATGTGAGGAACATGTGTTTTTTTAGCCAAATTTTGAGGTTTGCAAAGGATTCTGGGTAACAGAACCTGGTCCGAGCCCCACAAGTCACCCCATCTTGGATTCCCCTAGGTCTCTAGGTTTCAGAAATGCACAGGTTTGGTAGGTTTCCCTAGGTGCCGGCTGAGCTAGAGGCCAAAATCTACAGGAAGGCACTTCGCAAAAAACACCTCTGTTTTCTTTCAAAAATTTGGATGTGTCCACGTTGCGCTTTGGGGCGTCTCCTGTCGCGGGCGCTAGGCCTACCCACACAAGTGAGGTATCATTTTTATCGGGAGACTGGGGGGAATGCTGGGTGGAAGGAAATTTGTCGCTCCTCTCAGATTCCAGAACTTTCTACCACAGAAATGTGAGGAACATGTGTTTTTTTAGCCAAATTTTGAGGTTTGCAAAGGATTCTGGGTAACAGAACCTGGTCCGAGCCCCACAAGTCACCCCATCTTGGATTCCCCTAGGTCTCTAGTTTTCAGAAATGCACAGGTTTGGTAGGTTTCCCTAGGTGCCGGCTGAGCTAGAGGCCAAAATCTATAGGTAGGCACTTCGCAAAAAACACCTCTGTTTTCTTTCAAAAATTTGGATGTATCCACGTTGCGCTTTGGGGCGTTTCCTGTCGCGGGCGCTAGGCCTACCAGCACAAGTGAGGTATCATTTTTATCGGGAGACTTGGGGGAACGCTGGGTGGAAGGAAATTTGTGGCTCCTCTCAGATTCCATAACTTTCTGCCACAGAAATCTGAGGAACATGTGTTTTTTTAGCCAAATTTTGAGGTTTGCAAAGGATTCTGGGTAACAGAACCTGGTCCGAGCCCCACAAGTCACCCCATCTTGGGTTCCCCTAGGTCTCTAGCTTTCAGTAATGCATAGGTTTGGTAGGTTTCCCTAGGTGCCGGCTGAGCTAGAGGCCAAAATCTACAGGTAGGCACTTTGCAAAAATCACCTCTGTTTTCTTGAAAAAAATTGGATGTGTCCACGTTGCGCTTTGGGGCGTTTCCTTTCGCGGGCGCTAGGCCTACCCACACAAGTGAGGTATCATTTTTATCGGGAGACTTGGGGGCAAGCTGGGTGGAAGGAAATTTGTGGCTCCTCTCAGATTCCAGAACTTTCTGCCACAGAAATGTGAAGAACATGTGTTTTTTTAGCCAAATTTTGAGGTTTGCAAAGGATTCTGGGTAACAGAACCTGGTCCGAGCCCCACAAGTCACCCTATCTTGGATTCCCCTAGGTCTCTAGTTTTCAGAAATGCACAGGTTTGGTAGGTTTCCCTAGGTGCCGGCTGAGCTAGAGGCCAAAATCTACAGGTAGGCACTTTGCAAAAAACACCTCTGTTTTCTTTCAAAAATTTGGATGTGTCCACGTTGCGCTTTGGGGCGTTTCCTGTCGCGGGTGCTAGTCCTACCCACACAAGTGAGGTATCATTTTTATCGGGAGACTTGGGGGAACGCTGGGTGGAAGGAAATTTGTGGCTCCTCTCAGATTCCAGAACTTTCTGCCACAGAAATGTGAGGAACATGTGTTTTTTTAGCCAAATTTTGAGGTTTGCAAAGGATTCTGGGTAACAGAACCTGGTCCGAGCCCCACAAGTCACCCTATCTTGGATTCCCCTAGGTCTCTAGTTTTCAGAAATGCACAGGTTTGGTAGGTTTCCCTAGGTGCCGGCTGAGCTAGAGGCCAAAATCTACAGGTAGGCACTTTGCAAAAAACACCTCTGTTTTCTTTCAAAAATTTGGATGTGTCCACGTTGCGCTTTGGGGCGTTTCCTGTCGCGGGCGGTAGGCCTACCCACACAAGTGAGGTATCATTTTTATCGGGAGACTTGGGGGAACGCTGGGTGGAGGGAAATTTGTGGCTCCTCTCAGATTCCAGAAAATTCTGCCACAGAAATGTGAGGAACATGTGTTTTTTTAGCCAAATTTTGAGGTTTGCAAAGGATTCTGGGTAACAGAACCTGGTCCGAGCCCCACAAGTCACCCCATCTTGGATTCCCCTAGGTCTCTAGTTTTCAGAAATGCACAGGTTTGGTAGGTTTCCCTAGGTGCCGGCTGAGCTAGAGGCCAAAATCTACAGGTAGGCACTTCGCAAAAAACACCTCTGTTTTCTTTCAAAAAATTGGATGTGTCCACGTTGCGCTTTGGGGCGTTTCCTGTCGCGGGCGCTAGGCCTACCCACACAAATGAGGTATCATTTTTATCGGGAGACTTGGGGGAAAGGTGGGTGGAAGGAAATTTGTGGCTCCTCTCAGATTCCAGAACTTTCTGCCACAGAAATGTGAGGAACATGTGTTTTTTTAGCCAAATTTTGAGGTTTGCAAAGGATTCTGGGTAACAGAACCTGGTCCAAGCCCCACAAGTCACCCCATCTTGGATTCCCCTAGGTCTCTAGTTTTCAGAAATGCACAGGTTTGGTAGGTTTCCCTAGGTGCCGGCTGAGCTAGAGGCCAAAATCTACAGGTAGGCACTTTGCAAAAAACACCTCTGTTTTCTAAAAATTTGGATGTGTCCACGTTGCGCTTTGGGGCGTTTCTTGTCGCGGGTGGTAGGCCTACCCACACAAGTGAGGTATCATTTTTATCGGGAGACTTGGGGGAACGCTGGGTGGAAGGAAATTTGTGGCTCCTCTCAGATTCCAGAACTTTCTGCCACAGAAATGTGAGGAAAATGTGTTTTTTTAGCCAAATTTTGAGGTTTGCAAAGGATTCTGGGTAACAGAACCTGGTCTGAGCCCCACAAGTCACCCCATCTTGGATTCCCCTAGGTCTCTAGTTTTCAGAAATGCACAGGTTTGGTAGGTTTCCCTAGGTGCCGGCTGAGCTAGAGGCCAAAATGTATAGGTAGGCACTTCGCAAAAAAAACCTCTGTTTTCTTTCAAAAATTTGGATGTATCCACGTTGCGCTTTGGGGCGTTTCCTGTCGCGGGCGCTAGGCCTACCAGCACAAGTGAGGTATCATTTTTATCGGGAGACTTGGGGGAACGCTGGGTGGAAGGAAATTTGTGGCTCCTCTCAGATTCCAGAACTTTCTGCCACAGAAATGTGAGGAACATGTGTTTTTTTAGCCAAATTTTGAGGTTTGCAAAGGATTCTGGGTAACAGAACCTGGTCCGAGCCCCACAAGTCACCCCATCTTGGATTCCCCTAGGTCTCTAGTTTTCAGAAATGCACAGGTTTGGTAGGTGTCCCTAGGTGCCGGCTGAGCTAGAGGCCAAAATCTACAGGTAGGCACTTTGCAAAAAACACCTCTGTTTTCTTTAAAAAATTTGGATGTGTCCACGTTGCGCTTTGGGGCGTTTCCTGTCGCGGGCGTTAGGCCTACCCACACAAGTGAGGTATCATTTTTATCGGGAGACTTGGGGGAACGCTGGGTGGAAGGAAATCTGTGGCTCCTCTCAGATTCCAGAAAATTCTGCCACAGAAATGTGAGGAACATGTGTTTTTTTAGCCAAATTATGAGGTTTGCAAAGGATTCTGGGTAACAGAACCTGGTCCGAGCCCCACAAGTCACCCCATCTTGGATTCCCCTAGGTCTCTAGTTTTCAGAAATGCACAGGTTTGGTAGGTTTCCCTAGGTGCCGGCTGAGCTAGAGGCCAAAATCTACAGGTAGGCACTTCGCAAAAAACACCTCTGTTTTCTTTCAAAAAATTGGATGTGTCCACGTTGCGCTTTGGGGCGTTTCCTGTCGCGGGCGCTAGGCCTACCCACACAAGTGAGGTATCATTTTTATCGGGAGACTTGGGGGAACGCTGGGTGGAAGGAAATTTGTGGCTCCTCTCAGATTCCAGAACTTTCTGCCACAGAAATGTGAGGAACATGTGTTTTTTTAGCCAAATTTTGAGGTTTGCAAAGGATTCTGGGTAACAGAACCTGGTCCGAGCCCCACAAGTCACCCCATCTTGGATTCACCTAGGTCTCTAGTTTTCAGAAATGCACAGGTTTGGTAGGTTTCCCTAGGTGCCGGCTGAGCTAGAGGCCAAAATCTATAGGTAGGCACTTCGCAAAAAACACCTCTGTTTTCTTTCAAAAATTTGGATGTATCCACGTTGCGCTTTGGGGCGTTTCCTGTCGTGGGCGCTAGGCCTACCAGCACAAGTGAGGTATCATGTTTATCGGGAGACTTGGGGGAACGCTGGGTGGAAGGAAATTTGTGGCTCCTCTCAGATTCCAGAACTTTCTGCCACAGAAATGTGAGGAACATGTGTTTTTTTAGCCAAATTTTGAGGTTTGCAAAGGATTCTGGGTAACAGAACCTAGTCCGAGCCCCACAAGTCACCCCATCTTGGATTCCCCTAGGTCTCTAGTTTTCAGAAATGCACAGGTTTGGAAGGTTTCCCTAGGTGCCGGGTGAGCTAGAGGCCAAAATCTACAGGTAGGCACTTCGCAAAAATCACCTCTGTTTTCTTTCAAAAATTGGATGTGTCCACGTTACGCTTTGGGGCGTTTCCTGTCGCGGGCGCTAGGCCTACCCTCACAAGTGAGGTATCATTTTTATCGGGAGACTTGGGGAACGCTGGGTGGAAGGAAATTTGTGGCTCCTCTCAGATTCCAGAACTTTCTGCCACAGAAATGTGAGGAACATGTGTTTTTTTAGCCAAATTTTGAGGTTTGCAAAGGATTCTGGGTAACAGAACCTGGTCCGAGCCCCACAAGTCACCCCATCTTGGATTCCCCTAGGTCTCTAGTTTTCAGAAATGCACAGGTTTGGTAGGTTTCCCTAGGTGCCGGCTGAGCTAGAGGCCAAAATCTACAGGTAGGCACTTCGCAAAAAACACCTCTGTTTTCTTTCAAAAATTTGGATGTGTCCACGTTGCGCTTTGGGGCGTCTCCTGTCGCGGGCGCTAGGCCTACCCACACAAGTGAGGTATCATTTTTATCGGGAGACTGGGGGGAATGCTGGGTGGAAGGAAATTTGTCGCTCCTCTCAGATTCCAGAACTTTCTACCACAGAAATGTGAGGAACATGTGTTTTTTTAGCCAAATTTTGAGGTTTGCAAAGGATTCTGGGTAACAGAACCTGGTCCGAGCCCCACAAGTCACCCCATATTGGATTCCCCTAGGTCTCTAGTTTTCAGAAATGCACAGGTTTGGTAGGTTTCCCTAGGTGCCGGCTGAGCTAGAGGCCAAAATCTACAGGTAGGCACTTCGCAAAAAACACCTCTGTTTTCTTTCAAAAATGTCAATGTGTCCACCTTGCGCTTTGGGGCATTTCCTGTCGCGGGCGCTAGGCCTACCCACACAAGTGAGGTATCATTTTTATCGGGAGACTTGGGGAACGCTGGGTGGAAGGAAATTTGTGGCTCCTCTCAGATTCCAGAACTTTCTGAAACAGAAATGTGAGGAACATGTGTTTTTTTAGCCAAATTTTGAGGTTTGCAAAGGATTCTGGGTAACAGAACCTCGTCCGAGCCCCACAAGTCACCCCATCTTGGATTCCCCTAGGTCTCTAGTTTTCAGAAATGCACAGGTTTGGTAGGTTTCCCTAGGTGCCGGCTGAGCTAGAGGCCAAAATCTACAGGTAGGCACTTCGCAAAAAACACCTCTGTTTTCTTTCAAAAATTTGGATGTGTCCACGTTGCGCTTTGGGGCGTCTCCTGTCGCGGGCGCTAGGCCTACCCACACAAGTGAGGTATCATTTTTATCGGGAGACTGGGGGAATGCTGGGTGGAAGGAAATTTGTCGCTCCTCTCAGATTCCAGAACTTTCTACCACAGAAATGTCAGGAACATGTGTTTTTTTAGCCAAATTTTGAGGTTTGCAAAGGATTCTGGGTAACAGAACCTGGTCCGAGCCCCACAAGTCACCCCATATTGGATTCCCCTAGGTCTCTAGCTTTCAGTAATGCACAGGTTTGGTAGGTTTCCCTAGGTGCCGGCTGAGCTAGAGGCCAAAATCTACAGGTAGGCACTTTGCAAAAATCACCTCTGTTTTCTTGAAAAAAATTGGATGTGTCCACGTTGCGCTTTGGGGCGTTTCCTTTCGCGGGCGCTAGGCCTACCCACACAAGTGAGGTATCATTTTTATCGGGAGACTTGGGGGAACGCTGGGTGGAAGGAAATTTGTGGCTCCTCTCAGATTCCAGAACTTTCTGCCACAGAAATGTGAGGAACATGTGTTTTTTTAGCCAAATTTTGAGGTTTGCAAAGGATTCTGGGTAACAGAACCTAGTCCGAGCCCCACAAGTCACCCCATCTTGGATTCCCCTAGGTCTCTAGTTTTCAGAAATGCACAGGTTTGGAAGGTTTCCCTAGGTGCCGGGTGAGCTAGAGGCCAAAATCTACAGGTAGGCACTTCGCAAAAAACACCTCTGTTTTCTTTCAAAAATTTGGATGTGTCCACGTTGCTCTTTGGGGCGTTTCCTGTTGTGGGCGCTAGGCCTACCCACACAAGTGAGGTATCATTTTTATCGGGAGACTTGGGGGAATGCTGGGTGGAAGGAAATTTGTGGCTCCTCTCAGATTCCATAACTTTCTGCCACAGAAATCTGAGGAACATGTGTTTTTTTAGCCAAATTTTGAGGTTTGCAAAGGATTCTGGGTAACAGAACCTGGTCCGAGCCCCACAAGTCACCCCATCTTGGGTTCCCCTAGGTCTCTAGCTTTCAGTAATGCACAGGTTTGGTAGGTTTCCCTAGGTCCCGGCTGAGCTAGAGGCCAAAATCTACAGGTAGGCACTTTGCAAAAATCACCTCTGTTTTCTTGAAAAAAATTGGATGTGTCCACGTTGCGCTTTGGGGCGTTTCCTTTCGCGGGCGCTAGGCCTACCCACACAAGTGAGGTATCATTTTTATCGGGAGACTTGGGGGCAAGCTGGGTGGAAGGAAATTTGTGGCTCCTCTCAGATTCCAGAACTTTCTGCCACAGAAATGGGAAGAACATGTGTTTTTTTAGCCAAATTTTGAGGTTTGCAAAGGATTCTGGGTAACAGAACCTGGTCCGAGCCCCACAAGTCACCCCATCTTGGATTCCCCTAGGTCTCTAGTTTTCAGAAATGCACAGGTTTGGTAGGTTTCCCTAGGTGCCGGCTGAGCTAGAGGCCAAAATCTACAGGTAGGCACTTCGCAAAAAACACCTTTGTTTTCTTTCAAAAATTTGGATGTGTCCACGTTGCGCTTTGGGGCGTTTCCTGTCGCGGGCGGTCGGCCTACCCACACAAGGGAGGTATCATTTTTATCCGGAGACTTGGGGGAACGCTGGGTGGAAGGAAATTTGTGGCTCCTCTCAGATTCCAGAACTTTCTGCCACAGAAATGTGAGGAACATGTGTTTTTTTAGCCAAATTTTGAGGTTTGCAAAGGATTCTGGGTAACAGAACCTGGTCCGAGCCCCACAAGTCACCCCATCTTGGATTCCCCTAGGTCTCTAGTTTTCAGAAATGCACAGGTTTGGTAGGTTTCCCTAGGTGCCGGCTGAGCTAGAGGCCAAAATCTACAGGTAGGCACTTCGCAAAAAAAACCTCTGTTTTCTTTCAAAAATTTGGATGTATCCACGTTGCGCTTTGGGGCGTTTCCTGTCGCGGGCGCTAGGCCTACCAGCACAAGTGAGGTATCATTTTTATCGGGAGACTTGGGGGAACGCTGGGTGGAAGGAAATTTGTGGCTCCTCTCAGATTCCAGAACTTTCTGCCACAGAAATGTGAGGAACATGTGTTTTTTTAGCCAAATTTTGAGGTTTGCAAAGGATTCTGGGTAACAGAACCTGGTCCGAGCCCCACAAGTCACCCCATCTTGGATTCCCCTAGGTCTCTAGTTTTCAGAAATGCACAGGTTTTGTAGGTGTCCCTAGGTGCCGGCTGAGCTAGAGGCCAAAATCTACAGGTAGGCACTTTGCAAAAAACACCTCTGTTTTCTTTAAAAAATTTGGATGTGTCCACGTTGCGCTTTGGGGCGTTTCCTGTCGCGGGCGTTAGGCCTACCCACACAAGTGAGGTATCATTTTTATCGGGAGACTTGGGGGAACGCTGGGTGGAAGGAAATCTGTGGCTCCTCTCAGATTCCAGAAAATTCTGCCACAGAAATGTGAGGAACATGTGTTTTTTTAGCCAAATTATGAGGTTTGCAAAGGATTCTGGGTAACAGAACCTGGTCCGAGCCCCACAAGTCACCCCATCTTGGATTCCCCTAGGTCTCTAGTTTTCAGAAATGCACAGGTTTGGTAGGTTTCCCTAGGTGCCGGCTGAGCTAGAGGCCAAAATCTACAGGTAGGCACTTCGCAAAAAACACCTCTGTTTTCTTTCAAAAAATTGGATGTGTCCACGTTGCGCTTTGGGGCGTTTCCTGTCGCGGGCGCTAGGCCTACCCACACAAGTGAGGTATCATTTTTATCGGGAGACTTGGGGGAACGCTGGGTGGAAGGAAATTTGTGGCTCCTCTCAGATTCCAGAACTTTCTGCCACAGAAATGTGAGGAACATGTGTTTTTTTAGCCAAATTTTGAGGTTTGCAAAGGATTCTGGGTAACAGAACCTGGTCCGAGCCCCACAAGTCACCCCATCTTGGATTCACCTAGGTCTCTAGTTTTCAGAAATGCACAGGTTTGGTAGGTTTCCCTAGGTGCCGGCTGAGCTAGAGGCCAAAATCTATAGGTAGGCACTTCGCAAAAAACACCTCTGTTTTCTTTCAAAAATTTGGATGTATCCACGTTGCGCTTTGGGGCGTTTCCTGTCGTGGGCGCTAGGCCTACCAGCACAAGTGAGGTATCATGTTTATCGGGAGACTTGGGGGAACGCTGGGTGGAAGGAAATTTGTGGCTCCTCTCAGATTCCAGAACTTTCTGCCACAGAAATGTGAGGAACATGTGTTTTTTTAGCCAAATTTTGAGGTTTGCAAAGGATTCTGGGTAACAGAACCTAGTCCGAGCCCCACAAGTCACCCCATCTTGGATTCCCCTAGGTCTCTAGTTTTCAGAAATGCACAGGTTTGGAAGGTTTCCCTAGGTGCCGGGTGAGCTAGAGGCCAAAATCTACAGGTAGGCACTTCGCAAAAATCACCTCTGTTTTCTTTCAAAAATTGGATGTGTCCACGTTACGCTTTGGGGCGTTTCCTGTCGCGGGCGCTAGGCCTACCCTCACAAGTGAGGTATCATTTTTATCGGGAGACTTGGGGAACGCTGGGTGGAAGGAAATTTGTGGCTCCTCTCAGATTCCAGAACTTTCTGCCACAGAAATGTGAGGAACATGTGTTTTTTTAGCCAAATTTTGAGGTTTGCAAAGGATTCTGGGTAACAGAACCTGGTCCGAGCCCCACAAGTCACCCCATCTTGGATTCCCCTAGGTCTCTAGTTTTCAGAAATGCACAGGTTTGGTAGGTTTCCCTAGGTGCCGGCTGAGCTAGAGGCCAAAATCTACAGGTAGGCACTTCGCAAAAAACACCTCTGTTTTCTTTCAAAAATTTGGATGTGTCCACGTTGCGCTTTGGGGCGTCTCCTGTCGCGGGCGCTAGGCCTACCCACACAAGTGAGGTATCATTTTTATCGGGAGACTGGGGGGAATGCTGGGTGGAAGGAAATTTGTCGCTCCTCTCAGATTCCAGAACTTTCTACCACAGAAATGTGAGGAACATGTGTTTTTTTAGCCAAATTTTGAGGTTTGCAAAGGATTCTGGGTAACAGAACCTGGTCCGAGCCCCACAAGTCACCCCATATTGGATTCCCCTAGGTCTCTAGTTTTCAGAAATGCACAGGTTTGGTAGGTTTCCCTAGGTGCCGGCTGAGCTAGAGGCCAAAATCTACAGGTAGGCACTTCGCAAAAAACACCTCTGTTTTCTTTCAAAAATGTCAATGTGTCCACCTTGCGCTTTGGGGCATTTCCTGTCGCGGGCGCTAGGCCTACCCACACAAGTGAGGTATCATTTTTATCGGGAGACTTGGGGAACGCTGGGTGGAAGGAAATTTGTGGCTCCTCTCAGATTCCAGAACTTTCTGAAACAGAAATGTGAGGAACATGTGTTTTTTTAGCCAAATTTTGAGGTTTGCAAAGGATTCTGTGTAACAGAACCTGGTCCGAGCCCCACAAGTCACCCCATCTTGGATTCCCCTAGGTCTCTAGTTTTCAGAAATGCACAGGTTTGGTAGGTTTCCCTAGGTGCCGGCTGAGCTAGAGGCCAAAATCTACAGGTAGGCACTTCGCAAAAAACACCTCTGTTTTCTTTCAAAAATTTGGATGTGTCCACGTTGCGCTTTGGGGCGTCTCCTGTCGCGGGCGCTAGGCCTACCCACACAAGTGAGGTATCATTTTTATCGGGAGACTGGGGGAATGCTGGGTGGAAGGAAATTTGTCGCTCCTCTCAGATTCCAGAACTTTCTACCACAGAAATGTCAGGAACATGTGTTTTTTTAGCCAAATTTTGAGGTTTGCAAAGGATTCTGGGTAACAGAACCTGGTCCGAGCCCCACAAGTCACCCCATATTGGATTCCCCTAGGTCTCTAGCTTTCAGTAATGCACAGGTTTGGTAGGTTTCCCTAGGTGCCGGCTGAGCTAGAGGCCAAAATCTACAGGTAGGCACTTTGCAAAAATCACCTCTGTTTTCTTGAAAAAAATTGGATGTGTCCACGTTGCGCTTTGGGGCGTTTCCTTTCGCGGGCGCTAGGCCTACCCACACAAGTGAGGTATCATTTTTATCGGGAGACTTGGGGGAACGCTGGGTGGAAGGAAATTTGTGGCTCCTCTCAGATTCCAGAACTTTCTGCCACAGAAATGTGAGGAACATGTGTTTTTTTAGCCAAATTTTGAGGTTTGCAAAGGATTCTGGGTAACAGAACCTAGTCCGAGCCCCACAAGTCACCCCATCTTGGATTCCCCTAGGTCTCTAGTTTTCAGAAATGCACAGGTTTGGAAGGTTTCCCTAGGTGCCGGGTGAGCTAGAGGCCAAAATCTACAGGTAGGCACTTCGCAAAAAACACCTCTGTTTTCTTTCAAAAATTTGGATGTGTCCACGTTGCTCTTTGGGGCGTTTCCTGTTGTGGGCGCTAGGCCTACCCACACAAGTGAGGTATCATTTTTATCGGGAGACTTGGGGGAATGCTGGGTGGAAGGAAATTTGTGGCTCCTCTCAGATTCCATAACTTTCTGCCACAGAAATCTGAGGAACATGTGTTTTTTTAGCCAAATTTTGAGGTTTGCAAAGGATTCTGGGTAACAGAACCTGGTCCGAGCCCCACAAGTCACCCCATCTTGGGTTCCCCTAGGTCTCTAGCTTTCAGTAATGCACAGGTTTGGTAGGTTTCCCTAGGTCCCGGCTGAGCTAGAGGCCAAAATCTACAGGTAGGCACTTTGCAAAAATCACCTCTGTTTTCTTGAAAAAAATTGGATGTGTCCACGTTGCGCTTTGGGGCGTTTCCTTTCGCGGGCGCTAGGCCTACCCACACAAGTGAGGTATCATTTTTATCGGGAGACTTGGGGGCAAGCTGGGTGGAAGGAAATTTGTGGCTCCTCTCAGATTCCAGAACTTTCTGCCACAGAAATGGGAAGAACATGTGTTTTTTTAGCCAAATTTTGAGGTTTGCAAAGGATTCTGGGTAACAGAACCTGGTCCGAGCCCCACAAGTCACCCCATCTTGGATTCCCCTAGGTCTCTAGTTTTCAGAAATGCACAGGTTTGGTAGGTTTCCCTAGGTGCCGGCTGAGCTAGAGGCCAAAATCTACAGGTAGGCACTTCGCAAAAAACACCTTTGTTTTCTTTCAAAAATTTGGATGTGTCCACGTTGCGCTTTGGGGCGTTTCCTGTCGCGGGCGGTCGGCCTACCCACACAAGGGAGGTATCATTTTTATCCGGAGACTTGGGGGAACGCTGGGTGGAAGGAAATTTGTGGCTCCTCTCAGATTCCAGAACTTTCTGCCACAGAAATGTGAGGAACATGTGTTTTTTTAGCCAAATTTTGAGGTTTGCAAAGGATTCTGGGTAACAGAACCTGGTCCGAGCCCCACAAGTCACCCCATCTTGGATTCCCCTAGGTCTCTTGTTTTCAGAAATGCACAGGTTTGGTAGGTTTCCCTAGGTGCCGGCTGAGCTAGAGGCCAAAATCTACAGGTAGGCACTTCGCAAAAAACACCTCTGTTTTCTTTAAAAAATTTGGATGTGTCCACGTTGCGCTTTGGGGCGTCTCCTGTCGCGGGCGCTAGGCCTACCCACACAAGTGAGGTATCATTTTTATCGGGAGACTGGGGGGAATGCTGGGTGGAAGGAAATTTGTCGCTCCTCTCAGATTCCAGAACTTTCTACCACAGAAATGTGAGGAACATGTGTTTTTTTAGCCAAATTTTGAGGTTTGCAAAGGATTCTGGGTAACAGAACCTGGTCCGAGCCCCACAAGTCACCCCATCTTGGATTCCCCTAGGTCTCTAGTTTTCAGAAATGCACAGGTTTGGAAGGTTTCCCTAGGTGCCGGGTGAGCTAGAGGCCAAAATCTATAGGTAGGCACTTCGCAAAAAACACCTCTGTTTTCTTTCAAAAATTTGGATGTATCCACGTTGCGCTTTGGGGCGTTTCCTGTCGCGGGCGCTAGGCCTACCAGCACAAGTGAGGTATCATTTTTATCGGGAGACTTGGGGGAACGCTGGGTGGAAGGAAATTTGTGGCTCCTCTCAGATTCCATAACTTTCTGCCACAGAAATCTGAGGAACATGTGTTTTTTTAGCCAAATTTTGAGGTTTGCAAAGGATTCTGGGTAACAGAACCTGGTCCGAGCCCCACAAGTCACCCCATCTTGGATTCCCCTAGGTCTCTAGTTTTCAGAAATGCACAGGTTTGGAAGGTTTCCCTAGGTGCCGGGTGAGCTAGAGGCCAAAATCTACAGGTAGGCACTTCGCAAAAATCACCTCTGTTTTCTTTCAAAAATTGGATGTGTCCACGTTACGCTTTGGGGCGTTTCCTGTCGCGGGCGCTAGGCCTACCCTCACAAGTGAGGTATCATTTTTATCGGGAGACTTGGGGAACGCTGGGTGGAAGGAAATTTGTGGCTCCTCTCAGATTCCATAACTTTCTGCCACAGAAATGTGAGGAACATGTGTTTTTTTAGCCAAATTTTGAGGTTTGCAAAGGATTCTGGGTAACAGAACCTGGTCCGAGCCCCACAAGTCACCCCATCTTGGATTCCCCTAGGTCTCTAGGTTTCAGAAATGCACAGGTTTGGTAGGTTTCCCTAGGTGCCGGCTGAGCTAGAGGCCAAAATCTACAGGAAGGCACTTCGCAAAAAACACCTCTGTTTTCTTTCAAAAATTTGGATGTGTCCACGTTGCGCTTTGGGGCGTCTCCTGTCGCGGGCGCTAGGCCTACCCACACAAGTGAGGTATCATTTTTATCGGGAGACTGGGGGGAATGCTGGGTGGAAGGAAATTTGTCGCTCCTCTCAGATTCCAGAACTTTCTACCACAGAAATGTGAGGAACATGTGTTTTTTTAGCCAAATTTTGAGGTTTGCAAAGGATTCTGGGTAACAGAACCTGGTCCGAGCCCCACAAGTCACCCCATATTGGATTCCCCTAGGTCTCTAGTTTTCAGAAATGCACAGGTTTGCTAGGTTTCCCTAGGTGCCGGCTGAGCTAGAGGCCAAAATCTACAGGTAGGCACTTCGCAAAAAACACCTCTGTTTTCTTTAAAAAATTTGGATGTATCCACGTTGCGCTTTGGAGCGTTTCCTGTCGCGGGCGCTAGGCCTACCAGCACAAGTGAGGTATCATTTTTATCGGGAGACTTGGGGGAACGCTGTGTGGAAGGAAATTTGTGGCTCCTCTCAGATTCCATAACTTTCTGCCACAGAAATCTGAGGAACATGTGTTTTTTTAGCCAAATGTTGAGGTTTGCAAAGGATTCTGGGTAACAGAACCTGGTCCGAGCCCCACAAGTCACCCCATCTTGGGTTCCCCTAGGTCTCTAGCTTTCAGTAATGCATAGGTTTGGTAGGTTTCCCTAGGTGCCGGCTGAGCTAGAGGCCAAAATCTACAGGTAGGCACTTTGCAAAAATCACCTCTGTTTTCTTGAAAAAAATTGGATGTGTCCACGTTGCGCTTTGGGGCGTTTCCTTTCGCGGGCGCTAGGCCTACCAACACAAGTGAGGTATCATTTTTATCGGGAGACTTGGGGGCAAGCTGGGTGGAAGGAAATTTGTGGCTCCTCTCAGATTCCAGAACTTTCTGCCACAGAAATGTGAAGAACATGTGTTTTTTTAGCCAAATTTTGAGGTTTGCAAAGGATTCTGGGTAACAGAACCTGGTCCGAGCCCCACAAGTCACCCTATCTTGGATTCCCCTAGGTCTCTAGTTTTCAGAAATGCACAGGTTTGGTAGGTTTCCCTAGGTGCCGGCTGAGCTAGAGGCCAAAATCTACAGGTAGGCACTTTGCAAAAAACACCTCTGTTTTCTTTCAAAAATTTGGATGTGTCCACGTTGCGCTTTGGGGCGTTTCCTGTCGCGGGTGCTAGGCCTACCCACACAAGTGAGGTATCATTTTTATCGGGAGACTTGGGGGAACGCTGGGTGGAAGGAAATTTGTGGCTCCTCTCAGATTCCAGAACTTTCTGCCACAGAAATGTGAGGAACATGTGTTTTTTTAGCCAAATTTTGAGGTTTGCAAAGGATTCTGGGTAACAGAACCTGGTCCGAGCCCAACAAGTCACCCTATCTTGGATTCCCCTAGGTCTCTAGTTTTCAGAAATGCACAGGTTTGGTAGGTTTCCCTAGGTGCCGGCTGAGCTAGAGGCCAAAATCTACAGGTAGGCACTTTGCAAAAAACACCTCTGTTTTCTTTCAAAAATTTGGATGTGTCCACGTTGCGCTTTGGGGCGTTTCCTGTCGCGGGCGGTAGGCCTACCCACACAAGTGAGGTATCATTTTTATCGGGAGACTTGGGGGAACGCTGGGTGGAGGGAAATTTGTGGCTCCTCTCAGATTCCAGAAAATTCTGCCACAGAAATGTGAGGAACATGTGTTTTTTTATCCAAATTTTGAGGTTTGCAAAGGATTCTGGGTAACAGAACCTGGTCCGAGCCCCACAAGTCACCCCATCTTGGATTCCCCTAGGTCTCTAGTTTTCAGAAATGCACAGGTTTGGTAGGTTTCCCTAGGTGCCGGCTGAGCTAGAGGCCAAAATCTACAGGTAGGCACTTCGCAAAAAACACCTCTGTTTTCTTTCAAAAAATTGGATGTGTCCACGTTGCGCTTTGGGGCGTTTCCTGTCGCGGGCGCTAGGCCTACCCACACAAATGAGGTATCATTTTTATCGGGAGGCTTGGGGGAAAGGTGGGTGGAAGGAAATTTGTGGCTCCTCTCAGATTCCAGAACTTTCTGCCACAGAAATGTGAGGAACATGTGTTTTTTTAGCCAAATTTTGAGGTTTGCAAAGGATTCTGGGTAACAGAACCTGGTCCAAGCCCCACAAGTCACCCCATCTTGGATTCCCCTAGGTCTCTAGTTTTCAGAAATGCACAGGTTTGGTAGGTTTCCCTAGGTGCCGGCTGAGCTAGAGGCCAAAATCTACAGGTAGGCACTTTGCAAAAAACACCTCTGTTTTCTAAAAATTTGGATGTGTCCACGTTGCGCTTTGGGGCGTTTCTTGTCGCGGGTGGTAGGCCTACCCACACAAGTGAGGTATCATTTTTATCGGGAGACTTGGGGGAACGCTGGGTGGAAGGAAATTTGTGGCTCCTCTCAGATTCCAGAACTTTCTGCCACAGAAATGTGAGGAAAATGTGTTTTTTTAGCCAAATTTTGAGGTTTGCAAAGGATTCTGGGTAACAGAACCTGGTCCGAGCCCCACAAGTCACCCCATCTTGGATTCCCCTAGGTCTCTAGTTTTCAGAAATGCACAGGTTTGGTAGGTTTCCCTAGGTGCCGGCTGAGCTAGAGGCCAAAATGTATAGGTAGGCACTTCGCAAAAAAAACCTCTTTTTTCTTTCAAAAATTTGGATGTATCCACGTTGCGCTTTGGGGCGTTTCCTGTCGCGGGCGCTAGGCCTACCAGCACAAGTGAGGTATCATTTTTATCGGGAGACTTGGGGGAACGCTGGGTGGAAGGAAATTTGTGGCTCCTCTCAGATTCCAGAACTTTCTGCCACAGAAATGTGAGGAACATGTGTTTTTTTAGACAAATTTTGAGGTTTGCAAAGGATTCTGGGTAACAGAACCTGGTCCGAGCCCCACAAGTCACCCCATCTTGGATTCCCCAAGGTCTCTAGTTTTCAGAAATGCACAGGTTTGGTAGGTTTCCCTAGGTGCCGGCTGAGCTAGAGGCCAAAATGTATAGGTAGGCACCTCGCAAAAAAAACCTCTGTTTTCTTTCAAAAATTTGGATGTATCCACGTTGCGCTTTGGGGCGTTTCCTGTCGCGGGCGCTAGGCCTACCAGCACAAGTGAGGTATCATTTTTATCGGGAGACTTGGGGGAACGCTGGGTGGAAGGAAATTTGTGGCTCCTCTCAGATTCCAGAACTTTCTGCCACAGAAATGTGAGGAACATGTGTTTTTTTAGCCAAATTTTGAGGTTTGCAAAGGATTCTGGGTAACAGAACCTAGTCCGAGCCCCACAAGTCACCCCATCTTGGATTCCCCTAGGTCTCTAGTTTTCAGAAATGCACAGGTTTGGAAGGTTTCCCTAGGTGCCGGGTGAGCTACAGGCCAAAATCTACAGGTAAGCACTTCGCAAAAATCACCTCTGTTTTCTTTAAAAAATTGGATGTGTCCACGTTACGCTTTGGGGCGTTTCCTGTCGCGGGCGCTAGGCCTACCCTCACAAGTGAGGTATCATTTTTATCGGGAGACTTGGGGGAACGCTGGGTGGAAGGAAATTTGTGGCTCCTCTCAGATTCCAGAACTTTCTGCCATAGAAATGTGAGGAACATGTGTTTTTTTAGCCAAATTTTGAGGTTTGCAAAGGATTCTGGGTAACAGAACCTGGTCCGAGCCCCACAAGTCACCCCATATTGGATTCCCCTAGGTCTCTAGTTTTCAGAAATGCACAGGTTTGGTAGGTTTCCCTAGGTGCCGGCTGAGCTAGAGGGCAAAATCTACAGGTAGGCACTTCGCAAAAAACACCTCTGTTTTCTAAAAATTTGGATGTGTCCACGTTGCGCTTTGGGGCGTTTCCTGTCGCGGGTGGTAGGCCTACCCACACAAGTGAGGTATCATTTTTATCGGGAGACGTGGGGGAACGCTGGGTGGAAGGAAATTTGTGGCTCCTCTCAGATTCCAGAACTTTCTGCCATAGAAATGTGAGGAACATGTGTTTTTTTAGCCAAATTTTGAGGTTTGCAAAGGATTCTGGGTAACAGAACCTGGTCCGAGCCCCACAAGTCACCCCATATTGGATTCCCCAAGTCTCTAGTTTTCAGAAATGCACAGGTTTGGTAGGTTTCCCTAGGTGCCGGCTGAGCTAGAGGCCAAAATCTACAGGTAGGCACTTTGCAAAAAACACCTCTGTTTTCTAAAAATTTGGATGTGTCCACGTTGCGCTTTGGGGCGTTTCCTGTCGCGGGTGGTAGGCCTACCCACACAAGTGAGGTATCATTTTTATCGGGAGACTTGGGGGAACGCTGGGTGGAAGGAAATTTGTGGCTACTCTCAGATTCCAGAACTTTCTGCCACAGAAATGTGAGGAACATGTGTTTTTTTAGCCAAATTTTGAGGTTTGCAAAGGATTCTGGGTAACAGAACCTGGTCCGAGCCCCACAAGTCACCCCATCTTGGATTCCCCTAGGTCTCTAGTTTTCAGAAATGCACAGGTTTGGTAGGTTTCCCTAGGTGCTGGCTGAGCTAGAGGCCAAAATGTATAGGTAGGCACTTCGCAAAAAAAACCTCTGTTTTCTTTAAAAAATTTGGATGTATCCACGTTGCGCTTTGGGGCGTTTCCTGTCGCGGGCGCTAGGCCTACCAGCACAAGTGAGGTATCATTTTTATCGGGAGACTTGGGGGAACGCTGGGTGGAAGGAAATTTGTGGCTCCTCTCAGATTCCAGAACTTTCTGCCACAGAAATGTGAGGAACATGTGTTTTTTTAGCCAAATTTTGAGGTTTGCAAAGGATTCTGGGTAACAGAACCTGGTCCGAGCCCCACAAGTCACCCCATCTTGGATTCTCCTAGGCCTCTAGTTTTCAGAAATGCACAGGTTTGGTAGGTTTCCCTAGGTGCCGGCTGAGCTAGAGGCCAAAATCTACAGGTAGGCACTTCGCAAAAAACACCTCTGTTTTCTTTCAAAAATTTGGATGTGTCCACGTTGCGCTTTGGGGCGTTTCCTGTTGCGGGCACTAGGCCTACCCACACAAGTGAGGTATCATTTTTATCGGGAGACTTGGGGGAATGCTGGGTGGAAGGAAATTTGTGGCTCCTCTCAGATTCCATAACTTTCTGCCACAGAAGTGTGAGGAACATGTGTTTTTTTAGCCAAATTTTGAGGTTTGCAAAGGATTCTGGGTAACAGAACCTAGTCCAAGCCCAACAAGTCACCCCATCTTGGATTGCCCTAGGTCTCTAGTTTTCAGAAATGCACAGGTTTGGAAGGTTTCCCTAGGTGCCGGGTGAGCTAGAGGCCAAAATCTACAGGTAGGCACTTTGCAAAAATCACCTCTGTTTTCTTTCAAAAAATTGGATGTGTCCACGTTGCGCTTTGGGGCGTTTCCTGTCGCGGGCGCTAGGCCTACCCACACAAGTGAGGTATCATTTTTATAGGGAGACTTGGGGGAAAGCTGGGTGGAAGGAAATTTGTGGCTCCTCTCAGATTCCAGAACTTTCTGCCACAGAAATGGGAGGAACATGTGTTTTTTTAGCCAAATTTTGAGGTTTGCAAAGGATTCTGGGTAACAGAACCTGGTCCGAGCCCCACAAGTCACCCCATCTTGGATTCCCCTAGGTCTCTAGTTTTCAGAAATGCACAGGTTTGGTAGGTTTCCCTAGGTGCCGGCTGAGCTAGAGGCCAAAATCTACAGGTAGGCACTTCGCAAAAAACACCTTTGTTTTCTTTCAAAAATTTGGATGTGTCCACGTTGCGCTTTGGGGCGTTTCCTGTCGCGGGCGGTCGGCCTACCCACACAAGGGAGGTATCATTTTTATCCGGAGACTTGGAGGAACGCTGGGTGGAAGAAAATTTGTGGCTCCTCTCAGATTCCAGAACTTTCTGCCACAGAAATGTGAGGAACATGTGTTTTTTTAGCCAAATTTTGAGGTTTGCAAAGGATTCTGGGTAACAGAACCTGGTCCGAGCCCCACAAGTCACCCCATCTTGGATTCCCCTAGGTCTCTAGCTTTCAGAAATGCACAGGTTTGGTAAGTTTCCCTAGGTGCCGGCTGAGCTAGAGGCCAAAATCTACAGGTAGGCACTTTGCAAAAATCACCTCTGTTTTCTTTCAAAAAATTGGATGTGTCCACGTTGCGCTTTGGGGCGCTTCCTGTCGCGGGCGCTAGGCCTACCCACACAAGTGAGGTATCATTTTTATCGGGAGACTTGGGGGAAAGCTGGGTGGAAGGAAATTTGTGGCTCCTCTCAGATTCCAGAACTTTCTGCCACAGAAATGTGAAGAACATGTGTTTTTTTAGCCAAATTTTGAGGTTTGCAAAGGATTCTGGGTAACAGAACCTGGTCCGAGCCCCACAAGTCACCCTATCTTGGATTCCCCTAGGTCTCTAGTTTTCAGAAATGCACAGGTTTGGTAGGTGTCCCTAGGTGCCGGCTGAGCTAGAGGCCAAAATCTACAGGTAGGCACTTTGCAAAAAACACCTCTGTTTTCTTTAAAAAATTTGGATGTGTCCACGTTGCGCTTTGGGGCGTTTCCTGTCGCGGGCGGTAGGCCTACCCACACAAGTGAGGTATCATTTTTATCGGGAGACTTGGGGGAACGGTGGGTGGAAGGAAATTTGTGGCTCCTCTCAGATTCCAGAAAATTCTGCCACAGAAATGTGAGGAACATGTGTTTTTTTAGCCAAATTATGAGGTTTGCAAAGGATTCTGGGTAACAGAACCTGGTCCGAGCCCCACAAGTCACCCCATCTTGGATTCCCCTAGGTCTCTAGTTTTCAGAAATGCACAGGTTTGGTAGGTTTCCCTAGGTGCCGGCTGAGCTAGAGGCCAAAATCTACAGGTAGGCACTTCGCAAAAAACACCTCTGTTTTCTTTCAAAAAATTGGATGTGTCCACGTTGCGCTTTGGGGCGTTTCCTGTCGCGGGCGCTAGGCCTACCCACACAAGTGAGGTATCATTTTTATCGGGAGACTTGGGGGAACGCTGGGTGGAAGGAAATTTGTGGCTCCTCTCAGATTCCAGAACTTTCTGCCACAGAAATGTGAGGAACATGTGTTTTTTTAGCCAAATTTTGAGATTTGCAAAGGATTCTGGGTAACAGAACCTGGTCCGAGCCCCACAAGTCACCCCATCTTGGATTTCCCTAGGTCTCTAGTTTTCAGAAATGCACAGGTTTGGTAGGTTTCCCTAGGTGCCGGCTGAGCTAGAGGCCAAAATCTATAGGTAGGCACTTCGCAAAAAACACCTCTGTTTTCTTTCAAAAATTTGGATGTATCCACGTTGCGCTTTGGGGCGTTTCCTGTCGTGGGCGCTAGGCCTACGAGCACAAGTGAGGTATCATGTTTATCGGGAGACTTGGGGGAACGCTGGGTGGAAGGAAATTTGTGGCTCCTCTCAGATTCCAGAACTTTCTGCCACAGAAATGTGAGGAACATGTGTTTTTTTAGCCAAATTTTGAGGTTTGCAAAGGATTCTGGGTAACAGAACCTAGTCCGAGCCCCACAAGTCACCCCATCTTGGATTCCCCTAGGTCTCTAGTTTTCAGAAATGCACAGGTTTGGAAGGTTTCCCTAGGTGCCGGGTGAGCTAGAGGCCAAAATCTACAGGTAGGCACTTCGCAAAAATCACCTCTGTTTTCTTTCAAAAATTGGATGTGTCCACGTTACACTTTGGGGCGTTTCCTGTCGCGGGCGCTAGGCCTACCCTCACAAGTGAGGTATCATTTTTATCGGGAGACTTGGGGAACGATGGGTGGAAGGAAATTTGTGGCTCCTCTCAGATTCCAGAACTTTCTGCCACAGAAATGTGAGGAACATGTGTTTTTTTAGCCAAATTTTGAGGTTTGCAAAGGATTCTGGGTAACAGAACCTGGTCCGAGCCCCACAAGTCACCCCATCTTGGATTCCCCTAGGTCTCTAGTTTTCAGAAATGCACAGGTTTGGTAGGTTTCCCTAGGTGCCGGCTGAGCTAGAGGCCAAAATCTACAGGTAGGCACTTCGCAAAAAACACCTCTGTTTTCTTTCAAAAATTTGGATGTGTCCACGTTGCGCTTTGGGGCGTCTCCTGTCGCGGGCGCTAGGCCTACCCACACAAGTGAGGTATCATTTTTATCGGGAGACTGGGGGGAATGCTGGGTGGAAGGAAATTTGTCGCTCCTCTCAGATTCCAGAACTTTCTACCACAGAAATGTGAGGAACATGTGTTTTTTTAGCCAAATTTTGAGGTTTGCAAAGGATTCTGGGTAACAGAACCTGGTCCGAGCCCCACAAGTCACCCCATATTGGATTCCCCTAGGTCTCTAGATTTCAGAAATGCACAGGTTTGGTAGGTTTCCCTAGGTGCCGGCTGAGCTAGAGGCCAAAATCTACAGGTAGGCACTTCGCAAAAAACACCTCTGTTTTCTTTCAAAAATGTCAATGTGTCCACCTTGCGCTTTGGGGCATTTCCTGTCGCGGGCGCTAGGCCTACCCACACAAGTGAGGTATCATTTTTATCGGGAGACTTGGGGAACGCTGGGTGGAAGGAAATTTGTGGCTCCTCTCAGATTCCAGAACTTTCTGAAACAGAAATGTGAGGAACATGTGTTTTTTTAGCCAAATTTTGAGGTTTGCAAAGGATTCTGGGTAACAGAACCTGGTCCGAGCCCCACAAGTCACCCCATCTTGGATTCCCCTAGGTCTCTAGTTTTCAGAAATGCACAGGTTTGGTAGGTTTCCCTAGGTGCCGGCTGAGCTAGGGGCCAAAATCTATAGGTAGGCACTTCGCAAAAAACACCTCTGTTTTCTTTCAAAAATTTGGATGTATCCACGTTGCGCTTTGGGGCGTTTCCTGTCGCGGGCGCTAGGCCTACCAGCACAAGTGAGGTATCATTTTTATCGGGAGACTTGGGGGAATGCTGGGTGGAAGGAAATTTGTCGCTCCTCTCAGATTCCAGAACTTTCTACCACAGAAATGTGAGGAACATGTGTTTTTTTAGCCAAATTTTGAGGTTTGCAAAGGATTCTGGGTAACAGAACCTGGTCCGAGCCCCACAAGTCACCCCATATTGGATTCCCCTAGGTCTCTAGCTTTCAGTAATGCACAGGTTTGGTAGGTTTCCCTAGGTGCCGGCTGAGCTAGAGGCCAAAATCTACAGGTAGGCACTTTGTAAAAATCACCTCTGTTTTCTTGAAAAAAATTGGATGTGTCCACGTTGCGCTTTGGGGCGTTTCCTTTCGCGGGCGCTAGGCCTACCCACACAAGTGAGGTATCATTTTTATCGGGAGACTTGGGGGAACGCTGGGTGGAAGGAAGTTTGTGGCTCCTCTCAGATTCCAGAACTTTCTGCCACAGAAATGTGAGGAACATGTGTTTTTTTAGCCAAATTTTGAGGTTTGCAAAGGATTCTGGGTAACAGAACCTGGTCCGAGCCCCACAAGTCACCCCATCTTGGATTCCCCTAGGTCTCTAGTTTTCAGAAATGCACAGGTTTGGAAGGTTTCCCTAGGTGCCGGGTGAGCTAGAGGCCAAAATCTACAGGTAGGCACTTCGCAAAAAACACCTCTGTTTTCTTTCAAAAATGTGGATGTGTCCACGTTGCTCTTTGGGGCGTTTCCTGTTGTGGGCGCTAGGCCTACCCACACAAGTGAGGTATCATTTTTATCGGGAGACTTGGGGGAATGCTGGGTGGAAGGAAATTTGTGGCTCCTCTCAGATTCCATAACTTTCTGCCACAGAAATGTGAGGAACATGTGTTTTTTTAGCCAAATTTTGAGGTTTGCAAAGGATTCTGGGTAACAGAACCTGGTCCGAGCCCCACAAGTCACCCCATCTTGGGTTCCCCTAGGTCTCTAGCTTTCAGTAATGCACAGGTTTGGTAGGTTTCCCTAGGTGCCGGCTGAGCTAGAGGCCAAAATCTACAGGTAGGCACTTTGCAAAAATCACCTCTGTTTTCTTGAAAAAAATTGGATGTGTCCACGTTGCGCTTTGGGGCGTTTCCTTTCGCGGGCGCTAGGCCTACCCACACAAGTGAGGTATCATTTTTATCGGGAGACTTGGGGGCAAGCTGGGTGGAAGGAAATTTGTGGCTCCTCTCAGATTCCAGAACTTTCTGCCACAGAAATGGGAAGAACATGTGTTTTTTTAGCCAAATTTTGAGGTTTGCAAAGGATTCTGGGTAACAGAACCTGGTCCGAGCCCCACAAGTCACCCCATCTTGGATTCCCCTAGGTCTCTAGTTTTCAGAAATGCACAGGTTTGGTAGGTTTCCCTAGGTGCCGGCTGAGCTAGAGGCCAAAATCTACAGGTAGGCACTTCGCAAAAAACACCTCTGTTTTCTTTCAAAAAATTGGATGTGTCCACGTTGCGCTTTGGGGCGTTTCCTGTCGCGGGCGCTAGGCCTACCCACACAAATGAGGTATCATTTTTATCGGGAGGCTTGGGGGAAAGGTGGGTGGAAGGAAATTTGTGGCTCCTCTCAGATTCCAGAACTTTCTGCCACAGAAATGTGAGGAACATGTGTTTTTTTAGCCAAATTTTGAGGTTTGCAAAGGATTCTGGGTAACAGAACCTGGTCCGAGCCCCACAAGTCACCCCATCTTGGATTCCCCTAGGTCTCTAGTTTTCAGAAATGCACAGGTTTGGTAGGTTTCCCTAGGTGCCGGCTGAGCTAGAGGCCAAAATGTATAGGTAGGCACTTCGCAAAAAAAACCTCTGTTTTCTTTCAAAAATTTGGATGTATCCACGTTGCGCTTTGGGGCGTTTCCTGTCGCGGGCGCTAGGCCTACCAGCACAAGTGAGGTATCATTTTTATCGGGAGACTTGGGGGAACGCTGGGTGGAAGGAAATTTGTGGCTCCTCTCAGATTCCAGAACTTTCTGCCACAGAAATGTGAGGAACATGTGTTTTTTTAGACAAATTTTGAGGTTTGCAAAGGATTCTGGGTAACAGAACCTGGTCCGAGCCCCACAAGTCACCCCATCTTGGATTCCCCAAGGTCTCTAGTTTTCAGAAATGCACAGGTTTGGTAGGTTTCCCTAGGTGCCGGCTGAGCTAGAGGCCAAAATGTATAGGTAGGCACTTCGCAAAAAAAACCTCTGTTTTCTTTCAAAAATTTGGATGTATCCACGTTGCGCTTTGGGGCGTTTCCTGTCGCGGGCGCTAGGCCTACCAGCACAAGTGAGGTATCATTTTTATCGGGAGACTTGGGGGAACGCTGGGTGGAAGGAAATTTGTGGCTCCTCTCAGATTCCAGAACTTTCTGCCACAGAAATGTGAGGAACATGTGTTTTTTTAGCCAAATTTTGAGGTTTGCAAAGGATTCTGGGTAACAGAACCTAGTCCGAGCCCCACAAGTCACCCCATCTTGGATTCCCCTAGGTCTCTAGTTTTCAGAAATGCACAGGTTTGGAAGGTTTCCCTAGGTGCCGGGTGAGCTACAGGCCAAAATCTACAGGTAAGCACTTCGCAAAAATCACCTCTGTTTTCTTTAAAAAATTGGATGTGTCCACGTTACGCTTTGGGGCGTTTCCTGTCGCGGGCGCTAGGCCTACCCTCACAAGTGAGGTATCATTTTTATCGGGAGACTTGGGGGAACGCTGGGTGGAAGGAAATTTGTGGCTCCTCTCAGATTCCAGAACTTTCTGCCATAGAAATGTGAGGAACATGTGTTTTTTTAGCCAAATTTTGAGGTTTGCAAAGGATTCTGGGTAACAGAACCTGGTCCGAGCCCCACAAGTCACCCCATATTGGATTCCCCTAGGTCTCTAGTTTTCAGAAATGCACAGGTTTGGTAGGTTTCCCTAGGTGCCGGCTGAGCTAGAGGGCAAAATCTACAGGTAGGCACTTCGCAAAAAACACCTCTGTTTTCTAAAAATTTGGATGTGTCCACGTTGCGCTTTGGGGCGTTTCCTGTCGCGGGTGGTAGGCCTACCCACACAAGTGAGGTATCATTTTTATCGGGAGACGTGGGGGAACGCTGGATGGAAGGAAATTTGTGGCTCCTCTCAGATTCCAGAACTTTCTGCCATAGAAATGTGAGGAACATGTGTTTTTTTAGCCAAATTTTGAGGTTTGCAAAGGATTCTGGGTAACAGAACCTGGTCCGAGCCCCACAAGTCACCCCATATTGGATTCCCCAAGTCTCTAGTTTTCAGAAATGCACAGGTTTGGTAGGTTTCCCTAGGTGCCGGCTGAGCTAGAGGCCAAAATCTACAGGTAGGCACTTTGCAAAAAACACCTCTGTTTTCTAAAAATTTGGATGTGTCCACGTTGCGCTTTGGGGCGTTTCCTGTCGCGGGTGGTAGGCCTACCCACACAAGTGAGGTATCATTTTTATCGGGAGACTTGGGGGAACGCTGGGTGGAAGGAAATTTGTGGCTACTCTCAGATTCCAGAACTTTCTGCCACAGAAATGTGAGGAACATGTGTTTTTTTAGCCAAATTTTGAGGTTTGCAAAGGATTCTGGGTAACAGAACCTGGTCCGAGCCCCACAAGTCACCCCATCTTGGATTCCCCTAGGTCTCTAGTTTTCAGAAATGCACAGGTTTGGTAGGTTTCCCTAGGTGCTGGCTGAGCTAGAGGCCAAAATGTATAGGTAGGCACTTCGCAAAAAAAACCTCTGTTTTCTTTAAAAAATTTGGATGTATCCACGTTGCGCTTTGGGGCGTTTCCTGTCGCGGGCGCTAGGCCTACCAGCACAAGTGAGGTATCATTTTTATCGGGAGACTTGGGGGAACGCTGGGTGGAAGGAAATTTGTGGCTCCTCTCAGATTCCAGAACTTTCTGCCACAGAAATGTGAGGAACATGTGTTTTTTTAGCCAAATTTTGAGGTTTGCAAAGGATTCTGGGTAACAGAACCTGGTCCGAGCCCCACAAGTCACCCCATCTTGGATTCTCCTAGGCCTCTAGTTTTCAGAAATGCACAGGTTTGGTAGGTTTCCCTAGGTGCCGGCTGAGCTAGAGGCCAAAATCTACAGGTAGGCACTTCGCAAAAAACACCTCTGTTTTCTTTCAAAAATTTGGATGTGTCCACGTTGCGCTTTGGGGCGTTTCCTGTTGCGGGCACTAGGCCTACCCACACAAGTGAGGTATCATTTTTATCGGGAGACTTGGGGGAATGCTGGGTGGAAGGAAATTTGTGGCTCCTCTCAGATTCCATAACTTTCTGCCACAGAAGTGTGAGGAACATGTGTTTTTTTAGCCAAATTTTGAGGTTTGCAAAGGATTCTGGGTAACAGAACCTAGTCCAAGCCCCACAAGTCACCCCATCTTGGATTGCCCTAGGTCTCTAGTTTTCAGAAATGCACAGGTTTGGAAGGTTTCCCTAGGTGCCGGGTGAGCTAGAGGCCAAAATCTACAGGTAGGCACTTTGCAAAAATCACCTCTGTTTTCTTTCAAAAAATTGGATGTGTCCACGTTGCGCTTTGGGGCGTTTCCTGTCGCGGGCGCTAGGCCTACCCACACAAGTGAGGTATCATTTTTATAGGGAGACTTGGGGGAAAGCTGGGTGGAAGGAAATTTGTGGCTCCTCTCAGATTCCAGAACTTTCTGCCACAGAAATGGGAGGAACATGTGTTTTTTTAGCCAAATTTTGAGGTTTGCAAAGGATTCTGGGTAACAGAACCTGGTCCGAGCCCCACAAGTCACCCCATCTTGGATTCCCCTAGGTCTCTAGTTTTCAGAAATGCACAGGTTTGGTAGGTTTCCCTAGGTGCCGGCTGAGCTAGAGGCCAAAATCTACAGGTAGGCACTTCGCAAAAAACACCTCTGTTTTCTTTCAAAAATTTGGATGTGTCCACGTTGCGCTTTGGGGCGTTTCCTGTCGCTGGCGGTCGGCCTACCCACACAAGGGAGGTATCATTTTTATCCGGAGACTTGGAGGAACGCTGGGTGGAAGAAAATTTGTGGCTCCTCTCAGATTCCAGAACTTTCTGCCACAGAAATGTGAGGAACATGTGTTTTTTTAGCCAAATTTTGAGGTTTGCAAAGGATTCTGGGTAACAGAACCTGGTCCGAGCCCCACAAGTCACCCCATCTTGGATTCCCCTAGGTCTCTAGCTTTCAGAAATGCACAGGTTTGGTAAGTTTCCCTAGGTGCCGGCTGAGCTAGAGGCCAAAATCTACAGGTAGGCACTTTGCAAAAATCACCTCTGTTTTCTTTCAAAAAATTGGATGTGTCCACGTTGCGCTTTGGGGCGCTTCCTGTCGCGGGCGCTAGGCCTACCCACACAAGTGAGGTATCATTTTTATCGGGAGACTTGGGGGAAAGCTGGGTGGAAGGAAATTTGTGGCTCCTCTCAGATTCCAGAACTTTCTGCCACAGAAATGTGAAGAACATGTGTTTTTTTAGCCAAATTTTGAGGTTTGCAAAGGATTCTGGGTAACAGAACCTGGTCCGAGCCCCACAAGTCACCCTATCTTGGATTCCCCTAGGTCTCTAGTTTTCAGAAATGCACAGGTTTGGTAGGTGTCCCTAGGTGCCGGCTGAGCTAGAGGCCAAAATCTACAGGTAGGCACTTTGCAAAAAACACCTCTGTTTTCTTTAAAAAATTTGGATGTGTCCACGTTGCGCTTTGGGGCGTTTCCTGTCGCGGGCGGTAGGCCTACCCACACAAGTGAGGTATCATTTTTATCGGGAGACTTGGGGGAACGCTGGGTGGAAGGAAATTTGTGGCTCCTCTCAGATTCCAGAAAATTCTGCCACAGAAATGTGAGGAACATGTGTTTTTTTAGCCAAATTATGAGGTTTGCAAAGGATTCTGGGTAACAGAACCTGGTCCGAGCCCCACAAGTCACCCCATCTTGGATTCCCCTAGGTCTCTAGTTTTCAGAAATGCACAGGTTTGGTAGGTTTCCCTAGGTGCCGGCTGAGCTAGAGGCCAAAATCTACAGGTAGGCACTTCGCAAAAAACACCTCTGTTTTCTTTCAAAAAATTGGATGTGTCCACGTTGCGCTTTGGGGCGTTTCCTGTCGCGGGCGCTAGGCCTACCCACACAAGTGAGGTATCATTTTTATCGGGAGACTTGGGGGAACGCTGGGTGGAAGGAAATTTGTGGCTCCTCTCAGATTCCAGAACTTTCTGCCACAGAAATGTGAGGAACATGTGTTTTTTTAGCCAAATTTTGAGATTTGCAAAGGATTCTGGGTAACAGAACCTGGTCCGAGCCCCACAAGTCACCCCATCTTGGATTTCCCTAGGTCTCTAGTTTTCAGAAATGCACAGGTTTGGTAGGTTTCCCTAGGTGCCGGCTGAGCTAGAGGCCAAAATCTATAGGTAGGCACTTCGCAAAAAACACCTCTGTTTTCTTTCAAAAATTTGGATGTATCCACGTTGCGCTTTGGGGCGTTTCCTGACGTGGGCGCTAGGCCTACGAGCACAAGTGAGGTATCATGTTTATCGGGAGACTTGGGGGAACGCTGGGTGGAAGGAAATTTGTGGCTCCTCTCAGATTCCAGAACTTTCTGCCACAGAAATGTGAGGAACATGTGTTTTTTTAGCCAAATTTTGAGGTTTGCAAAGGATTCTGGGTAACAGAACCTAGTCCGAGCCCCACAAGTCACCCCATCTTGGATTCCCCTAGGTCTCTAGTTTTCAGAAATGCACAGGTTTGGAAGGTTTCCCTAGGTGCCGGGTGAGCTAGAGGCCAAAATCTACAGGTAGGCACTTCGCAAAAATCACCTCTGTTTTCTTTCAAAAATTGGATGTGTCCACGTTACACTTTGGGGCGTTTCCTGTCGCGGGCGCTAGGCCTACCCTCACAAGTGAGGTATCATTTTTATCGGGAGACTTGGGGAACGATGGGTGGAAGGACATTTGTGGCTCCTCTCAGATTCCAGAACTTTCTGCCACAGAAATGTGAGGAACATGTGTTTTTTTAGCCAAATTTTGAGGTTTGCAAAGGATTCTGGGTAACAGAACCTGGTCCGAGCCCCACAAGTCACCCCATCTTGGATTCCCCTAGGTCTCTAGTTTTCAGAAATGCACAGGTTTGGTAGGTTTCCCTAGGTGCCAGCTGAGCTAGAGGCCAAAATCTACAGGTAGGCACTTCGCAAAAAACACCTCTGTTTTCTTTCAAAAATTTGGATGTGTCCACGTTGCGCTTTGGGGCGTCTCCTGTCGCGGGCGCTAGGCCTACCCACACAAGTGAGGTATCATTTTTATCGGGAGACTGGGGGGAATGCTGGGTGGAAGGAAATTTGTCGCTCCTCTCAGATTCCAGAACTTTCTACCACAGAAATGTGAGGAACATGTGTTTTTTTAGCCAAATTTTGAGGTTTGCAAAGGATTCTGGGTAACAGAACCTGGTCCGAGCCCCACAAGTCACCCCATATTGGATTCCCCTAGGTCTCTAGATTTCAGAAATGCACAGGTTTGGTAGGTTTCCCTAGGTGCCGGCTGAGCTAGAGGCCAAAATCTACAGGTAGGCACTTCGCAAAAAACACCTCTGTTTTCTTTCAAAAATGTCAATGTGTCCACCTTGCGCTTTGGGGCATTTCCTGTCGCGGGCGCTAGGCCTACCCACACAAGTGAGGTATCATTTTTATCGGGAGACTTGGGGAACGCTGGGTGGAAGGAAATTTGTGGCTCCTCTCAGATTCCAGAACTTTCTGAAACAGAAATGTGAGGAACATGTGTTTTTTTAGCCAAATTTTGAGGTTTGCAAAGGATTCTGGGTAACAGAACCTGGTCCGAGCCCCACAAGTCACCCCATCTTGGATTCCCCTAGGTCTCTAGTTTTCAGAAATGCACAGGTTTGGTAGGTTTCCCTAGGTGCCGGCTGAGCTAGGGGCCAAAATCTATAGGTAGGCACTTCGCAAAAAACACCTCTGTTTTCTTTCAAAAATTTGGATGTATCCACGTTGCGCTTTGGGGCGTTTCCTGTCGCGGGCGCTAGGCCTACCAGCACAAGTGAGGTATCATTTTTATCGGGAGACTTGGGGGAATGCTGAGTGGAAGGAAATTTGTCGCTCCTCTCAGATTCCAGAACTTTCTACCACAGAAATGTGAGGAACATGTGTTTTTTTAGCCAAATTTTGAGGTTTGCAAAGGATTCTGGGTAACAGAACCTGGTCCGAGCCCCACAAGTCACCCCATATTGGATTCCCCTAGGTCTCTAGCTTTCAGTAATGCACAGGTTTGGTAGGTTTCCCTAGGTGCCGGCTGAGCTAGAGGCCAAAATCTACAGGTAGGCACTTTGTAAAAATCACCTCTGTTTTCTTGAAAAAAATTGGATGTGTCCACGTTGCGCTTTGGGGCGTTTCCTTTCGCGGGCGCTAGGCCTACCCACACAAGTGAGGTATCATTTTTATCGGGAGACTTGGGGGAACGCTGGGTGGAAGGAAGTTTGTGGCTCCTCTCAGATTCCAGAACTTTCTGCCACAGAAATGTGAGGAACATGTGTTTTTTTAGCCAAATTTTGAGGTTTGCAAAGGATTCTGGGTAACAGAACCTGGTCCGAGCCCCACAAGTCACCCCATCTTGGATTCCCCTAGGTCTCTAGTTTTCAGAAATGCACAGGTTTGGAAGGTTTCCCTAGGTGCCGGGTGAGCTAGAGGCCAAAATCTACAGGTAGGCACTTCGCAAAAAACACCTCTGTTTTCTTTCAAAAATGTGGATGTGTCCACGTTGCTCTTTGGGGCGTTTCCTGTTGTGGGCGCTAGGCCTACCCACACAAGTGAGGTATCATTTTTATCGGGAGACTTGGGGGAATGCTGGGTGGAAGGAAATTTGTGGCTCCTCTCAGATTCCATAACTTTCTGCCACAGAAATGTGAGGAACATGTGTTTTTTTAGCCAAATTTTGAGGTTTGCAAAGGATTCTGGGTAACAGAACCTGGTCCGAGCCCCACAAGTCACCCCATCTTGGGTTCCCCTAGGTCTCTAGCTTTCAGTAATGCACAGGTTTGGTAGGTTTCCCTAGGTGCCGGCTGAGCTAGAGGCCAAAATCTACAGGTAGGCACTTTGCAAAAATCACCTCTGTTTTCTTGAAAAAAATTGGATGTGTCCACGTTGCGCTTTGGGGCGTTTCCTTTCGCGGGCGCTAGGCCTACCCACACAAGTGAGGTATCATTTTTATCGGGAGACTTGGGGGCAAGCTGGGTGGAAGGAAATTTGTGGCTCCTCTCAGATTCTAGAACTTTCTGCCACAGAAATGGGAAGAACATGTGTTTTTTTAGCCAAATTTTGAGGTTTGCAAAGGATTCTGGGTAACAGAACCTGGTCCGAGCCCCACAAGTCACCCCATCTTGGATTCCCCTAGGTCTCTAGTTTTCAGAAATGCACAGGTTTGGTAGGTTTCCCTAGGTGCCGGCTGAGCTAAAGGCCAAAATCTACAGGTAGGCACTTCGCAAAAAACACCTTTGTTTTCTTTCAAAAATTTGGATGTGTCCACGTTGCGCTTTGGGGCGTTTCCTGTCGCGGGCGGTCGGCCTACCCACACAAGGGAGGTATCATTTTTATCCGGAGACTTGGGGGAACGCTGGGTGGAAGGAAATTTGTGGCTCCTCTCAGATTCCAGAACTTTCTGCCACAGAAATGTGAGGAACATGTGTTTTTTTAGCCAAATTTTGAGGTTTGCAAAGGATTCTGGGTAACAGAACCTGGTCCGAGCCCCACAAGTCACCCCATCTTGGATTCCCCTAGGTCTCTAGTTTTCAGAAATGCACAGGTTTGGTAGGTTTCCCTAGGTGCCGGCTGAGCTAGAGGCCAAAATCTACAGGTAGGCACTTCGCAAAAAACACCTCTGTTTTCTTTAAAAAATTTGGATGTGTCCACGTTGCGCTTTGGGGCGTCTCCTGTCGCGGGCGCTAGGCCTACCCACACAAGTGAGGTATCATTTTTATCGGGAGACTGGGGGGAATGCTAGCTGGAAGGAAATTTGTCGCTCCTCTCAGATTCCAGAACTTTCTACCACAGAAATGTGAGGAACATGTGTTTTTTTAGCCAAATTTTGAGGTTTGCAAAGGATTCTGGGTAACAGAACCTGGTCCGAGCCCCACAAGTCACCCCATATTGGATTCCCCTAGGTCTCTAGTTTTCAGAAATGCACAGGTTTGGTAGGTTTCCCTAGGTGCCGACTGAGCTAGAGGCCAAAATCTACAGGTAGGCACTTCGCAAAAAACACCTCTGTTTTCTTTCAAAAATGTCGATGTGTCCACCTTGCGCTTTGGGGCATTTCCTGTCGCGGGCGCTAGGCCTACCCACACAAGTGAGGTATCATTTTTATCGGGAGACTTGGGGAACGCTGGGTGGAAGGAAATTTGTGGCTCCTCTCAGATTCCAGAACTTTCTGAAACAGAAATGTGAGGAACATGTGTTTTTTTAGCCAAATTTTGAGGTTTGCAAAGGATTCTGGGTAACAGAACCTGGTCCGAGCCCCACAAGTCACCCCATCTTGGATTCCCCTAGGTCTCTAGTTTTCAGAAATGCACAGGTTTGGTAGGTTTCCCTAGGTGCCGGCTGAGCTAGGGGCCAAAATCTATAGGTAGGCACTTCGCAAAAAACACCTCTGTTTTCTTTCAAAATTTTGGATGTATCCACGTTGCGCTTTGGGGCGTTTCCTGTCGCGGGCGCTAGGCCTACCAGCACAAGTGAGGTATCATTTTTATCGGGAGACTTCGGGGAACGCTGGGTGGAAGGAAATTTGTGGCTCCTCTCAGATTCCAGAACTTTCTGCCACAGAAATGTGAGGAACATGTGTTTTTTTAGCCAAATTTTGAGGTTTGCAAAGGATTCTGGGTAACAGAACCTAGTCCGAGCCCCACAAGTCACCCCATCTTGGATTCCCCTAGGTCTCTAGTTTTCAGAAATGCACAGGTTTGGAAGGTTTCCCTAGGTGCCGGGTGAGCTAGAGGCCAAAATCTACAGGTAGGCACTTCGCAAAAAACACCTCTGTTTTCTTTAAAAAATTTGGATGTGTCCACGTTGCTCTTTGGGGCGTTTCCTGTTGCGGGCGCTAGGCCTACCCACACAAGTGAGGTATCATTTTTATCGGGAGACTTGGGGGAATGCTGGGTGGAAGGAAATTTGTGGCTCCTCTCAGATTCCATAACTTTCTGCCACAGAAATGTGAGGAACATGTGTTTTTTTAGCCAAATTTTGAGGTTTGCAAAGGATTCTGGGTAACAGAACCTGGTCCGAGCCCCACAAGTCACCCCATCTTGGGTTCCCCTAGGTCTCTAGTTTTCAGAAATGCACAGGTTTGGTAGGTTTCCCTAGGTGCCGGCTGAGCTAGAGGCCAAAATCTACAGGTAGGCACTTCGCAAAAAACACCTTTGTTTTCTTTCAAAAATTTGGATGTGTCCACGTTGCTCTTTGGGGCGTTTCCTGTTGCGGGCGCTAGGCCTACCCACACAAGTGAGGTATCATTTTTATCGGGAGACTTGGGGGAATGCTGGGTGGAAGGAAATTTGTGGCTCCTCTCAGATTCCAGAACTTTCTGCCTCAGAAATGGGAAGAACATGTGTTTTTTTAGCCAAATTTTGAGATTTGCAAAGGATTCTGGGTAACAGAACCTGGTCCGAGCCCCACAAGTCACCCCATCTTGGATTCCCCTAGGTCTCTAGTTTTCAGAAATGCACAGGTTTGGTAGGTTTCCCTAGGTGCCGGCTGAGCTAGAGGCCAAAATCTACAGGTAGGCACTTCGCAAAAAACACCTTTGTTTTCTTTCAAAAATTTGGATGTGTCCACGTTGCGCTTTGGGGCGTTTCCTGTCGCGGGCGGTCGGCCTACCCACACAAGGGAGGTATCATTTTTATCGGGAGACTTGGGGGAACGCTGGGTGGAAGGAAATTTGTGGCTCCTCTCAGATTCCAGAACTTTCTGCCACAGAAATGTGAGGAACATGTGTTTTTTTAGACAAATTTTGAGGTTTGCAAAGGATTCTGGGTAACAGAACCTGGTCCGAGCCCCACAAGTCACCCCATCTTGGATTCCCCTAGGTCTCTAGTTTTCAGAAATGCACAGGTTTGGTAGGTTTCCCTAGGTGCCGGCTGAGCTAGAGGCCAAAATCTACAGGTAGGCACTTCGCAAAAAACACCTCTGTTTTCTTTCAAAAATTTGGATGTGTCCACGTTGCGCTTTGGGGCGTCTCCTGTTGCGGGCGCTAGGCCTACCCACACAAGTGAGGTATCATTTTTATCGGGAGACTGGGGGGAATGCTGGGTGGAAGGAAATTTGTCGCTCCTCTCAGATTCCAGAACTTTCTACCACAGAAATGTGAGGAACATGTGTTTTTTTAGCCAAATTTTGAGGTTTGCAAAGGATTCTGGGTAACAGAACCTGGTCCGAGCCCCACAAGTCACCCCATATTGGATTCCCCTAGGTCTCTAGTTTTCAGAAATGCACAGGTTTGGTAGGTTTCCCTAGGTGCCGGCTGAGCTAGAGGCCAAAATCTACAGGTAGGCACTTCGCAAAAAACACCTCTGTTTTCTTTCAAAAATGTCGATGTGTCCACCTTGCGCTTTGGGGCATTTCCTGTCGCGGGCGCTAGGCCTACCCACACAAGTGAGGTATCATTTTTATCGGGAGACTTGGGGAACGCTGGGTGGAAGGAAATTTGTGGCTCCTCTCAGATTCCAGAACTTTCTGAAACAGAAATGTGAGGAACATGTGTTTTTTTAGCCAAATTTTGAGGTTTGCAAAGGATTCTGGGTAACAGAACCTGGTCCGAGCCCCACAAGTCACCCCATCTTGGATTCCCCTAGGTCTCTAGTTTTCAGAAATGCACAGGTTTGGTAGGTTTCCCTAGGTGCCGGCTGAGCTAGAGGCCAAAATCTACAGGTAGGCACTTCGCAAAAAACACCTCTGTTTTCTTTCAAAAATGTCGATGTGTCCACCTTGCGCTTTGGGGCGTTTCCTTTCACGGGCGCTAGGCCTACCCACACAAGTGAGGTATCATTTTTATCGGGAGACTTGGGGGCAAGCTGGGTGGAAGGAAATTTGTGGCTCCTCTCAGATTCCAGAACTTTCTGCCACAGAAATGGGAAGAACATGTGTTTTTTTAGCCAAATTTTGAGGTTTGCAAAGGATTCTGGGTAACAGAACCTGGTCCGAGCCCCACAAGTCACCCCATCTTGGATTCCCCTAGGTCTCTAGTTTTCAGAAATGCACAGGTTTGGTAGGTTTCCCTAGGTGCCGGCTGAGCTAGAGGCCAAAATCTACAGGTAGGCACTTCGCAAAAAACACCTTTGTTTTCTTTCAAAAATTTGGATGTGTCCACGTTGCGCTTTGGGGCGTTTCCTGTCGCGGGCGGTCGGCCTACCCACACAAGGGAGGTATCATTTTTATCCGGAGACTTGGGGGAACGCTGGGTGGAAGGAAATTTGTGGCTCCTCTCAGATTCCAGAACTTTCTGCCACAGAAATGTGAGGAACATGTGTTTTTTTAGCCAAATTTTGAGGTTTGCAAAGGATTCTGGGTAACAGAACCTGGTCCGAGCCCCACAAGTCACCCCATCTTGGATTCCCCTAGGTCTCTAGTTTTCAGAAATGCACAGGTTTGGTAGGTTTCCCTAGGTGCCGGCTGAGCTAGAGGCCAAAATCTACAGGTAGGCACTTCGCAAAAAACACCTCTGTTTTCTTTCAAAAATTTGGATGTGTCCACGTTGCGCTTTGGGGCGTCTCCTGTCGCGGGCGCTAGGCCTACCCACACAAGTGAGGTATCATTTTTATCGGGAGACTGGGGGGAATGCTGGGTGGAAGGAAATTTGTCGCTCCTCTCAGATTCCAGAACTTTCTACCACAGAAATGTGAGGAACATGTGTTTTTTTAGCCAAATTTTGAGGTTTGCAAAGGATTCTGGGTAACAGAACCTGGTCCGAGCCCCACAAGTCACCCCATATTGGATTCCCCTAGGTCTCTAGTTTTCAGAAATGCACAGGTTTGGAAGGTTTCCCTAGGTGCCGGCTGAGCTAGAGGCCAAAATCTACAGGTAGGCACTTCGCAAAAAACACCTCTGTTTTCTTTCAAAAATGTCGATGTGTCCACCTTGCGCTTTGGGGCATTTCCTGTCGCGGGCGCTAGGCCTACCCACACAAGTGAGGTATCATTTTTATCGGGAGACTTGGGGAACGCTGGGTGGAAGGAAATTTGTGGCTCCTCTCAGATTCCAGAACTTTCTGAAACAGAAATGTGAGGAACATGTGTTTTTTTAGCCAAATTTTGAGGTTTGCAAAGGATTCTGGGTAACAGAACCTGGTCCGAGCCCCACAAGTCACCCCATCTTGGATTCCCCTAGGTCTCTAGTTTTCAGAAATGCACAGGTTTGGTAGGTTTCCCTAGGTGCCGGCTGAGCTAGGGGCCAAAATCTATAGGTAGGCACTTCGCAAAAAACACCTCTGTTTTCTTTCAAAATTTTGGATGTATCCACGTTGCGCTTTGGGGCGTTTCCTGTCGCGGGCGCTAGGCCTACCAGCACAAGTGAGGTATCATTTTTATCGGGAGACTTCGGGGAACGCTGGGTGGAAGGAAATTTGTGGCTCCTCTCAGATTCCAGAACTTTCTGCCACAGAAATGTGAGGAACATGTGTTTTTTTAGCCAAATTTTGAGGTTTGCAAAGGATTCTGGGTAACAGAACCTAGTCCGAGCCCCACAAGTCACCCCATCTTGGATTCCCCTAGGTCTCTAGTTTTCAGAAATGCACAGGTTTGGAAGGTTTCCCTAGGTGCCGGGTGAGCTAGAGGCCAAAATCTACAGGTAGGCACTTCGCAAAAAACACCTCTGTTTTCTTTCAAAAATTTGGATGTGTCCACGTTGCTCTTTGGGGCGTTTCCTGTTGCGGGCGCTAGGCCTACCCACACAAGTGAGGTATCATTTTTATCGGGAGACTTGGGGGAATGCTGGGTGGAAGGAAATTTGTGGCTCCTCTCAGATTCCATAACTTTCTGCCACAGAAATCTGAGGAACATGTGTTTTTTTAACCAAATTTTGAGGTTTGCAAAGGATTCTGGGTAACAGAACCTGGTCCGAGCCCCACAAGTCACCCCATCTTGGGTTCCCCTAGGTCTCTAGTTTTCAGAAATGCACAGGTTTGGTAGGTTTCCCTAGGTGCCGGCTGAGTTAGAGGCCAAAATCTACAGGTAGGCACTTCGCAAAAAACACCTTTGTTTTCTTTCAAAAATTTGGATGTGTCCACGTTGCTCTTTGGGGCGTTTCCTGTTGCGGGCGCTAGGCCTACCCACACAAGTGAGGTATCATTTTTATCGGGAGACTTGGGGGAATGCTGGGTGGAAGGAAATTTGTGGCTCCTCTCAGATTCCAGAACTTTCTGCCACAGAAATGGGAAGAACATGTGTTTTTTTAGCCAAATTTTGAGGTTTGCAAAGGATTCTGGGTAACAGAACCTGGTCCGAGCCCCACAAGTCACCCCATCTTGGATTCCCCTAGGTCTCTAGTTTTCAGAAATGCACAGGTTTGGTAGGTTTCCCTAGGTGCCGGCTGAGCTAGAGGCCAAAATCTACAGGTAGGCACTTCGCAAAAAAACACCTCTGTTTTCTTTCAAAAATTTGGATGTGTCTATGTTGCACTTTGGGGCGTTTCCTGTCGCGGGCGGTAGGCCTACCCACACAAGTGAGGTATCATTTTTATCGGGAGACTTGGGGGAACGCTGGGTGGAAGGAAATTTGTGGCTCCTCTCAGATTCCAGAACTTTCTGCCACAGAAATGTGAGGAACATGTGTTTTTTTAGCCAAATTTTGAGGTTTGCAAAGGATTCTGGGTAACAGAACCTGGTCCGAGCCCCACAAGTCACCCCATCTTGGATTCCCCTAGGTCTGTAGTTTTCAGAAATGCACAGGTTTGGTAGGTTTCCCTAGGCACTTCGCAAAAATCACCTCTGTTTTCTTTCAAAAAATTGGATGTGTCAACGTTGCGCTTTGGGGCGTTTCCTGTCGCGGGCGGTAGGCCTACCCACACAAGTGAGGTATCATTTTTATCGGGAGACTTAGGGGAACGCTGGGTGGAAGGAAATTTGTGGCTCCTCTCAGATTCCAGAACTTTCTGCCACAGAAATGTGAGGAACATGTGTTTTTTTAGCCAAATTTTGAGGTTTGCAAAGGATTCTGGGTAACAGAACCTGGTCCGGCCCCACAAGTCACCCCATCTTGGATTCCCCTAGGTCTCTAGTTTTCAGAAATGCACAGGTTTGGTAGGTTTCCCTAGGTGCCGGCTGAGCTAGAGGCCAAAATCTACAGGTAGGCACTTTGCAAAAATCACCTCTGTTTTCTTTCAAAAAATTGGATATGTCCACGTTGCGCTTTGGGGCGTTTCCTGTCGCAGGCGCTAGGCCTACCCACACAAGTGAGGTACCATTTTTATCGGGAGACTTGGGGGAACGCTGGGTGGAAGGAAATTTGTGGCTCCTCTCAGATTCCAGAACTTTCTGCCACAGAAATGTGAGGAACATGTGTTTTTTTAGCCAAATTTTGAGGTTTGCAAAGGATTCTGGGTAACAGAACCTGGTCCGAGCCCCACAAGTCACCCCATCTTGGATTCCCCTAGTTCTCTAGTTTTCAGAAATGCACAGGTTTGGTAGGTTTCCCTAGGTGCTGGCTGACCTAGAGGCCAAAATCTACAGGTAGGCACTGCGCAAAAAACACCTCTGTTTTCTTTGAAAAATTTGAATGTGTCCACGTTGCGCTTTGGGGCGTTTTCTGTTGCGGGCGCTAGGCCTACCCACACAAGTGAGGTATCATTTTTATCGGGAGACTTGGGGGAACGCTGGGTAGAAGGAAATTTGTGGCTCCTCTCAGATTCCAGAACTTTCTGCCACAGAAATGTGAGTAACACGTGTTCTTTTAGCCAAATTTTGAGGTTTGCAAAGGATTCTGGGTAACAGAACCTGGTCCGAGCCCCACAAGTCACCCCATCTTGGATTCCCCTAGGTCTCTAGTTTTCAGAAATGCACAGGTTTGGTAGGTTTCCCTAGGTGCCGGCTGAGCTAGAGGCCAAAATCTACAGGTAGGAACTTCGCAAAAAACACCTCTGTTTTCTTTCAAAAATTTGGATGTGTCCACGTTGCGCTTTGGGGCATTTCTGTTGCGGGCGCTAGGCCTACACACACAAGTGAGGTATCATTTTTATCGGGAGACTTGGGGGAACGCTGGGTGGATGGAAATTTGTGGCTCCTCTCAGATTCCAGAACTTTCTGCCACAGAAATGTGAGGAACATGTGTTTTTTAGACAAATTTTGAGGTTTGCAAAGGATTCTGGGTAACAGAACCTGGTCCGAGCCCCACAAGTCACCCCATCTTGGATTCCCCTAGGTCTCTAGTTTTCAGAAATGCACAGGTTTGGTAGGTTTCCCTAGGTGTCGGCTGAGCTAGAGGCTAAAATCTACAGGTAGGCACTTCGCAAAAATCACCTCAGTTTTCTTTCAAAAAATTGGATGTGTCCACGTTGCGCTTTGGGGCGTTTTCTGTTGCGGGTGCTAGGCCTACCCACACAAGTGAGGTATAATTTTTATCGGGAGACTTGGGGGAATGCTGGGTGGAAGGAAATTTGTCGCTCCTCTCAGATTCCAGAACTTTCTACCACAGAAATGTGAGGAACATGTGTTTTTTTATCCAAATTTTGAGGTTTGCAAAGGATTCTGGGTAACAGAACCTGGTCCGAGCCCCACAAGTCACCCCATCTTGGATTCCCCTAGGTCTCTAGTTTTCAGAAATGCACAGGTTTGGTAGGTTTCCCTAGGTGCCGGCTGAGCTAGAGGCCAAAATCTACAGGTAGGCACTTCGCAAAAATCACCTCTGTTTTCTTTCAAAAATTTGGATGTGTCCACGTTGCGCTTTGGGGCATTTCCTGTTGCGTGCTCTAGGCCTACCCACACAAGTGAGGTATAATTTTTATCGGGAGATTTGGGGGAATGCTGGGTGGAAGGAAATTTGTCGCTCCTCTCAGATTCCAGAACTTTCTACCACAGAAATGTGAGGAACATGTGTTTTTTTTAGCCAAATTTTGAGGTTTGCAAAGGATTCTGGGTAACAGAACCTGGTCCGAGCCCCACAAGTCACCCCATATTGGATTCCCCTAGGTCACTAGTTTTCAGAAATGCACAGGTTTGGTAGGTTTCCCTAGGTGCCGGCTGAGCTAGAGTCCAAAATCTACAGGTAGGCACTTCGCAAAAAACACCTCTGTTTTCTTTCAAAAATTTGGATGTGTCCACGTTGCGCTTTGGGGCATTTCCTGTCGCGGGCGCTAGGCCTACCCACACAAGTGAGGTATCATTTTTATCGGGAGACTTGGGGAACGCTGGGTGGAAGGAAATTTGTGGCTCCTCTCAGATTCCAGAACTTTGTGAAACAGAAATGTGAGGAACATGTGTTTTTTTAGCCAAATTTTGAGGTTTGCAAAGGATTCTGGGTAACAGAACCTGGTCCGAGCCCCACAAGTCACCCCATCTTGGATTCCCCTAGGTCTCTAGTTTTCAGAAATGCACAGGTTTGGTAGGTTTCCCTAGGTGCCGGCTGAGCTAGAGGCCAAAATCTATAGGTAGGCACTTCGCAAAAAACACCTCTCTTTTCTTTCAAAAATTTGGATGTATCCACGTTGCGCTTTGGGGCGTTTCCTGTCGCAGGCGCTAGGCCTACCAGCACAAGTGAGGTATCATTTTTATCGGGAGTCTTGGGGGAACGCTGGGTGGAAGGAAATTTGTCGCTCCTCTCAGATTCCAGAACTTTCTGCCACAGAAATGTGAGGAACATGTGTTTTTTTAGCCAAATTTTGAGGTTTGCAAAGGATTCTGGGTAACAGAACCTGGTCCGAGCCCCACAAGTCACCCCATCTTGGATTCCCCTAGGTGTCTAGTTTTCAGAAATGCACAGGTTTGGTAGGTTTCCCTAGGTGCCGGCTGAGCAAGAAGCCAAAATCTACAGGTAGGCACTTCGCAAAAATCACCTCTGTTTTCTTTCAAAAAATTGGATGTGTCCACGTTGCGCTTTGGGGCGTTTCTTGTCGCGGGCGGTAGGCCTACCCACACAAGTGAGGTATCATTTTTATCGGGAGACTTGGGGGAACGCTGGGTGGAAGGAAATGTGTGGCTCCTCTCAGATTCCAGAACTTTCTGCCACAGAAATGTGAGGAACATGTGTTTTTTTAGCCAAATTTTGAGGTTTGCAAAGGATTCTGGGTAACAGAACCTGGTCCGAGCCCCACAAGTCACCCCATCTTGGATTCCCCTAGGTCTCTAGTTTTCAGAAATGCACAGGTTTGGTAGGTTTCCCTAGGTGCCGGCTGACCTAGAGGCCAAAATCTACAGGTAGGCACTGTGCAAAAAACACCTCTGTTTTCTTTCAAAAATTTGGATGTGTCCACGTTGCGCTTTGGGGCGTTTTCTGTTGCGGGCGCTAGGCCTACCCACACAAGTGAGGTATCATTTTTATCGGGAGACTTGGGGGAACGCTGGGTAGAAGGATATTTGTGGCTCCTCTCAGATTCCAGAACTTTCTGCCACAGAAATGTGAGTAACACGTGTTCTTTTAGCCAAATTTTGAGGTTTGCAAAGGATTCTGGGTAACAGAACCTGGTCCGAGCCCCACAAGTCACCCCATCTTGGATTCCCCTAAGTCTCTAGTTTTCAGAAATGCACAGGTTTGGTAGGTTTCCCTAGGTGCCGGCTGAGCTAGAGGCCAAAATCTACAGGTAGGCACTTTGCAAAAAACACCTCTGTTTTCTTTCAAAAAATTGGATGTATCCACGTTGCGCTTTGGGGCGTTTTCTGTTGCGGACGCTAGGCCTACCCACACATTGAGGTATAATTTTTATCGGGAGACTTGGGGGAATGCTGGGTGGAAGGAAATTTGTCGCTCCTCTCAGATTCCAGAACTTTCTACCACAGAAATGTGAGGAACATGTGTTTTTTTAGCCAAATTTTGAGGTTTGCAAAGGATTCTGGGTAACAGAACCTGGTCCGAGCCCCACAAGTCACCCCATATTGGATTCCCCTAGGTCTCTAGTTTTCAGAAATGCACAGGTTTGGTAGGTTTCTCTAGGTGCCGGCTGAGCTAGAGTCCAAAATCTACAGGTAGGCACTTCGCAAAAAACACCTCTGTTTTCTTTCAAAAATTTGGATGTGTCCACGTTGCGCTTTGGGGTATTTCCTGTCGCGGGCGCTAGGCCTACCCACACAAGTGAGGTATCATTTTTATCGGGAGACTTGGGGAACGCTGGGTGGAAGGAAATTTGTGGCTCCTCTCAGATTCCAGAACTTTCTGAACCAGACATGTGAGGAACATGTGTTTTTTTAGCCATATTTTGAGGTTTGCAAAGGATTCTGGGTAACAGAACCTGGTCCGAGCCCCACAAGTCACCCCATTTTGGATTCCCCTAGGTCTCTAGTTTTCAGAAATGCACAGGTTTGGTAGGTTTCCCTAGGTGCCGGCTGAGCTAGAGGCCAAAATCTATAGGTAGGCACTTCGCTAAAAACACCTCTGTTTTCTTTCAAAAATTTGGATGTGTCCACGTTGCGCTTTGGGGCGTTTCCTGTCGCAGGCGCTAGGCCTACCAGCACAAGTGAGGTATCATTTTTATCGGGAGACTTGGGGGAACGCTGGGTGGAAGGAAATTTGTGGCTCCTCTCAGATTCCAGAACTTTCTGCCACAGAAATATGAGGAACATGTGTTTTTTTAGCCAAATTTTGAGGTTTGCAAAGGATTCTGGGTAACAGAACCTAGTCCGAGCCCCACAAGTCACACCATCTTGGATTCCCGTAGGTCTCTAGTTTTCAGAAATGCACAGGTTTGGAAGGTTTCCCTAGGTGCCGGGTGAGCTAGAGGCCAAAATCTACAGGTAGGCACTTTGCAAAAAACACCTCTGTTTTCTTTCAAAAATTTGGATGTGTCCACGTTGCGCTTTGGGGCGTTTCCTGTCGCGGGCAGTAGGCCTACCCACACAAGTGAGGTATCATTTTTATCGGGAGACTTGGGGGAACGCAGGGTGGACGGAAATTTTGTGGCTCCTCTCAGATTCCAGAACTTTCTGCCACAGAAATGTGAGGAACATGTGTTTTTTTAGACAAATTTTGAGGTTTGCAAAGGATTCTGGGTAACAGAACCTGGTCCGAGCCCCACAAGTCACCCCATCTTGGATTCCCCTACGTCTCTAGTTTTCAGAAATGCACAGGTTTGGTAGGTTTCCCTAGGTGCCGGCTGAGCTAAAGGCCAAAATCTACAGGTAGGCACTTTGCAAAAAACACCTCTGTTTTCTTTCAAAAATTTGGATGTGTCCACGTTGCGCTTTGGGGCGTTTCCTGTCGCGGGCAGTAGGCCTACCCACACAAGTGAGGAATCATTTTTATCGGGAGACTTGGGGGAACGCAGGGTGGACGGAAATTTTGTGGCTCCTCTCAGATTCCAGAACTTTCTGCCACAGAAATGTGAGGAACATGTGTTTTTTTAGACAAATTTTGAGGTTTGCAAAGGATTCTGGGTTACAGAACCTGGTCCGAGCCCCACAAGTCACCCCATCTTGGATTCCCCTAGGTCTCTAGTTTTCAGAAATGCACAGGTTTGGTAGGTTTCCCTAGGTGCCGGCTGAGCTAGAGGCCAAAATCTACAGGTAGGCACTTCGCAAAAATCACCTCTGTTTTCTTTCAAAAAATTGGATGTGTCCACGTTGCGCTTTGGGGCGTTTTCTGTTGCGGGCGCTAGGCCTACCCACACAAGTGAGGTATAATTTTTATCGGGAGACTTGGGGGAATGCTGGGTGGAAGGAAATTTGTCGCTCCTCTCAGATTCCAGAACTTTCTACCACAGAAATGTGAGGAACATGTGTTTTTTTAGCCAAATTTTGAGGTTTGCAAAGGATTCTGGGTAACAGAACCTGGTCCGAGCCCCACAAGTCACCCCATATTGGATTCCCCTAGGTCTCTAGTTTTCAGAAATGCACAGGTTTGGTAGGTTTCCCTAGGTGCCGGCTGAGCTAGAGGCCAAAATCTACAGGTAGGCACTTCGCAAAAATTACCTCTGTTTTCTTTCAAAAAATTGGATGTGTCCACGTTGCGCTTTGGGGCGTTTTCTGTTGCGGACGCTAGGCCTACCCACACATTGAGGTATAATTTTTATCGGGAGACTTGGGGGAATGCTGGGTGGAAGGAAATTTGTCGCTCCTCTCAGATTCCAGAACTTTCTACCACAGAAATGTGAGGAACATGTGTTTTTTTAGCCAAATTTTGAGGTTTGCAAAGGATTCTGGGTAACAGAACCTGGTCCGAGCCCCACAAGTCACCCCATATTGGATTCCCCTAGGTCTCTAGTTTTCAGAAATGCACAGGTTTGGTAGGTTTCTCTAGGTGCCGGCTGAGCTAGAGTCCAAAATCTACAGGTAGGCACTTCGCAAAAAACACCTCTGTTTTCTTTCAAAAATTTGGATGTGTCCACGTTGCGCTTTGGGGTATTTCCTGTCGCGGGCGCTAGGCCTACCCACACAAGTGAGGTATCATTTTTATCGGGAGACTTGGGGAACGCTGGGTGGAAGGAAATTTGTGGCTCCTCTCAAAATTCCAGAACTTTCTGAACCAGACATGTGAGGAACATGTGTTTTTTTAGCCATATTTTGAGGTTTGCAAAGGATTCTGGGTAACAGAACCTGGTCCGAGCCCCACAAGTCACCCCATTTTGGATTCCCCTAGGTCTCTAGTTTTCAGAAATGCACAGGTTTGGTAGGTTTCCCTAGGTGCCGGCTGAGCTAGAGGCCAAAATCTATAGGTAGGCACTTCGCTAAAAACACCTCTGTTTTCTTTCAAAAATTTGGATGTATCCACGTTGCGCTTTGGAGCGTTTCCTGTCGCAGGCGCTAGGCCTACCAGCACAAGTGAGGTATCATTTTTATCGGGAGACTTGGGGGAACGCTGGGTGGAAGGAAATTTGTGGCTCCTCTCAGATTCCAGAACTTTCTGCCACAGAAATATGAGGAACATGTGTTTTTTTAGCCAAATTTTGAGGTTTGCAAAGGATTCTGGGTAACAGAACCTAGTCCGAGCCCCACAAGTCACCCCATCTTGGATTCCCCTAGGTCTCTAGTTTTCAGAAATGCACAGGTTTGGAAGGTTTCCCTAGGTGCCGGGTGAGCTAGAGGCCAAAATCTACAGGTAGGCACTTCGCAAAAATCACCTCTGTTTTCTTTCAAAAATTGGATGTGTCCACGTTACGCTTTGGGGCGTTTCCTGTCGCGGGCGCTAGGCCTACCCACACAAGTGAGGTATCATTTTTATCGGGAGACTTGGGGGAACGCTGGGTGGAAGGAAATTTGTGGCTCCTCTCAGATTCCAGAACTTTCTGCCATAGAAATGTGAGGAACATGTGTTTTTTTAGCCAAATTTTGAGGTTTGCAAAGGATTCTGGGTAACAGAACCTGGTCCGAGCCCCACAAGTCACCCCATCTTGGATTCCCCTAGGCCTCTAGTTTTCAGAAATGCACAGGTTTGGTAGGTTTCCCTAGGTGCCGGCTGAGCTAGAGGCCAAAATCTACAGGTAGGCACTTCGGAAAAAACACCTCTGTTTTCTTTCAAAAATTTGGATGTGTCCACGTTGCGCTTTGGGGCGTTTCCTGTTGCGGGCGCTAGGCCTACCCACACAAGTGAGGTATCATTTTTATCGGGAGACTTGGGGGAATGCTAGCTGGAAGGAAATTTGTGGCTCCTCTCAGATTCCGTAACTTTCTGCCACAGAAATGTGAGGAACATGTGTTTTTTTAGCCAAATTTTGAGGTTTGCAAAGGATTCTGGGTAACAGAACCTGGTCCGAGCCCCACAAGTCACCCCATCTTGGATTCCCCTAGGTCTCTAGTTTTCAGAAATGCACAGGTTTGGAAGGTTTCCCTAGGTGCCGGGTGAGCTAGAGGCCAAAATCTACAGGTAGGCACTTCGCAAAAAACACCTCTGTTTTCTTTCAAAAATTGGATGTGTCCACGTTACGCTTTGGGGCGTTTCCTGTCGCGGGCACTAGGCCTACCCACACAAGTGAGGTATCATTTTTATCGGGAGACTTGGGGGAACGCTGGGTAGAAGGAAATTTGTGGCTCCTCTTAGATTCCAGAACTTTCTGCCACAGAAATGTGAGGAACACGTGTTTTTTTAGCCAAATTTTGAGGTTAGCAAAGGATTCTGGGTAACAGAACCTAGTCCGAGCCCCACAAGTCACCCCATCTTGGATTCCCCTAGGTGTCTAGTTTTCAGAAATGCACAGGTTTGGAAGGGTTCCCTAGGTGCCGGTTGAGCTAGAGGCCAAAATCTACAGGTAGGCACTTCGCAAAAATCACCTCTGTTTTCTTTAAAAAAATTGGATGTGTCCACGTTGCGCTTTGGGGCGTTTCCTGTCGCGGACGCTAGGCCTACCCACACAAGTGAGGTATCATTTTTATCGGGAGACTTGGGGGAACGCTGGGTGGAAGGAAATTTGTGGCTCCTCTCAGATTCCAGAACTTTCTGCCACAGAAATATGAGGAACATGTGTTTTTTTAGCTAAATTTTGAGGTTTGCAAAGGATTCTGGGTAACAGAACCTAGTCCGAGCCCCACAAGTCACCCCATCTTGGATTCCCCTAGGTCTCTAGTTTTCAGAAATGCACAGGTTTGGAAGGTTTCCCTAGGTGCCGGGTGAGCTAGAGGCCAAAATCTACAGGTAGGCACTTCGCAAAAATCACCTCTGTTTTCTTTCAAAAATTGGATGTGTCCACGTTACGCTTTGGGGCGTTTCCTGTCGCGGGCGCTAGGCCTACCCACACAAGTGAGGTATCATTTTTATCGGGAGACTTGGGGGAACGCTGGGTGGAAGGAAATTTGTGGCTCCTCTCAGATTCCAGAACTTTCTGCCATAGAAATGTGAGGAACATGTGTTTTTTTAGCCAAATTTTGAGGTTTGCAAAGGATTCTGGGTAACAGAACCTGGTCCGAGCCCCACAAGTCACCCCATCTTGGATTCCCCTAGGCCTCTAGTTTTCAGAAATGCACAGGTTTGGTAGGTTTCCCTAGGTGCCGGCTGAGCTAGAGGCCAAAATCTACAGGTAGGCACTTCGGAAAAAACACCTCTGTTTTCTTTCAAAAATTTGGATGTGTCCACGTTGCGCTTTGGGGCGTTTCCTGTTGCGGGCGCTAGGCCTACCCACACAAGTGAGGTATCATTTTTATCGGGAGACTTGGGGGAATGCTAGCTGGAAGGAAATTTGTGGCTCCTCTCAGATTCCGTAACTTTCTGCCACAGAAATGTGAGGAACATGTGTTTTTTTAGCCAAATTTTGAGGTTTGCAAAGGATTCTGGGTAACAGAACCTGGTCCGAGCCCCACAAGTCACCCCATCTTGGATTCCCCTAGGTCTCTAGTTTTCAGAAATGCACAGGTTTGGAAGGTTTCCCTAGGTGCCGGGTGAGCTAGAGGCCAAAATCTACAGGTAGGCACTTCGCAAAAAACACCTCTGTTTTCTTTCAAAAATTGGATGTGTCCACGTTACGCTTTGGGGCGTTTCCTGTCGCGGGCACTAGGCCTACCCACACAAGTGAGGTATCATTTTTATCGGGAGACTTGGGGGAACGCTGGGTAGAAGGAAATTTGTGGCTCCTCTTAGATTCCAGAACTTTCTGCCACAGAAATGTGAGGAACACGTGTTTTTTTAGCCAAATTTTGAGGTTAGCAAAGGATTCTGGGTAACAGAACCTAGTCCGAGCCCCACAAGTCACCCCATCTTGGATTCCCCTAGGTGTCTAGTTTTCAGAAATGCACAGGTTTGGAAGGGTTCCCTAGGTGCCGGTTGAGCTAGAGGCCAAAATCTACAGGTAGGCACTTCGCAAAAATCACCTCTGTTTTCTTTAAAAAAATTGGATGTGTCCACGTTGCGCTTTGGGGCGTTTCCTGTCGCGGACGCTAGGCCTACCCACACAAGTGAGGTATAATTTTTATCGGGAGACTTGGGGGAACGCTGGGTGGAAGGAAATTTGTGGCTCCTCTCAGATTCCAGAACTTTCTGCCACAGAAATGTGAGGAACATGTGTTTTTTTAGCCACATTTTGTGGTTTGCAAAGGATTCTGGGTAACAGAACCTGGTCTGAGCCCCACAAGTCACCCCATCTTGGATTCCCCTAGGTCTCTAGTTTTCAGAAATGCACAGGTTTGGTAGGTTTCCCTAGGTGCCAGCTGAGCTAGAGGCCAAAATCTACAGGTAGGCACTTCGCAAAAAACACCTCTGTTTTCTTTCAAAAATTTGGATGTGTCCACGTTGCGCTTTGGGGCGTTTCCTGTTGCGGGCGCTAGGCCCACCCACACAAGTGAGGTATCATTTTTATCGGGAGACTTGTGGGAATGCTGGGTGGAAGGAAATTTGTGGCTACTCTCAGATTCCAGAACTTTCTGCCACAGAAATGTGAGGAACATGTGTTTTTTTAGCCAAATTGTGAGGTTTGCAAAGGATTCTGGGTAACAGAACCTGGTCCGAGCCCCACAAGTCACCCCATCTTGGATTCCCCTAGGTCTCTAGTTTTCAGAAATGCACAGGTTTGGTAGGTTTCCCTGGGTGCCGGCTGAGCTAGAGGCCAAAATCTACAAGTAGGCACTTCACAAAAATCACCTCTGTTTTCTTTCAAAAAATTGGATGTGTCCATGTTGCGCTTTGGGGCGTTTCCTGTCGCGGGCGCTAGGCTTACCCACACAAATGAGGTATCATTTTTATCGGGAGACTTGGGGGAACGCTGGGTGGAAGGAAATTTGTGGCTCCTCTCAGATTCCAGAACTTTCTGCCACAGAAATGTGAGGAACATGTGTTTTTTTAGCCAAATTTTGAGGTTTGCAAAGGATTCTGTGTAACAGAACCTGGTCCGAGCCCCACAAGTCACCCCATCTTGGATTCACTAGGTCTCTAGTTTTCAGAAATGCACAGGTTTGGTAGGGTTCCCTAGGTGCCGGCTGAGCTAGAGGCCAAAATCTCTAGGTAGGCACTTCGCAAAAAACACCTTGGTTTTCTTTCAAAAATGTGGATGTGTCCACGTTGCGCTTTGGGGCGTTTTCTGTCGCGGGCGCTAGGCCTACCCACACAAGTGAGGTATCATTTTTATCGGGAGACTTGGGGGAACGCTGGGTGGAAGGAAATTTGTGGCTCCTCTCAGATTCCAGAACTTTCTGCCACAGAAATGTGAGGAACATGTGTTTTTTAGACAAATTTTGAGGTTTGCAAAGGATTCTGGGTAACAGAACCTGGTCGGAGCCCCACAAGTCACCCCATCTTGGATTCCCCTAGGTCTCTAGTTTTCAGGAATGCACAGGTTTGGTAGGTTTCCCTAGGTGCCGGCTGAGCTAGAAACCAAAATCTACAGGTAGGCAGTTCGCAAAAATCACCTCTGTTTTCTTTCAAAAAATTGGATGTGTCCACGTTGCGCTTTGGGGCGTTTCCTGTCGCGGGTGCTAGGCCTACCCACACAAGTGAGGTATAATTTTTATCGGGAGACTTGGGGGAACGCTGGGTGGAAGGAAATTTGTGGCTCCTCTCAGATTCCAGAACTTTATGCCACAGAAATGAGAGGAACGTGTGTTTTTTTAGCCAAATTTTGTGGTTTGCAAAGGATTCTGGGTAACAGAACCTGGTCCGAGCCCCAGAAGTCACCCCATCTTGGATTCCCCTAGGTCTCTAGTTTTCAGAAATGCACAGGTTTGGTAGGTTTCCCTAGGTGCCGGCTGAGCTAGAGGCCAAAATCTACAGGTAGGCACTTCGCAAAAATCACCTCTGTTTTCTTTTAAAAAATTGGATGTGTCCACGTTGCACTTTGGGGCTTTTCCTGTCGCGGGCGCTAGGCCTACCCACATAAGTGAGGTATCATTTTTATCGGGAGACTTGGGGGAACGCTGGGTAGAAGGAAATTTGTGGCTCCTCTCAGATTCCAGAACTTTCTGCCACAGAAATGTGAGGAACATGTGTTTTTGTAGCCAAATTTTGAGGTTTGCAAAGGATTCTGGGTAACAGAACCTGGTCCGAGCCCCACAAGTCACCCCATCTTGGATTCCCCTAGGTCTCTTTTCAGAAATGCACAGGTTTGGTAGGTTTCCCTAGGTGCCGGCTGAGCTAGAGGCCAAAATCTACAGGTAGGCACTTCGCAAAAATCACCTCTGTTTTCTTTCAAAAAAATTGATGTGTCCATGTTGCACTTTGGGGTGTTTCCTGTCGCGGGCGCTAGGCCTACCCACACAAGTGAGGTATAATTTTTATCAGGAAACTCGGGGGAACGCTGGGTGGAATGAAATTTGTGGCTCCTCTCAGAGTCCAGAACTTTATGCCACAGAAATGTGAGGAACATGTGTTTTTTTAGCCAAATTTGGAAGTTTGCAAAGGATTCTGGGTAACAGAACCTGGTCCGAGCCCCACAAGTCACCCCATCTTGGATTCCCCTAGGTCTCTAGTTTTCAGAAATGCACAGGTTTGGTAGGTTTCCCTAGGTGCCGGCTGAGCTAGAGGCCAAAATCTACAGGTAGGCACTTCCCAAAAAACACCTCTGTTTTCTTTCAAAAATTTGGATGTGTCCACGTTGCGCTTTGGGGCGTTTCCTGTCGCGGGCGCTAGGTCTACCCACACAAGTGAGGTATCATTTTTATCGGGAGACTTGGGGGAACTCTGGGTGGAAGGAAATTTGTGGCTCCTCTCAGATTCCAGAACTTTCTGCCACAGAAATGTGAGGAACATGTGTTTTTTTAGCCACATTTTGAGGTTTGCAAAGGATTCTGGGTAACAGAACCTGGTCCGACCCCCACAAGTCACCCCATCTTGGATTCCCCTAGGTCTCTAGTTTTCAGAAATGCACAGGTTTGGTAGGTTTCCCTAGGTGCCGGCTGAGCTAGTGGCCAAAATCTACAGGTAGGCACTTCGCAAAAATCACCTCTGTTTTCTTTAAAAAAAATGGGATGTGTCCACGTTGCGCTTTGGAGCGTTTCCTGTCGCGGGCGCAGGTCTACCCACACAAGTGAGGTATCATTTTTATCTGGAGACTTGGGGGAACATAGATTAGCAAAACAAGTGTTATTGCCCCTTGTCTTTCTCTATATTTTTTCCTTCCAAATATAGGAGAGTGTGTAAAAAAGACATCTATTTGAGAAATGCCCTGTAATTCACATTCTAGTATGGTCACCCCGGAATTCAGAGATTTGCAAATAACCACTGCTCCTCAACACCTTATCTTGCGCCCTTTTTGGAAATAGAAAGGTTTTCTTGAATGCAATTTTTTACTCTTTATATTTCAGCAAATGAATTGCTGTATACCCGGTATAGAATGAAAATGCACTGCAGGGTGCAGCTCATTTATTGGCTCTTGGTTCCTCGGGTTCTTGATGAACCTACAAGCCCTATATATCCCCGCAACCAGAGGACTCCAGCAGTCGTAACGGTATATTTCTTTTGATAATCTGACATTGCAGGGAAAAGTTACAGAGTAAAACGTAGAGAAAAATTGATGTTTTTTTTACCTCAATTTCAATATTTTTCTTTTTCAGTTGTTATTTTCTGTAGGAAACCCTTGTAGGATCTACACAAATGACCCCTTGCTAAATTCAGATTTTTGTCTACTTTTCAGAAATGTTTAGGTTTCTGGGATCCAGCATTTCATGCCCATTTTTGTCACTGACTGGAAGGAGGCTGAAAGCACAAAAAATTGCAAAAATGAGGTATGTCCCAGTAAAATGCCACAATTGTGTTGAAAACTTGGGTTTTCTGATTCAAGTCTGCCTGTTTCTGAAAGCTGGGAAGCTGCTGAGTTTAGCACCGCAAACCCTTTGTTGATGCCATTTTCAGGGGAAAAACCACAAGCCTTCTTCTGCAGCCACTTTTTCCAATTTTTTTGAAAAAAAACAAACTTTTCACTGTATTTTGGCTGATTTCTTGGCCTCCTTCAGGGGAACCCACAAAGTCTGGGTACCTCTAGAATCCCTAGGATGTTGGAAAAAAAGGATGCAAATTTGGCTTGGTTAGCTTATGTGGACAAAACGTTATGAGGGCCTAAGCGCGAACTGCCCCAAATGGGCAAAAAAAGGCCTGGCACAGGAGGGGGAAAAGGCCTGGCAGCGAAGGGGTTAACAAATCAAAACACCAACCCTTTCCACTCACAACACGCCCACCCCTCTCTCCAAACAAACAGCCAAGTCCCAAAAAGTCCAACAAAAAGTCCAATATGAAAAGTTTTTGAAAACCTCATCTGAACTCCCTCCCCACCCTCTCCACCCACAACAAGTCCCTCACACTAAAACAAAATATTTGGAAAAGGGCTCAGAAGAGGGCACTGTTTATATTTGTTCTGAGCTTGTCCAGGCGCTGCTTGATCCTAGCAAGCCGGCTTGCTACCCAGTCCATCTGCTGCAAGATACAGTGGTGGATGCCTGGTCAGAGCAGGTGGGGGCAGCAGCAGGTGCAGTCAGGGACTCTGACAGCTGGTAGTGGTGCTGGTGATGTAGTGGCCTGGAGTTTGGAGGCTGGAGCTGGGGCTGGTGTGCTGCTGAGTTCGGTTCGAAGCAGCTATTTCAGGCTCTTCCTCCTACAGGACCACCAGCCACCGGCGTTCAGCCTGGATGATCTCCAGGCTCTGCCACCGCAGATGGGCCACTATCTCCTGCCTGGTTGGTGGTCATCTAGCAGGAATAGCTGTATTGAAAAAAATAAAAATAAAAAAGACAAATTGTAAACAATGCTATGAAAAAATACTTCTTCTAAAGTAGGTAGTGAGTGGCACAGTAACACCACATTGCTGGTCCCCTGGTGACATTCGACTTTGATGTGATGGTGATTAGGAGAGTCACTGGGCCAATTGTATTTGTTTATCCACACATGCCTCAGATACAATGCATTGACTGTCTGGTAGAAAGGAGATAGGGCAGAATACCACCAGCTTTAAAAAAACAGTGATTTCTGTTTTGCCTTTTAAAGGCTTTTCTAGTAACTAAACAGACACTTTTAGTGGAAAGGTAAAATTGAATTACCTCTCCTTTATAAGTAAAGCATTATGCACTATACTTTGCTACTGTCTGCAGCTCGGGCAGCTGTAGTTGACAATTATCTATCTAATTCCAATAGCTAGCTTTTCCCCAGATACCTTACACTTAGTTTCAAGCCTAACTTCAACGAAGCAGATACATAAATTAGACATGTCACACATGTCATGTGCAAAATGTGAATATATTTATCCTGTCTGCCATAAGTAGACGGTGGGGAAAATGAAGCACTGCACTACAAGAAGAGAATGGGCTATATAGATTGTACGTGGCACGTTAGGCACAGAGCATCCCTTATGCCAAACCTGAAATCAAATCGGGCACTTACTAGTCCCACCTTACTCACTGACCTCGTCCACCACCACAATTCTTTCCAACAAATTTCCAACAAATTCATTAACTGGGCAGCAAGGAAAGAAAACTTGACTTACTCTGCTGCATAGTAAGGCAGAGGTATTAGGCAGGTAGGTAGAGTTTTGTTCTAGTGTAGAGGGGTGTCACTGATCATCAATAATCATGTGCCTAAGCTCTGGCTATTCAGTCACTGTATAGATTAAAGTCTAAAGAGAAAAAGCTGAACAGGCATAAAATAAATCTGTTATGGGAAACCATGAAATATATTTTGATCCTAAGTAGGTTTAGTAAGGACCCCCATCCTACTTAGAACAAGCATTCAACCATTGCATTGTGCTCTGGAAGCACTAAATAGAGAAAAATGAAAAATAAAAATGTTCAATGGCCAAATGGGGCATGGTATGTTTTTAAATATTTAAGTCCTACCCAATGGGTCTTTTATATTTTGTTCTTAAATTTTGGTTGTTTTATTGCAAGGGTTTTAAGTGAAAATAAAGACGAACTGAACTGAAGAAATATATTTTGGAAACACTTCATGTAACCATAAAAATGTGGCACTTACCAAGAATGGATTTTTCAATTTGTTTGGTAGGCTGGGATGGAAGAACTTAGGAAAGAATTAAGGAGTGAAGTACTAAGAGGTGACTGGGTGGGCAAAGGGAAAACAACACACCTTGTGTGCTCGGTTTGCAGTGCATTGAACACTTTGTAAATGTCACATTAACTGAAGCAGATGCACATTGCACAGTCAACGCTGCAGGCAAGAATTGAACTATACTGCACTTCTTCGGTCATAGGTGCTGAAATGCCAGAGCAGGGAGGGGTTTAATGAATGATGATGATGGGTAGGATACATATCTGCCTCGTTTAACAAATACAGTGAACTGAGGGATTAGAACACAAATTAAAATACCCCCTACACTTTGAACCGTAGCTTTTGTAACCATAAAATACAAAGTAAGTGAAGTGGGTGAGCAGCATGCCTCTCTAAAGAAGAGCTCCTTTGTTTAGTTAACCAAGCAATTATTCAATCCTCCTTTCATTCTTCCTAGTATATTCACTCATAGCCACCATGGTTTAAGCTATACTTTCTCTCATCCAGTTTTTCACCAAAATTCACAATCCATTATCCTTCGTTTCAGTATCCACTATCCACTCTTTCTTTCAATCATCCTTTCAATCATCCATCCATTTATCCAATACTCACCCATGCTTACTTTTACCCACCCATGCATCCTTTCCTTTCATTAATTTCACCCATCCTTTCTTTTAACCTTTCTTTCTTTCTCATTTTCTTCAAGCCATAATTTTTAGCATAGATTGTGTGTGCTTTTGCTGAGTTGCAGATAGACAAGGACATAAGTAACCTTGCCTATTTACCGCCAAGGTGCGCTGGACCTCGTGGTAACCCGAACACACCTGCGCACCCTAGCTCAATGCAGCCAACGCTACCACAGAAGGTAACCACTGCCAGGCCTATTTGATGTTGCCAGCATGGAGGGGAGGTGGCGCTGCACATTTGAAACCAGTGTTGCCAACCCCTCCTCACAAAAGATGGGCCGTCACTGCACCCTTTGGCAGCACCACTGCCCACAATGTAGATGGCCACTGCTGGCTGTCCAGGGGTCCTGGCTCTGCCATTTCCCAGTTCGTCCTGCTCTATCATGGTGCTGGGTGGTGGGTGAGGAAAAGAAACAGGAATTGAAAAAAAGGAAGGAAGAAAGAAATAACTAAGGAAGTAAAGTGAAAAATAAAAATACAAAAAGTCACAAAAAGCACAAAAAAATGAAAAAAAGGTAAAAATACACAGACACAGAAAGACACACTAATACAATAAATAAAAATGAGGAGTAGATTAATTAGGAGGGTGAAGGATTGAAAAGGCTATTAAGGAATGCAAAAAAAACAGGCCCAGCACCTTAAACAGGGTGAAAAACAAGATGGTTGCATCCAAGCATACATCATGGTGCAGTTCGTGCTCACTTTTGAATGCGAGTACGTACTTCGTGTTGATTTTACGTCAAATGCAACAAGAACAGGTGTGACAAGGAACTCCGCCTGCCTGCGGAGCTCTGTGTAATGCAGCAGAGTTATTTTCCACTCCACGGAGTTCCATGTAGCACAACTCTGTGCTTTCCACCCAGGTCTAACTATCAAATAACCTACAGCAAGTAGTTTCATAGGTATATATTTCAAACTGTGGAGCAAATCAGAAGGGCAGATCACAATGTACATTTTTCAGGATCACATACGATGCAGTTGTGTTCCACAACAAAGGTAATAAAGGAGTGGTACCCTAACTCGTCATAAGAATTGGTGTCACTTGTGCCAAAAAAGAAAACTCAGACAAACAGCTCCATTTTTAAAGGTAAATAGCCCCTTCGCTGCCAGGCCTTTTCCCCCTCCTGTGCCGAGCCTTTTTTTGGCTATTTGGGGCAGTTCGCGCTTAGGCCCTCATAACTTTTTGTTCACATAAGCTACCCACACCAATTTTGCATCCATTTTTTCCAACATCCTAGGGATTCTAGAGGTACCCAGACTTTGTAGGTTCCCCTGAAGGAGGCCAAGAAATTAGCCAAAATACAGTGAACATTTTGTTTATTTCAAAAGAATGGGAAAAAAGGGCTGCAGAAGGCAGCTTGTGGTTTTTTCCCTGAAAATGGCACCAACAAAGGGTTTGTGGTGGCAAGATCACCATCTTCCTAGCTTTCAGGAACAGGCAGAATTGAATTGGAAAACCCAATTTTTCAACACAATTTTGATATTTTCCTGGGACATACCCCATTTTTACTATTTTTTGTGCTTTCAGCCTCCTTTCAGTTAGTGACCACAATGGGTGAGAAACCAATGCTGGATCCCAGAAAGCTAAACATTTCCTAAAAGTAGACGAAATTCTGAATCCAGCAAGGGGTCATTTGTGTAGATCCTACAAGTGTTTCCTACAGAAAATAACAGCTGAAATAAAACAATATTGAAATTGAGGTGAAAAAAACTGCCATTTTTCTCCACGTTTTACTCTGTAACGTTTTCCTGCGATGTCAGATTTTTTAAAGCAATATACTGGGTAGATTAATGTTGGGACCAACTGAGCCAATCGGTCTGCAAGAATCTTTGCTAAGATCCTGGAATCCATGTTGAGAAGGGCCAGGGTTCTGTATGATCCTTATCAGGTTGGGTCTTTCATTGGCTTAGGGAGGGAAATAAGGGTAGCCTTCCACTGAGAAGCAGAAAGACTAATTGCTAAAAGGACTACTTCATATATTGTTTGGTGGCGTGTAGTGACAAGGGGTGCATAAGTTTTATAAAACTCAGCAGGAAGTCTATCAGGGCCTGGGGACTGGCCGGTTGTCAACACTCTAACTGCCTTGTGGATCTCAAACAGCATGATGGGGGTCATCTAATTCTGCTTGCTGGTCTGGGGTAATGAAGAGCCTCGATATTGTGGAGAAGAAATGGTCAAATTCTTTGGGACTTGTGCCTGAGACAGATTGATATAAGTGTGTGTAATGGCAAGTTTTTATATCCAGCTTGTTGCATACATAATGAAGTGCCTGTAGCAGAGCATAATGCCATCATGGGTTGTCAGGGTTTGTCTAGCTCTATAAGCCAAGCTACTAACAGGCCAGTATCGTCAGCTTAGACATGTTTTCGGGCTGACTGGGTGATATAATTAGGACAGGACAGTCACTCTTTTTCTGCATTGAACAGTGTAAGCAAGATTTGTGGCTATAGCCATGGGATGTAGCTGGCTTTTGGGAAATTGTTGCATCCTGTGACATCTGACCTGTAGTCAGTAGTCCTGCAGACTCCAGCCAGTCCCAAGCATCTTCAGGGAGGTCAAGGAAATGTGTTTTTCCATCTGAGATAATTCTCAGGCGTGCCACGAACAAAAGCGAGTAACATACTGTATATCGAACTCTTGGAGGTGGCTTTTTAATGCTAGGAAAGAATTTCTCTGGATCTGTACCACCATAGTGTAGTCTGGAAAACCCATGACATGTGTATATCCATCTTTGATGTCTTGGATTTTCCAGGCTTCATGTAATATGGCATTCCTGTCACGCTAATGGAGCAGTTGAAACAGGACTGGCCTGGGGTTGGAGCCAAAAGGTGGTCACCATGTCGGAACAGTGCAAGCGTTCCACAGAGAAAACCTATGAAAAGGTCTCCAGGGGCAACACCTCTTTCAGTCAGCGCTCCACCTAGTCAATGGCATCTGTTCCCTATACTCCCTCTGGAAGGCCGACCTTGCAGACATTGTTCCTCCTCATGTGGCCATAGGCATTCTCCACACGGTGTAAAGGGCACTGATATGTTCTGCCAATGCTTGCACTGATGACTCTATTTTGCACATTTTCAGTTGAAGATCAGTAAGGATTAGTTCAGTAGCTTGTACCTTATAGGCCAATTTGTAGTGATCTGCATGCAATAAGGTGAGCTCTGCAGTCATGTTATTAATTTTACTTTCTAGAGGTGTGCGTGTGTTCTCCAAGGAGCTACCAATCCTCTCAACAGCTTCAGGAACGGAGTCTACTTTGACCTCTATTGATACAGGGGGTAGAGTGATCTGGATTATCAGACCTGCTGGACAGTTGCTCAGGAGCTACCGAAGGCTGTGAAAAGGTGCGTATGTGACCAATTATGCTTTGCGACAGTGGTATGTTCCCAATAAGGGTGAAGTTATGGCCTTCAGTAGAGCCCACTTACCAGTGTTTCGCCTTCCTTAAACATGTGGCAGCACAAGTAGCCACATGTATCCGGGGTACGCAAGTAGGGCCAGGCCAGACTGTTGAGGTAGGCTGGGGAGCAAAGATCCCTGCAGGCAAAGTTGTGCAGTTGGTATATGCGTGCACTTTTTGCCCCTATTTTGTAACCTGTAGCCGCATTTTAAGTCTCTGATAGTACCCTGGGTCTGTGATCTGATTAAAATGGTATATGCAAATTAGGCTCTGACAACCTACCTGTAAGTCCCTAATATATGGTAGGCCATGGAGGTTTAGAGACTCTAGTGTAGTCATGGCACCCAAGGGTGCACTGCTGTGGTGTCTGCTGTCATTGTAAAAGCAGGCTGGCCTTGCTAGCTTCTTTTAAAATAAAATTAACTCCAAATTTGACTTTGGAATTAAAAGTACTTTCAGAGTCTCAAACTACTTTTCTGTAACATATAGGTCTGCCCTAGGAGCCCCAGGGGTTGAGTGAAGTGTAAATATAAGCGAGAACTTCAAAAATTATCTTTCATAAGCCCTGGTGAGGAACAAACTGTCAAATGTGTTTTTCCTCATTCTAGAAATTATCTAGTACTTCATAAGCTAACATTGGGAGGCTTTATTTAAAAATAATAAAGTCTCATTTCCGCTAGAAAAAAGCTAAATATGTCTTGTTTTATATCAAATTAAAAGTTAGAATAAATCTAAAAACTTGCCAAGGTTTGATTTATGATAACTAGTACACAGAGTTTTAGAACTCTTTAAACAAAGCCCTGCAGTGCCCTTTCCTGATTTATCAATCTCTGGAAACCTGATCCAAGCTACCTTAATTAGGTGTGAAGTGGTCTGGACTGAAACAAAGGAAGCATCTGGGGGAAAGAGAACTGCTGCAGCAGATGGCAGAGCAGGAAGAGGGGTAGAGTATGCAAACTCATTTTCAAAGGAGGCAAAGCCAGCTGGGACCAAATTCAGACCTCCCCCATCTCCTGCCCCAGTAATTAGATTAGGAGAGGGGCTGGAAGGGGTCTGTTAGGGAAACCTATTGACACCAGTGGGTGTGCACAACCAAGTGTTCACCCCAGAGGTTGACACCCTGCACCTCATTGTTCAGGGGTTCCCACCTGCTTGCTTGACAAGAGTCAAGCCAGAGACATCGAACTGTGACCAGGCCTGAATTTCAGGTTTGTTCTGCTGAAGCTCTGGAGCTTTTCCCCATTGGCAATACTTCAGGAGTTGACTGGGATTTCACACTGAGCAAAGTGAACAGCATTGCATTGCTAGCGGGCCTGAATAGGAGCCTCCAACGAGGACAAGAGTAAAAGCTCCAAAAAAAGACTAAGGGCCAGATGTATCAAAGGTCCATTTTACATTACCTAAATTGTGAATTTTAGATAATCGCTATTTAGGTAATGCAAAATGGGATGTAACAAAATAGCGATTCCCTAATAGCAATTACTTAAAATTTGCAATCACTATTATGGAATTGCAAATAGAGAATGAGACTCCATTCGTTCCTATGGGCCTGAAGGCAAATTAGGAAATGCAAAACCAAGGGTGCTGAGGGCCTAAGACCCCCTTTAGTGCACCCTTCCAAAACAATTGTGCACATGTAAAGCACACACATGCCCTATGGGCTACATTGCACTTTACAAAATGAATTTTAATGCATTTTTTAAAAATGTGTATTGTTACTATCAACTTGAAGTTGGTGGTAAATGCGTATCCTAAATGCCCAGTTCGCATTTAGGAAATGCTTGATACATGTGCAAAGGGAATCACAAATAGGAATTCGGAGTCACAATTTTATGAAACTGCAAAAAATTGTGATTTCCTAAACTAGGGCTGTAATGCCTTTCATACATTGTGAAATACTATTTTAAATTCGCAAACAGTGGAATTTACCGATTTGCACAGTTTGCAAATGCAAAATCCTTTGATACATCTGGCCCTAAGTCCGAAGATAAAATTATGACCGAGGACTTCCGCTCGGTGTTTCCGACTTGGGCTCCATCGTGGTCAGCCTCACACTTTGCTTTGCCCTGGTCAAATGCGACCAGATGTCCGTGGTTGAGGTTTTTTGCTTTTCGGCACTAGAAAGCACATTTTTACATGTAATCTTTAAAGATTGATATCTCTATTTCTCTACATTGGATTTTTGTCATTCTGGTGTCATTTTAAAGATACAAATATTTCCTACTTATATAAAGTGGTGTTCAATTATCAGTATGTTTAGTGTTTTACTTATTCACCGTTTTGTTGATATTAAACCCTTTACACACGTCTCTTAATTTAAGCCTAGTTGCTTGTGGGCCAAGCTACCAAGGTTTGAGCAAGGATTAATTTACTGAGACCTTGACTGGACTAAGTGTGAGATTGTGGCCTATTACTAAGTGTAGGTACCTACTAGCCCTTACTAATAATAGGCTTTCCAACAGCACAAAAGATTTTTGTCGCTGGTGAAGCCCACAGTCTGAGTTGACGGCACACTGGCAGAGTGCACTGGGAGCCTAGTGGGTTGAACAGGCGATTGCACCGAAAGATTCCATGGTTCCAAGGTGGTGCTCATCAGTAGCAAGTGCCACTGTACTAGCAGTCATTGGTTGCATATATAACCTGCGGGACGCAGCCAATAATGCAATTGTGTTTGTTTTTGGTCCCAAATGGTCACATGTGGAGATGGGAGGGCAGGAATCAAATGATAGAGCCACATATATTACAAAAAGGACCCATTTACCAGTGCTTCATGGTCCTCCAAGTGCGGTAGCACGAGCAGCCCCATGAAGGCAGTTGCGCAATGGGCATCTCAAGTCACACATGAGAGAGAATATGCAGGAGGAAACTGGGCATCTTGTGGAAATCCTGGCAGGCAACAAAGGGATGTCCCACTTTTTGCGGGGTGAGGTCACAGTCAGAACCCACCACACATAATTATGACAGTGACAAAATGTTGTCTATCTCCACAGTAATGGGGGCCCCCAGGGCCAACAAAATGTAAATGACACAGCAGGTAAGGGTATAGTGACCCCTGTTGACCAGGCTCTATTGTTCATGGAAAAAAGAAGTGCCTTACCATGTAATCACCAAAGACCACTCCAGGCTGATGCAGCAGTTGGGTTGATGGGATCCCACGAGGCAGTCTACCAGTATACACCATGTAGTGATGTATTGGCAGAGCCTCTCAACTAACAATCCCTTGAGCAGCAGAGGTTTTCTGTAATTTCCTGCCACATGGTCCCCATCAGTGCTCTAGTAGTCCACTAAATTGCAAATTCTTGCCAGGATGGGGTTGCAAATGTTGTTGGAGCAGGGCTCTGTTTTGTAGGTCCTGTGGCGCAACAGTGTGGTGGGTCACCATGTAGCGGCAGAACAGCCCCTGCCATGTGCCGCTGCCCTAAATGATTACATTTCCCCTCAGTCTTAGTCTCCTGAGTTGCACTTGTGCGTGGGAGTGGCTCTCCCACAAGGCAAGAAGTGGAGAGAAGAGGAGGGAGACAACTCTAGACTTAGGCCTTTCCGGGGTGCAAAACGAACTCGCTCCGCAGTGCATGTGGCCCTCAAGACTCACCAGAAACATGCAGCATTGCGTACCTTAAGGCTGGCCGCAGAGGTCCTCATCAGCTGCATAGGGGAGGTGCATTCAACAGGAGGTGGGTAACAGCAGTTGGTGTTATCCTCCACTTGTCCTCTCGCAGCATCTACAGTCCACGAGCCATAAGCTCAGGTGGTAGGCTGCAGCTGTTAGGAGTGCACAGACATCTGAGTTTTCACCTCTAAGGGCCACTGACCTCTGTCTAGACAGCAGGTGGGACAAAGAGGCATGGAGGTAGATTGGAAGCCTCTAAGGTCAGGTCTTGACAGGATAAAAGGTGGATTTGCGGGGATGGAACAGAGCACGATTACAATGCACCCGCCATCTTGGCTGTGCAATCCATGCTCCTCAATGTGCATGGTCCTCATAGGTGTAAGTCTTACTATTTTAGGTAACTTTGAACAGACATGGATGAAACAGACCAAACCGGGCTCCAAGGGAATGGAGAGCAGGTCTCAATGAAAGATTTTTTTGCACCTCTGCCATATTTTTAGCATAGTCCTGTGAAAAGTTAAAATGGTTCTTGTTCATAAAATCTGCTTCCTAGATCGAGCAGCTGACAGAACTTTGAGTAGATCTAGGTATTCCAGAAAACACAGTATAACACCTTGAGGTCCTTTGGAAGTAGATACTGCATGAGGCACATGGCCAAGTCTGTGAGCATGTTGAACGTTAAAGGAAGAAGACTCCGGTATTTTCAGTAGTTTGGGAAGAAAGTTCAGAAAAAATATGACTGGGTCAGGACGCTCCGTTCCTTCTGGCAAACCATAAATGTGTTAGTTATTTTGGCAATTCCTATTTTCTAAATCTTTAACCTGCTTCTGAAGCAAAGAGATCTGAAATTGAAGTTGATGGACTTAGGGCCAGATGTAGCAATTTCCGATTTTGTGATTCGGAAATTGCGAGTCGGTGTGACTCGCAATTTCCAAATCGCAAAATCGGATGCAGAACGGTGTCTCAGACACCGTCTGCGAATCGCAATGGGGTTGCAAAGACCCACCTCATTAATATTAATGAGGTGGGTTGCATTTTGCAACCCCTTTGCGATTCCCTGCACTCACAGGGATGGTGGCCTGCTGGAGACAGCAGACCTCCTTGTCTGTGACTGCTTTTTAAATAAAGCAGTTTTTTTTTCTGTATTTCAGTCCGTTTTCCTTAAAGGAAAACGAGTTGCAATACAAAAAAAATAACGAAACCATTTGGTTTCGTTTTTTCAGAGTAGGCAGTGGTCCATTGGGACCCCTTCTCATGTGCGAATGGGTTACCACCAGTGTGACACTTGTGGTAACTGCGAATTGCTTTGCGACCGTGTTCACGGTCACAAAGCAATTTAGCATTGCGGTGCGAGTCGCAAATAGGTAGGGGACACCCCTTCCCATTTGCGAGTCGCATTCCCATTTTGCGAGTCGGTACCGACTTGCAAAATGGGAATAAGCATCGAAATGTGCGTTTTGCATGGCACAAACTGCGATTTTCACAGTTTGCGCCATGCAAAACGCTACCTACATCTGGCCCTTAATTAACTGAGTTGGTGAGATCCAAAATGCGCTCTTCAGCTGACGCCATCCTCTCTTCCAGTTAAGACCACTTGTCACCCAAGCTTTGGCGTTTTGTGTCGGCCTCCTTTACACATGGGTGTAGCGTTCTAATCTCCTCCAAAAGAAGATTCATGGAAACTGAACAGATTGATTTTATAGGAGATGGGGGTCTTTTTTCAATCTTGTAGTTGATACTTTTCCGGTTGCATATGATGTAGGAGTGCCTCCTGAGGATGTAGATGAGGATGAACTTTGAGAGGCCAAGGCATTTGCACCCTCCATTTTGAATCGTTTTGACCAGGGTAGGTGGTGAAGTAAGAGGTGGTTTAGACAAGTAGTAGTCTAAAGGGACGTTGAGATCATCATAGACAGTATATACAGCAATGTGCTTTAACTCAATTTTGTGCTGTATAAGGAGTAGAAAACAATGGCACTTGCAACAAGTGATAGACAATAAGTAGGTACCCCTGTGTGGCCAAAAATCAACACCAGCTATTCTCCAACAGGAAACATGTTACAGGCTTAAATTGAACTGAATGAATATTTTGAAACCATAGTATAGAGTGTATTACTTCTCTGAAATGTATATTAAGGAATCCTCAGAGGAAACAGTAGTGCAGAGTGCTGATTTATATGAAGAGTAAAACTTCTACAGAGCTTATAATATCTGCCAGAGCAATGTCCCCACAAACATCCCTCTGCTGCATTTAAAGCTCAATTAAGTTATAGGCTTCATGTCCTTAGTGCTTAGAAACTTTCAAAATGATGATAGAGGAGGTGTTTGAAAAAGAAAGTTGACTGGAATAATCCAGAAAACCTTGAATAAAAGGCTCCTGTAAAGAGCTTATATGTTGTAACTGGCCCCTCATGAACATTCCATTGTGCCTCACACTATCAGGGCATACACGGCAGCCAAAAGAAGCACATCATGAAGTAAAAATATATTCAATTAAGACCAGAAAAGGTCACAAAAGTCAGCTAGTGAATTCCTTGAAGTTTCCCATTACCTCCACAACAAGAAACGGCTGGTTGTATACAGGGAAACCACCTCCGTAGCCGAGGAGACTCCTGTTCACTGTAGAGAGCTAGCGGGATGCTGCCATATTTGCTGGGTGCAAGCCACATCCCCCATCACCAAGAAATGTTTTAGTTAGCATCATCTATTCCAAACACCCAATAATGTGTGTGCTTTACTCTTCTGTCTGTACATATGTATTCACAATAATAATGTGACAATGTTACAAGTGTGAAATGAGTTGGCTTTCTCCAAAAGATCCTATCTATTATGGTGTGTTTGTGGTGGCTTGCTGCTATTATTTAAAGTATTTTGTCTACATTTAAAGTTTTTAGCTCAGTTTCCTTATATTACATTTCACACAAAGGGTTTTCATTTGGGACATTCACCCTGGAGTATTTTCTGATGTAGGTGGAATCCAGTCCTAGACTCAATATGATTATGCTTCCCCAAGCCTCGGCATGAATGTTTACACTACTATTACTCTGTATTTGCCTTGTGCAAAGAAGGAAGTATGCACTGCTGCTGTTTCTGTGGTGCCTGTTCCATCTGTATGATTGATACCTGAAGTGCTAAAGCCAATATTATTCCACATACCTGTGCCCAAGTGAACCATCCTCTCACCTTTTCATGTGGGCCTGAGACTGGCATTGGGCACTGCAAATGAACATGGAGTCCAATTAGACAGCATAGATTGGCTACTTGCCAAATGGAGAGTATGTGATGACCAAATCTATGACATGGTAACAGCTATTTGGTTTATGTGTAATAACTAAAATATTATTGCAATTGTTTTGTTAATTGTTAATTCATGAATCCTCAAACCATTGTTTAATTTTCTATTCATTGCACTGTTTTATTTTACTCCGGTGAGGTCACTTCTAGTATTGCCACCAGAAATACTATTATGTGATGTCACTTCCTGTGATGTCATCACAGAACAAAGTGCACATGATGTTACTTCTGCTCCCTGGGCATTTTGATGAATCACTGTAGATATTTAGAGACCTTTTGGATCACAATGATAAATGTAACTTGATACGGTACTACTGTTAATTAAATGTAAAAAATGATCTCCATTGAGCCGAAGATTTTAAAATTAGTCACACTAATAAAACTTAGAAGCATATTTATGAAAAGTGGCGCTGTATTTAGTGCATTGCCAATTTTCTTGCGTCCCTTAGTGCCCCCCTAATGCCATCATGATAGTGCTGTATTTACAATATGGCGAACCATGGCGGTAGTTAGGGTGACTAGCATCATAATTTGTGATACTAGTCCAGCACTTTGCAGGCCTAGAGTCACAAATTATGATGCTAATCCTGCAAAGCACTTGCTATCCTGTGCTAAAGTGTAAGTGTTCCTATGTAAAATGTATGTTTAAATTGGCTTTTCATGGTTGGCACATTTGATTCACTAGCAAGTCCCTAGTACAGTGCACTAGAGGTGCCTAGGGCCTGTAAATAGAATGCTATTAGTGGTCCTGCAGCACTAATTGTACCACCCACATTAGTAGCCCTGTGGCTCAGACCTGCACTGCAGTGTCTGTGTGTGCAGTTTTAAACTGCCAATTCAACTTGGCAAGTTTACCCACTTGCCAAGCCTAAACATTCCCTTTTCATACATGTGAGGCACCCCTAAGATAGGCCCTAGGTAGCCCCATGGACAGGGTGCCGCGTATGTTAAAGGTGTGACATGCGCTTATTTGTTTTACATGCCCTGACAGTGAAATACCGCCAAATTTGGTTTTCACAGTTTCAAGGCCTATCTTTCTCACAGGTAAACATGGGGGCTGCCTTTAAATATTATTAAAGTGCAGATTCGCTTTGGGAGCAGATGGAAATATGGAGTTTAGGGTCTCTGAGTTTACAATTTAAAAATACATATTTTAGTGAAGTTGGGTTTTAGATTGTGTGTTTGAAAATGCCACTTTTAGAAAGTAGACATTTTCTTGCTTAAACCATTCTGTGACTCTGCCTGTTTGTGGATTCCCTATCTGGGTCAGTTTGAAGGTTGGGCTGTTTGCACCTCTCTCGAGACAGTGACACAAAGGGAGCTGGGGTGTAGCCTGCATATCTTGATGAGCTTTCTGGGCTGGGAGGGAGGGGAGTAGTGGTCACTCACACCTGAAAGGGCTGTGCCTGCCCTCATACAATGCAGTCTCCAGCCCCCTGATGTGTGTCTGGGGCCTGGCCTGGGCAAGGCAGGATCCTGTAAACAACAGAGACTTCTCTTTGAGGAAGGCCTACTTCAAAGGCAGAGAGGAGTATACAAAGAGGACCCAAAACCCTAGTTGAACAAAGTGCAAGGAGGTCCACGGGTTAATATGGGTGTGTCATTTAAACACCTGCTCAAAGCAGGCATTTAAAATGACGCCAAAAATGGCGGAGTGAAATCTTGCAGATTTCACTGCACCATTTTTGCAGGCCTCCTAATGCCAGAACGCTCCTTGCATACATTATGACTGACGCAGGCATAATGTGATGCAAGGGGTTGCAAAGTGGCGAAATGCATGCATGTAAATATGGTGGGGGGGAAATTGCCTCCTTGAGCCACATTAGCGTGAAATAAAAAAATGACGCCAGTGTGGAAAAAGGAGGCAGGCCTTGTAAATCTGGTCCATAGTACTGTACACCTGCTCTGAAAGTTCAACCCTACATTTATGGAGTGCTCAATGTAAAACATGACTAGTTTAACACTTGCAAACACTTTTGGTTCAACGTTCCAAGAACTGAAAGGTGCAACACAACAGGATAGAGAAACATTTGTGCAAGGTCTGCCCCTTTGGGATGAGAATAGAAAATTCCAATATCTTCTGGTCTTCCCTTAGCGTTTATTCCTCTGCCGATTTCCAGCTTGAAATAGAAAGTGAGTTTTTAAAATAAAATACGTCTTTGTGACTTTCCCTTTTAAATAATGGAAAGTATGAGAAGGGTGCACTTGGCAGCAAACTCCTTGCATTCATACTGAAAAGTAATAAACAAAGATGTCATCTTCATGTTCTAAGATAACGCAGGTGGAATTCCAAAACAAAGACTCCGACACAGTGAATACAATATGTCTCAGGGCCATATTTATAGTTTTTGATGCAAAACTGCACAAACGCAGTTTTGCATCAAAACGTTTAGTGCTGTCTAGTGCCATTTTTTAATGCCATCCATGCGTCATATTTATTCTATCATTCTGGGTGGTGCTAAGAATAGGTTAGAGTCATTTTTCCTGACACTAACCATTGCGCCTTGTCGTAACGCAAAATGAGGTTAATACCACAAAAATGACTCTAATCCGGTTTACGTCATGTAAACACACCCACAATAGCATCAAAAAGCTACGCTAATGGAGCAAACAGTGCAAAGGAGAGTCACAATGGATCCACAAAGCCAGGAGTGACCCCAGACAAAAAGGAACCAGCCAGGAGGACACTGACAAGACCCAGGGGAGAGACAAGAAAAAGAGAACGAGTCGCTTCAGCATAGAGGAGCATGAACTACGGGTGAGAGAGGTGACAGAGCACCAACATCAACTCTTCATCACCTCTAAATTTCCAATTGGAAGGAGACAGGCAATTTGGAAGCAGATTGTGGACATGATTAACAGTGTGGCAGAGGTCAGGAGAACTGTCACTGAGTGCAAGAAACACTGGCATGACTGCAAGTGGAGGACAAAGGAGAAAATGGCAAGGAACAGGAAGACAGCACTGCAGACCGGAGGTGGGGGTCCAGCACCACAAGAGGACCTGGACGAGATGGAGGAGATGGTTGCAGCTGTCATCCCAGAGGAAATCGTCACTGGTATCACAGGACAGAACAGTGCAGACTACCAGGAAACAACACATATGCAGGGTAAGTTGCATGGGGGGAAAAAATGCCAAAATGTCAAGTGCATGAAGAGGGAGGCACATAGCTACTACACAATGCAAGTTAGTCCTGCAAATCAGGCAGTCGAAAGGGCAAAGAGGGAGGGCATGGAACCCCCTGCATTGCCCATGCCTGGTTCATGGGCTGTGCAGGGTCATCCAAGGGCACAGCACAACACAACACCAACAACCTTTGCATGGGGATACACCACCATGCCAAGGCTGGTGGAAATACTGAAGCAGACCAGAAGGGTAGGGTAGAACGTAAAACTGGTCTTGTGTCACAGGATAGCTGGTATTGTCAGAATGTAAACTATAGGAAAATGCCCAGTGTCAGGACATTGGCTCAAGCGGAATTCCCCATTGACAACAGTTGCCACAACTACCTGTGCTGTTTGCGCTGGTCAATTAGGAAATGGCAGTTAGGTGCCCATAGAACAAACACACTCGAAATGAGGGTTCAGTATGACTACTTGATCAAACCCCAACAATCCCTATCCAAGTGCTACTCCTGTCAACTGGTCATGCCAATAGACTCAATAACCATCAGGCACTGTCACATACATAACGATGTACACCGCAGTAATCTCATACCCATGCTGGCCATCCCTGGGTTTAGCCATGTGCCTGTGCCACATTAGCTGCAATGCCACCATGCAACATCTCAGGTATCATAGTGCAAAGGCAACTGCATTAAGGGAGGTGGACATACAGTATGTGTGTAGGAAGGGGAACACACCGCACAGTCACAAAAGGAAACAGAACTCTGCCAGATCCATCAATGCAATGTAATGTAGCACACATATCCAAACATCAACATGAGAAACTACCAATGGTAACAAGTGCATTGTCTCCTGGAAATGCCATGCAGGGTGTGGTGCTAGGTCTCTGCACCGCATAAGTGTATGTGAAAAATGAAAGGCTGGGACAGGGCCATATTGTCATGTGTGGTGCTGTGGCATCAGCACACCAACATTCATTGGAAGGCCTTACAATGCAAATGGAAGCAATGGGACAGGAAGGTGGCAAACCACAAATTGGACAGAACACCACACTTAGAAGATGTGACACAGACAATTGCCCAAACTGTCCTTCACTACATGTGACATGCAGGTGGGGCATACGGCTTAGAGACTGCAAACATTAATGAGAGGAACAATGCATGGGAACCTAGATAACAATGTACGACCAATAGGAAGTTAGTGACGTCACATTACAACTGGCACAACACAGACACACTAATTGAACAGTATCTCAATGCAGAAGACGATGGCTGTCCTGAGGATATGCGTGTCCTAGACTACCCTGATGACCTGGATGACCAGCTGACAACCAACAGCCAGGAAACCCTCCAAGATGTCCTGGGAACCCTCCAGACACCACGTCCAGTTGCAAGGAGGAGCATTCATGTAGCAGCCATTCCAAGGGACCCACCACAATAGTACGACATGCCAGCTCAAACACAGCTGAGGACTCTGATGACACAGGGACCACCTTTGAGAGAACAGTAGTGGGAGTCCAGTGGGAGCTGGCCATAGAGGTGCGGGTGGGGATGCAAACTACGGTAGCCAGCCTTAAGGGTATGCACATGTGCATCATAACAGCTACTGAACAGAGAACAGCCAAACAATGCACACAATCCCCACTGCTTGGAGTTCAACAGTGTGTGAAGGACTTAACCACTGTTGTGAGGAAGTTGCCACAAAACCTGCCCTCCTAATCTTGCTGGTGCATGCATGACAACCAGCAGGACTCCATGCACTGAGAACTGGCCTCCCTCAGGGCAGACATGGCTGCCTACCACAGAGATCTTGCTGCCGTACTCAATAATCAGCAGCTCCTCCTTGCTGCAGTGATGCCAAATGTAGTTCCACAGATGGCAGCTGCCGGGAATTTGGTGTCCATTGCTCCAACCACTGAAGTATGTGTGGCCCCCTCATCCCCACCACCATCACCATCAAGAGCAGAGGAGACAACACACACATCAGAGGATGAAAATGTGGATCAGATCATCTTCACCCGTAGGAGTACCCGGTAGCACCAGCCCATGCCACATGGGCAGTGATTTTCCTTTTTCCTGTGTTTGACAACATGCCAGTGTTGCTACAGTTGGTGACATGCACTTTTCACCGAGACACTGTTAACCTTTCCACTACGGACTGCAATTGTCTCTCACTACTCCATTGCAATTCATGTTCCCCTGCACTGAACAACACTTCACTTCAGCATGTCCAATGACATGTCCCTCAACCCTGCACTTGTGTTGTTTCACAATAGAATGATTTACACTAATGGGGTCACAGACTTGGTCAATGTAAATATTGCACTACAGCACTTTAAAATAAACATCACTTACACAACCACGTTGTCTCTGTGTAATGTGACACATCTACTTTGCTGGAGATTTGTGATGCGTGTAACATGTCTATAGTCACAGAGTGTCAGTAAAGGAGTGTAGAAATATTGTGGACAGATATCTATGCACAAGGTATCTATATGATGAACGTCAATGCTGGCCACATTCCCTACAAGCAAGTCACTGTGTATGTGACATTTGTTTTAAAACATATATGCCTCACCCACTACATACAGCAGGATTGGCTGTGTAAGTGTCTTTGGCCAATAACATCTGCTGAGAGTACAAGTGAAACACATTGGTGTGAAATTGTTATACTTTACCTCATATGAATTTGGCAGTGCTCAGTTTACCAGTGCTGACATTAAATTGAGGCTGCTGGAAGACGTCCCACAGTTCCTAACATCCTGACACAGGATCCAAACAATTACAGCTTAAAAATCACACCTACCTGTCCAATACATGGGAACCAGAGTTACCTTGAGTGGTGGGTACTTTGGATGGCAGATGCATTGAGAAGTAGATTTGTTGTGGCTGCTAATGTGACAACTCAGTTGGAAGTGGAAATTAACATGTCAAGAGAGGGATCTGGATGCAGGATGGAATCCCCAGGCCAACAGACAATTGGCAGTGTATACTCATGCAAAGACCCTGAGCCCCAAGCATATGACACATGCAGTAAGGGAGTACCCACATTTTTATTATATAGGTATGGAAGTGAACTTAAAACTATGCAAAGCACCTCTACAAATCTAATCTATCCTACCTATATATTACCCACAACTGGCCCTAACTACCCTACACTAAGATTACTGAACACATTTAAAAACACACTCTAAACATTGCCACCAACCCCCGTATATGATGAGACACATGCAGGACAACATATACTAACCTAAACATATATTTCCTAATCCCAAACATATAAATAAATATATATATATATATATATATATATATATATATGCTTTTCTTTTTATTAACCCAAAAGTCCCAACATTAACCCCGACCCACCCACCCACAAACTAACATGTAATAATATGAAAAACACCCCCCAAACCTACTTATCCTATCTAAACAACTACCCTACCCTAACCTATCACTAACCCCCTTAAACCCACTACAAAATTTGATGAGGAATGAGGAGGGAGGGGACTGAACTAGGGGTGAAGGTGGTAGCAGTTCAGAGATTGGCCCTCCTGAGTGTCCTCTTGATGGCCTTCAGTCTCTTCGTATTGCAGTCCACATCCTTCTGTAGGCTGTCCAACTTTTTGAGGACCTGTTTCATGTCCCTCTGGAGCTCCTTTATTGCTGACATGTCCATTGCAGCAGGTGTGGTGGGCTGTGGTGCTGATGTTGATGGTGCTGCAGGTGGGGCAGATGTGACAGTGGCGGATGTGTTCTCCTCTGTAGGTGTGGTGCTCTGTACAATTTTTGTGGCCAATGCGGGTTTCCCTTGGCTGAATGCCCGCCATTCCCCTGTGGCTTGCTCTTTTCGATAGCGTCCTGACATTTTGTGGTACCCAGACTCCACATCCAGCATGTGACAATATCACTACCCTTTTTTGGAATGACCTGAGTTCCGCAACATCCATGTTGGCAGCTGTAAAATTGAGACAGGCAACCATCAGTGTCATCATTGTGTGATGTAGGTACAAATGATACTCTAACACTCTGCCTCAATTTGCACATGCAGTCTGAATCACAGTCCAGATAATACAATGTCCCTGATGAATGGAATGGCAACTCTGCCTACCCATTACGTCATTTACACCAAAGCAAAGCACAACAAGAGTTGGACCACATAAAGTAGTCTATGCATTGATTTAGTGCAATGTGTCACAATGCAAAGGCAGAATTTACTTCACATGGGCCAGGCCCACTAATCTTTATCATCTGAGTCAACTTCAAAGCACACAACACCAGTGACTAGTAAATGTAATTGGCAGTATGTTATGCAGTTGCTAATCATAAGGGGTAAGTGTTCTTTGGGACACATGCTAGCCTGAATGGGATGACTGTCAGCTACACTGTGACCTCACATCTACCTACATATATGTTGTTCCCCTACCCCTGTGCCTCAGGGGGTATGGGCATGCAATACATCAACACAACTGTCAGGGTCAACCACAAAGGCATATTATACATGGATTTAGTGAGTGGAACCCAAGTGAGGAGGGCTGACACCTCCTAGGAATAAGGTATCCAAAGGTCATTCACATCTACATTTATGTGTCCAGGTGTGGACACCAATCAACACCTGATCTGCCAACACAATTCCCAAAACACCCACATTGATGCCAGCACACATCTGGCCTTGACCTGCATGAATGCCCATTACATACCACATAAATGTCGTACAACCTATGGGTCTACATGCAGGGGGACAGTTACCCACACAATCCTACATGCACATTACAATATAGGGATGCACCAATTTGTGTGGATAACTGGTGCATCACTGTGTTGTGAGAATGACGGGACGATCCAGTGCCAATATGTTGACACTTGTGCACTTCCAAGTAACATGTGAGCCTACATGAGGCTACTAATCGCCTTGTTCACACGCTGCTGCCTATTGCACAGCACAAGATTCCCAAGATATGACTCTCTGCTCATGAATGGGTAACCCTTGCACAGGACACCATGGCACGATACAGCCTACTAAGACATCTGATCACGTGCCACCTCATCATATCTCTCAATGAGTTCAACACACAACAGTCACTCACACAACCGCCGCAATCACTACATGGGCACAGACATTATCACACTTACTGGATACGTCTTGGTCCTGAAATCTTGCCACTTCTCTGATTGTATAGGGGGCAGGTCCACATGTAAGACATGGATGGAAATATATGCTCAATGTCATATCACTGTACATACGAGTGGACAACATATTACAGTGTGTAACATTTTACATGAGTGAGCTAGTGAGTTGTGACAGTACACAGACATACAACTGCAAACTCACATTGACACTGACACTCAGGTGAGTGGGAGCCACACATCTGCACACATGCACTGGACCTAACAATCATGTGGTGCTAATCCCTACAACAACCATATGTGGCTAATCTATTTCAGATGGTACTCCATGGCTTGATTTGCATTTATGAACATTTCCATGGCACTTCCCTGGTGCACTGCAATACAAGTGACTCAGGTATTGTGGCTTGTGCAGATAGGGGCACTGAGTTACTGTGTGATGGACGTGTGGCTAAATTTTCAGTCTGCAATTATCATGCGTTCAGTGGTCCATGACAGATGTGGCACAGTTTTATGTTGGTAACATATGCCCCATTGGCAGTGTCTCCTAAGCCGTGTATGCCCCCTTTGCCAATATAATAGCAGGGATCATGTGCGTGTAATGATGACAATGTAGCACTAAACATGGATCGCCCACTTTGCTGTCAGGATCCAGTGAAATATGGTCTCACCTGATCATCATTGACTGAATGCATGGGCACAGGTGTTGTCATGGCAACTAAAATGTGTGACTAAGGGCCACATGTATTAAGATCAGGCTTTGTGAGTTGCAAATTGCGAGACTTAGCGATTTGCAATTTGCGAGTCGGAAAATCTGATATACAACACTGTCAATGGCACTGTTTGCAATTCACAATGGGGCAGCAAATAGCATACCTCATGAATATTAATGAGATAGGTCTCAATTTGCAAACCCATGCCTGTGACTGTTTTTAAATAAAGCAGTATTTTTTGAAAAAATGCATCCTGTTTCCATTACGGATAAATAAAATGCATGTCAAAAACAGAAATTATAACTTTTTATTTTCACTTTTTCAGAGCAGGCAGTGGTCCATGGGACCACTGCCTGCTCCAAACCAATGTTTTTGCATGCATTCACAAAGGGGTTGGGGTCCCACGGGGACCCCTTCCCTTTTGCAAATGGGTTAGCACCAACTTGAAACTGGTGGTAACTGCACTTGTTTTGTGACGGCATTCGCGGTCACAAAACAATCATACATCAGACCGCGACTCGCACATAGGAAGGGAACTCGCAAACCCTGTTTTGTGATTCGGTAATGTGATTGCCGGATCGGCAAAATTCGGTTTGTCCATTGGAAAAAGCATTTTTACTCTTCGGAAACGGCCCAATTCTGCAAACTGGGCCATTTATGATAAATAAAAAAGAGCTTCGTACATGTCGCCCTAAGTGATAGTCGTACATGACTCAACAAGCCTCTGACTTGCATTGTTAACATGTATAGACATGTGGACTCCATCTCAGTACTGGGACACTAACACTTTGTTCTGGTTGAATTTAACCTGTCCACAAACATTGCATTCAGCATGCCAACACATCTGCTACTGTCACTCAGAAGCATTCTACTATACACAGTTGTCAAGGTGATACTCACCAACAGGGCCACCGATCACCACTCCCAGGTGGTCCAGCAGATCCTGCTCTCTGGCCACCAAGTCAGTCCAGCAATACTTTAGCTGGAGCTCATGCCGGCTGGTATGGTACACCCTCTTCAGTTGGTGGAGCATCCTGCCCCACTGCAGCCGCCTCGCCTCTGTATACCCCTGTATCACCTGGCCACCCATCTCGAGCATCCTGGGTAGGAAGTGGCACACTAGCCATAAAAAGCCCCCAAGTTCCTCCTCCACATCCGTGTCAGCCTAGCCCTTCCTGAAATGTCCCTCAACCCCAAAAATTCAAACAGTAAATATTTTTAAAAAGAAGAGAAATGAGAATAAAGGAAATTTGCTGCCCAAACTTAAGAACCCCAACTAACCCAACTAATCTAACACCCAGACAGACATCCAACGGCACAAATACATTATGAAAGGCACTAAACCTCACAAAATCACATACACTGGTACAAGTAACAAACAGATTTCACGACAGACACAAGAAGAGAGATACCACAAGATACAACATTCCCAATCAACACACCAGCAACACCGAGACACAGCCACACAGTCAACAAATGCACAGACTGTAAAGTGAAAATGAAAGTACACCCACTGTGCCATGCCTGTAAACAGATTTTCATATTTTATCACTTCCTGACACCTTGCGGCACATTTTACGTCATGCGTATATTTTTTTGACACATACAATATTTGCGTGAATATTTTTGATGCATCACCTACATGTGCAGCAATTTACAACACATTGGGGGTCATTCTGACCCTGACGGGCGGCGGAGGCCGCCCGCCAGAGTTCCCCCCTCCGAAATACCGCTCCGCGGTCGAAAGACCGCGGAGGGTATTCTAAGTTTTTCCCTGGGCTGGCGGGCGGTCGCCAAAAGACCGCCCGCCAGCCCAGGGAAAAACTCCCTTCCCACGAGGATGCCGTCTCGTAATCGAGCCGGCGGAGTGGGAAGGTGCGACGGGTGCTGTTGCACCCGTCGCGTATTTCACTGTCTGCCAAGCAGACAGTGAAATACTTGTAGGGGCCCTCTTACGGGGGCCCCGCGACCCCCCCTACCACCATCCGGTTCCCGGCGGGCGGACCGCCGGGAACTGGATGGCGGTAGGGGGGGTCGGAATCCCCTCGGCGGCGCAGCTAGCTGCGCCGCCTTGGAGGATTCCAAAGGGCGGCGGTACACTGGCGGGAGACCGTCAGTGTTGCCGGTCCGACCGCGGCTTTACCGCCGCGGTCAGAATGCCCTGCGGGGCACCGCCGGCCTATCGGCGGTGCTCCCGCCAACCCTGGCCCCGGCGGTCTTAGACCGCCGGGGTCAGAATGACCCCCATTATCTTTATATTTCAATTTCAATGGATATTCGCATGAGTGTGGTGCATGGATGGAATTCATGCAAAGGGCCCATGTATGGTTAGTTTGCGTTTGCGGATGTTTTTTATGCATTTGCGTCAACATTTTTTACTCTATCTGTGATTGCGTGATTTTATAATATTTAACATGGATGCACCCTGTATCAACATGAAGATAGGATAGTATGGCCTGCAGTGTGCAATATAGTGTATGACCACATGTGGTAGAGCATGCTACTTTGTGATTAGGGTGTGAATGGCCTGTAACAATGATGTGTGTGTTCCTGAAGGAATGGCATGCAATACTTTGGAAGTCATGCAAATGCATGAATGTGTGCCAAATGTGTATCTACATTTGAGGGCAATCAGTGATCTACAACAGTCATGGGATGTTTTTGTAACATGTGTTGGCTCATGTGATGTGTGTAGTTGTTTGACTCAGGGGACATTACATTTTAGATAACAAACACAACTCAGGTATCATTGGGGATGGCTGATGAGTTCTATGTAGGGTATGTTACCCCTCATGTGTCATTAATTGTTGGTTATGAGTTCATGGTGACTTGTGTGTGTGTACTACACAAATGTCTGACGTGTGTACATGTTTAGTACGTACTGTGTTTGAGACACTTTGCCTGAAGTCCACCCATACAATATTTGGTACACATCAGTTTGACTCATTACAATTAGTTATGTTACTTGTGTTGCTGTGGTGGACCTGCTGCCCTGGCTGCATGTGTTCACATAGTTTCAGATGTGCATTCCACAAAGTGTCCGGTGCAAGTGTGTGGGCATGTGTACCCTGTGCCAGGATTGGGTTCCATGGCAGTGGCAGGACTGATTCCAGGGATAGACTGCACAGGGCATGTGTTGTGAACATTGCTTGTCATACCTGGGACAATCATGATATCCATTGTCACAAATGATGCCCCCCTTGTCACACAAACTCCTTGCAAACATTGCAAGTGTCACACTTACTAATGTCAGGGGTCTGTTCATACATTCCTGTACTTCTGATATTTCACATCCACTGCCTCATGTATGGGGCCCTTATTTACCTTATGATTGGAGATGTTATAGTTGTGAGGCATGTACTACAGTGACCATGTTGGCAACCTGGATGTGACTCATATGTTGTGGTCCATTAATTGTGTCCTTCATATGTGACATTCAAGAGATGAATATGTTTTATATGAGTGTGATGTTTGCTGTACAATCATAGGCATCACATGTGATGTTGCATCAGAAGTAGTCAGATTTGTCTTTCTAACATGCTCCCTGATGTAATACTCACATTCCTAAGGTACATGTGATGGAGAATGAAGACACCAGAGCAAGATTGTGTGATCAAGTAAGGTGTTTACTTACATATCATAACAAGGTGTATAGAGTGACTAATAAGTGAAAAAGTTGTGTACAATTTGCTGTCTGCAGCGCATTGCTGCAGCTGTGTTCTGCTGTTCCCCCTCATTTTCCCTGCCACCATCCTCCTCCGCCTCCTCCTCCTCCTCAGGGAGTTCTTGGTCCGGTTCATATAATGGGATGTTCATCCTCACAGAAATGGTGTGCAGAATACCACAGGTCAGTATTATTTGACACACAATGTGTGGAGCATTTAGGAGGCTGCCTCCTGTGTTATGCAGGTACCTGAATCTGGAATTCAGGATGCCAAAAGTCCTTTCCACAATGGTGCGCGTCCTCCGATGTTCCTCACTATAGGCACGTTCTGCTGCTGTGCTTGGGATGAGGGATGGGGTCATGATCCATGGCTGGATCTCATAATCCTGATCTGCTGCAAAAGATAATAGGAGTGAGTATTTTGTTAGTGCTTGCAACAGGAATGTCATGTAGCATGGCAGTTGATATCTTGTATTGTCTGTGACTCATATGTGTTTGTGGTATTGTGTGAGTTCCTGGGCTTCCGTGAGGTCTTTTCTGCATTGGGTTGTTTGACATTACAACTTGTGTTTGGCTCATTGACCTGGGATCTATGATTTGTTTCCGAACTGTTGGTCAGTGTGTATGTATCATGCTTTGTGTAGTGTCCCACATGTTTCAGTGTGCTTTCACTGGAGGGGACATGATACATCCACACACACAATGGAATCAGATGTTGTGGTAACATGGTTGCAATACATGGCCTGAACATACCATCCATTTAGATATATGTCATTGCAGATGAAATGTGACACTGAGGCCCTTTGAATTGGGTAGGTGACAATGCACAACATATCTCCATAAGTTGGCAGCACTGAGCTGTTCATGATTGACAATGCACAATTGTCCCATGTGTGACTTGTTTCTAGGCAAACCTTTGTTGTTCCCTCTGCCAGTAGCTCATGTGCAACCGTGCACCTACACTACAAAACTTGCTCCAGGGAACCTGGCTAACTGCTTTGTGGAAGTGGATGTATCTGTGCATGAAGGGCCATCTCCCTGTACATATGCTATTCGGATGGACCATTGGCTCTTCCAGTGTGTGCAGCAATGTGCAGTTTGCATTGGTGGCACATCAATATGTGTTCATAGCACAGTCCACTTCCTTATTGCTACCTGGAAACGGTACCCCAGGAGTGGTGTATGATGTTGGGACTGCCTCAGTATTTCCGTGTCACCGACATGTTAGTCTGCATCATTATGTGATGTGTCTCATGGTGTTAAACCTGCTGCAACACACATTGCACACCCTTTACACACTACCTACTGCTTGGGAGGGTGGCCGATTGACTATGTGGCCTAATGTAATTGTAAATGGTTCATCTTCCAAGTTGTACTTACAGTGCAGGCCATGTCATTGTCACTGTGGGCTTTGACATTGGTCCCTTTGTGCTCTGGAGTGGCAGCTAATGTTTGTGGCAGCCGTCATTTGCCCAGAGGTGTGTATCCCATTGTGTCAGGGTGTAAAACATAACTACCAGTGTCACACCTCAGTGTCACCCTGCCCTCGTGTCAATGTAGTGGTGTATGTCTTGTGTGTTCTACAGGGTTGTTGTGCTGTGTGTGTGTGTATTGCCTGGTTTATTGACTTACCGACAAGAAGGCCATTGCCATATTGTCCATCCTGGAACTGCTGATTGATCCTGCTGTGCCGGAATATGAACTGGACACTCCCAGGATACTTGGCCAAGATGTTTGTGAACAATCCCTGGTGGTCAACTATGGCCTGAACATTGATAAAATGAGTGTGCTTTCTATTTCTGAATAGGTGCTCTGTTGCTGCAGATGGGACGATCCGGACATGGGTGCAGTCAATTGCACCAAGCACATGCGGGAAGCCATGGGTTTGATAAAACCCCTGTTTTATCTCCTTTTGCTTCTGCTGGGTGTTGGGAAAGCTGATGTGGCGAGGTGTGATGGAGATTATGGCATCTTACACTTTTGGCAGGAAAGCTGCGTTGGGGTGGTGGTGGCTGCCACCGTTGGTCCTGTGCTTGGTGTTGTCTTGCAAGCTGCATTAGTAGCACCTCCATGTTGTCATGTTGGTCTGTAATGTTGCTTGGGCTTGTTTTCCTTAAGTAGTCACGTGTTTGCCTCATTTTAACGCCTGCCAAGACCCAGGCATTAAAAATTGGTGCAAATCGGGGTTAGCATCATTTTTTGGGTCCGCCTCCCACCTGTACGTCATTTTGGTCCTGTTGGATAAATATGGCTCTAGGGTGTTTGAGTCATTTTTTGGACAGGAACGCCTACCTTGCATCTCATTGATGCAAGGTGCTTTCACACATCCTTAAAATTATGGTAACTCCATATTTTGGACGCTAGAGGTGCCTAGCGTCAAAATATAAATATGGAGTTAAGTTTGCTCTGGATTTGCGTAAAAAAAGTGATGCAAATCCAGCGCAAACAGAGTATAAATATGCCCCTGTGTTGTTAGGAGAATAAGAAAAGTGGATTGAATGTTGGTAAAGCTAAATTGATGACCTTTCCAAACTGTTTTCCTGGACTCACTTTTTGAACAATCAAAGTATTCACAAGGTCAATAAATATTTAAAGAGGATTAATGAAAATCCATACACAAAGTTTTTCTCCTCCATGTCACAATCATTTGAAACAAAACCTGACCTCCTGTCACCTAGACCCATCACTCTCTGTGCTTTCCTTGAACCCTGCACTCCAGTGCTGCTTTTACTGGCTTTCACAAAGCCAAGCCAGAGCAGCCTGGAATTCCTTTATGACATAGCAACAGTGATTTATGAGATTTGTAAACCACCCTTGCTAGGTCACACCAGTGAGTTATCAGATTTAGGGGCATAATATGAAGCCAGTTGTGCCACCTTAGTGCCTCCGCAGCGCTTCCAAAGCATCATTTCTTTTACACTAAGTGTGCCATATTTACAAAGCGGCGCAATGCTTATATTGTACCACTTTGCTACCCCTTGCGCCACATTATGCCTATGTCAGGCATAATGGGCCTGATTACGACCTTGGCGGTCTTCAGACCTCCAGGGTTGCGGTGGTGGTCTGACTGCCGCCAAAGTGGTGGTCCGACCACTGTGGCGTCATTCAGACCGCCACATTATGACTGTGGCAGTTGTGCCGCAGTGGGACCGCCAACACCACCAGTTCTCCTCCACAGGAGGGACTGGTGGTCCTAATCTGCCAGGGCAGCACTGCAAGCAACGCCACACTGGGGATTACGACTCCCTTCTCCACCAGCTTTTACATGGCGGTAGGACAGCCATGTAAAGGCTGGTGGAGACAGGGTGCCACAGGGGGCCACTTCACTGCCCATGCACTTGGCATGGGCAGTGTAGAGGGACCCCTGGCCAGCCCCATTGTGATGTTCACTGTCTGCTTTCCAGACAGTGAACATTGAGATGGTGCTGCTGCACCCTATGCACTATAGCACTGCCGCCACCTCTATTATGAGCCATCGTCAATGTTGTAGGCAGTTCCCCGCTGGGCCAGCAGGTGGAAATGCTGTTTCCCCCCACTGACCCAGCGGAGAACTCTTAATGGGGCCCGTTGGAAGGCAGCCGCACTGGGGGAACCTGACCATCGGGACTTCCGAAGTCATATTGACCCCCAATATATGCAAGGGGACATTCCAGTGCAGGGAGGCCCGAAAATATAGAGCAGTGAAATTTACAACATTTCACTGCACCATTTTTTCCCTCATTTGTAATGCCTGTACAGAGCAGGCATTAAAATGACACACCCATTATATTCAATGGGCTTCTCTGTGCTTTCCTGCATTAGCGTCAACAATTTTGATGCTAGTGTAGCAATGCGCCAGAATAGTGTCAAAACTTTTTATGCTATTGTGCCAACCACCACCATGATGCACTGTATTGTAAATACAGCCAAACCATGTTGTAGTTTTGTACCAGTAGGGGGGAGCAAGAAAAGTGGTGCATCATCCATGATGCGCTGCTTTCTTGTAATATGCCTCTTAGGCCCTGATTTATACTTTTTTGCACCGCATTTGCAATTATAATTTGTGCCACTTTTGCATCAAATAACAAGGCAAATGCAGTGCAAAAAAAGTATAAATCAAGGCCATATAATCTGATATTCACGCAAATTGCTTTCAGTGAGAGCCATGCATAACCAAATCATACATCTTAATATTAGTTCAAAGAGCTCAAGTGTTATATTTTAAAATAATTCTGTCAAGAAATGGCAGAAGATGAACATATAGCCAACATACATAATCAATCAATGCTAAAATGTAAAAAACAATCCAATTAACTCTTGTTTAGAAGTTCATTTGACTGGTCCTCTTGGCCTGGGATGGACGAACAATGATTTGGTCCTCTCAGAACTTTTAGTTGGACAGTAAGATCCACAGTAGTGGCTTAAGTATATTTCCGATGTGAGTGGAAACTGACATCTCATCCTCCATCGGAAATATAATCTAGGGTTTTAAGCCTAAGAATAATTTATTTTCTTTCCCCTGCACGTTTCATCAGGCTTTCTTGTATGGGGGATAAAAGGCCTAGAACATGCGCAATTGGTGTGGATACACAGATTCCTACTGCTATTCTCTCTTTAGATGGTCAGTTGTAATCCCTCCGGAATTTCATTCGTAAGAGAAAACATTCCCGATTGTGCTGGTATCTCCTGCAGGAACACTCTAAGCTGCCTTCCCTGTAAACTCAGCACAGTCTGTCAGTGTCAATTCTCGTCTGTTTCCTTTACGTTTCCTTTCCGCACTCCATACGTTTAAGTGTTGTGAAGTTATGGAAGATGAACGTAAGGCCCTCATTACAAGAGGCCCGGAAAGTATCTCTGTAGGAATACCATTCTGAACCATTCAGAGAAGACCAGCGTTCCCAGTCTTAAACTTTCTGATATAGAATTACCAGACGGTAATTCAGGGCTCAAAAACACGGAACACCGAGCCTTGTGTGGTGCCCTGGAGCTGTGGGCAGCTGGAGTGCCCCGCCCGCTCACTTCCTGTTGCATGGTGAAGGCAGCAAATTCTCCTCCCAGGAGAAACCTAAGCTACCAGTTACTCTGCTCTCCTGCCATCCTCTGCGCCCGCACCAGGCTCTTAGAAATAACATACACAGCCATGTTCAGCCTGTTCCAACGAGATGGTAAATCCGTGCAGAACTGGGACAGTTATATCCCCTACAAGGGGGGTGTTGCAAATTTGGTTTCAGTATTCTGTGGGCATGTTATTCATTGTGTGGAGGAATCATTTCTAATCCTGGATTTCGGTACTGGGATACGGGCCAGAATCGGAAATGGTAAAGGGATACTGGCCACAAACAGAAATTCCAGTTATACAGTATTCTCGCACCTAAATACAGAGAACTCATGAGGGCCAAAATGCTGTATGAAAAATGTCAATAAATACATCCTAGAGTGCAGATAATTTAGACTCTTTTCCACGCTTTCCACCTACTCTGAGCGATAGGAAACTGTCCACAGAAACCCTGGTGTTTATACAAGGTTTGCACTGAACCTGATAAAAGTGGGCCTAGTGATCCTGCACCTAGTTATTCTTGTGCTGGCAAACCAGGCTGCTCATATTTGCCTATGGTGGATCCCGCCTCTGGATTTAGTTTTGGGCAAATCGCAATTAGGGCCTGTGCGAGCAACGAGGATGCTATTGTACTCAATAAAATAAGTAAGAAAGAAGCAAGCAAGGAGGGAAACTCTGGGGCCCAAACAGGAACAAAGCTATACGCATGCAAGTTATTTTTATTGTGACTAATAAATAGTGCCTAAGTGTTTAAGAAAGAAAGACAGTGAAATCTGGTCAGAAAAAGCAAATTTTATAGGATCTCATTTTGAGTGCCCCGTTAATCCAGAATTGGGCAAAAAAAGGGAGTCTGCCCCTGAATCTGAATTACATGCTGTGCTCAAGATTATTCATGATCCTGTGGTTTTTCCTGCATAACTTTTGCCAGAAAAAAAATTGGCAAAATTTGCGCTGGTGAAAAAAAGACAATTCTGAAGTTTGCCGTTTTCAATGGAAAAAAGATGAGGTATTATCACATCACATGCACCTTTCTGTCCTGGGGAACATGTAATCATGTAATGTGCTTTTTCCAGTGGTGGCTGGTAATTTTGGCAGGGAGGGGCACTGGGGTGGTACACACATACACACTCACTCACACCTATGAATTCACACACACTTATTCACAACACTCACTCATAAATACACATACCTACATACATTCATACATACATGCATGCACGTACCAAGCATTAAAAAAACATAAAACTTAACTTCACTGCAGCTCAGGAAGGAAGGCTTGGAGATCACAGGACAGTTGGGACTGCTGCCTTTCCTCTTTGGCTGACCTTAGGTTCCCCAAAGTGGGAAGGCAGTAGTCCCTCAGTTGTCACATCGTGGGATGGAGTAAGTGAGACTGCTGACTCTACACCACTCTGTGATGGGGAGTCACTGATTGACACTTGGCCCTGGGCACTTCAGGGCTTACAACTGAAGCAGTTAGCCCAAGGCTATCAGTGATACCCCCCCCCCCCCATCAGGAGGGAGAGAGCTTCAAGGCACTTTTGGCAGACTGAGGAGGACACACTCACACGGCTGTAAAATCATCAGCCTTGCAAAGTTCAGCTCAGGCAGCCAGAAGCCTAAATATTTAATGCATGTCTAGGTCCTGGCTGCCTGCCATGAACAAGAAGAGTGTTCATCATTCTGACCTTTAATCAGCCTGACAACCACTCCTCATGTCGATTAAAAGGTGGGGGACCCTCCTCCCCCTATGGACAGGTCGCAGCTGGCTTTGCCACATTCGTGCTATATTAAGTTTGCAAATAAGAAATCCCAGCCATAAGTTACTTCCTATGTAGTATTGCCATATCATTTTATTTGGGCACCTGTAATGAGAACTATAATTTTGCCAACTTGACATCTTAGGTCCTAAAAAATCAGGGGACTTGGGGTCAGATGTCCAAACCATTTTTCCGGTCCAACCAGAAAAATGCTTTTTTCTATGTACCAAAGCAAGTATGACTCTGTCATTTTTTAACAAATTGCATTTTGCTTTTGCGATTTGGTATTAGGGCATCCCTTCCTAATACTGAATCACACTTGCATGTAGGAATATTTTGTGACTGTGAATGCGGTCGCAAAAAAAATTGTGAAGGGGTACCCGGGAACCCCTTTGTGAAATTGTGAAATATTTTTTCAGAGCAAGTAGTGATCCCATAGACCACTGCCTACTCTGAAAAAGTAAAAGGGAAACTTTTTTTTTGTTTGTTTGAAATACATCCAATTTTCCTTTAAGGAAATTGAGCTGCATTGAAGAAAACTGTTATATTTAAAAGTAGTCACAGACATGGTGTTCTGCTGTCCCCAGCAGGCCACAAATCCTGTGAGTGTGGCCATTCCCAATAGGGTTGCAAATTGTGACCTACCTCATGAATATTAAAGAGGTAGGTTGTTGCAACCCCATTGGGAATCCCTAAATGTGTCTGTGACACATTTGTATATTTCATTTTGCGAGTCTCTAATTGAGACTCGCAAAAAAGTAGCAATTGGAGATCCGCAAAATGAAATGGACATATATCTGGCCCTTGGTGTTATGGCCATAGCACCTGACTTTGGAATTGGGGGAACCAGGTACAAGTCTCAGTATCAGCTCAACATCATTTGTTTCTGTGCAAATCACTTAATCTCCCCGTGCCTAAAAAATTAATGTGTCTTTGTGTAATGTTGCTGGTGCTCATGAAAAGCACATCAAAACCTTCAGATGAAGTTTGCGCTATATAAAACCAGTTGTGGCTCATGGGAGGGAAAAGGTACGAGGCGACACAGCATGTGGCAGGGACGATGCGGGGGGAGCAAAAATAAATAAATAAATAAAACGTACCTTTTTTCCCACTCAGTGCTGCTTCATCAGCTCTGCTCCATCGTTGCAGGCTACAGGCAGAGGCTCCCAGCCTTCCCTGTGGCCAATTCTGACGCTGCTTAAAGCACCATTAGGATTGGCTGGGAGCACCCAGCCAGGGCGCTCCCAGGCAGTCTGGCAGTCTGTGTATGCTCTTTCCAGCCCGACAACACAGTGCCGCGCTAGAGAGACCAAGGTGCACATGTATGTTTGGCCAGCCTGAGACGGCCAGCCAAACATACTTGCGCACTGAGAGGGAGTGCTGCACACTGACCCTCCATCCATGTTATGCCTATGGCCCCGCCGCCTTTTATAGAAACAACATAATAAACCGAGTTTATTATGTTTTTTCTATCAATGTTTTGTGGCTCCTGCTGCTTGCAGGTGACGCTTCTCTGCCCTAGTGCAGGAGCCACCCCTGTATAAATCTACAAAAAAAGTGATAGTCTTCATACTCATGTCACTGGTCAATTGAAAGCTTTAATACATATGGTGTTCTTTGCCTTAGTCTAACAGGACGACAGACAAACATTATTGTGCCTGTTATAGTACGAAAAGGCCTAAATCACTAGCCAACTGGCACCACAATTGTTTAATTAGATTCCAATTAGCAACAAACTATACTACCATATTGTTGCAGAAAGGAGCAGGCAGGACCAATTTTGGCATAAAAGCTCTCAGTTGCAACTATGCACACTAACCTGTCTTGCATTCTTCTAAACTGAATCAAATAAGGCCGAAACTAAAATAAATCTTTGTTCGCGCGTGCAGCTATTTAGCTGTTAAGAAGTATTAACGGGACCGTTTTTGTGTTCTGCAGAGAGAACAATAGACGCCTGCTGGGAGCTCGGCGCATCTCACGGCACGGCGTTCACGCAAATGGTCCACGCTGTGTCTGTAACAAGAAGGCGATGACATCTCATCAATGCGCAGACACGCCAAACCCAGCTGCAAACACAACTTTCCCTTCACAATAATAGCTATAATTTTATTTTCCTGCATTCTAAGTAGTCTGCAATTGGCTGGTCACATCTGAAAGAATCAGCGACCAGAGGCTAATCCGGCCGTGTAGTTAAAACTAGTAGAAAATAGATGAAATCAAAGAAGTTGCTTCTGTAAATGCCATACTGGAAGGGTCGTACTTTCCTTTTTGAGGTCTCATGTCCAGATCGTTCGGGGTCTTCAAAAATGAACGTTTACAATGGCTGCAAACTTATTCCGAAGACGTCATTGTAAAAGTATCTCAGTTTCAAAATCCAAATATATTATCAAATGGATTGTGTGCAATGAGCAAGGTAGAAAAGTATAAATAATTACATACAGTTTTTCAACAGGCCTGAATTCAGTGCTTTTTTGATTAATTCAGGCAAACTGAATGTTACACAATGGAAAATGGAAACACATGGACAATAAAGGCTCCTGTGCTGTGAATACTATTGAAATGCTTAAGCCTCGCCACCCTTTGATGAGTTGTCCTGAGTAATACGTTATTTCCAGAACTCCAGAATTACTGTTAGTGTGGTCCAAGTAATCCAGAGCTGAGAAATTATGGGGATTACATTTTTGGGGGAATATGATGCAGGAGGCTATATTTCCACGCCAATGTCGACATGCGTTCGTTCCAGTGTTTCATATAGAGATTTCAGCTTTTGCTTATACTCACTCACGTTTGGGACACATTAGACAAACATTGTGTGATGAAGGGTGCACGTATCAGTGCAAACAAATGAATAGCCCTGTCCACTTAGATTCTACGTGAATGGATGAAAAATATGCCACTCTTTGTGCAGTTAGTCCTTATGTCATGAGGCATGACAAGCTGTATGTCCATGCACCAATACCTCCGTCCCAAAACAGACCTTTCACATGAAGTGGAGTTAAGACTTCCTATCTCCTTCCTGTGACAGAATGAAAAAGTTGAGAATTCCTATCTCCTTCCTGTGGCAGAATGGAACCATCCCCACAGCCTCCTTCTTTTGTGCTGGCTGTTTATTGTAGCCACATAACGTTCTGTTGGGGTCTATCAGGCTTACATTTTCAAAATACTTTGACCAATTAAAAAGTGTTTTGTCCTTGGCCTTCCTGAGCAAGAAGCCTATGGCACATGGGACAATAAGAAGGAAGATGTAGATCTTTGTAATTGCGATAATTTAGAATTTGAAAAAATACAGAACTGTGATTCAGGCTTTCTAGCATAATCCACACAGTGGCATATACTGTTCACGTTGAGCCAGTAACTTGTACATTGTCTTGATACAAGGATCTGTGTCTCATCATTGTTGGGCAGAAGCATAAAAATAAGCTGAACTTTAAAACTTGTTTCTCTCCTTAACCCTGCAGACAAGACTGTAATCCTTGAATCGTATATCATAAGTGGGAGAGTAGTGTCCAAGCTACTCTGTGAAGAGAGGAGCTACCTCCAACCATTGGAAGAATGACAAAAGGCCCAGCAACTACCAGCAGGTTGTGAAACCAAGTTCAAACTACTGTAGTCCTACATAAACACCAGATTTGTCACCTTCTTCCTCCGTGGACCAATCACCACACTGAAGCTGGGGAATGGTAACTTGTGTTATGTAGACACTTTTGCCCAACAGGTGAAGCAATTCCGTTGGTCTGTGCATCACATTATGAGCCCACAGGGCATAAGATGCCCCACTATTTTACCCAAATGAGCTTACCATGTTACAGCCCAATAAAGGGGAAAAGAAGGGTCAGGTGGTGGAGCGATTGGCTAACAGCTGTCGATATGACTGTTTATGATTTAGCAAGCTCCACCTTGATACCAAGGTTTTCTCAGTTTAGAGCAACAAAATTTTGATATACCTCAGGACGATCAAATACAATCTTGTTTGCAGGCAAGTCTGGAAAAAGAATGTATTTCTCATGGACTAAATCCACCTTGCATTCTACCACCATCAGCATTGTGATCGAGTAAAATCATTAAGTCAGCTCTCGAAGACCTCTCCTGTTGTTCAGCCTTTCATAAGCAGCGCTTCAAACCAGCAGCATGGGACGCCTGTATCTGCAGTGGGGACTGCATATCCCATCCTGCATCTGTCATCGACCAGTGAGTGGTCCAACGTAAGGAGGAGGCGCTGCCCGCACTTGTGCTAAAGCTGTCTAGCCTTTCATAAGCAGCTCTTCCCACCCGGGGCATGGGATGCCTGTATCTACAAGGGGGACTGCATATCCCACCTTGCATCTGGTATTGACCAGTGAGTTGCCCAACATAAGGAGGGGAAGCCCGAACCTGTGCTTAAGCTGCACAGCCCTTCCTAAGCAGCTCTTCACACCAGTGACGTGGGACGCCTGCATCTACAGAGGAGAATTCATATCCCACCCTGCATCTGTTATCGATCAGTGAGTGGCCCAATGTAAGGAGGAGGGGTCACCCGCATCTGTGCTAAAGTCATCCAGCCATTCATAAGTGGCTCTTCATACACACAGCATGGGATATCTGCATCTACAGGGAGACTGAATATCCTACCCTGAATCTGTTATTGACCAGTGAGTGATCCAAAATAAGGAGGAGGGGGTGCTCCCAGCTGTGCTAAAGCCACCAAGCCCCTCATAAGTGGCTCTTCACACCAGTGGCAAAGGGCACGTGCGGGACGTGCCCAGCCGGATTTCCCCAGTGAAGACCAGGCCAACAGTGCGCTGTCTGTGCCCGTTTATGTCTGGATGAGGCTGGGCTGGGACTCACCTTTAGCCCTGTGCCTTTTCCTCCAGTTTCATCATGGGAAAGCACACATCACCAGCATCCAATTCAAAAGGCAAGTCAGTTGCTTTGATAAAAACTTACTTGAATAATGCTATAGGAGCCTAATGCTTTTGGTGCTATGGGAGGTTAGGGACATGTGGATGCAGTATTAACAGCCCTTCGGGCTCTCCCCCCTCACTTTCACGATTGCTCCCCTCCCCTCTGTCCCTTCTATTCAACTTGGCACAGAGGTCATTCCTAATCCTATATCTTATGGATGAGTACCACCCACCTGTAACTCTGTAACTTCTGCGTCCCTGCCTGAGTCACATGGTGCCCCCCCCCCCAAGCGTATGAGGATCCAGGAGCCTTCTATTGACACTGTGGTGACTTTAGGCACAACTTTAGCCCTTAATAAGATAGCTTTGTCATCTGTGATTGGTACTACAAAAAAGCTCAGTCAATCTGTGCATAGTAAAGGTAAAAAAAAAATCCTCTACATTAACTAATCCAACTACAGAGGATTTGAACCGCCTTTTTAATCTTGTTCAGTCAGTTGAGACAATGGTGAAAGCTACTTTTGATTCCTTATCTTCCATCCTTGCAACTATAGGAAAATCCACTGTGATTTCCCTCGACCTCATTCAAAGTATGGTAAAGTCTTAACCTTAGTTTGCACTTGCCACTTTGCCTTCCCATAAATTTCCTGTTGCTATGCCTGTAGGGCTAACACCACACATTGTCCATCAAGCAGGCCCCAAGCACCAAGTATGGGAGACTTTGATCCTCCCCTTTGAATCAGTGAAATTCCACCACTCGTGCAACATAAGCTCAACCAACCAACCTGTAAATTACATGCATAATTCATACAACTCAGCTAATCAAGGTTCATCAGGACTTCTGGACCTTCCGCCTGAGGCTACACACTATGTTGTCATCTTAAGAAATGTGCCAGAACTCTGAGAATGTGTTTCAGAATCATGGGAGAGCCTAAAAAAATCACTACATTGGGTTGGCAAGAAGCTGGTTTAACTCAGGGGGTATTTGAGTACCACACATGGTTAGAAGGGAAGCTGGATTGACAAGATAACCAAATCTCTATCTGGTAACTGCGTAGTGATGACCTTTAAGACTCCCTTTTTGGCACAATCCATTTTGAATAGAGCTCGAGCTAACCACTCTCCATCTTCACAGCAAGTGCTCGCTTTCCTCTGTTGTTTTTTTTTTTTTTATAGTTCATCTGCTCCCGAGAGAGGGCACCTTACAAAACAGGTGCAAGTTAAGCTGCACATTCAGGATGTCATCCCTCTATAACTTTGCAGAATCGTTTTTCCACTTTGTCTGAGCTAGATGGAATAGACTGACTGCCTTCAGGCTGTTCACAGCCTTTTCCACTCTCACCGCAATCAGTCGACCCGTCTGATTTCAAATTTGCTACACCAATCTCTTTAGCTGCTCTTGACTTCCTATCTTCGGATGCCAATTCCGAGTCATTATTTACAGAATACCGTTCTGATCATAACTTTCTTTTTTGGAATGTGGCTGGCTTCATGGCAAGTTGCTCCTTTCACTCTGCATAGAGTTTGTGTCAACTTTCTTGTTCTCTTGTTTCCTGAAGACCTGGTCCTTGGATCCTAGCAACATAAATGGTCGGCCTTAAGATGTTCTATACAGCAACTGCACCAGTTCCAGCTGGCAGGCCTAAGGGTGAGTTGGGTATTTATGTATCTAATTGGCTGCCTCATTATATCGATATGTTTCCCTCCTCCTAATTCTATTGTCTGATTATTATTTGTGGCATCCATTGTAATGCCAGACTAGTTGTTGCTAACTTCAATCACAAAATATCTTCCTCCAATATTATCCCGGTTTTGTTGCAGTTTGAATCAGATTTAGGCAAAATTTGTAGCAATAAGTGGATGGATTTTCACTTGATACATAGTGGTGATTTGAACATTCTTCTTTGTCCCTACCCGGCCAAAGCTATTTGCAGAATGACTAACTGCCAACATGATGATTTAACCAATTTTACACATTGTAGGTTTGGTTTGTTGCTGAATATTTACTGCTGAAATTCAAATTAAGGATTGCTAATGAACTATGTTCACCACAGGTGCAGTTTAAACCAACCTTTTTTCGGGGCGGTTATTATTCTGTTATAGACTTTATATTGTGTTACAATAACTGTCAATCTATTTTAGAGGGCTTTAAATTTACCCGATTTGCGACAGCGATCATTCTCCTCAGTCCATATCACTTACGTTGGAGCTTATAATTTATAATACTCATGTAGAACCTTTGAGTGAAAATGTATTGCTTGAAACACATAGAAATACTCTGCTCAAATGGTCTTGTGTGAACTTGGACAATGTTTCAGCAGACTTAGTCACCGCTCATCTGGATGCTTTTGAAACATGTTTTGACACCTAATCTAGTAATAAGGATGTCAGATTGACATTTATAACCATAGCAACTGGCACCAAACCGGTTTCACTAGAACATTTGTTAAAATTAGTAAACATAGATCTGGGTGGTTTGACACTGACTGCTCACGTACTCGTAGGCAGTTGTTGAAAGCCTTACATCACTCTCCCCATGTTTGGAAGTAAGAAGATGTAGATTCGCATGTAAAACAGCATTGGAGAATAGAAGAAAGGTATTAAAAATTGAGGCCTCGGGATTCTTTGATTTGAGTTAGTACATCTGGGGGACTCCTGTGCTTTTGGGAAAGGTATAAATGGCCCTCTACTTAGAGATGTGTCAGCACCTAGCCTCGAGGTACCTATAAACGAAATGCAACGAGTCTCTCACTTTTTTAGGATGTATTCTTTTTCAGATATGCCATCTTCTAGTCCAGAAACTATTTGTTTGTGCACCTTATATTCTGATTTCAGCAACTTAAATTTTACACTGGATGAAGTAATCAAGGTGATTATGGATAATAAGGGTGGCAAAGCCACAGGTCCGGACTGCATTCTGATTGACTTATTTAAATCTAATATCTTGCTGTGGGGACCTTTCATCACTAGAGTATTATTGGCCTGTTGTCACGCTGGTTTTATCACCACCTGCTCAGAGGCTATAGTAGGTCCAATCTTTAAGAAGGGTGAGTTCACAGATCCTGCTTGTTACCGCCCTATTTCCCTCCTTTACTCTATATTTAAGGTGGCTGGGAGAATTCTATTGAATCAGATGACTAGCCAGAACTTAGTAAGGTTCTCTCTGATATTCAATATGGTTTACATAAAGGTCTAGGTACCTTTGAACAGAGCCTCAGTGTTAGAAATGGGGTTTTTGGTTGGCAGTCAGGTTACCCCCTGTCCAAGTAAAAGCCCTCACTCTAGTCAGGGTAAGTCACACACAATCCAAGATTATCCTGTGCCCACCCTCTGGTAGCTTGGCACGAGCAGTCAGGCTTAACTTAGAAGGCAATGTGTAAAGTATTTGTGCAATAAATCATACAATACCACCATATAGCACCACAAAAATACACCACACAGTATTTAGAAAAATATATAATATTTATCTGGATAATTGTAGGTCAAAAAGAATAAAGTTGCAATGGGAAATTGTAGAGATATCACTGAAAAGTGATATAAAGTGTCTTAAGTCTTTAGAATATAAACAAAGTCTCTTTCAAGCACAAGTACCTGGTTTGGAGTGGAAAAATCTCCTCAGAGGGCCACAAAGGAAGAGGTGCGTGGAAAAAGGGTGTGTGCGTCGATTTCTCCCCAGCACACACGGACTCGCGTCGTTATTTTCCACGCGGGGAAGTCGTGTGTCGTTTTCCGGCGCGCGGACAGTCTCTTTCTGTGGATCGCGGGGATTACCAGATGTCCCGGGTCTGTGCGTGGATTTTCCAGCTCATTCTCCGGCTGCGCGTCGGTCTGCGGGGCTGCGCGTCGAAATTACGATCTCACGGCAGGCGTTGTGTCGATTTCTCCTCTAGACGTCGGTCTGCGGGGCTGCGCGTTGAAATTACGATCTCACGGCAGGCGTCGCGTAGATTTCTCCTCTAGAGGTCGGGCGGCGTTGTCCTTGCGAAGCTGTGCGTCGGATTTTCGGTCGTCCCAAGAGCGTCGCGTCGTTCAGCATCGGTGTGCGGCTTTTTTCTCGCCGCGGAACAAGCTGTGCGTCGAAATTTTCGCCGCATGGAGCGTCCAATTGAAAAAGAGAAGTCTTTTTGGTACTGAGACTTCAGGGAACAGGAGGCAAGCTCTATCCAAGCCCTTGGAGAGCACTTTCACAGCCAGACAAGAGTTCAGCAAGGCAGCAGGGCAACAGCAAGACAGCAGTCCTTTGTAGAAAGCAGGTAGGTGAGTCCTTTGAGCAGCCAGGCAGTTCTTCTTGGCAGGATGTAGTTTCTGGTTCAGGTTTCTTCTCCAGCAAGTGTCTGATGAGGTAGGGCAGAGGCCCTGTTTTATACCCAAATGTGCCTTTGAAGTGGGGGAGACTTCAAAGAGTGGCTAAGAAGTGCACCAGGTCCCCTTTCAGTTCAATCCTGTCTGCCAGCGTCCCAGTAGGGGGTGTGGCAGTCCTTTGTGTGAGAGCAGGCCCTCCACCCTCCCAGCCCAGGAAGACCCATTCAAAATGCAGATGTATGCAAGTGAGGCTGAGTACCCTGTGTTTCGGGTGTGTCTGAGTGAATGCACAAGGAGCTGTCAACCAAGCCCAGCCAGACGTGTATTGTAAGGCACAGAAGGATTTAAGTGCAAAGAAATGCTCACTTTCTAAAAGTGGCATTTCTAGAATAGTAATATTAAATCCGACTTCACCAGTCAGCAGGATTTTGTATTACCATTCTGGCCATACTAAATATGACCTTCCTGCTCCTTTCAGATCAGCAGCTGCCACTTCAACAGTGTATGAGGGCAGCCCCAATGTTAGCCTATGAAGGGAGCAGGCCTCACAGTAGTGTAAAAACGAATTTAGGAGTTTTACACTACCAGGACATATAACTACATTGGTACGTGTCCTGCCTTTTACCTACACAACACCCTGCTCTAGGGGTTACCTAGGGCACACATTAAGGGTGACTTATATGTAGAAAAAGGGGGGTTCTAGGCTTGGCAAGTACTTTTAAATGCCAAGTCGAAGTGACAGTGAAACTGCACACACAGGCCTTGCAATGGCAGGCCTGAGACAAGGTTAAGGGGGCTACTTAAGTGGGTGGTACAACCAGTGCTGCAGGTCCACTAGTAGCCTTTAATCTACAGGCCCTATGCACCTAAAGTGCACCTTACTAGGGACTTATAAGTAAATTAAATAGCCCAATCAGGTATGATTCAAGGTTACCATGTTTTAAGGGAGAGAGCTTATGCACTTTAGCACTGGTTAGCAGTGGTAAAGTGCGCAGAGTCTAAAAACCAGCAAAAACAGTGTCCACAAAGTGGAGGGAGGCAGGCAAAAAGTTAGGGGTGACTACCCTAAGGCTGTCAGGTCTAACACTCAATTTAAATGCATGGTCATGAAGAGGGGGAGACCGTACCTAGCATTTGTAGATCTTACAAGTGCTTTTGACTGAGTTGTACACCTGTGGACTACTCTGTAGAATTTGCGTGTGGATCCCCAGATCATCACTTTTCTTAGTACACTGTACCAGGATGGCAAGGCAAGAGTAGGGTATGGCACCAAGGGAGATTGCACAGGCACTTTTGAGCATTGGAGGGGGTAAGACAAGGTTGCATTTTGGCACAGTTTTCATTTACATTATATATCAATAGTGTGGATGCTGTCTTGTGCAGCATTTACATGCAATTCAGCCCAAAATTGGTATTAGACCTATAACCTTTTTACTTTATGCCGATGATGCTGTTCTTTTATCTCATACTCCTTGAACCTACAACATCTAATCAGTGGTTTTGCAACTTTCATGACCAACCTTGGCCTATTGATCAACACAGGGAAAACATTTTGTTATGAAGTGTAACAAGGCAAAGCAGAAGTGCAGCGATGATATGATTGAAAATGTTAAACCGAGTTTTACACCAATCTTTTGTTATCTGGGTGTTTGATTTGACAAACAGGGCTCATGGACTACCATTATTGATAGCAGGCTGCAGTATTTTAACAAATCTATTTGTGCCCTATCCAGTATTGCTAAAATGTTATGGGCAAAACCAGTCAGGGAAATGTTAACAATTTATGAGTCCAACAGTGTGTCCACAGCTTTTTATGGAGCTGGATTTGGGGGATTTATAAAAAAAGGTCTCTGAATTGCAGAAACTGTAGAATGCTTTTTAAGGAATCTTTTGGCTGTCCCCAGTAGTTACTCTAATTTATGTCTGTCATACTGAATTAGGAGCACCTTTATGATCGATTTGCTTAATATCCAACTATTGTGGCATAATACCTGGACTAGTGATTTCACTGTTCTGAATCGTATGATTATGGCTGATTGCCTAAAGTTAACTTATTGTGTCAGTTTCCAATGGTTCAAGTTTTTTAAACGAGTTTGTGTAAATCTTGGCCACATTTATTTTTTGATATCCCGAATTCTTATCTAACATTGGGTGAAAGAATTTTAAAAACTTGTATTTTTCGTATCTTAGTAGTCAAAGATTTCCTACAGAAATGGTCAAACCCAGTGTTGTTATGAATAAACTAACTTTGTCTACTGATGCAGTACAGCCATACGTTATTATTGCAGTTCATAACTCTTGCCACAGGTTTGTCTTAATGCGTTTTAAGTGCAGCATGTTTTCTGGATTCGTTTCTTTTCCTTTAATTAATGACTGGTCTGTAACTTGGAAAAATTGTCTTTGTGATGGACTCAGTGCAAACCACTTTGCAGTTTATGTTTTTTTTGTCCTTTTTATATATTGTGCCCAGTAGGCGTTATGTCTTTCCTATCTTACGTGAGCAGAATTTTAGGCAATGTCGCTGGCTTTGTTGTATTTCAACAGCTTGACTCCTTTGTAGTTTGCTGTAAGATTGCCTTTTTCTTTGCACTGTGATTCGTATAAGGAAAAGTTTGAACAACATGTTATAGGTCTTACAACAGACTGGGTTTGTGTTTTTTGTTATTTTATGATGCTTGTATGACTCTTTGTTTAACAATAAGTCGAATTAAGCTGTTCACTTGACTTGACTTGTTACAAAACAACACAGAATGATGAAACATGAACTTGTTGATCTCCTTTATCAATAGTACATAATTTAAATGGCATTTAGAATGCAGTATTTAAAACATATGCTACTGCAAGTTAGATATGCAATGTCTGCTTCCCCTATGTTTTATTTGCAAATGTTATGACAAGACCGGAGGCTCCTATCATGCTTTCTTTTCCTGCCTTATTTTAACAGCAGCCAAGAGAAAAACACCAATCCCAGAGGTTTGCGAAACAAGCAGCCAATGGGAGTTAAGACTAATAACATTAACCAATCAGTATATTATAGCACGTAAGATATACCAATCCTGACTGCAGGCAGCCCTCTTTTCTTGCTGCTCGCAGTCAAGATAAGTATATCTTTCGTTGCTCCATACATTTTGATAATTTTAATGTAATTTTTAACTTATGCTTTTCTCTCTTCGGCTACATTTAGCCATCCTCTCACGCTCGGAGATAACTCCCTTTTATTCCTCAGTAAGCTCGCGTCGCCGTGAACGTTCTATTTTGAACGCCGGCTGACACGAGCTTCAAACGCTCATTGTTTGCATTCCTGAGCGCATTCCTAGTGAAGCGCTTGTGTTATTTCGACTGCCTGCATCGTTTTAAAGACATTTTCTTACCGGAGCTTTCCTCTGCAGTCATTCGGCTGTTATAATTACCTTTCAGTGAGGCTTGACTTCGGGTTACAGCCTTTCATCACTTTACTTCCTGGTGAGTCACACGCCCCTTAGTTTCAAAGCCTGCCCTTCTTAGTTACCCCTTATTTACCAGTTTTTTCCTTTTCTTTCTATAGCAAAATGGATTTTTCAGATGTTTTCACAGAAAATGATGATTCTGAAGAGAATTTTTCCTATAATCTAAATAACTTTATTCAATCTTCAGTTAAAAAAGCAGCTTCTGCTTCTATGGGAAAGATTTCCAAACAAATCCAATCTACTGTATCATCCTGTTTCTCCCAATCACAAGTGGCCCATTCTGGGGAGAAAGCAGAAAGCGCTAAGCCTCAGAGGCTTCTTTTAATCAGGCTAACGCCTCGTCTGCGCTAATGGATGGTGAGTCAAGCTCACACAGGATGGAGGACGAAGTTCCTCAAAGGCCTCCTACTATGGAGGGGAACAAAGTTATGGGTACTAAAAGTAAAACTAAAACTAAAAATGTGTCTAAGACCCATAAAATTGTGATTGCGGACATTAGAGACACTGATGATGATGGTGACATCAATGTTTCTTCCTCAGACAATGAGGACGACAACACCTCAAATTTTTGGATTGGTCCCCCACTAAAAAATCTAGGCCAACATCAGCTGAACAAACCCACGCTCCTCTATTAGATTCAGATGGTAATCCCATATTTGATCCTGGCCTAATTCACCATCCCAATTCCACTGAATGGTTACCTTCTGACCATGTTGCAAGCTATATTCTTGCAAAATTACGTCTTCCCCTAGACAAACAGGTACGAGCTAAGCTACACTCAGAATGTCCCAGACCCTCCCTTCCCTTACACATTACTGCTACCCCGTCTATAGATCCGTCCCTCTTAACCTTTTTCTCCAAATTTGGGAAAGATCCCCGTAAAGGGGTGGACAGTGCCTGGGCCCTGTGCCAGGATAAAGTCCTTGATTTGGTCGGTCCCTTATCCTGCATTTTTGACCTCGTAGAATCCGCTAGAATCACCAATGAATCAATTGATCCTGAAGAACTGTCCCTCTGGATCCAGAGAGCTTTTTGTTTGCTGGGTAATGTGAACTCAGCCATGACGCACGAGCTTCGAAAAGGTCTACTGCTCAAGCTAGATCCTAAGCTTGCGAATCTGGCAGCTATGGATCCAGGAGCTAAAGCTGATGGTTTACTCTTTGGAGATAACTTTATCAAAGAACTAAGTAAATATGTCACCACCTTTGCTTCGCTTGACAAAGCCCAACAGTCACTCAAAAAAGTATTTAACTCACGGGTTTTTGCCAGGGCCGGTAGAGGAAGAAGCCGCTCCACCGGCCGGTCCTTCAGGAACCAAGGCTTCAGAGGCTCCTATAATTACCAACATCAACAGCAACAGGACTTTCGTCCACAATTCTACCCCCAGCATTCCCGGTTCAGAGGAAGGAACCAACACAGGTCCTATAACAATTCAGGTATGCCAGCCTTCTGTGCCATCTTTCTATAGGGGGGTCGTCTAAAAATGTTTCTCCACAAATGGAAAGAGATTACCTCAGACCTCTGGGTTCTCAATACCGTCAAAGGCTATTTAATGGAACTTTACGAAACTCCCTTTCAGCTTTCCCTCCTTCTTCCCCTCAGATTTTCAGAAGAAATGTCAAATCTTATCTCAACAGAAATCCAAGATCTACTTCAAAAACGTGCTATCCAACCAGCTCGTCCCCTTCACTCAGGCTTCATAAGCCCCTTTTTTTAGTAATCAGAAAAAACAAGAAAATCAGACCGGTCATCAATCTCAGGCAATTCAATCAGTTTGTTGTCTACAGACACTTCAAGATGGAAACTATTCTCCATCTAAGAGATTCGCTTCTCCTCAACGACTGGATGGTCCGTCTAGATCTTCAAGACGCTTACTTAACAGTTCCTATACATCACTCTCATAGAAGGTTTCTTCAATTCCAATGGAATTATCACACCTACCAGTTCACTTGCCTACCCTTCGGTCTTTCCTTGGCCCCCTGGTGCTTCACCAAGTTAATGAAACCTATGGTAGCTCTTCTCCGATCTCAAGGATTCAGACTGATAATCTATCAGGACGATATCCTTCTAATGCATCAAGACATTTCTACTCTCCGGTCTCAACTCTCTTACACAATCTCACTCCTTTCAGATCTAGGCTTTCTAATCAACAACGAGAAATCGATGTTTATCCCCTCACAGACAATGAATTCCTAGGATTCCTAATCAATTCCTCTCAAGGCCTCCTACAACTCCCGGCCTTGAAAATAAAAAGTATCAAATAAGAGATAACCCTATCTTTACAGCAGACTTCTCTCTCCCTCAGGTCTCTTGCAAGGATTGTAGGTCTTCTTTCTTCCTCGATTCAGGCAATTTTCCCAGGCCCTCTTCACTATCAGGCTCTTCAAAGATTGAAAATTCAACACTTACGCAAAGGTCTTGCTTATTCAGATTTCATCCCCCTCGACCTCGAATCCCGTACAGAACTCCAATGGTGGCTCGATCATCTTGAAGCCTGGAATGGCAGGACCATCTTTGCCTCAGCCCCAGATCTTGTATTAGAATCCGACGCAAGTCTAACAGGCTGGGGCGCAAGGTGTGGGCAGATATCGACTGGAGGCACATGGTCTCGACAGGAGTCTTCATTGCACATCAACTATTTGGAGATGCTTGGAGGCTCCTTTGCAATCAAAACCTTCACCAAAAACAGAGTCTCTTGTTCTGTACTCCTTCGTATGGACAATCTCACAGTGGTAAAATACATCAGTCACCTCGGCGGTACCAAGTCCAAACCCCTAGCACAACTAGCAAAAAACTTTTGGGAATTCTGCCTTCATCGAAACATTTCAGTTCAAGCAGAATACTTGCCAGGTTCTCTCAACTCAGTTGCAGATTGGTATTCTCGCCATCTTTCCGATTACAGCGACTGGAAGCTTCACTCTTCAGTCTTCAACTCTATTCATCGCAAATGGGGTCCCTTCCATATAGATCTCTTCGCATCCCGTCTGAATGCACAACTTCCTCGTTTCTTCAGCTGGAGACCAGATCCTCACGCCTTGGCGACCGATGCATTTCTTCAACAATGGCATCATGCAATACACTACGCATTCCCTCCTTTTATCATGATAAACAGAGTCCTCACCCATCTTCGGCGTCAAGAAGCCACAGTAGTTTTAGTAGTCCCGTTGTGGCAAGCCCAAGTGTGGTACCCCACTCTCCTAGAATTAGCTATCGACTTCCCTGTGCTTCTGCCCTCCTTTCCCTCCCTCCTTCTCAATCCACAAGGTCTCCCTCATGACCTCATTCTCAACAAAACCCTTCTCCTATCCGCCTGGAAAGTTTCAGGTCTTCCTCATCTTATCCAGGAATTTCACTCGAGGCTTCAACCTACATCAACAATTCCTGGGCTCCAGGTACTTCCAAGGCTTACAAATCAGCTTGGTCCATCTGGTCTAGCTGGTGTTTGGGAAAAGCATGTGATCCCTTTTCAGCAGATCTAACTCTGATAGCTAATTTTCTCGCTTCTCAAGCTAGCGCCGGCAAATGATACAGAACCATCAATCTATATAGATCAGCTATATCTCTACATCACTCGTTTATAAACGGAAAACCCGTAGGAGAACATCCTATCATTTGTCGTCTTTTAAAAGGAGTAAAATTCTCCAATCCCCCAATTCCCAAATACTCCACTTTATGGGATGTGAACCTCGTCTTACAAATGTTTGTTTCATGGCAGGATAATGACTCTCTATCTTTGAAAATGCTTTTGGCTAAACTAGCAATGTTACTTTGTCTTGTGTCTATCAAACATCTGTCAGATGTCAAAGCCCTGGATATCTCGGCTCGTCACTTCACACCTACTGGTGTTCTGTTCAATGTTTCTCGTCGTACCAAAACCAACATTACTTCTGTTTTCTATCCCTTTATTCCAAATCACCCGAAACTCTGTGTGGGAAACTGTTTAAAGGTTTATGAACAGAAAACAGCAGATCTTAGAACATCTTCTGCTTCCCAACTCTTAATTTCCTTCAGGAAACCCTATAAACCTGTATCTTCCCCTACATTAGCTCGTTGGGTCAAATGGGTGATGTCCCTAGCGGGTATTGATACGTCAAAATTTGGTGCCCATTCTGCTAGAGGGGCCATGGCGTCAAAAGCCTTTTGGGCTGGTTCACACTTGGAAGATATACTAAGATCGGCAGATTGGTCAAATGATTCTACCTTTCGCACATTTTATTGTAAACCTGTTAGTTCAGACACTTCTGTAGTAGTTAACATGCTTTAAACAATTACTCTAGTTTTCACCCTTGTTTTAATTTTTAGTAGTTTAAGTGAGTAGGCAGCTATATTACTCTCAATAGGTTATACGGTATGGAGGATAGACTGAAATCAGCTGAAGAATTATTTAGGAGTTTAGATAGTGGATGTTTAGTGCGACAGGCAACAGGCAGTGTGAACCGCAAAGGTAAAGAGGGTCTAAGAGACAAATTTGTTAGATTGGAGGAGCTGAAGAGGAATGAGTTGTCTCGATGGTGGGATGCAATGACGTTGAAACAATATAAAAAGTTAGATAGAATACCTAGGGGCTTACGTTCACACATCTTTCCTATATGACGATTTAGATGCAGATCTACTTATGAGATGGGAAGAAGAACTTAGATCTAATTCAATGAAACTCATGGATATCCTAATAGAGAATGCTGAAAGAAAGGTTTTGAAACTACAATCAGATATAATTGCTTTAGAGAAAGAAATCAATGATTTGAATTTGAAAGAAGCAACTGAGAAAAATTATGTGATTTTGAATGATGTAATCATGAAATTTCAGGATGATATTAAGCAGAGGAAAACCAGAAAACTAAAGAGAGATGAAGCAGATTATTTAAAGGGTAGAGTATTTACTTTTTCGCGTAAATATGATCATCTAGTAAAAGAATAGAGTATCTGTAATAGACTCAAGTAATTCTATGGATTCTGCATCAACATCTAGAAGTAGTTTGGCGACCAGCAATAGTGACACTGAGGTTTCTGAGATATCTATTGCATCAGATACGCAAAGAGTGTTTTTTTTACAGGAACTGAAAAGAATAAAACAAGGCAATTGGGAGATAAATCAAAAAAGAAATTGGGTAGGAAGACCCAAAGAAGTAAAAGGGGAGGGAAAAAGCGAAACCTATTCAGGCATGAGGACGAGATCAAGGGCCAAGAAGACATAAGGACGTATGCTGATATGGAAAATAATGTTGTTAATCTGTCCAATAAACAATTATCTTCTGATATGCTATCACTTCTGAATAAGGGATTGGGTTTTTGTCCATCAATGGTGGGAAATATATGTAGATCTAAAATAGATTTATATAAATTCATTAGAAAGTTGAAATTAAAAAGATACTTTGAGGCCCGAATGTCAGATGTAGAGTTAGCCCCACCAGCAAATCTGATACATAGTAAACTATCTATTCAAGATATTCATGATACTATGATACTAATGACGATCACGGATTATGAAGAATATCCACTAACATTATCTACTGTTTTACAAGACTTAAATATATCATCGGATTTACACGTTATGAGTGGTTTGAAACAAAGATCGACTTGGGTACCGAAATCTGTAATGGATAGTAGTATTGAAACATTTTTTAAATTAGTATGGTGTGATTTAGACAAGGAAGAGAAGAAGAGAAAGTATTGGAGGAGATACAATTTGACACGGGAAGAATATAGTGCATTAAAAGTTCTGAAATCTGATGTGGATTTAGTTATCAAAAGAGCAGATAAGGGTGGAAATATAGTGGTTATGAATCATATAGACTATGAACAAGAGATATATACACAATTGAATGATACGAATTGTTACAAAAAACTCTCATATAATCCTATACCAACACTAACGGGTTAATTAAACAGAATGTTAAAAAGTTGGAGAGAGAGGAATCTATTGGATGAGGAAGAATATCTTTATTTACAAGTACATCGTCCTAAATTTCCATGTCTGTATACGCTGCCTAAGATACATAAAGAGTCAAAATTTCCGCCAGGTAGACCAATAGTCTCTGGAATGGGGGGACCCACTGAAAGACTCTCAGAGTTTGTGGATATATTTCTCCAACCATTGGTTTGTAACTTACCTTCACATATTAAAGATACTAAACATATACTGAGGGGGTGATTCTAAGCTTGGCGGGCGGCGGGAGCCGCCCGCCAAGCGGGAACCGCCAGAAGACCGTACCGCGGTCAAAAGACCGCGGCAGTCATTCTGGGTTTCCCACTGGGCTGGCGGGCGACCGCCAAAAGGCCGCCTGCCAGCCCAGCGGGAAACACCCTTCCACGAGGAAGCCGGCTCCGAATGGAGCCGGCGGAGTGGAAGGGGTGCGACGGGTGCAGTAGCACCCGTCGCAAATTTCAGTGTCTGCTAAGCAGACACTGAAATTCTAAGTGGGGCCCTGTTAGGGGGCCCCACGACACCCGTTCCCGCCAGCCTGGTTCTGGCGGTCAAAACCGCCAGAACCAGGCTGGCGGGAAGGGGGTCAGAATCCCCATGGCGGCGCTGCCTGCAGCGCCGCCATGGAGGATTCTGCAGCCCAGGGGAAAACCGGCGGGAAACCACCGGTTTCCCTTTTCTGACCGCGGCTTTACCGCCGCGGTCAGAATGGGCCTGGATGCACCGCCAGCCTGTTGGCGGTGCATCCGCGGTCCCCTACCCTGGCGGTCTTGGACCGCCAGGGTAGGAATGACCCCCTGAGTCTTTTATCAGATATTCAATGGGAACCATGCATGATGATGGTAACCCTGGACGTGGTAGCTTTGTATACCAGTATACAACATAAATGGGGAATGAAAGCAATAGAACATATTTTGAACAGAAGATCAGTGAATTTATTTCAACATACGCAGATGATACTGAGTATGATAGACTTTATATTGAGTAACAACTATTTTCTGGTTGAAAAAGACTGGTTTAGACAGAAACAGGGTGTAGCAATGGGTTCCAGGTTTTCCCCCTCCTATGCTAATCTATTTATGGGGTGGTTTGAAGAGAATTGGATCTGGGGCCCAGGAGCAGCGAGATGGCACCCATATATCATGTACTAGGGGCGATACATCGACGACTGTTTTATGCTATGGACAGGAGATATGGCTACTTTGGATAATTTCTGTAAACATCTTAATGAGAATGAAGTTAACATTAAATTTACGTATAAATATAGCGAGACCTGCATAGAATTTTTAGATGTGGAACTATTTGTGGATAACGGCAGAATAGAGAGTAGACTATACCGTAAGCCCACCTCTTGTAATGCGTATTACATGCAACGAGTGCCCATCCGAAGCACCAGATTGAAGCTATACCGTTAGGGGAGATGGTTAGAGCTCAAAGAAATTGTAGCAGAGACTGTGATTTTCAAAAGACCATAGAGGATATGGGATATAGATTTGCAGCTAAAGGTTACCCGAGGATGGTGATATGTAAATCACAAGATAAAGCTTGGAGGATTTCTCATCCACAGACACTACTGACATTTACTTCAAAAAATAAGAGAGAGAAGGAGAGTAATCAGAATCTTAGAATTATATTGGATTATACAGAAAGTTCTCAGAAACTGTTGAAAATTATGAAGAAACATTGGCCAATACTTACCAAGGATTAAATATTGACAAAGTGTATAGGTGAAAGACCAGAGGTCTCTTCTAGAAGAGGCAGTACCCTTAATAATATTTTAAGCCCCAGTTACTTGGTAGATAGAAACAAACAAAATTGGCTCAGTGTATGAAATATGGGTTTTTACAGATGTGGATCATGTGCAATGTGTAAATGGGCATGGCAAGCCAAAAAAGACTTTGAGGACATGAATGGCCGTAGGATTAATATAAAAATACATATAGACTGTAATACGAAGTATGTAGTTTACATGCTTGTATGTAAATGTGAACAAATGTATGTAGGCAGCACGATACACCCTCTCAAGGTTAGAATTTCTGAACATTGGAGAGCAAATAGGCAAGAAGATGAGATATATCCTTTAGCATCACATATGAAAGCATGTGAAGCACAGGGAAGTCACAAAACATTTACATTTTTTGGGTTTGATTACTGTAGCCCAAATCCACGAGGAGGCAATAGGGAACTAGCCCTACGTAGAAGAGAGTCAACAAGGATCATAAGATTAGGGGCTGTAGAACTAGGATTAAACACAGATTATGAAATGGAATATTTTCTTGGAGATTAATAAATGAGCAAAAGGAAAAGAATTATATTTGAAATAGCCTGGAAATAATATAGAATCACACGTGAAGTTATAATATGCAGAAATATAAGGTCTGACAATATGCGGGTTAATAATTGGATGAGATAGATATTTTGGGTTTACATTTAGAATATCTTTTGTTATGAAATGTCTGGTATTGCTTTAAGACTATATTGTGTAACCATAATTGAGATAAGGATTATCTCTGTAGCTTCCATTATGAGAATTTCTATTAATTTAATTAGTATATTGGTTGGAGTAGTTTTGATTACACTTCTTTATAATATTATTTTCTATTGGGTAATTTAGAAATAGTTTAGAGGAAAGGGATGTGACAATATTTATAGGTAAGATATATTGCATATAAGGATAGTATCAACGTATAGGACAAGTAGGATAAATCTGTAGTCGATGAGAAAAGTAAGTATTCACATGATCAAGGGAAAACCACTATATGAATGGGGATTAGGTCGTTTTCTATGTCTAATTAAGGTATTATTTATGCACAGGATAAGTATGTGAAAAATTTGAAGTCGGTTAGAGAAGCGAGTATTCACACGATCACGGGATAACAACTATACAAATGAGGTTCAGTCCGTTTTCTATGTTTATTATTAATGCACAGGACAAGTATGAATAAAAATTTGAAGTCTCTAGAGAAGCGAATATCTACATAATCGTGAGAAAACAACTATAGGAAAGAGGATTAGGCTGTTTTCTAAGTTTACATAAGGGTAGCATTAATGCACAAGGTAAGTATGAAAAAATCTGAATTCGGTTAACGAAGCGAGTATCTACACGATCATGGGTATAATAACTATAGCAATGAGGATTAGTCCGTTTTCTATGTCTAATAACATGGACACAGACGCTTCTGTAATCCGTTGTCTATTGTTACGGATTAATGGCACAGTTTAAATGAGACCGAGTCGTTTGAACTCGGTTTGGAGAGAATTAATTAGTTAGCGGGCGGACTCGCGGTTGAGATAAAGTTTATATAGGTAAGCATGAAGGGTGGATTTTGGCTTTAATGTTTGGAGATAAACAGTGGACAGAATAGTTGCTGACTTTAATCTCTATTATGACAGATGAAGTTGAAAACGAAGCTGGAATTATACAATGCACAGGCAAAAATATCGTAAGGAGTGAGTTACAGTTTAAGTCTACTGAAGCAGATAAGGTACTGTTGAAGAAACATAATATTAGGTGAGGATAATTTTATCACAAATTACAATTTATTTGCTTGATTTTAATTGTGATGTTAATTTTCAGTACTGATTGGAGATAAAGTTTATATAGATGAAGTTGAAAACGAAGCTGGAATTATACGATGCACAGGCAAAAATATTGTAAGGAGTGAGTTACATTTTAAGTCTACTGAAGCAGATAAGGTACTGTTGAAGAAACATAATATTAGGTCCTGAGGAAGTCCAGGGGCACTCCCCGGATGAAACACGTGTTGATGGACAAGTGAGAGATGGACAAGTGAGAGAAGAATGAGAACGGATAAGTAAGAGACAAAAGAGGATGTTGAGTATGAAGATTAATTGTGATGTTAATTTTCAGTACTGATTGGAGATAAAGTTTATATAGATGAAGTTGAAAACGAAGCTGGAATTATACGATGCACAGGCAAAAATATCGTAAGGAGTGAGTTACATTTTAAGTCTACTGAAGCAGATAAGGTACTGTTGAAGAAACATAATATTAGGTCCTGAGGAAGTCCAAGGGCACTCCCCGGATGAAACACGTGTTGATGGACAAGTGAGAGATGGACAAGTGAGAGAAGAATGAGAACGGATAAGTAAGAGACAAAAGAGGATGTTGGGTATGAAGATGCACTAATCAATGCATGGGATAACAAGCGGAACTTTTTGAGACCGGATGGATTAAAGAAAAACTTTTATACCCTAGGAACTATGAACTTGGTATTGTAAAGACCCATAGAAGGAATATTTAATTTGGATCACTGAAAAATCACAGAAGGAATGTATATATTGGACTGCTGATTTTCGGGTTTAATTTAATTTAATTAAATGCACAATTACTTATTACAGAGTTGAATTTGATAATAATTGATATGATTTGATGCTGTGGCTAATATTTTGGGAAATTTCATTAGATATAGTTATATTTCAAGGTTTATGAATGTTATACGTGTGCCTTCACAATATGTCACATGCTTTAAACAAGCATAATAGGAGCCTCCGGTCTTGTCATAAAATGTAGATTTTCCAGGTATTTTATGATGGAAAGTCTTAATTTTATTAAAGACACGGAGGCGAGTATTATCCCACCGCTTTTTACACTAATGTTGTTCTCTCCTACCCCTTCTAGTTACTACCAACGCTCCAGCATCCTCTTCAACCTAATTCAACGGATGCCGATTCTCCTCGCAGTACCCATTCACCGCAATTTCCATTGAACTCGGATTCCTGCAGCCATCATCCTGTCAAGCCATCCTACTCTCCTAACCTGGACAGAATTCAAGACTTTTTTGCTCTAATCCTGGCAATATGTTTAATTTGTTGTATTGTACCTTTATTCAAATCCTTTTCTTGACTGTCTCGCAACTGAAAAGAGGGCTGTCTTCAGTCAGGATTGGTATATCTTACGTGCTATAATATACTGATTGGTTAATGTTATTAGTCTTAACTCCCATTGGCTGCTTGTTTCGCAAACCTCTGGGATTGGTGTTTTTCTCTTGGCTGCTGTTAAAATATACCAGGAAAAGAAAGCATAATACTCGCCTCCGTGTCTTTAATAAAATTAAGACTTTCCATCATAAAATACTTGGAAAATCTACATTTAGGTCGGAAACTACCAGCCTTATGCTGCAGTGTCTAAAACACACTGGGCCTCAGTTAAGGAAAGTGGTGCTGCTCCCAATGCAGCACCACTTTCCCTGAGCCCCTTAGCGTCCACTAATGCCATCATGTGTGCCTTATCTAAGGTACTGAGAACCATGGCAGTAGTTAGGGGAACTAGCCTCAACATTTTTGATGCTAGTTCAGAGCTGTGCAGGACTAGCGTCAAAACTGTTGATGCTAATTCTGCCAAGCCTATGGAGGGCAACTCTAATCAATGGTGTGCCTCTTTATAATGCCTGCTCTGAGTAGGCGTTAAAAGTGCTGAAAATAAAATATCTTTTGGATTTCTTTGCATAATTTTTTCAGGCCTCTGAAGGGAGGCACAATGTAGCGCAAAGGGTTACAAAGTGGAGCAAGGCATGCACCTTGTAAATTTGGCACAGTGATTTTGGCCTCGTTGGGCCACATTAGCGTAAAAAAGAAAATGAGGCTAATGTGGTGCAACGAGGCGCTAGGGGCTCTTAAATCAGCCCCAATGTTTCTGTAAGGGCCTGATTATGGACAGCAACTTGCACCAGAGCATAGGAACATAGGGCTGAGCCATAGTATTGCATCTGGAAAGAAATGTTTTGATGCCATTGTCCCAGCCTTGAACTGCAGTTCGGCCTTGTCTGCATAATGATTAATACTGAAGCAGTAAGAATGTTGTAATTTGTAACATGTACTGCATGCAGCACCCAACACTCTGCAGTGCAAATAGGGTGGGGAGTGTAATGGGGATTTTTTTATGTACTATAGCTAGAAATGAAATTCCTATTTATCAGTTGGGGACACATTGGCCATGGCCACTGCAAAAGTCAGCGCTGTGCACATTTGAAAATGTTGCAAAAATTGACCTAAAACACTACTGAGTTGTTAAACACTTGGGGCCAGCTGTACTTAGAATAGAGTCGGTAAATGTGGTTGCATAATTGTAGGAGGCTGAACTGGCTTGTAGTGAGTACCAAGGGGTACTTACACCTTGCACCAGGCCCAGGTATCCCTTATTAGTGTATAGGGTGTCTAGCAGCTTAGGCTGATAGATAATGGTAGCTTAGCAGAGCAGCTTAGGCTGAACTAGGAGACGAGTGAAGCTCCTACAGTACCACTAGTGTCATATGCACAATATCACAAGAAAACACAATACACAGATATACTAAAAATAAAGGTACTTTATTTTTATGACAATATGCCAAAAGTATCTCAGTGAGTACCCTCAGTATGAGGATAGCAAATATATACAAGATATATGTACACAATACCAAAATATGCAGTAATAGCAATAGAAAACAGTGCAAACAATGTATAGTCACAATAGAATGCAATGGGGGCACATAGGGATAGGGGCAACACAAGCCATATACTCTAGAAGTGGAATGCGAACCACAAATGGACCCCAAACCTATGTGACCTTGTAGAGGGTCGCTGGGACTGTAAGAAAACAGTGAGGGTTAGAAAAATAGCCCACCCCAAGACCCTGAAAAGTGAGTGCAAAGTGCACTAAAGTTCCCCAAAGAGCACAGAAGTCGTGATAGGGGAATTCTGCAGGAAAGACACAAATCAGCAATGCAACAACGATGGATTTCCAAACGAGGGTACCTGTGGTACAAGGGGACCAAGTCCAAAAGTCACAAGCAAGTCGGAGATGGGCAGATGCCCAGGAAATGCCAGCTGTGGGTGCAAAGAAGCTGCTTCTGGATAGTAGAAGCTGAGGATTCTGCAGGAACGACAAGGGCTAGAAACTTTCCCTTTGGAGGATGGATGCCCCACGCCGTGGAGAGTCGTGCAGAAGTGTTTTCCTGAAGAAAGACCGCAAACAAGCCTTGCTAGCTGCAAGTTGTGCGGTTAGGGATTTTGGATGCTGCTGTGGCCCAGGAGGGACCAGGATGTAGCCAATTGCGTCAGGGGACAGAGGGGGCGCCCAGCAGGACGAGGAGTACTCTCAGAAGCAGGCAGCACCCGCAGAAGTGCCAGAACAGGCACTACAAAGAGGAGTGAAACAGTGCTCAACCGGAGTTACACAAAGGAGTCCCACGTCGCCGCAGGACAACTCAGGAGGTCATGCAATGCAGGTTAGAGTGCCGTGGATCCAGGCTTGGCTGTGCACAAAGTATTTCCACCAGAAGTGCACAGAAACCGGAGTAGCTGCAAAAGACGTGGTTCCCAGCAATGCAGTCTGGCGTGGGGAGGCAAGGACTTACCTCCACCAAACTTGGACTGAAGAGTCACTGGACTGTGGGAGTCACTTGGACAGAGTTGCTGGATTCAAGGGACCTCGCTCGTCGTGCTGAGAGGAGACCCAGGGGACCGGTGATGCAGTTCTTTGGTGCCTGCGGTAGCAGGGGGAAGATTCCGTCGACCCACGGGAGATTTCTTCGGAGCTTCTAGTGCAGAGAGGAGGCAGACTACCCCCACACCATGCACCACCAGGAAAACAGTTGAGAAGGCGGCAGGATCAGCGTTACAGAGTTGCAGTAGTCGTCTTCGCTACTTTGTTGCAGTTTTGCAGGCTTCAGGCGCGGTCAGCAGTCGATTCCTTGGCAGAAGGTGAAGAGAGAGATGCAGAGGAACTCTGATGAGCTCTTGCATTCGTTATCTAAGGAATTCCCCAAAGCAGAGACCCTAAGTAGCCAGAAAAGAGGGTTTGGCTACCTAGGAGAGAGGATAGGCTAGCAACACCTGAAGGAGCCTATCAGAAGGAGTCTCTGACGTCACCTGCTGGCACTGGCCACTCAGAGCAGTCCAGTGTGCCAGCAGCACCTCTGTTTCCAAGATGGCAGAGGTCTGGAGCACACTGGAGGAGCTCTGGGCACTTCCCAGGGGAGGTGCAGGTCAGGGGAGTGGTCACTCCCCTTTCCTTTGTCCAGTTTCACACCAGAGCAGGGCTGAGGGGTCCCTGAACCGGTGTAGACTGGCTTATGCAGGAATGGGCACCATGTGTGCCCATGAAAGCATTTCCAGAGGCTGGGGGAGGCTACTCCTCCCCTGCCTTCACACCATTTTCCAAAGGGAGAGGGTGTAACACCCTCTCTCTGAGGAAGTCCTTTGTTCTGCCTTCCTGGGCCAAGCCTGGCTGGACCCCAGGAGGGCAGAAACCTGTCTGAGGGGTTGGCAGCAGCAGCAGCTGCAGTGAAACCCCTGAAAAGGCAGTTTGGCAGTACCCGGGTCTGTGCTACAGACCCGTGGGATCATGGGATTGTACCAACAATGCCAGGATGGCATAGAGGGGGCAATTCCACGATCTTAGACATGTTACATGGCCATATTTGGAGTTACCATTGTGAAGCTACACATAGGTAGTGACCTATATGTAGTGCACACGTGTAATGGTGTCCCCGCACTCACAAAGTCCGGGGAATTGGCCCTGAACAATGTGGGGGCACCTTGGCTAGTGCCAGGGTGCCCACACACTAAGTAACTTAGCACCCAACCTTTACCAGGTAAAGGTTAGACATATAGGTGACTTATCATTTACTTAAGTGCAGTGTAAAATGGCTGTGAAATAACGTGGACGTTATTTCACTCAGGCTGCGGTGGCAGGCCTGTGTAAGAATTGTCAGAGCTCCCTATGGGTGGCAAAAGAAATGCTGCAGCCCATATGGATCTCCTGGAACCCCAATACCCTGGGTACCTCAGTACCATAAACTAGGGGATTATAAGGGTGTTCCAGTATGCCAATGTAAATTGGTAAAATTGGGCACTAGCCTGTTAGTGACAATTTGAAAGAAATGAGAGAGCATAACCACTGAGGTTCTGATTAGCAGAGCCTCAGTGAGACAGTTAGTCATAACACAGGTAACACATACAGGGCACACTTGTGAGCACTGGGGCCCTGGCTGGCAGGGTACCAGTGACACATACAACTAAAACAACATATATACAGTGAAATATGGGGGTAACATGCCAGGCAAGATGGTACTTTCCTACAATAATGCAAACTGACTTTTATTGAATTTATTCATTTTTTGCAAACTGGCCTATGTACTAAAACCTGGTCGCAATTTGACCTACCTTCATCATATTAATGAGGTAGGTCATAAATTGTGACCCGCAGTGAATCACTGCCATCACAGGGTTGGTGGCCTGTTGTGGTCAGAAGACCATTATGTCTCAGATTGTTCTTAAATAAATTGATCATTTCCTTCTACAATGCAGCCAATTTTCCTTCTAAATAAAGAAACAGCTAGCTAACATTTTTTAATGTTAAAAATGTTTTATCTCTTCATTTACAAAGAGAAATTAGTCCCTTGGAGACCCCTTCCTGTTTGTGAATACCTTACCGCTACCTTTCAGTAGGTGGTAAAAGGTTAGTGTTTTGTGACTACAATTCAATTGCTAAATTTTAACCCATTCGGTGCCACAGACGTAATGGTTACGCCCGGTGGCGCAGCACTGGGGTGCCATGGACAGAACCATTATATACTGGTACCGGCCTATGGGAGGAGCGATACCACTCCCCCTATGGGTGTCCCACCCACCTCCCTAGGCAGGGATGGAAGGGGAATCGCTTCCCCTTCCGCCTGACCCCCCAATATCCCACCAGTGATGTCTGAATCGCGCGCTGATGTCATCAGAGAGATTCCAGCACAATCAGAAGAAAAATGCTTGAATTTCTCTTCCGATCGTGGTGTGGGGGAGGTCAGAGAGGCATGAAAGAAAAGGCCTAGCGATCGTGCTGCAGAAATGCCCACTAGACACCAGGGACTTTGTTTTTTTAAATGTAAACAATGTTGGGGAGCGGCCCCTTAAGCAAAGGGCCACTCCTTTGGGGAACATGTTTTTTAAGGCCTTTTCTGCCTCCCTTGGGGCAGATCGGTCTATTGTAATTAGGACAATCTGGGTGGGGAGCAACCCCTTAGACAAGGGTGGATCCCCTGGGGAGCAAATTTATTTTAGGCCATTTTTGCCCACCTTGGCCTATTTTTGTTAGGCCAATCTGCCCCCAAGGGGGGCAGAAACCACTAGACAAAAGGGATTTTTTTTTTTTGTGCCAATTTCACTCAAGGGTCATGACCCCTTAGGCAAGAGTCGCTCCCCTGGGGTGCAAATTTATTTTAGGCCATTTCGGGCCCGTTGAGAGCAGATCGGCCTAGTTTAATTAGGCCAATCTTCCCCCAAGGGGGGCAGAAACCACTAGGCACTAGGGTTTCTTTTTAATTTAGTACAGATGGGTAGCAAACCCTTACGCAAGGGTCGCTCCCCAGAGGGCAAATTTATGTTAGGCCATTTCTGCTCCCCTTGGGGGCAGATCGGCCTATTTCTATTAGGCCCATCTGCCCCCAAGGGGGGCACAAACCAGCTAGGCACCAGGGATTGGTATGTGAGTGTGTTTTCTTTCTGGGAGCAGCCCCTTAGACAAGGGCGCTCCCCATGTGGGCACATTACTGTTGGCCATTTCTGCCACCCGTGGGGGCAGAAAGGCCTATTTTGATAAGGGCCATCTGCCCCCCAGTGGGCCAGAAAGCCCACCAGACACCAGGGAAGACTTTTTTCAAAAAAAGAGGGTGAGGTAATGGCCATACCTCCACTCCAAATAAATGCGGACAAAGTTGTTCTGCCCACCGGTGGGCAGATGGGGCAATTGCCCCCGATCCACTCCCCGGGGGAGGCAGAAAGCCTACCAGGTGACAGAGAATTTTAAAAAAGATAAAAAATAGTGGGGTGGTGGCTACCAACCAGTATGGGCATGGTTATGCCCCCACCCCAACTGAAGGGTGTTACGGTCTCTCAGCTCTCCCCCCACACACTAAAAGATCTTATCCCAATGGCAAGTGTTGGAAAATGGGTTATTGGTAGGGCAGGTAGGTACCTACACCTAGCAACAAGCCACCAACCTCCACATAGGTACAGGTAGGTCTCAGTAAATTAATCCCAGCTCAACCCTTGGTAGCTTGGCAACGAGCGTCAAGGCTTAACTTAGGAGACAAAGTGTAAAGCATTCAAATATCACAAAACAGTATTTAAATAAAACACAGGAAACAGTTTAAAAATCCAAAACCAATTTATAAAAATAGTTTATATTTTTATCTTTAAAATGACACAAAAACGATTAAAATCGGTTCAGGGGAACCGGAGATATGAATTTTTAAAGAATTATTACTTTTCTAGCGCTTAGAAACAAAAAGCGCCAATCGGGTCATCTGGTTGCACCTCGACCGGGACAAAGTCAAACTTTCAGGCCGACCGCGATGGAGCCCTGCTCGGCTACAGGTCGCGGGAGGCCTCGGTTAAAAAGTTACCTTCTGACTTAGTCTTTATTTTGAAGTTTTTCTTCACCGGGACGAACCTGCCAGTTGAATCCGACCTCCTGGAGCCCTTGTCCGGATACGCGATGTGGGTTTCCTCGGTGGAGACTTTTACCTTCGGACTTAGTTGTTTTTTCGAGATGAAAATCCTTCGACCGGGGTAAACCTGGATCTTGATCCGACGTCCATGGAGCCCTTCTCGGATACGATGGCTGGGAGGTCCCGGTCAACTTTTTACGTTCGGACTTAGTCTCTTTTTTTGGATGTTTTTCTTTACCGGGACGAACCACGAAGTCAGGCCGGGTCGCGGTTGAGGCAAGCCGGCTAGAATTTCCGCGGCGGGTCGGTCCCTCTCTGGAGCTTTATTCCAAAAATTCTCAAATCTTTTCCAAACTTCTGGGGCTTCACCCAGATGTTCTTTTAAGGTTCTTTTGGGGTCCACAGCTCACCCCAAGGGTCCAGAAGTTCTGTGATGGTCCTTGGGGGGTGCAGACTTCAACTCCCAGAATGCACCTGGCGCAAACTCCTTTTTGGCCACTGGACAGTGGTTAGCTGGTCGCTTTCTTCAGGAGTTGGTGCAGGGGACTCTGGTTTAGCAATTTTTCACCTGTAGCAAACAGGGAGTCCCTCCTTGAACCAGTTGAAGCCAGGCAAAGTCCTTCTTGTGGTGAAGCCCAAGTGTGCAGCTGGTGCAGTCCTTCTGAGTGCAGGGTCCAGGTGCAGGCCAGGGGTCCAGCAGGGCAGTCCTTCTTCTTCTTTAGTTCCTTTCTTGTTGAATTCTGGAGGGGATCTGAGGCGTGGGTGCAGGTCTGCCAGTTTTATCCTTGCTCCTGGGTGAAAAGCAGGGGGGCCCTGGTTCTCCAATCAGGGACAGGGTCGTCCCCCTGTGATGACCACTTCCTGGGAAGTGTGGCAAAAATCCATCCCAGAAGGCAACAGTCTCTAAAAATCCAACATGGATGAATCTGATTTTTGGAGGTTACATCTGGCTGAGCCCACCCACTGGTGTGGCTAAAAATCATAAACACACCCCTCTCCTGCCCTCTCCTAATCTAATCAAGGGGGCACCTAATTGTCTGGGGTTGCAGGATGTGGGGGTGTTGCTGGGTGCTGCAAATGTCCTTCTCTGCCTTTGAAGACCAGTTTGGCAGCCCTCCCCCTTCCTGCCTCACCATCTGCTGAGGGGAGATTCTCTCCCCCAAGCACATTCCTTTGTGTGAAGCCTGGCCACTTCACACCTCATCAAGGCAGCCTGGCAGAAGCTGCTGCAGGCTGGCCAATCAGAGTACAGCAGCAAAAACAATGCAGAGCTGAAATTGGCAACTTTTTAGGTAAAGTCTAAACTTTTTACCTGAACTAGTTATATTAAATCCAACAACTGGAAGTTGTAGGATTTATTACAACAATTAATTTGATACCAAATTCTTGGTATGCAACATTTAAGGAGACTTTAAAATTTAAAATAAAGTCTGCCCATTCTAGCCTATGAAGGCCATTTACTTCAATGAGGGAAAAACGAATTTGGCTGTTTTTACCTCACCAGGGCTTATAAATCTATTTTTATAAAGTCCCTGCTTATAGTTACATGGCACCCAGCCCTAGGGGCACATAGGGCACACCTTAGGGGTGACGTATATGTAAAAATAAGGTAGTTTAAGACTTTGGAAGTACCTTTAATTCCAAAGTCGAATTTGCATATAACTTTAATTTAAAAGCAGCCAGCAAGGCAGGCTTGCTTATAAAATGACACTGGGCATCTCAGCAATGCACCTAGGTGTGCACCACCTATGCTGTGGTCCCTAAACCTACATGCCCTACCATATACTAGGGACTTATAGGTAGGTTAACTTAGCCAATTATAATTAGCCTAATTTGCATATCCATTTTACACAGAGCACAGGCCCTGGGACTGGTTAGCAGTACCCAGGGCACCATCAGAGTCAGGAAAACACCAGCATAAAGTGGAAAATGGGGGCAAAAAGTTAGGGGGCCTCTGCAATAAGCCCTGTTTTCCCACACAACCCCCCCCCCCCCCCCCAGCCCACACGCCCAGGAGACTCAGCCCAACCCTAGGAGAGTCTTCCTGGCTTGTTAGGCGAGGAAGACAGTGAAGAAAACTGGCTGTCCCTTTGCAGGGCCTACTCTGCCTTACATCCTCCTGTCAGGGTCACTCCCTCTGGGTAGTGAAGCCATCCCAACAGTAAAAGGACCCAATTCAAACTGAAACTTCCCTCTAGGGGGGTCTTCCTCCTCTCTCTCTGCCAACTTGGGTAGTGAGGTGCCCACCTCCCCTACTCCAAACTTTGCTAGGGCAACACCTAGCTTACCCAAAGAGGTCACCCAACACTTGAGCAACCCCACCATGACCAATAGGGTCAGGGGGCCTACTTTGCTATTGGCCCTGGGGTCTGCCTCCCAGGCCAAGTACAGTGCTGCCAGGAAGGCTAGCACCCAGCAGAGGCTACTGACAGCTGTCAGTACCCAGAACCACACCCTAAGCTCTCCACTGACAGGTGGCTGAGCTGCTTTAGGGGCATCTTTGGGGTCCTGGCACCCCTCTTGCTGTCTAGAGTGGGGGGCTACCACCTCCTGTGGCAGACACCCTCCTTCCACTCTCCCTTCTGTCAGTGCAGGGGCAACACCTTGCATCTGGACCGCTGCCTGACTACTCAGGACTTCCTTGGAGTCAGGTGAGGCCTCACCAGTGCCAACTCTGGGCTCCCCCCCTACTGGGGCAGAAGGCCTTTGGCGCCTTGGATCTCTCTTTAAGAGTGGCCTACCCTTCCTTTTCTTCTCTCCTTTTCTTGGGGACCCCTGTCTCCTAACTGTAGGGACTGACTCCCCAGGACTTTGGGTTGGGGGGGCGCCCTGGGCGACCACCCCATCTGTGACCAGACTCACCTCTGGGAGGTCATTGCCCAGGATACAATCTAGGGGAAGGTCAGCACTGACTACCACCCTAATCCAGTCAAGGATACCCTCCCTCTCTAGGGGCACTATGGCTACAGGTTTGGAGGTGACCTCCCCTGTGGCTATCCTGACTTTCTTTGTCTTTCCTGGGACATACATGTCTGGGGTCACTAACCGGTCACTCACTATAGTGTGACTGGCACAGGTGTCTCTCAGGCCAGTGGTAGGGATCCCATTCACTTGAATGTGGTGGAAGTGCCTACTCCCACCCTTAGGGATCACCAGCTTACCATCTGGTCCTGTCTCCCAGCTAAATGCTAGGAGGACTTCATCATCTGAGGAATCCTCCTCTATGGCTACACTGGACAGCCCAGTGCTAACCACCTTCCTTGGACAGGCTGCATCTCCTCTGAAGTGACCTGTCTGCTGACAGTCAAAGCAAGCCCTACTGTCCAAGAGTTTTTTTAACCCTAGGTCTCCCTGTCTCTGCTTGTCAGAGTGGGAGTGGGATTTACTCTCCTCCTTCTTAGGGTTCTGGGGTACAGAGGGAGTCTCTGTGGTGGGCTTACCACCTCCCTCCTTAGGTTTTTGGGGACCTGTCCCCCCCTTCTTGGAGTCTCCCCCCTGGGACTTGACAACCACCCTGGTTCTCAACCACTCATCAGCTGCCTCCCCTAGCTCTCTAGGGTTGGTATGCTTAGAGTCCACTAGATGCTGGCGTAACCTTTCTTGGGTACAATTGGTCAAGATGTGCTCTCTCATGATCAGATTGTATAACCCCTCATAAGTATCTACTTTGTTACCAATAATCCAGCCCTCTAGTGCCTTTAGTGAAATGTCCACAAAGTCAACCCAAGACTGGGTACTGACCTTCTGGGTGTCCCTGAACTTCATTCTATATTGCTCTGGGGTCAGACCAAACTTCTTGGCTAAGCACCTCTTCATACTAGGGTATGAATCTGCCTCCTCCCCCCTTAAGGTCAGAAGCCTATCCCTCCCTGAGTTGGGGACCAACTCCCACAAAAGGGAACCCCAGTATTGAGGCCTAACCCTTCTCATTTGGAGTGCCCTCTCAAAGGCCCCTAGCCACTTATCTATGTCATCCCCCTCTACATAAGCAGGAACTACCCCCTTGGGTAATCTGGGGCAAACTCCCCCACCCATGGACACCTCAGCTTCTTTATCGCTGCTTCCATCTCTTTTCTCTTTGTATGCCCACTTTTTCTTTTCTAGGGCCAGCTTCTCTGCTTCCAAAGCTATGTATGCTAGCTGGGCCTCCAGCTCTCTTTCTCTGATGGATGGGTTCTCTCCTCCTGAAAGGACCCCCTTCCCACCACTAGCTTTGGATCTGCCCCTAGTGACTGTGTTTACTGAGGACCGTTCTTCCTCATCCTCACTTAGGCTCAGATGCCTTCCCTCCCCTGAGTGGTTAGAGCTTGCATCCTCCCCTCTTTCTCCCTCCTCTGGAGCTTCTTCTGACTCTACCTCTTGGGCCTCAGCCCATGCTGTCAGGGATGTGATCAGGATTTGCTTCCTGAGATCAGTGGTTGCAGGCAACCCTCTTTCAATACACAACCCCCTAAGCTGGACTACTGTCAGTGTGGGTAGGCTAGCCAGATCAAGCTCCATGGTTCCCTAGTTTTGTGTCAACAAAACCTTTTGCAAAAATTGGAAACAACAATTTAGAAAAATTACAAAAATTCAATAATTGAAATTAATCCAAATTAAAAATTAAAAACAATTTTTGCACTAGGACAATTTAAAGGATTTTTAATTTGTTTTACCTAAAACTGTAACGTGATATTGAACACAAGTACAGGATCCCGTTGCTGCTTCCAATTATGTTGGAAAATGGGTTATTGGTAGGGCAGGTAGGTACCTACACCTAGCAACAAGCCACCAACCTCCACATAGGTACAGTTAGGTCTCAGTAAATTAATCCCAGCTCAACCCTTGGTAGCTTGGCAACAAGCGTCAAGGCTTAACTTAGGAGACAAAGTGTAAAGCATTCAAATATCACAAAACAGTATTTAAATAAAACACAGGAAACAGTTTAAAAATCCAAAACCAATTTATAAAAATAGTTTATATTTTTATCTTTAAAATGACACAAAAACGATTAAAATCGGTTCAGGGGAACCGGAGATATGAATTTTTAAAGAATTATTACTTTTCTAGCGCTTAGAAACAAAAAGCGCCAATCGGGTCATCTGGTTGCACCTCGACCGGGGCAAAGTCAAACTTTCAGGCCGACCGCGATGGAGCCCTGCTCGGCTACAGGTCGCGGGAGGCCTCGGTTAAAAAGTTACCTTCTGACTTAGTCTTTATTTTGAAGTTTTTCTTCACCGGGACGAACCTGCCAGTTGAATCCGACCTCCTGGAGCCCTTGTCCGGATACGCGATGTGGGTTTCCTCGGTGGAGACTTTTACCTTCGGACTTAGTCGTTTTTTCGAGATGAAAATCCTTCGACCGGGGTAAACCTGGATCTTGATCCGACGTCCATGGAGCCCTTCTCGGATACGATGGCTGGGAGGTCCCGGTCAACTTTTTACGTTCGGACTTAGGCCCTCATTCTGACCCTGGCGGTCGGTGATAAAGCGGCGGCCAAGCCGCCAACAGGCCGGCGGTCTAAAATATGCAATTCTGACCCTGGCGGGAACCGCCAACACAGCCCGCCAACTTAACACTCCGACCGCCACAGCGGTACAAACAAACAGCGCGGCGGTTCCCGCCAACAGCCCGGCGGCAGACAAAGTACCGCCCACCCTATTACGACCCACCAATCTGCCACCTTTTCCGGGGCGGGAGCACCGCCGATAAGAACACGGCGGAAACAGACTACGAACGGGAAAACGCTCACCTCTACGCACTCCACGCGAGATTCCGGCAGTATGGAGCCAGAGTTGCAGGTCATCCCCGCACTCCTATTCCTGCTCATATACCAGGAGCACGCCCGGCGGCGCGGAAGACATCGGTGAGTACGGCACCTACGACACAGGGGAGGGAAAAGATTACCGGCACACACCCACCCACCCACACCCACTACAACACACACATCAATGCATTCCCACAGATCACTGTCACAACCCACAAACCACCCCCCTCCGAAATAATGCAAAGACCAAAAGAAGAGATCATAAACGGGCAGATATATTGAAATATGTACACCATTAATCCCAATAAATAAATAAACTATGTACAAAATATATACAGCTACTAAATGTAGTCCAACCACTGTCCGTGGATCACAGGGGTCCTGTGCAAAGGGGCAAGGCCCAGTCCCACGACAAGAACTCCACGGAGAGAACACTGCAGGGGCATCAGAAAGAAAATAGGACAGGCACCTCAGGGGGAAGGGAAGGGGGGGCACCTCAGCCACTTGAGTACACGACGCCAGATCCACGAGGGGACTCCATGACCACTGGCCCATCCTGGGGAGAGCAAAGCCACAGTCCAAACAGTCCATACAGTGGGTGGCCTGCCCACTGGGCCATCCTGGGGAGAGCAAAGCCACAGTCCATACAGTCCATACAGTGGGTGGCCTGCCCACTGGGCCATCCTGGGGAGAGCAAAGCCACAGTCCATACAGTCCATACAGTGGGTGGCCTGCCCACTGGGCCATCCTGGGGAGAGCAAAGCCACAGTCCATACAGTCCATACAGTGGGTGGCCTGCCCACTGGGCCATCCTGGGGAGAGCAAAGCCACAGTCCATACAGTCCATACAGTGGGTGGCCTGCCCACTGGGCCATCCTGGGGAGAGCAAAGCCACAGTCCATACAGTGGGTGGCCTGCCCACTGGGCCATCCTGGGGAGAGCAAAGCCACAGTCCATACAGTCCATACAGTGGGTGGCCTGCCCACTGGGCCATCCTGGGGAGAGCAAAGCCACAGTCCATACAGTCCATACAGTGGGTGGCCTGCCCACTGGGCCATCCTGGGGAGAGCAAAGCCACAGTCCATACAGTCCATAACAGACCCCACTGCCACTGGAGGAGGCAAGTTGGCCAGAGGACATCCTGCAGCCCTGCCCGAGATAGATCCTGCCCTGCCACGTCTGCCAAAGGGCCAGCGGTTCTTGCCCTGAAGGGCCCAGTTCAGCGGTTCTTGAGACGGCGGGGCCCAGTTCAGCGGTTCTTGAGACGGCGGGGCCCAGTTCAGCGGTTCTTGCCCTGAAGGGCCCAGTTCAGCGGTTCTTGAGACGGCGGGGCCCAGTTCAGCGGTTCTGGAGACGGCGGGGCCCAGTTCAGCGCTCCTTGCCCTGAAGGGCCCAGTTCAGCGGTTCTTGAGACGGCGGGCCCAGTTCAGCGGTTCTTGAGACGGCGGGGCCCAGTTCAGCGGTTCTTGAGACGGCGGGGCCCAGTTCAGCACTCCTTGCCTTGAAGGGCCCAGTTCAGCGGTTCTTGAGACGGCGGGGCCCAGTTCAGCGGTTCTTGAGACGGCGGGGCCCAGTTCAGCGCTCCTTGCCCTGAAGGGCCCAGTTCAGCGGTTCTTGAGACGGCGGGGCCCAGTTCAGCGGTTATTGAGACGGCGGGGCCCAGTTCAGCGGTTCTGGAGACGGCGGGGCCCAGTTCAGCGGTTCTGGAGACGGCGGCCGGTCTATGGCCAACTGCTAATTGCCTGGTGGTGCCCTCCTGGGCAGCGGGGATGGTGCTCCTTCACTGCCCACCTGGGCTGTGGGTGGTGGGGCCCTCCTGGCCAGCTGGGCTGGGTCCTCCCTGGGCAGCGGCTATGGGGGTGGTGGGCTCTCCCGGGGCAGCTGTGCCGGTTCCTCCCGGGGCAGCGGCTATGGGGGTTGTGGGCTCCTCCTGGGCAGCAGGCCTGCTGCCTGACCTCTCCGACTTGCTGCCCTTGCCCTCCTTAGTCGTGGGCCTGTGGCCCTTTCCTCCCTTTGGAGCTGTGGCTGGTGACTGTCTCTGGGTGGTGTCCGGGGGGGATGTAGAAGGCGGGCTCCTGCGGCGACCCTTCCGCCTTCTGCTCCTCTTCCCAGGGGGTGGGCTGGCTGTCCCCTTGCTGCTGGGCGAAGATCCAGACATGCGGGCTAGCGGGCTCCAATACCCCTGCACCCTTGTCAAGGGGGATGCAGGGCTGGTGGTGGCTGAGGTGCTCTTCTTACCCCGACGAGAAGGAGGGGGGGGCTCAGGGTCAGGAAAGAAGTTAGTAGTGGCGAGGAAGAGCTTCTTGGGACAATGGAGAGTGGTAGGTACAGTGGGAATGGGAGTGGAGGGAGAGGATGTGGTTGTAGGTGAGTCACGTTTGCTGTCTTTGGGTGCAGGTGCAGGAGGGATAGGCTGTCGTGAGGTGGATGGCTGTTGGGTGGGTGGGTGGCTGCGTTTGTGTGGTGTGGAAGAGGGGGTGACAGACACAGTGGGAGAGGACACAGGGGACGTGTAAATGGCAGTGGGGGTGGTGACTGCACGTGTGCGGACTGGAGTGGAGGGTGTGCTGGTGATGGAAACATTGGCTGATGGTGAGGTGAATGGAGGTGTGAGTGTAGACGTCACAGGGAGGGAGGAGGGAGACGAGGAGGTGGGGGTCACAGAGGTGGTAGTGACTGTTGGCATGTCTGCATCGGAATGTTGCGTGTGTGAATGTCTGCGTGATCTGTGGTGCTTATGTTTGGATGAGCTTCTCTTGGGTGTTGAGGTGTGTGCAGGCTGGTCTGATGGTGTGGGTGGGACAGGCAGAGGAACAGGAGACTGGGAGGAGGGAGTTAGTAGAGGCAGGCAGGAGACAGGGACAATGGCTGCCGTCAGTGCTGAGGCCAGAGCCTGGAACGATCGCTGATGGGCAGCCTGACCCGAATGAATGCCCTCCAGGTACGCATTGCTGCGATGAACCTCCCTCTCCACCCCCTGGATGGCATTCAAAAGGGTAGTCTGCCCAACAATGAGCGTTCGGAGGAGGTCAATGACCTCCTCACTGAGGGCAGCGGGGGTAACAGGGGCAGGGCCTGAGGTGCCTGGGGCGAAGGAGATGCCCGGCTTCCTGGCAGAGCGGGCACGGGGCGAACGCTGAGGGGCTGCTGGGAGGGAGGAGATGGTGCGCTGGGTGGCGGCTGTACCTGTAATGGCGGGGGGCACGGATGGTGCCACCCCCGCAAGGGAGCCCCCTTCCGAGGACGTGTCCGTGTCGCTGCAGGGTCCAGTCGTCCCCGTCGTGGAGCTCCCCTCGCCCTCCGTCTCACTGGTCCAGTCTGACTCTGTGGCATGGCCCTCCTGGGCCATGTGAGATGCAGCACCCTCCTGCCCCGATGCCACTTCTCCTCCGCCTGATGATGCTGATGCACACAAGCACAGAAAGACAAACAAAAAGGGGGGGGGAGAGAGAAATAAAGGGATATTGAGTACATGGATCTCCGGTACAGTTAGCGGACATGACAGACACAGATGCCCCCTGCACTAACTTGCGCACTTGGGGTACGCTACGCATTCCGTGGAACATGCCCTACACGCCTAGAGTTGACAACTGCACCCATGGATGACACGGCCCAGGGATGGCTGTACTGACAAACTACTGAGGGTGGTGGCTGGGGACACAGGGGCTTACGGGGGTGCCCAGCCTACAGATATCGCCCTGGCCTAGGGGGACCCCCAGCCCTCCTCCCCCACCCAGACACCTCCACTGCGCGACAACAGAGTAGATAATGCTTGTACTCACCCCCTTGTGTCTGCTGTGCTGCCCTCACGCGCCCATCCAATTCAGGGTAGGCCACCGCCAGGATCCGGAACATCAGGGGGCTCAGTTGACGGCAGGCACCCCGCCTAAGTTGGGAGGCCATCCCCAGCAGAGACTCGGCGGTCTTCTTGGTCCCGTGGCGGATGTCCTCCCACCTCTTGCGGCAGTGGGTGCCCCATCGATGGTGGACCCCCAGGGCCCGGACTTCCTTGGCGATGGCACGCCAAATCCCGATCTTCTCATGGGCGCGGACCTATGTGACACGTACAGGGAGGGAGAAATACCACGTTCAAGTTTCTCAGCATTTTCCTTTCCAGTGGCCCAACGCCCCCCATCCCCGCCAGGCCCCCCGCCATGCCCCCCGCCATGCCCAACATGCCCCCCATCCCCGCCAGGCCCCCCGCCATGCCCAACATGCCCCCCATCCCCGCCAGGCCCCCCGCCATGGCCAACATGCCCCCCATCCCCGCCAGGCCCCCCGCCATGCCCAATATGCCCCCCATCCCCGCCAGGCCCCCCGCCATGCCCAACATGCCCCCCATCCCCGCCATGCCCCCCGCCATGCCCAACATGCCCCCCATCCCCGCCAGGCCCCCAAGCCAGCCAGTGGCCCCAAATCCATATTGAATTAAACTCACTTGTTGGTCTGGAGGACCGTAGAGTAGCGCATACTGGGGGAGGACCCCATCCACAAGTTTCTCCAACTCCTCTCCAGTGAAGGCAGGGGCCCTTTCCCCAGTCGCAGCAGCCATTGTCCCTTCCAGACCGAGGTCACAGCAACACTTGCAGTATAGGTCCTCTCCTGTGAAAGTTCAAGTCGCAAGTGGATAAGTAGATAGAAAATGGCGGTCACGTCCGCGGCGGTGCGTACCGCGGCGGTGCGTCCCGCCACCGCCGGCGCCCTTCGCCATTGGCTCCTGAAACCCATAGGCTTCAATGTTAACCAATGCGGCTTCGCGCCGCGGTCTTCGCCCGCCGCCCGCCGCGGTGTGCCACGCCAGCGCATTGACCTCACATCCCATTGTCACACTTCACAGGTCAGGCAGCCGCCATTTCCAGGGCCCACATGGCTCAATTTCAACTGCGTCACACAGGCCTAGGCCTTGCATAGCCACTCAGACACGCCATTCACTGCATAGAGAATCGTATACTGTGCTAGCTGTGAGTACGTACCTGTGGGTTGCTTGACTGTGTGCTCCATGTTGTCCTTCCTAGGCACCGTCCGCTGGGTTGGGCGAGGAGACGGATGAATCCTCCCGTGTACCGACCGCTGGTGGACCTGTCGACAATGGAAGAACGCCACATTATCCTGACCTACCGTCTTAACCGTGCCACTATCCATGAACTGTGTGCCCAGCTGGAGCCCGACCTGATGTCCCCCATCCGCCAACCCACAGGGATTCCCCCTCTGGTGCAGGTCATGTCAGTACTACATTTCTTGGCAAGTGGGTCATTTCAGACAACCGTGGGAATTGCTTCCGGGATGTCTCAGCCCATGTTTTCGAAGGTGTTATCCAGAGTGTTGTCTGCCCTGATGAAATCCGTGAGGAACTACATCATTTTCCCTGAGGTGGGCGAATTGGCTACAGTGAAGGGTGATTTCTACGCCCTTGGACATATTCCCAACGTAATTGGTGCCATTGATGGGACCCATGTGGCTTTGGTTCCCCCAAGAGACAGGGAGCAGGTGTACAGGAACAGAAAAAATTACCATTCAATGAACATCCAGGTGGTGTGTTTGGCTGACCAGTACATCTCGCATGTAAATGCCAAATTCCCAGGGTCAGTGCATGACGCCTACATCCTCAGGAATAGCAGCATCCCTTACGTGATGGAACAGCTACAGAGACACCGTGTATGGCTAGTGGGGGACTCTGGGTACCCCAACCTGTCGTGGCTACTGACCCCAGTAAGGAATCCCCGGACCAGGGCAGAGGAACGGTACAATGAGGCCCATGGGCGTACTAGGAGGGTGATCGAACGCACCTTTGGCCTCCTAAAGGCCAGGTTTCGCTGCCTGCATATGACAGGTGGATCCCTAATGTACTCACCTAAGAAGGTGTGTCACATCATCGTGGCCTGCTGCATGCTTCACAACCTGGCTTTGCGCCGCCAGGTGCCTTTCCTGCAGGAGGATGGTCGAGACGGTGGTGTTGTGGCAGCGGTGGAACCTGAGGAGAGTGACGAGGAGGAAGACGACGGGGCTGAAACAGACAACAGGGACAGAATCATTGAACAGTACTTCCAATAGGACACAGGTAACATTTCAAAGATAATTTAGTAAATGTTAACTACTCTCCAGCATCTCTGCTGCCTGTCTATTTGCCCCAGTGTATGATGACTGAGTTTTGGCTTTTCCCTCCCTATTTCAGATCTGGGGTCCCCACTACGAGTCCTGTGCTTCGTTTCCCCATGGACTACAGCTTTGTGGCAGCTGTTTGTTGACTTCACCATGTACAAGGACATATTTGCACTGTCATGTCAATTACAATCTATTCAAATCACAGCCAGACTCCTGATATTTTGGTGCAAAATAGGTGTTTATTGAAGTGCTCAAAATGGGATGGGTGGTTTCAAGTGGGTGGGGGCTATGGTGAAGGAATGTCCATGGCAGAGTCCAGAGTAACAGTCACACAGGTGCATTGTCCAGAGGCCTGTGGAGAGATGGAGCATGGGCAGTTCAAGGATGGACAGGGTGACAATGTGGGACAGTGGGATGACATCAGGTGGTATCCTTTGCTGGCGGGGGTCTTGACATCCTACTCTGTCTTCTTGCGAGATCTCAGGGCCCTCTTGCGGGGTGGTTCTTCTCCTGCAGGAGGTGGGGGTCTGGTGGGCTGCTGCTGTGCGGGGGCCTCCTGTCCACTAGCGCCGGCGGAGGTGGATGGCTGTTCTTGGTCCAGGCTAGTGGCAGGGGCCCTTGGGTGTTGTTCAGTGTCCGCCCTGCTGTTTACGAGGTCCTGCAGCAGCCCTACCATGGTAACCAGGGTGGTGTTGATGGCTCTGATGTCCTCCCTGTACCCCCGATAGTGTTCCTCCTGCAGCACCTGGATCTCCTGGAACCGGGCCAGTACCGTCGCCATCGTCTCCTGGGAGCGGTTGTATGCTCCCATGATGGTGGTGAGGACCTCGTGGAGAGTGGGTTCCCTGGGCCTCTCCTCCCCCCCCTGTCGCACAGCTGCCCGCCGAGTTGCCCTGTTTCCCTGGGCCTCTGCCCCCTGGCCGGTGTGCCCACTACCACTGCCCCCAGGTCCCTGTTGTTGTTGGGGTGGTGGGTTATCCTGGGTGCCCTGTAGTGGTAGACACACCGCAGATTGACGCGCCCTGGAGACAGAGGCATGGGCCCGCTGGGTGGGAGCTGTGCTGGTGTTCCCAGAGGGGTTTGGGTCTGTAGTGGCCTGGGCCTGTGTGAGGGGAACCGACTGTCCAGAGGTCCCCGATGGTCCGGGCTGGTCATCGGTGTCCAGGTCGACAGAGCTGCTGTCATCGCTGACGGCCTCTTGGGTGGGGGGTGTGGAGAATTCTGGCCCCTCCACCGCGGTGTGTTGACGGTCGGGTCCTGCAGGGGTATAGAGGTATGGTTATAGTTTAAATGTGTCGCATATGGGTGTATCTGTGGGTTCTCGTGTCCCCAAGTGCTGGCATTCGTGTGTGGGGGCTTTGGTGAGGGTGGCTTGTGGGGGGGATGTGTATATGCATTGGGCATGCTTTGGTGATGGGTGTCCATGCTTAGTGGACGCATGCAGGCCTAGGTTTTGGGATGTGTGGGTTGTGATGGTGAGACATTGGCGGGGAATAGGTGTGCTGGGGGTGGGGGTGAGGATGGTGGTGGGGGTGAGGATGGTGGTGGGGGTGAGGATGGTGGTGGGGGTGAGGGTGGGGGTGAGGATGGGGGTGGGGGTGAGGGTGGGGTTCGAGGATGGGGGTGAGGGTTGGGGTCTGATTTGGCATGCAGGTGGGGGGGAAGCAGTATTGAAGCTTCAACTTACCAGTATCCATTCCTCCGCCGACTCCTGCGAGGCCGTCAGGATGCAGGATGTTCAAGACTTCCTCCTCCCATGATGTGAATTGTGGGGGTTGAGGTGGGGGTCCTCCGCCAGTCTTCTGCACGGCGATGTTGTGCCTGGATACCATGGAACGCACCTTCCCCCGTAGGTCGTTCCATCGCTTCCTGATGTCTTCCCGATTTCTGGGGTGCTGTCCCACTGCGTTCACCCTGTCGACAATCCTCTGCCATAGCTCCGTCCTCCGGGCAATGCTGGTGTATTGTATCTGTGTGCCGAACAGCTGGGGCTCTACCCGAACGATTTCCTCCACCATGACCCTGAGTTCTTCGTCTGTGAAGCGGGGTTGTCTTTGGGGTGCCATGGGGTGGTGTGTATGATGTGTGGGGTGGAGTATGTGTATTTAAGTGAGTTGAGTGTGGTGGTGTGTGTTGTTTTGTGTGTGGATAGTGTGTGGGTGATGGTGTTGAGTGGCTGTGGCTGTTATTTTTTGGATGCTGGTGTCTCGCTCTTGCCTTCTTTCCGAATTTTTTAGCGTAGGGGTTTGTGGGTGATGTGGGTGTGTGTTTTATATTGTATTGTGTGTGTGGGAGTGGTGTGTGTATGTGTATCAGGTGTGTGGGATTCAAATCGTCCAATGTGGCTGAGTTTTGTTCGTTTGTGTGTATTCTGACCGCGGCGGTGTGTCCCGCCAATGGAATACCGCGTTTGAATGACCGCCGCGTGGATTCGTGGGTCGTAATGGGATGGGCGTATTTCTGTTGGCGTGGCGGTGGAGGTTTGGTCACCTCCACCTTTCCGCCGACCGCTGGTCTGGCGGTCTGTTGTGGCGGTCGGATTTTCGGAGGTTTGCCTTCTGCGGGTCAGAATGACCGTGGCGGGTTTCCGCGACCGCGGCGGGATTATGGAGGATTTCTGACCGGCGGTAGGCGCCTTTTACCGCCGAGGTCAGAATGACCACCTTAGTCTCTTTTTTTGGATGTTTTTCTTTACCGGGACGAACCACGAAGTCAGGCTGGGTCGCGGTTGAGGCAAGCCGGCTAGAATTTCCGCGGCGGGTCGGTCCCTCTCTGGAGCTTTTTTCCAAAAATTCTCAAATCTTTTCCAAACTTCTGGGGCTTCACCCAGATGTTCTTTTAAGGTTCTTTTGGGGTCCACAGCTCACCCCAAGGGTCCAGAAGTTCTGTGATGGTCCTTGGGGGGTGCGGACTTCAACTCCCAGAATGCACCTGGCACAAACTCCTTTTTGGCCACTGGACAGTGGTCAGCTGGTCGCTTTCTTCAGGAGTTGGTGCAGGGGACTCTGGTTTAGCAATTTTTCACCTGTAGCAAACAGGGAGTCCCTCCTTGAACCAGTTGAAGCCAGGCAAAGTCCTTCTTGTGGTGAAGCCCAAGTGTGCAGCTGGTGCAGTCCTTCTGAGTGCAGGGTCCAGGTGCAGGCCAGGGGTCCAGCAGGGCAGTCCTTCTTCTTCTTTAGTTCCTTTCTTGTTGAATTCTGGAGGGGATCTGAGGCGTGGGTGCAGGTCTGCCAGTTTTATCCATGCTCCTGGGTGAAAAGCAGGGGGGCCCTGGTTCTCCAATCAGGGACAGGGTCGTCCCCCTGTGATGACCACTTCCTGGGAAGTGTGGCAAAAATCCATCCCAGAAGGCAACAGTCTCTAAAAATCCAACATGGATGAATCTGATTTTTGGAGGTTACATCTGGCTGAGCCCACCCACTGGTGTGGCTAAAAATCATAAACACACCCCTCTCCTGCCCTCTCCTAATCTAATCAAGGGGGCACCTAATTGTCTGGGGTTGCAGGATGTGGGGGTGTTGCTGGGTGCTGCAAATGTCCTTCTCTGCCTTTGAAGACCAGTTTGGCAGCCCTCCCCCTTCCTGCCTCACCATCTGCTGAGGGGAGATTCTCTCCCCCAAGCACATTCCTTTGTGTGAAGCCTGGCCACTTCACACCTCATCAAGGCAGCCTGGCAGAAGCTGCTGCAGGCTGGCCAATCAGAGCACAGCAGCAAAAACAATGCAGAGCTGAAATTGGCAACTTTTTAGGTAAAGTCTAAACTTTTTACCTGAACTAGTTATATTAAATCCAACAACTGGAAGTTGTAGGATTTATTACAACAATTAATTTGATACCAAATTCTTGGTATGCAACATTTAAGGAGACTTTAAAATTTAAAATAAAGTCTGCCCATTCTAGCCTATGAAGGCCATTTACTTCAATGAGGGAAAAACGAATTTGGCTGTTTTTACCTCACCAGGGCTTATAAATCTATTTTTATAAAGTCCCTGCTTATAGTTACATGGCACCCAGCCCTAGGGGCACATAGGGCACACCTTAGGGGTGACTTATATGTAAAAATAAGGTAGTTTAAGACTTTGGAAGTACCTTTCATTCCAAAGTCGAATTTGCATATAACTTTAATTTAAAAGCAGCCAGCAAGGCAGGCTTGCTTTTAAAATGACACTGGGCACCTCAGCAATGCACCTAGGTGTGCACCACCTATGCTGTGGTCCCTAAACCTACATGCCCTACCATATACTAGGGACTTATAGGTAGGTTAACTTAGCCAATTATAATTAGCCTAATTTGCATATCCATTTTACACAGAGCACAGGCCCTGGGACTGGTTAGCAGTACCCAGGGCACCATCAGAGTCAGGAAAACACCAGCATAAAGTGGAAAATGGGGGCAAAAAGTTAGGGGGCCTCTGCAATCAGCCCTGTTTTCCCACAGCAAGCAAGAGGACATTTGATTATTTTGGGTTTTGATTTTACATTTGGGCAATGAGAGCTTGGCTAACTCTCAAAATCGTCCCACTTGGAATGTTGAGGGCTGCACTTTCTTTTTGGACTTCGAGACACTGCCATGTAGAAAAGCTACGAGACCTAGGCACATCTAGAAACTAAACATCTGGGTGAGTCCAGGGTGGTGTGCTTCACATGCACCCCACACCATTTTCTTACTCACGATGCTCTGCAAACTCCAACTTTGCTTGAAATCAAACATTTGCCCTACATTTTTGTGACAGAACCATCCGGAATTTGCAGGAATCCACAAAATTCCTACAACACAGCATTGTCACATCTATTCCGATTAAAGTTCTGCCCCACTTGTCAACCTAAAAATGTTTTTTTTCAAACTGCCCTTTTGGACCCTCTTTGGTTCCTCCTCAATTTCTACATGTTTTTAGCTCTTCCCTGTCACTTGGCCTACCTACACAAGTAAGGCATAATTTTTATCGGGAGACTGAAGGGGACGTTGGGTGGTAGGAAATTTGTGCCTGTGCGGTGATCCCACACAGAAATGTGGGGAAAATGTGCCTTTTTAGCTAAATTTGAGGTTTGCTCCGGAATCTGTGTAAGAAAACACTGGGGGATCCATGCATGTCACACCTCCCTGGACTCCCTGGGGTGTCTAGTTTTCAGAAATGTCTGGGTTTGGTAGGTTTCCCTAGATGGCTGCTGAGCCCAGGACCAAAAAGGCAGGTGCCCCTGCCTGCAAAAACAGGTAGTTTTGTAATTTATAATTTTGATGTGTCCACGTACTGTTTTGGGGCATTTCCTGTCATGGGCACCAAGCCTACCCACACAAGTGAGGTACCATTTTTATCGGGAGATGTCGGGGAATGCTGGGTAGAAGGAAGCTTGTGGCTCCCCTCAGATTCCAGAATTTTGCAGCACTGAAATATGAGGAGAAAGTATTTGTTTTACCAAATTTTGAGATTCTGGGTTACAGAGCCTGGTGAGAGTGCTACAAGTTACCTCTTCCTGGGTTCCCCAGGTGTCTGTTTTTCAAAAATCCACAACTTTGATAGGTTTCCTAGGTGCCGGCTGAGCTAGAGACCAAATCCATAGCTAGGCACTTTTAAAAAAACATGAATGTTTTTAATGTAAAAATTTGATGTGTCCATGTTGCGTTTTGGGGCGTTTCCTGTGGCGGGCACTAGGCCTACCCACACAAGTGAGTTACCATTTTTATCAGGAGACTTGGGGGAACAGAGAATAGAAGAAAAAGCTTTGTTGCCCCTTGTCTTTCTCTATATTTTTTCCTTCCAAATGAAAGGCAGTGTGTGAAAAGATGTCTGTTTGAGAAATGGACTGTAATTCACATGCTGGTATACGGATCATGGAAATCAGAGATGTGCAAATAACCACTTCTTCTTAACACCTTATCTTGTGCCCATTTCAGAAATACAAAGGTTTCCTTCATACATATTTTTCACTCTTTATATTTCACCAAAAGAATGACTGTATACCCGATATACAATGAAAACCCATTGGAAGGTGCCGGTCATTTATTAGCTCTGGGTACCTACGGTTCTTGATGAACCTACAAGCCCTATACATACCTGCAAACAGAAGAGTTCATCAGGCGTAACGGTGTATTACTTTTAAAAATCTGCCATAGCTGGAAAACGTTCTAGGAGAAAATGTTGACAGAAGTTGCTCTTTTTTTCACCTCAATTTCAATATTTTTTTATTTTACCTGTTACTTTCTGTAGGAAAAATTTGAAGGATCTGCACAAATGAACCCTTGCTAAATTTTGAATTTTGTCTACTTTTCAGAAATGTTTAGCTGTTTGGGATACAGCATTAGTTTCACACCCATTTCTGTCACTAACTGGAAGGAGGCTGAAAGCACAAAAAATAGTAAAAATGGGGTATGTCCCAGTAAAATGCTAAAATTGTGTTGAAAAATTTGGTTTTCGGATACAAGTCTGCCTGTTCCTGAAAGCTGGGAAGATGGTGAGTTTAGCACCATAAACCCTTTGTTGAGGCTATTTTCAGGGAAAAAAACACATGCTTTCTTCTGCAGCCCTTGTTTCCAATTTTTCTAAAAATAAAACAAAATTATAGCTGGATAGCTTATGTGGACTAAAAGTTATGTTGGCCTAAGCGCAAACTACCCCAAATAGCCAAAAAACTGCTTGGCACAGGCGGGGGATAAGGCCTGGCAGCAAAGGGATTATTACATACCATTGTGAATCTGTATGTTGAAAGAAATGCCCTAAACACTCCTCTTCCAAATACTGATTCAGACTCTGGTTGTACACCCAATTGCCATTCAGTAATGTATTACATAATCACAGTTTCTGGTTTGTACATAACAAAATGCCTTTTATGGTTGTGAAAAGCTAAATTCCTTGAATTGAGACATTTGCAACCACAAAAAATCTTTTGTAGATTTGGCCCTTGATGTAGTATTGTGATCCCATTTTCTGCGCTGTATTGGCACATAAGAGATCTGTGCGCTCCTTTTTGACATCTTACATCCATACATGAACTTGAAGTATCTCAGAATTAGGACATGTTTTGCTAACAAGCTTAGAAACACAGAGAGACTGTTACTGCCCTCTGTCTCTAAGCTTTGGGGCTTATTTACAAGCGGCTTGTGCCACCATAGCATCACTTTTTTTCAATGCTCCGAGGGTGCCACATTTTCAAACCAGTGCAATGGGACCAGTGTGCCAGTTTGTAAAGCCTTGCGTCAGATTATACCTGTGCCAGGTATAATGTACGCAAGGGAGGCAGTCCCCCGCTAAAAGCCACGCAGAACTGGTGCTGTGAAATCTACAAGATTTTACTTTGCCATTCTGCGCCTTCACTGCAACAGAAATTTAACACCTGCTCACAGTAGGTGTTATATGGAAGCAAGGCTTTTTACATCGGGGACATTCCGTGCATTGCTGGAGTAGCATAATTTTGTTGACGCTAGTCCAGCAATGCATAACTTTAGCGCCACAGATGCATTAGAATTTCTGATGCGTCTTTGGTGAATGTGTGCCATGGAGGTCTGCATCATAGATACAGCAGTACCATGGTGTCATTAACGGGGTGCAGGTCAGCTCAAGAAATCTGACTCATCTGAGCCGATGCATCAGATTCTTGTAAATGAGGCCCTTTGTTTATTTGCTTTTAACAAAACACACAAACTCGGTAATATTTTGTTAGAATTGGGGTTTCTAGTTGGCTATGGTGGACACCTAAGCCATGCAGAACCCACCACTCTAGTCAGGGCGATGGATTTACACACCCAAGATAAGCACTGGTCATCCCCATGGTAGCTTGGGACAAGCAGTTCAACTTATCCCAGAGGTCATGTGTAAAGGGGTTGCACAACGCACACAACACATGTGACACAATAAATACACCACAAAGGAAACAAAATAACAAGTTATATATAAAAGTGAACTGTATTGAGTAAAACATCTTTAAACCAAACAGGACATTTGCCAGCAATACCCTGCTACACAAGCAGTTGTCATAACCTCACACAGGTTACTAGTACTCTGTGAAAATAAGCAATAGTCAGGTAAAGTAGTTATTCTGCAACACAAGCAGTAGTCAGGTTGTCATTATCACAAAAAATGCACGTGTCAGAATGAACATACTATCATGAATTCTCAGATAACTTCAGGAAGGCACATAGGGTGAAACATCTTCCTCAGACACATGTCACAATAAACACAGTGTCACGAATACCAAGACAGCATCAATAATGCACATAAAACTAAAAACATTTCTGCGTTGTCCCTGTAATAGAACATCCCTCCCCACACAAATAATGGGGAAATGGAGTATACACAAGAATCACCCCTAGTGCCTTCTTCCTGTAGGCTACAGCACTCCTGTGCTTCTTTCACAGTCAATGCAGTAGCCAGGGCACACTCGGTCCCCTCTGGAGCTCTTATACCCCTCCTCGCATGAGAGCAATTGAAGAGGTACGGTTGGACCAGCAAGGGACCTCCTTGTCCACCCAGCTGGGATAATGCCCCTGAGCCATGTCGCTCCAACCCAGAGGGGCTCATCCTCCTCCCACAAGGTAATCTGGGGTACCCAAAGGTGGTGGTCCACGAATCCTCAGTACAGCTGCCCCTGATTCTTAATCCCTCTTCTGGAGGCCAGTCTCGGCTCGGGCAGCGCACTGGAGTGGTGCGGAGAGGGAGGGGTGAATCCAGGCAGCTCCTCTCCTTGCCGTACTTGGAGCCTGCTTGTCTCCTCACAGGGCAACCTCCTGGTGAGCAGGTATCTCTCCACTCCTGCCTGACTGGCAGGCGTCCTTCTCCTCGATGGTTCCCATCCACGGTGGTGTTTTCACCGAAAAGCAAGTTTTACCACCGGAAGTGCGCTTGCTCGTGCTAGCTCCACAACTTCTTGGGGCTTCCCCACATCAAACAAGCAAGGGTCTGACCACAAGGACAGAGAGCACTTTTCCTGCGCCTAGTGGCAAATGTGAGGGACTAGAGCGCTCTTCTCATGCTTTGACAAAGGAAAACACAGAGCGCTCTCCATGTGCTGAAGCAGGGGAATGCTGAGGCATTCCTTCTGTACCATAATAATCCAAACAGGGGGGGAGGGGGTACACCACCCAGCACCTGGAGACAGCAATGGGGGCACATGGCTGCAGGGCCCAAGCAAGCAGGCTAGCGCAAGGGTTCACAGGCAGTGGCAGTCCCTCTCTGTGACCTAGCAGGTCACTAGTCAGCACAACAGCAGCAGTCCCAAGGCAGTTCCTAGTAAGTCCTTCCAACAGCATTCAGTGTCCAGTTCAGTAGTTGATTAGTCTCTAAAATTGTGGAGGAAACCCCCCTGTACTTATACTCATTTTGCACAGCTTCCACAAAGGTGGAGAAGGGGTTCCAACTGGCACTAACTGGTTCAAGGAATGTCCCCTTCCTCCTCCAGTACTGGCTGCAGATATCAGCGGGTGCAAACGAGCCATTTGTGTGATGCAAGAGCACAGCCTTTACCAATGCAGGTGTACCCCGACTCTACCTCTCCCAGCCCAGGAAGACCATTTAGTATGTAGATACACTCTTGTGACACCTCCAACCTCCCTGTGTACAGGCTGTCTGAAAAGTAAGCACAAAGCCCAGCTGTCACTCTGGCCCAGACGTGGATTGGAGGCAAGCTGCAAAACACTAGAGTCAAAAGCACATAGAAATGTTCACTTTCTGAAAGTGCCATTTCTATAATGGTAATAAAAAACTAACACCACGACCCTACCAAACATGCCTACGCTACGCCTCATAGATTAGACAATACCACTTAGACACATGTTAGGACATTTCCAATGCAATCCTATGAGAGAGGAAGCACTCAAGGCAGTGAGAAACTGGATAGGCTTTCTGTCACTACCAGGGCAGGCCACACAACCAGGCACATGTCGTGCTTTTACCCACATAGCACCCTGCCCATAGGGCCAGCTAGGGCCTAAAGAAGGGGTGACTTATATGTAGTAAAAGGGGTGTTCCAGGCCTAGCAAGTAAGTTTAGATGACAGGCTCCTGTGGCAGTAAACTCCGCACACAGGCCCTGCGGTAGCAGGCCTGAGACAGGTTTGAAAGGCTACTGGCACATACTGTGCTTCAGGCCGACTAGTAGCATTTAATTTAGAGGCCCTGGGTAAAGGAATACCACTGTATAAGGGACTTACAGGTAAATTAAATGTGCCAATTAGGTGTAACTGAGTAATACCAAATTTAGATGGGAGAGCACATGCACTTTAGCATTGATCAGCATTGATAAAGTGCTCAGAGTCCTAGAGCCAACAAAAAGAGGCCTGAAAAAAATTGTAAGAGGAAGACAAAAAGTTTGGGGATGACCCTATAGAAGGGCCAGGTCCAAGATATTTTGAGTTCATGTACCCACGAAAGACATTGAAACAAAATACACATATCTCTTCTGAGCCAGCACAACTCAAGAAAGGGATCACAATAAGCCCTTTCTTGGGCCTTCCACGCCACATTACGCACATGATGCAGCACTTGAAATCAAGGCCTGTGTATGCAGCACTTGTGTCATCGGCTGTTTACTGAGTGAAATGCAGTAGGATAACCCCTTCAGTTTGTGTTTCTCCTTTGCAAACACCTTAAAGTACATCTTTTTGTGATAAACGTCCGTCAATATCCCACATGAATTTTGAAATGCCCTTTACCTTTATGGGAGTAGAACTGCATAGGATGAAAGATCAGAACCAGTGTATATGGATATTCAAAATTGTTATTTTTTTCTACGTTCCTATTTTAGGTTACTTGAATCCCATTTGAAGCCGGACCATTGGAATTGCTTTGAGGCGCATCCATTTCAAACACACCTACTTAAAGCAAAACTACAGTTCAAATTCACGTCTCACTAATGGAGAGTCAGAATCGTTCCACCACACACAATACTGTAAACTAACCACACATTGAATTGCAAGTAAAATTCAGAACTACCCTCTGCTCTTCATTCCCTCATCATAATTCACACCAAATGGTGACAAATTCTTAGACGTGCAGGTTGTTTTCCTAATAACCAGTTTAATTTTTGATCACATTAAAACCTCATAGCCTTTGGCAACGACATAAAACACCCTTATGGAGAGACGTAACTCAGGCCTCTGCAACCCCAATACTTCTAGGGTCCCCAATCCTACAGGGTCCCATTCACCCTAGGGCCAATGAGTATCTGAGAGATACGTGCGGCTCAGAGGCTTCTCAACACATTTTCCAGGAGAGCCACAGAATTCTGCGTTATTCCACTGCCCATGTGACCAACGAGCTCTCAATCCTCCATCGTCCTTAGTGCATGACAGCTCGTACCTAGGGAGGATACAGTTTGCAAGGTGCAACATCTTGAATTAATTGTGGCACAATGTTAATCCACAGGACTGAAAATCTCTTGCCCAAGAATAACTTTATTTTTTGCTCTCTAAAACAGATTAATTACGGACGTTAGTTCTCCGATTATCCATTTGTAGGGACACTCTCGTAAAGTTGGAATTTGCATTTATCAATTTGCAAGATTTTTGGAATACGAAATGGTAGTTAATCCATAAACAAACACGCCTTAGCTCTCTGAAAACGTGTAATTAGCAATGAATATTCTGTTCTCATTTGTCTAAATGTTTTGGCAGCTAGTGTGTGCGCTGCTGCTTACTACCGGCGCGGGATCTGTACTTGTAAAGTTTTATAGTTCTGCTAATAACCACGTTGTTATTGCAGCTACTATCGAAAGAGAATTGGCGTATTTTTAAAATAACAATACTGAATTTTGATCATTTTATTTCAACTACAATCCACATATATTTGGCAGATTAATAAAAGGTTTCACTGTTAACATTGCCTAGTATGTAAAATATCACGGGCCAGATGTAGCAACAAACCAAATTGCGAGTTGCAATTTGCGAGTCCATCCGACTCGCAAATTGCAACTCGCAATTTGGTATGCAGTACGGTGTCTCAGACACCGACTGCGACTCGCTATGGGGTCGCAATGACCCACCTCATGAATATTCATGAGGTGGGTCGCAAATTGCGGCCCCATAGCGAGTATAGGCACTCGCAAACATGGAGGCCTGCTGTCGTCAGCAGACCTCCATGTTCGTGACTGCTTTTAAATAAAGCAGTTTTTTGTTTTTTTAAGTGTAGCCCGTTTTCCTTACAGGAAAACGAGCTGCACTTAAAAAAAAAACCAAAACCTTTAGTTTCGGTATTTTTTCAGGGCAGGGAGTGGTCCCTTGGACCACTCCCTGCCCTGAAAAAATATTTTTGGGTCCAGTCACAAACGGGAAGGGGTCCCATGGGGACCCCTTCCAATTTGCGAGTGGGTTACCATCCACTTGAAGTGGATGGTAACTGCGATGCCATTTGCGACCGCGTACGCGGTCGCAAATGGTATTGCATCCCACTGCGAGTCGCAAATAGGAAGGGAACACCCCTTCCTCTTTACGAGTCGGAAATGCATTTTGCGAGTCGGTTCCGACTCGCAAAATGCATTTCTGCATAGGAAACTGCGTTTTGCGACTTGTAAACGGCAAATTTTGCCGTTTGCGAGTCGCAAACAGTTTCCTACATCTGGCCCCACTTGCTACAAATGCTATTTTTGCATTCTTCGCTGCCGTGTTGATGGAAACCATTGTTTCCTGTATTTTCTTAATTTCTAACTGTAAGAAATCTTTCAAGTAGCCCAGGTGATAACTAGAAAGGTTAATGTGATCTTTAGCTGAACTTGCACAAAAATGGGTCCAGTAGCATCAACCAGGGCAATTACTCCTTAAATTATTTTTGCCCCACCCCCAGTTGCATTTACTCGGCTAATAGTTTAGATGAGCCGCAAACAGTGTGTTGACCTTGATCTACAGTTGTGGGAACTATAAACTTTGAATAGGTGAAGTTTCAGCCAGTGAAGCGTTATCCAGCTCTGCCCTTGAAAACCTTCGTCTCATGGATCATTCTGCCACTGAGCCGCCAGGTCACAGTAAGTGACTTGTTCCCCTACTTAGGGGGTGATTTAAGTAAAGTGGCTCTGCACCTAGTGCAGTGCCACTTTCCTTGTGCCCCTTAGCGCCCTCCGACTGCCACCATGTGTGTGCGTATTGAAAATATGGCGCACCATGGCACGGGTAGGGGGTAATACCATCAGAATTCCTGATGCTATTGATGTACTCTGCAGAGTAGATAAGGGTCCATTGTATTCAATGGCATGGCCACTTTTAACACCTGATTTGAGCAGGCATTAAAAGTGCAAAAAAATGGCACAAGGAAGGCTCTTAGATTTCCTTGTGCCATTTTTTCACCTCCCCGAGGGGGGTATACCCCTTCTTGCATACACTATGCCTGGCGCAGGCATAATGAGGTACAAAGGTTTACAAAGTGGTGCAATGCATGCATTGTGCCACTTTGTAAATATGGCGTGTGTAAAAATTAAATTTCGTGCCGCCTTAGTGTAGAAAAAATGACGCTATGGCAGCACTAAGGTGGCAATAGGGCCTCCTAAATCAGGCCTTTAATGTGCAGAATGTCAATTTGGGCTAAAAAATATGTCTCACGTTAGGTATTCCCCTTTATCTGCAGTACGTTCACTCTACTGGTCGATGCTTTGCAAAGGTTTGTTCATTATCAACATGTTGATGAATAATCAGTAATTTATAATGTTAATACTTGGTAAGGGTTAACATCTCCGAGCTTCGTATCTATGAAAAGCCACAGGCCTGTTATTTGTGAAATGTATTGTCGGGAAATTTACATTTTCTCATGCTTCCTATTTTCTTTATTGAATAAACTTCCACATCTATGGAGTGCTGTATAACCAAGCTGCAGTTCTTGCTATCATGAGGTAGAAGAAAATGATAGACTACTCCTGCTACTACTCATAACCTGTTCAGGGGTACATAGCCCCCATTAATGAGGGACCCTTACACCCCAATAAATAGGTTGAGTAATTGTTAGTGGCTGTTGGACCTGGCTTTTTGACAGGGTCATCCCCAAACTTTTTGCCTTCCTCCTTCTCTTTTTCTGACCTCATTTTTGCTGGCCTTTAGACTCTGCGCACTTTACCACTGCTAACCAGTGCTAAAGTGCATATGCTCTCTCCCTTTTTAAACATGGTAACTTTAGATCATACCTGATTGGACTATTTAATTTACTTATAAGTCCCTAGTAATGTGCACTATATGTGCCTAGGGCCTGTAGATTAAAGGCTACTAGTGGACCTGCAGCACTGGTTGTACCACCCACTTAAGTAGCCCCCTTAACCTTGTCTCAGGCCTGCCATTGCAAGGCCTGTGTGTGCAGTTTCACTGTCACTTCGACTTGGCATTTAAAAGTACTTGCCAAGCCTAGAACTCCCCTTTTTCTACATATAAGTCACCCCTAATGTTGCCCTAGGTAACCCCTAGAGCAGGGTGCTGTGTAGGTAAAAGCCAGGACATGTACCTGTGTAGTTATATGTCCTGGTAGTGTAAAACTCCTAAATTCGTTTTTACCCTACTGTGAGGCCTGCTCCCTTCATAGGCTAACATTGGGGCTGCCCTCATACATTGTTGAAGTGGCAGCTGCTGATCTGAAAGGAGCAGGAAGGTCATATTTAGTATGGCCAGAATGGTAATACAAAATCCTGCTGACTGGTGAAGTCGGATTTAGTATTACTATTCTAGAAATGCCACTTTTAGAAAGTGAGCATTTCTTTGCACTTAAATCTTTCTGTGCCTTACAATCCACGTCTGGCTGGGCTTGGTTGACAGCTCCTTGTGCATTCACTCAGACACACCCGAAACACAGGGTACTCAGCCTCACTTGCATACATCTGCATTTTGAATGGGTCTTCCTGGGCTGGGAGGGTGGAGGGCCTGCTCTCACACACAGGACTGCCACAACCCCTCCTGGGACCCTGGCAGACAGGATTGAACTGAAAGGGGACCTGGTGCACTTCTTAGCCACTCTTTGAAGTCTCCCCCACTTCAAAGGCACATTTGGGTATAAAACAGGGCCTCTGCCCTACCTCATGAGACACTTGCTGGAGAAGAAACCTGAACCAGAAACTATAATCTGCCAAGAAGAACTGCCTGGCTGCTCAAAGGACTCACCTGTCTGCTTTCTACAAAGGACTGCTGCCTTGCTGTTGGCCTGCTGCCTTGCTGAACTCTTGTCTGGCTATGATAGTGCTCTCCAAGGGCTTGGATAGAGCTTGCCTCTTGTTCCCTGAAGTCTCAGGACCAAAAAGACTTCTCTTTTTCACTTGGACGCTCCGTGCGGCGAAAATTTCAACGCACAGCTTGTTTCGCGGTGAGAAAATTGCTGCACACCGACGCTGATCGACGCTCCGCCTTCGGAACACCCGGAATTTCGACGCACGGCCTCGCAAGGACAACGCCGCCCGACCTCCAGAGGAGAAATCCACGCAACGCCTTCCGTGAGAGCGAAACTTCGACGCGCAGCCCCGCAGAATGACGCGCAGCTGGAAAAAAAGCAGGAAAATCCACGCACAGACCCGGGACATCTGGTAATCCCCGCGATCCACAGAAAGAGACTGTCCGCGCGCCAGAAAACGACGCACGACTTCCCCGCGTGGAAAATAACAACACAAGTCTGTGTGTGCTGGAGAGAAATCGACGCACTCACCATTTTTCCACGTATCTCTTCTTCTGTGACCCTCTGAGGAGATTTTTCACTCCAAACCAGGTACTTTGTGCTTGAAAGAGACTTTGTTTGCTTTTTAAAGACTTAAGACACTTTATATCACTTTCCAGTGATATCTCTACAAATTCACATTGCAACTACGTTTTGACCTACAGTTATCCTGATAAATATGATATATTTTTCTAAACACTGTGTGGTGTATGTTTGTGGTGCTATATGGTGGTATTGTATGATTTATTGTACAAATACTTTACACATTGCCTTCTAAGTTAAGCCTGACTGCTCGTGCCAAGCTACCAGAGGGTGGGCACAGGCTAATTTTGGATTGTGTGTGACTTACCCTGACTAGAGTGAGGGTTCTTGCTTGGACAGAGGGTAACCTGACTGCCAACCAAAAACCCAATTTCTAACAGTGGCATATTTCGCAAAGCACCAAACTTTTATACTGGTGGCTGAGTTGGTCACAGTTAAAAGTTGTTAGTAGGAGAGCACTGAATTTCACAAAGTTTCAGCAAACCAGTTTACAGTACAAGCAGCTCTGAAATAATCAGCACGAGACATAGAGATTATCTAGCCTGTTTTTGGTTTAAATCTAAATATCTGATAAACGCCCCAGAAAGTGAAACAGCACTCATTAGTGTAAACATATAAACACAGATAAACACCTGCATAACCACAAACTAAAGAGCCATTCAAAGAAAGGAAAGTATGAGCCATGTTTTTGGTTTAAACCTAAATATCTGATAAGCGCCACAGAAAGTGAAACAGTCCTCATTAGTATAAACATATAAACACAGATAAACACCTGCACAACCACAAACTAAAGTACCTTTCAAAGAAAGGAAAGTATGAGCCATGTTTTTCGTTCTGAAGAAGCTAACACAATGTGACTTTGCTACAAGGTATTAGTAAGACAGACAGATCTAATATTATTCTGCTTGAGTTTTGTTGTTTGTGGATGTCACTAAAAGATTACTTCTTCTTCCTCTCTTTTGTCTCCTTCAGTTGTGTGTGCTTTGATTAAATGTCAAGTATTTAGAAGATGTTTTAGGAGAGAACTTGTTATTTTATACACTGTGGTGAATCTGCGAATATTTAAATCATGTTTGTTTATTAAAATCATACTATCAGTAAGCCTCAAACACTTCTAAATAAGATCACATAATTTCTGGTCTTTACTCGATAAAAACGCTTCCAATTGAGGTAAACAGTTTTTATAAAACAGCCTGCCTAATCTATATGACCTTTCACCCAAACACAGCCAATATACTTAACAAAAAACGACCATCATTGGATCTCATGCATTGTTAGAAGCAAAGGGATTTATTAGCTAGATCACGTTTACCTTGATTAAGAAATTAACTCACTTCTTAAATCACTGTGATTGTGCCTTGAAAAATCACCCCCAGCAGAGATAATCTGGAGATTTTCCACACATTTCATGTGCCACAAATGCTACTTGAAATAGCTGGCTTTTAGGATTCGTTCAAATGTATACTCTTACATTTAGCCATAGAATGGGTAAAACTCTTTGATACACCAGCCCCCTTTTCTAACAAGTCGTTGTTGATAGCAGGTCCCCTGCCAAACATGCAAGGCTTTAAACATTCAATGAGAAGTGTAGTGGGAGGGACCTGTGAAAAGAGTGGTGTCACCATGCACATGGGATAGTGGTGAAAACATGACACAGAACTTTCCACAAACCAACTAAATTCATAGCTGCAAGGTATCCCATTGTTGTGTGTGATACATTCAGCTAATGGCTTTTCATCCAGCTACACGTTACTGCTGGGGTTTTGAACCTATAGGTAAAATGTTAACAGCTAAATTTCAAGTCCCAACATACAATATGATGCCTTTTAAGAGGTCAAGATTACATTAAAATTAGACATTTGTCAGGGGTCCACACACAGTAACACCACCTTAATGTAGTCAGGCAAAAAGTGCAGAAAAGCAGGGGGAACCATACTTAAAACCTCATGTTTCAGATGCCTTAAAATGCAGGGCAACACATTAAATTGGGGTAATTAAAAACAGTAAACATTTCACAAGGTACTACCCTGTTGTCTGGGTTGACCTCCCCTACAATTTAATAATACTAAGTAAGGTGTAAGTAATTAGCCCCCAACTGTATCTAGGATTTTTTTTTAATGAAACATCTGAATATAACACTCTTACTTTTTAAATCTATGAATAGCCTGTAAACAAGAGTCATGAAAGAGTGAATGTGAGAGGTAACAAGATGAGAGAACAGGTAATGAGATGCCACAATATCCAGACTTTCTATGCAAAAAACAGTGAGCCATAAGTCCACTGAACACATTGTCAATGGGAAGACATTTCACATCCTGCATTAGTGCCCCTTTAAATTAAGCATGTGCTTTATAACAATCAATGCAAAAACAAACAACAAATTTGTGAATACTGGAGAAATATTGGGCCTAATTTAGATCTTGGGGCCAGATGTAGCAAACGTTTGCGACTCGCAAACGGGCCGATTCGCAATTTGCGACAGTGCAAATTCGGAAATGGGATGCAAAAAGCCCATTTCCGACTCGCAAAAAGCGATGGGACCCGTTTGCGAGTCGCATCCGTTGCGACCCCATTTTGCAACCCGCAAATTGCGACTCGCATTTTGCGACTCGCAACCAATATGCAATTGCAAGTCGCAAATTGTGACTAGTCGCAAAAAGCCCAGTTTGCATGTCGCATTTACCACTAACTCAGAGCAGGTGGTAACCATTACCAAAGTATAAAAGGAGACCCAGAAGGCATCTGGGTTACTCAAGATGGCGGACATATACCTGATAGCAGTGAGGAGGAGAGTCTACGCAGCCCAGCAGAGGAGGAGGAGGGGCCACAGACAGGAGAAGATATATAGAACCAGGCAGACCCTTTTCCAGCAAACTGAAGAGGAGATCTATGATAAATACCGCCTTAGCAGCGCAGCCATTCTAGAATTAATAGATTTACTAAAACCACAGCTAGAACACAAGACTCTGCGTGGCTGCGCCATCCCTACGCATGTGCAAGTACTATGCGCACTGCACCTCTTGGCCTCAGGGAGCTATCAGGGGGTCATTGCCGTGGCAGGTGGGGTATCCCAAAGTGCAGTGTCAAGGTTCCTCAGGGCCTTCCTAGATGCCTTAGTCACGCACAGGTCTCACTTCATATACTTACCAAGGAATGAGGCAGAAATTAACAGCACCAAGCTGGACTTTTACCGCATTGCCCACTTCCCCCATGTCATTGGATGTGTAGATGGGACACACATTCAAATATGCCCCCCTGCTAATCTGGAACATATTTTCCGCAACAGAAAGTGTACCCACTCACTCAACATACAGGTTGTTTGTGATGCCCATTACGTCATCACGGACATCGTTGCTAAGTTTCCAGGCAGTACCCATGACTCATACATTTTTAAGCATAGTGGGATACATCAACGCCTGGAACGTGGGGAATTTGGAGACGGATACCTCCTAGGTAGAGCCACAGACACTTGCAGACATACACACAGGTCACTGTGCACGACTATCTGGACTTACAAACAGTGTACTTTTGTGCCCAACAGGTGACAGTGCATATGCTCTCAGGCCTTGGATCATGACTCCGTTTTTAACACCAAGTAATGAATCTGAGAGGCAATACAACAGTGCGCATAAGAGGACCAGGAACCTGATAGAGCAGACCTTCGGACTCCTGAAGGCAAGATTCAGATGCCTCCACCGCAGTGGAGGCGCCCTCCAATACACCCCCATTACCGCATTCAAAATTGTGGTCGCATGCGCCATCCTCCACAACATAGCCACCCGACGTGGGCTACCTCTCACCCCTGCAGAGCCAGATCCTGATGAGGAAGAGCAAGAACAACCACATCGCCATCATGGGGATAGGAGTCTAGCTAATCAAGGCAGACTGAGACGGGAACACATTGCAACGCAATATTTTGGACGGTACGTGTAAACTCCCACCATACTCACCCATTAACCAAACACTCCTTTAGTTAAGTGGAAGAAAAATAACTGTTTTAATAATGTAATGAATGAACTATATACAAGATGAATTTGTCCATGGGCAGGGAAATGCCAACCAGTCATGTGGCACATTAACGCCATGTGCCACATTTATTTCTCCTGGCTGTTCTCTAGCTTCTCCTGCCCCTCCTGCCAGCCTGGCTGGTCCCTGCTGCGTCCATGGTGCTCTGCCTCCGACTCCTTAGCACCCTACTGTCAGTAGCAGATACACTGCTCACTGTGGAGCCCTCCTCACTATCTTGGGGTGTTTCCCCGGTGGCCCTCGACATCTCCCGTGTCTCCATTAGTTCTATTATATGTGTGAGACGTCCCAGGCCCCTGGCAATATCCCCAGCAAAATGGCCCATCTCTATTTGCAGGCCAACTGTCCTCCTCGACAGGCCTGTTGTGTTGATGGCTAGCCTGCCGATCGATGTGGCCATCCTGTCCAGTCTTAGCATAATCTGGCAATCTCTGCACCGTCCAGCCTCTGCCTGGCCCAGCAGTCCGGCCGCCAGTTCCCTGATGGCAGAGGCAATGTCCCCAGTGTTCTGGCACATCAGGTCCATGCGTCTGTTGAGGTGCTGCATGCTTGCATGGTTGTGTCTTACAAAGCGGTGCAGCACCCCACTAATCCTGCCCAATATTGTGTTCTGCAGGCGCTGACCCCGCAGCAGATGTGCCTCACTGCTGGTTGGAGGAAGTATCCGGGATCCAGACGCTCTTGCCCTGCGACGCCTGCGCTGTGGTGGCTGCCCTGTGCTCCACCTGTATCCTCCCTGGCTGTTGCTGGGGCAGCTCCTGGCGTTGTTGTTGCAGCAGGCGTTACCACTGCAGGAATGCTGCTGACTGTGCATGTGGGGGTGCTGGCGGGTCCTGGGGTGTCCTCCTGGGCCTGGGTGCTTGGGGTGTAGGGGGTGTCTTGCTGGAGACCTGTGGGACATGGGGAACACACTGTCAGTGTCTAGTATCTATTGCACAATTCCTAATAAACATTTGCCTATGAACTGCCTATTGGACTACATTTCCCATAATGCATCATTCTGGCTTTTTCTACCCTGAAATGGAGCTATTTTGGTTGTGCATGCACCTGTGTACATGGTGGGTGGGGTATGACATTGATAGGGGTACAGGCATGTCACATGGTACTCACCGGTTGATGTGCTGGGCTCTGAGGTGTCCAGGTCCCCAAATCCACACACTGCCTCCGGCTCAAAGGTTTCCTCAATCATGTCTTCAAGGGGTGTGGGTGGTGGCACAAATGATGGTCCCCCTCCAGTGCCTCTCATCTCCCGGAGCCTTTCTGCCACCCTCTCCTTGGTCCGGGAGCGGAGGTCATACCACCTCTTCCTTATGTCCTCAATTGTCCTGTGGCTCACACCCAGGGAATTAATTTTCTCTTGCATTTCCTGCCAGATTTTCTTTTTGGTGGCCTCAGGAACAGTGTGGGCTGCTCTTCCAAAGAGCTCATCATGGTGCTGACAACATTCTTCGGTCAGCACCTCAAGCTCCCTCTCAGAGAATTTCATTTTCCTTTTTCGGGGGTTCCCTCCATGGCTGCTGCTGCTTGTTCAGTGTGAAGACTGGCAGTTATAAAAGGGTGTGGTCCTGCCTCCTCCCAGGTGTATTTGTTAACTTCCTGGCTGTGATGTCATCATCATGTGCCAGGAAGTGTTTCCAGAGTGTTCTGGTGTGCTTTCTGGAGTGTTCTGCTGCACCTGCAAGCAATTTTGAGGGTACTCGCAATTTAATACACCCACTCGCTAATTGCGAGTTCGTTTTTTGCACACTCGCAAACAGCGACCTCGCAATCTGCGGACTCGCACACAGCGTTGCGAGTCCGGCTGCGAGTCGCTAAATCTGGCATACCAAATTGCGAGTCGCATTTTGCGAGTTGCATTGACTCGCAAAATGCGACTCGCAATTTTTATTTTTCCTACATCTGGCCCTTGGTGTCTTACCACCAATATGCCAATACGGCGGCCGGAACACCGTTGACTTGACCAGGTTCTCGGGTGCGCTGCCTACATATTTAGATGTATCGCGACTGAGCAGGTGACTGCCAGTATGGAGTGATCTTCCTAGCTCTCAGGTTGTTGGGTTCCAGCAGACCATATTTAAATGTAGTAGTCCTGCAGGTGGTCTGCTGCTGGCGGAGTGCTGAAGGAAGGATTTAGTTGCAGGGCCCAATGGGCATTGGACTATGCCACTGGCCATGGAATACAGGTAAGTCATACACACATGTATCTCGGCCATATGTGCCCACCGGCAAAACACACTACACAATGCACCACATACACACTTGTATCTATTGGCATTCTAACATCACACAACATGTATATGACATAAACACACATTGACATAAATCCATGAAACAACATAAACACACTACTGACACTGCACCCACACATGGCACAACCACAACAACAACCACAAAAACCCACTCCTACACAAACACATACATGTACAACTACACACATCATGTCCACAACTGCCATACAACACCACTCACCTGAATGTTGCATACAGCAACACACAACACGACATACACAACAACATCAAAGCCATATGTACGTGGCACACATAATAACATAACCAAATCATCCACTCCAGGTCCCTCCACCTCAACCAGCTGATTGCATTGCACACACACATACATGTACTGACTCACATACACAACTGGAAGCACAACATGACATGTAACGGTCCCCCTGCAATGTGCACACATGTACACAGTGTGATTGTACCTTCATTTGGCAAAGAATACTGACACCATATTGACAGTTGTGTATGTGTGAAAAATGTGTGATGTACCAGTGTGTCTCCAGCCATTTCTGACCCAATTGTGTCCCCAACATATGCATGTCAAAGTAATTTTAAAAAAAATCTTATGACATGTATATGACTACAGTGGTCCCAAGCTCATATGTGGTGCCCAACTAACGTACACAGGCAATGCGGGTTCCCTACCTTCGAGTCTGCTCACGAGGGGGTTGTGTTTTCTCCATGGTCCAGTGGTAGCATTGGCGAAAGGTCTTGTTCTATTGTGTCCAGTTCAAAGTGGAAAAGAAATCAGGGGAAAAGGTACGTTTTTACTCCATATCCCCTCAATCCACCAACTCAGATGTGGAGGTCTGACCGCCACAGTTGGCTTGGTGGTAAGGCATATCCAAATCTGCAGAGCAGTAAAGGTGAGCAAGGTCCTGCTGTCAGACACTATTTCTTATGCTGCTGTTGACACAGATGGGAATCCTTGGCGAAGACGGCGGGACTTAGACAGGCTATCACCTATGAGACTGCCAAAATCTAAATCTGCTGAATGGACCACCAAGGCCACAGATGGGTTTTCAAAATGAAAACCGACGGCAGGACCGTTACTGCCAAGATTACTGCCATGATCTAAATCAGACTCAAAGTCTTTGTCTATTTTGGGAGTCACCATTACAAACTAATGGGGTAATCCAGTGAATCTCAAGACCTGGGTTACTATTGGTATACAATTATTACAGCCCTGTTGGTACCTTTAATGACAAAAGCTGCTACAGCTGAAGTGCCCAAGAATGAGAATTAGGTTCCAATACATGGGCAAGTCTGTGTTAGTCTGTGGCTTAAATAAAACACTCACATCAAGGTCCCTACTGCTTATGTACTTTTTTACAGCATACATAGGTTTATACTGTGCTTCTTATTCATCTGATACAAGCCCTTAATGCCTATTAATGATCTTGTGGGGGTCAGGAAGCTGAAAAAATGCTGATCAACACTGATTTCAAAAGGTTTGGAAAACACTAAGAAAACATCACTGAAATTCACAAAATGTAAACGATGAAAACAAGATGGCCTAAGTATAGGTTTCAGGTGAAGCCAGTTGTTGTAATTTGTGACTGAGGCTAAGGAAAGGGAGGCCAAATGGTCCCAACTGTGATGGTGCTTCTGTGGACCCAGCAGAATCTGCCAGGTATGAAAGGATTTCAGATGCTACCTCATTTCATGTATCTTTCAAGGTGATAACCTGCCTTAGATCACATTTGAACTAAATGACAATGACATCAAAAGATCTATGTAAAAGAGTATGGGGTAAGGTACCATTGTTGTGTTAAATTGGCAAGTAAAGAAAATGTGTTGTTGTGATGGGAAAAAACAATCTCAGAACATTTTCTAACATAAAGTCTCCACTCCAACAGACACAGCCTATATAGAACGGACCCTTGAAAACACTGAGGCCTGGATTAACAATCACCATTAAATATTTAACCCTTGCAAAACAGTATTCCAACCAGCTGTAGGAGAGTACCCTCTTTTTGGCATGTTACCCCCAATTTCTGCCTGATGTCAGTGTGTTTTTGACTGTGTCACTGGGCTCCTGCTAGCCAGGACCCCAGTGCCTATGGTTTATGGCCTGCTTGTCATTGTGTTTCACTGTTTTCTAAATTGTCACTGGAACCCTGCTAATCAGAACTCCACTGCTCATGCTCTCTCTGTTTCTAAATTTGTCACTACATACTAGTGACTCTGTATTTGACTCCAGATTTGCATACTGGGCCCCCTTATAAGTCCCTAGTATATGGTACATAGGTACCACGGCATCTGGGCTCCAGGGAATACTTATGGGCTACAGCATTTCTTTTGCCACCCATAAGGAGACCATACAAAGACTTCTGTAGAACTGCCTTTTCAGCCTGTGTGAAATAGTGCAAGCACTATTTCACCTCCATTTTCACTGTACCAGGTCACTTATAAGTCACCTATATGTGTTGGGGTTCCAGGGAATCCTTATGAGCTGCAGAATTTATTTTGCCACCTATAAGGAGACCATACAAAGGCTTCTTCAGGACTGTCATTGCAGCCTGTGTGAAATAGTGCATGCACAATTCACAGCTATTTCCAATGCACCAGGTCACTTGTTAGTCACCTATATGTCTAACTTTCAGACCCTGAATGCTAGGTGCATAGTACCTGTGTGTGAGGGTACCCCTGCACTAGCAGAGGTGCCCCCACATTGTCCAGGCCCATTTCCCCAGACTTCGTGAGTGAGGAAACGCCATTATAAGTGTGCACCATATATATGGTCAATACCTATATATAGCTTCACAGTGGTAACTCTGAATATGGCCATGTAAGGTGTCTAACAACTGGGAATTGTACCCCAATCTGATTCCAGTATTGGTTGTACAATCCCAGATACTCTGGGGGCTCCACCATGGCCCCCAAGTACTGTCATACCAGCCTTCTGAGGTTTCTACTGCAGCCCCAGCTGCTGCCACCTCACAGATAGGCTTCTGCCCTCCTGGGGCTTGAACAGCTCAATCCCAGGAAGGCAGAACAATGCATTTCCTTTAGGAGAGGGGTGTTACACCCTCTGCCTTTGGAAATAGGTGCCACAGGGATGGGAGGGCTATTCTCCCAGAGCCTCTAGAAATGCTTTGAAGGACACAGATGGTGCCCTCCTTGCATAATCCAGTCAACACCTGTTCAGGGACCCCCAGTCACTGCTCTGGTGCGAAACCAAAACTGGACAAAGGGAAGGAAAGTGACCATGTGGTGGTGCCCAGAGCTCCTCCAGAGTGTTCCTGGTTTCTGCCATATTGTTTTCAGGATGGTCAGAGAACTCTAGGAGCATCTGAGTGGCCAGTGCCAGCAGGTGACGTCAGAGACTCCTCCTGATAGGTGCTTACCTCCACCTTCTTCAGATTTGGATTGCAAGACTCTAGAAGGAACCCTCTGTATTCTTTACTTCATCTTCTACCGAAAGATCAACCGCTGACTGCTCCAGGAACTCTACAAAACTGCAACAAAGAAGCTAGGATGACTTCTGCAACATTATATCTTCATCTCTTGCCAGCAACTGCAACAGTTTCTAGGTCCTGCACCCTCCAAGGACTGCCTGTCTTCAGCCTGCACCAGAAGAACTGAAGGAATCTCCCGTGGAGCGACTTCCCTGCTTCAGCAGGCACCTCTCTGCAGCGACATTCAGTGGCATGGACCCCCTCTCCAGATGACAGGTGTGGATCCAGCAACAGTGGTGGTGGACTAATGGGACTCTGGAAGTCCCACTGTCCAGCTGTCCAACTTTGGTGGAGGTAAGGGCTTGCCTCCCCACTCAAGATAGTACCCCCATTCACTGCGTGACTTGCAATTGCTAAGGCTTGTGTGCGACCTTCCCAGAATTTATTCATGCACAGCACCGCGTAGGCCCCCAGCACTCCATCCTGCAATGCACAGCTTCCTGAGCGGTTCTCCGGCGGCGTGGGAATCCTTTATGTCATGCAGCCTGGGCCTCTATTTGGACTTTCTTTGTCCCCATGTTGTGGGACTCCTGTGCATGCTGTCTGGTCTTCTGAGGGCTCTATGAGTTGCTGAGAGCCCCCTCCGTTTCCTCTTCCTGGCTAGAGGCCACCAAGTCCCTCCTGGTCCCAGGCAGCACCATTTTCTGCTAACAGCGAGCTTTACATTTACCAAGGCTTGTTGGCAGAATCCAGCGATTCAAACCAGACTGCATTCATCCACCCAGTGTGGGACATCTTCTTCACCAACCAGGAACCTGCATCTGTCTTCTTTGGTGCAATACTGACTTTGTCTTCTCACCGGTTGTTCCACGTTTGCACCTTAATTTGGGTTAGCAGGGGCTCCTGTTCTCCCTAGGCTCTTCAGTGCTTCTTGGACTCGGTCCCCTTCTTCCACAGGTCTTCGGGTCCAGGAATCCATTGTTGGTGTCTTATAGTCTATTCTGGTTCTTGCATTATCTTCATCAAGACTTCTAGTGTCTTTTAGGAAACTTGCTGTGTTTTACCCCTGCTTTCCTGGGCTCTGGGGTGGGGTATTTTACTTACCTTTGGTGTTTTCTTACACTATCAGTGCCCCTCTACATGCTATACTTGCCTAGGTGGGAAACCGACTTTCGCATTCCACTATTCAGTATATGGTTTGTGTTCCCCCTAGGCCCATTGCTATCTATTGTGTTTCTCACTATTTGCACTGTTTCCCTACTGTGTACTTACCTGTTTCTGGTTACTAGTGTATATATTGTGTGATTTACTTACCTCATAAGGGAGTATCGCCTACAAAGTATTTTTGGCATTGTGTGACTAAAATGAAGTATCTTTATTTTTGTAACACTGAGTACTGTGTGACTACAGTGGTATTGAAAGATCTTTGCATGTCTCCTAGTTCAGCCTTAGCTGCTCTGCCTACAGCTACCTCTAGACAACCTGGCTTCTAGACACTGACTACATTTCACTAATAAGGGGTAACTGGATCTTGTATAAGGTGTAAGTATCTTTGATACTGACTACAAACCAGGCAATCCTCTTACACCAGCTCACTTCATTCTTTCTCTCTCCTAGTCCAGACATGGCTTGATTCCACTAAAACTCCTAATTGCTGTCCGACAAGTATTGAAATCACCCGATCATTAGGGTTACCTTTACACACCTTCTTAGTAGTCAATAAGCAAATTAACATTATGGCAAACAGTGTCGAAGTAAGCCTCAGCAAGACCTACTAGTGCAAGGGGTTTGCCCTTCTCCGCACAAAGTCCTCAGACCATATAGGAAGAAGTTGGCACAGAAACTGAAATAAAAGACAAAGTTTATTAAACCTCATGAGATGGTACTACAGTTCAAACAGCACCCTTCGGTAATGTTTGAAGTAGCACACTGAACTAAGAGAGCATGGTCCTTTTATACCCATGCAGGGGCTTAAAGAAGGTGGTACAATTATAGAAGCAAGACTTATATACATATAAGGTCATATGGAAATGCACAGTCGACAGGTAGGAGGGTCTAACAGTTTTCAAGGACTAGTTGACACATTACTGTCTGTTACTAAATACTAACAGCTGCAGATCTTACTGGGCATGTGCGAAAGTGGGAGATGCTAAATATAACTTGTCACTAGACAGTAGTTAACAGGAAGGTAGGACCGAGCACATGGCAGCATGTGGCAGAGATAATGGCTGCCATGAATACAAAATGGATTCCGCGAAATGTTCACAATAGTTGCTAAATACAAGATGTCTTCTGCTAATGCTTAATCTAATCACTACTAAATTACAACAGACAACCCTTTCAGCATTAGCTGAAGACATTTGTCTTTCTGGGATAATCTAAATATTCATCTTGTATATTTATGCTCATCATTTCAGCTATTTCCTTATCTAACATGTGTTGTGCTTTCATTTTTGTAATATCTCTTTTGGTAGGCATACAAACAGTAATACACATGGAGCAGAAAATTGGACCACACTGAATACAGATACAGCATGTGAAAAATATTGCAATCATTACACACAGGATAGTCAGTAGTTTCCAGCCCCAGACAGAAACAAGAGCCCAAAACCATCCAGAAAAAGTCCAAGTACCAGTCTCTGTGTGAATTTCTGCAGCAATTTCATTCAATTTAGATATTACATCATATACTGAAGGTGAGTGATCTGGAATGAAAATGCAGCAACTGCTACCGATGATGCTACATGCACGACCTCGATCAGCTAATATCACATCTAGTACCATACGATTTTGGAGCGCTACAATCCTCGCAATTTGGAGCTCCTCGATAATATTCCTAAGTGCCAGAGCTGCCTGATTGGTAACAGCTTCCACAACCCTAGTCAATCGTCTCACTTTCCTACTGTTTAACGTAGCACCCATAATGGAGAAGAACCCTAAATTAAAATCAACATATTGTTGCAGGCTAGTGTCCGTTTAGTCTACCTCGTTTGTACTTATTGTCCTTTTATATCTATTTTTAATGATGTAATTGAACAGTTTAAAATCTCGGTGATTTGATGCAGGTGCCAAAAACACAGGGGGTAATAGAAAAGATACATAACACACACCTGACCACCCAACAGGTAGTTGGTAATATCCATAGTTACCACAAACAAAATATGTATTATGTGAAGCCGTAAAACTACTATTATTTATCCCCTCAATAGTTAAAATAAAGGTACAATCGCTTATCCCCACTGGAATTTGCCCAATGCTACGTATACATAACTCTGCTTTAGTTTTTGTTACAGAAATCACAAATTGTTCTTTCTTGTCAGAGTCTCTTATATTTGTGAAGACCTATGGTATTGAAACATTGTCCGGTTGATACTCTTCCCATTTTCATTTAGTTCCTTTGGCTTGGGGATACCCATCTTTGTCTTGGTAGCATACTTTATTAAGGCGAAAAAGAAGTCCGCCCTCTGTACGTTTTCCAGATGCAAATAAAAGCGTATACCAAGCTTGACAAGAACCATTGTGTGAAAAAGGAAGAGGAATGAAAGGTGTTCCTCCTTTCTTTTGATGCGCAGGTATCATTCCACATACCCAACAGTTAGTAGTATTTGTAGCATTATAAGTATGATGCAACATCTGAATGAAAGTATTATTAAAGTACGATTGACGGTGCTTCTGCTCCTGATAGGGAAGCATAAAGTAATAGTGATCCTCTGGTACTGGAGTAGTGGCAACAAAAAACTCATGAGCAGGAGCCATCTTTTCAACAAACCAGGTGATTATTGCAATAACCACCAAAACAACAACAAACCCCATAGTACTAATGATCACTTTGTTATTCATTTTAGCAACAGTGATAATCAACCCTTCCAGAAATTAATTAAAAACAATTGTTGGAGCTCTTATCCCTGGGCAGCTGCTGATTTCTTCACCACGGGCCAAGACGGGTGTCACTACTCTAATGCATGGCTGATCCCCCCCTTGTCACATTGGCTCTCCGTTTCATTAACCCAGGGTGGTAGCTCAACCAGTTTTTTTCAGCACTACAGACTCTTTCCTCAGTCTCAAATTATATCGCAACACTCCAGAAATCGTATGGTCCGGGAAGAACTCTGCAGATTCGTCAGGTGATATAGCACGGCCTTTCTCCGTAGTCAAAATCTCTCGATGATCAGTCAGCACAGCAGGTTCCAGCAAGGTATGCAGCATTCTCTTGCAGTGAGTACTATGGACCCAATTCTTTTGGTTCGTCACTCGAACTGCTGTCCTTGTCGCAAGGAGCAACTGCTCTGGGGATGGCCACCTTGGTTCCAAGCTGCTTGATCTTTCAAAGGACTTAGGGCCAGATGTAGCAAAAAGCAAAATTGCGACTTGCAATTTGCGAGTCCATCCGACTCGCAAATTGCAAGTCACAATTTGCTATGCAGTACGGTGTCTCAGACACCGACTGCGACTCGCAATGGGGTCGCAATGACCCACCTCATGAATATTCATGAGGTGGGTCGCAAATTGCGGCCCCATTGCGAGTATAGGCACTCGCTAACATGGAGGCCTGCTGACGTCAGCAGACCTCCATGTTCGTGACCTGCTTTTAAATAAAGCAGTTTTTTTTTTTTTAAGTGTAGCCCGTTTTCCTTACTGGAAAACGAGCTGCACTTAAAAAAAATCTGAAACCTTTAGTTTCGGGTTTTTTTCAGGGCAGGGAGTGGTCCCTTGGACCACTCACTGCCCTGAAAAAATATTTTTTGGTCCAGTCACAAACTGGAAGGGGTCCCATGGGGACCCCTTCCAATTTGCGAGTGGGTTACCATCCACTTGAAGTGGATGGTAACTGCGATGCCATTTGCGACCGCGTACGCGGACGCAAATGGTATTGCATCCCACAGCGACTCGCAAATAGGAAGGGAACACCCCTTCCTATTTGCGAGTCGGAAATGCATATTGCGAGTCGGTAACGACTGCAATATGCATTTCTGCATGGCAAACCCACGTTTGCGACTCGCAAACGGCGATTTTCGCCGTTTGCGACTCGCAAACGGTTTGCTACATCTGGCCCTTAGTTATCACCTGGTCACCAGGTCGGAGTTCATGGCCTTCACCTGTAGATCTGTCAGGAAGTGCTTCTCGAACCTGTTGAATAGAAACCAAATTGTCGGTTAACTGTGCCAAATAATCATTCATCAGGACACAAGGTACATCATATATAGAATTTTGCTTAGGAACTCCCCAAATGTTCATTGGCCTTCCAAATACTATTTCATAGGGGGTAAGGCCTGTTTGAGAGTGTGGCACTGACCTAATAGACAATAATGCCAATGGTAATGCATCCGGGCAAGTTAAAGATGTGGAAGCCTGTATCTTCGAAATCTTCAGCTTCAAAGTAGCATTATACCTTTCCACCAACCCTGCTAATTGTGGGTAGAAAACTGATGGAACTTCTGTTGAATCCCTAATACTTTCAGGACATACTTAATAACTTCCTCAACAAAATGAGGTCTGGTCTCATTCCATAAAAGTCTGCAAACACCAAACCTAGGGAAGAATTCTTTCAAAAGCACCTTTGTTGTGGTAATGGCAGTATTATCCTTTGTGGGGTACGCCTCTATCCATTTACTGAAGGCACAAACCACCACCAAGACATACTTTAAATTGTTGCAGCGTTCAAGCTGAATATAATCCATTTGTAGAACTTTGAAAGGTGCAGTTGGTGTAGCAAACCCTCCCGCAGGAGTTTGTGTCCCTATTCCAGGATTGTACTGTAAACAGATCAAACAAGACTGTACTACTCTCTTAGCTGTACTGTAAATTTCTGGATGCTCCTAAACTTGCGTAAGCAACTTCGTTATTGTTGAAGCTCCAACATATGCCAGCCCATGTGCCATCTGATCCATAGGTTGCACATCTTCTTATTCCGCCAACAGCCCTCATCATCCAATTCTCCTTCTTCAGACCATTGCTCACGTTCTTTCACAAAAGCAGATTTCTGTATATCTAATATGTCTTGTCTAGCAATATGCCAACGTTCAGCTTGTGACTTCACTACATACATAGAAGTACTACTTCGCTGCATCGGAGTCCTACGTGCTACGCGGTCCGCAAGGACATTACCATGCCTTATCTTATCGGTCACTTTCTTGTGTGCACTACATTTCACAATAGCTATTTTCTTTGGATATGTCAATGCAGTCAAGAGGTTATGCACTAATTCTCTGTGCATTATCTGCATCCCGTGGGATGTGAGAAAGCCTCTCTCCTTCCAAAGCAAACCAAAATCATGAGCCACTCCAAAAGCATAGCGGCTGTCTGTATAAACGTTCACACATAAGTCAGTACTAAGGTCACATGCTCCTGTCAAAGCTATTAGTTCAGCTGCTTGAGCTGACTTCTGTGGTATACTAGCTGTCTCCACTACCGTGTGTATTGTGGTGATTGCATATGCAGCTGAGGTCGTACCGTCTGGCAACTTCAAACAAGACCCATCAATCCACAATTCCCTGTCTACATCTGGAAGGGGCGTATCTTGCAAATCAATACGACCCTTGCTCTGTTCTTCGGTAAGGAATATACAATCATGTGTTTCTTGTGACTGAGGTTGAGTCACCGGATATGGCAACAAAGTGGCTGGATTTAGTGTTGCACATCTCTTCAGTGTAATGTGAGGAGCCAGCAATGTCAATTCATATCCTGTCAGGTGAGCGCTAGTTAAATGTTGTGTCTTTTTTTGATTTAAAAGAGCATCAACCGCATGGGGTACTAACACCAACAGCTTATGTGACAAAACTATCCCTTCACTCTGACGTATTGACACAGCTGTTGCCGCAACTGAACGAAAACACCCAGGCAACGCTTGAGCGACAGGATCAAGTACTGCTGAAAAATATGCACAGGGACGCTGCTTAGCGCCATGTGTCTGTACTAAAACTGACAATGCACATCCATCTTTGTCATGTACGTAAAGTGCAAAAGGCTTTGTGTAATCTGGAGTACCTAACACTGGTGCTGAACAAAGGGCTTGTCGTAGCTGCCAGAAAGCAGTCTCACATTCATCTGTCCATGGGAGGGGCATTGGAGTATCTTTAGTCAAAAGTGCTAGCAAAGGTTTGACAATGTGTGAAAACCCTAATATCCATTGCCTACAAAAAGAAGTAAGACCAAGGAATGCACGAACATCTTTCTGAGTAGAGGGTACTGGTGTGTCTAAAATTGCTTGAATGCGATCTAATGTAAGTGCACCGCCCGCCTTAGACAAAAGGTGACCTAAATATGTTACCTTTGGTCTACAATATTGAAATTTCTTTTGTGACACTTTATAATGGTGTGAAGCAAGAAAAGAAAGTAAGGACAAAGTGCACTTTTCACACTGCTCAGGGGTATCAGCTGCCAAGAAAATATCATCGACATATTGTATGAGAGCCACACCTTCAGGCAAAACAAAAGAATCAAGTTGTAATTTTAACGCTTGACTATAAATACTAGGGCCCGTATTTATACTTTTTTTGCGCCGCATTTGCGTCGTTTTTTGGCGCAAAAACGGCGCAAACTTGCAAAATGCCATTGTATTTTGTAGGTTTGCGCCGTTTTGCGCCAAAAACCGGCGCAAATGCAGCGTTAAAAAAAGTATAAATACGGGCCTAGGACTCTCAGTATAGCCTTGAGGAACTCTGCAAAATCTAAATGATCGTTTATTCAAAGTAAAACCAAACAAATATCGTCTGTCAGGATGAACAGGGATAGAAAATAAAGCATTCTTCAAGTCTATCACAGAGAACGTAGTTGCTGTCGGGGGAACCAAAGTAAGAAGTGTTGTGATGTCAGATACCACAGGATATTGTGGTACCACAATCTTATTGACTTCTCGTAAATCAATAATGAATCGGTAAATCCTAGTATCAATATCCTTTTTCAGAATAGGAAGAATCGGACTGTTACAAACATTATACGGAACTTCGCCCTCCTGTGAAAATTTGTATTGAGGCAAATGTGACAATACAGCTCCCTCCTTGACACTAATATGGACCGGTGGAATAATCATTTGTCCCACATCAATATCTGAAGTAGCCCACAAAGTACTAGGGAGTGAAGCTAATGCAATATCCTCTTTAACAAGACAAACTCTTTCCATCACAGGATGATTATCATTCAAAATAACACGCACCCCTTCAGAAGAGCATCGTATTGTAGCCCTGAAATACTTGAGCATATCAAGACCCACAATATTGTTTGGGCATATTTGGAGAAAGCAAAAACGGACATGGAGCAGTAAATTTATAAACATGGAATGCAAGTGGTTGTGACAATGGGGTAGGGGAAGGTGTTCCATCGAAACCTATTGATGTAATGGTTAAGCCAGACAGGGGAGCCCTTGGAACCAATTGTTTAGACAAGGTGCTACGAGTAGCTCCTGTATCAACCAGAAACTGATCAGTAGAACCCAAAACATGTGCTGTAACATAGGGACCCCTCTGATCTACTGGAAGTTCATCTGATTCCTTACCCCATCCTAGGCAATCCTATGCATAAGCAGAATCTTGGAAATCAGGCTGCACATAGTTAAACATCTGGTATTGGTTCTGTCTATCAAAAGTGTTAAACCCATCCTGCCCTCGTACATTAGCATCAACCCTAGCATGATCATTCGTGCTTTTTTCTAGGCCCTGAATATCCTGAACGATTTCTCATTTGTCCCCGACCACATGAACACTGGTGAACACGTAGTGAACACGTAGTGCTGGACAATCGGCAGCCCAATGCCCAAATTTCTTACAATACGCACACTGATCAATAGACAAATTAGAACGAGTGTAAGAAGAACCATAAGATCCACGTCCACCTCTATCACCACCTCTAAAAGGCGGACCATAAGCTTGAGCCAACATAAACTTCGTCTTTAATTCTTTAAACTTTTTATCCTCGCTACCTTTTGCTTCTAATTCCTGAGGTTCATAATACAGAGCCATAGTGAAAAAGAGAAACCGGAGTAGAGGTAGTCCATGAACTTTCACTAGCGTTTAGAAGACTAGCTATTCCTGGTAACAGATTTGCGACATATTTATCGACGAACAAATGTCTGCCCGTATCATCTGACAATAACTGGCCGCTAAAATCACAAAATGCTTCTTCAAAGGGTGTAAAGAAATCAGAGACCGATTCATCTGCCTTTTGCTTACAAGACGCTAAAACAGTCCAATCTATCTTTTTAGGGGGGGATAATAATTTTTAACTTAACTAATATGGCTGCGGGAAGATCTAGAATCAACTGATACGCCTTTTTCGCAGGTTCCCTATCCACATCATTCTGTTCTAATTCTTTCCATGACGCCCAAAAAACAACACGATCATCAACTTTACGAACAGTTCTCCACATATCTGGCGGTAATATCAAGCCAAAAAAAAATCAATGTCAGCCAAAGTCATAGTACAAGAACTAATTGCTCCCTCAACTTCCTCATAAAAGGCGGCTGGATTTTTCCGCGGGTCAGGTAATACTGTTTTAAGTGCCATTACATCTGCCCTATTCCAAGGAGTATACACCCAATTATAAATAAAATAACCCTTAGCATCAACAGAAGTTTTATCATCACTTGTACCCGAACCTTTAGGAGGAACATACAAAGGCGAAGCCTCCCGCATTTGTTTCACGTGAACTATCATAGTCTTATCTGTTCCAAAGATGGAAGCTGGCACCCCGCCGGTCTGAGATGTCCGTGTAACTACATCCACGGCCCTTTTCTCCTCTTGCAAACAGACTGCTGCAACACATAATTTCACCAAACGCCTGATTGCATCAGCCACCTGGGAGAAAACAAAAAGACCATCACGGATTTGCTTATGATGAGCTGCTACATCTTCGGGCTCTAACTCATCAGAATATTTCCGAAATAGTTCAATAACTTCTGTGCCAAATGCCTCAGTAAAATATAGCTGCTCCTTTTCCGTCCACCCTTTCATGTTGTCTAAAAGTTCAGAAGCAGAGACAACGCTACAAATTGCTTTACGAGCAATAGATCTAAGCTCAGACGCACGGTCAGCAGGCAACATAGAGCGACTGTCTCGTATCTTGTGTTGCTCCGAACCGGGGACCTCAGCTAACTCATGAGGGGCAGAAGGAACGACATACGGAGGTGGAGGGCGATCTAGTAACAAAAAATCATTGTGCGGTTTATTTAGGATAGAGAGGTTGCCGAACAGTGTATTGGCCAGTTACCTGTAATTTACGTTATTTCTCTTCTATCTCCTTTACGTCATTTCTTTCTTTCTTCCTCATTTCCAATGCTTTCACTTATACATTCTTCCGCTGCTCTTTCTCAAGCAAGGCTTGCACACGCATCAGTCGTCCACGCACTTTTTTTTCCCACATTCATACACAGTCAAACATATCTTGCCTAGACCTTCGCTTACACATACATTGTTCCACATACTCAATCTTTCGCAAATCAAATGACCCATGCATAGGCCAACGAAACTCAGGATCCGCACGAGTGTATTTATTCCATAATGTGCTGTATATTATAGAAGAAAGACCATGTTTAACATACATATCTCTATTGGGCGTCCCCTCTGGGGGTGCCGGTTGCGATTCTTCCAGTTTCAAATTGGTACCATTACAAAAGCAACACATCCTACGAAGTGCGCTAAAAACAGGCCTGCCAAAAATAGTGCAGAATATGCAGTATTATAATCAAAGTAGCACTTAAGGTGCTGTTCAAATAAAAATTAAATAGGAGAAAATTCTCCTCATTACCTGCCCATATAAATTGCAATTTATATATCAATTCAAAGGACACAAATTGACTAGTCACCCAAATCTTGAGAGCCACAGTAAGTGGTGAAACAAAGGCATCAAAACCCACAGCAAGTGCCATAAAATGGCTCTTACCAATCACAGGGTGTCCAGGTTCCAACTGCCAAGTTCTAAAATTGACCAAATGGTCACTGCACGACGAATGTACAAAACAAATCTCAGTCGAGGACCGGCGCCACCTGGATGGTCAAATCAGAAAGAAGGGAAGAACGCCGTGGTTGCCAAGACTCGGGTCTCCTCAGGCATTGATCGTCCGCAGCGAGATCCCAATCCTTCGTCGCAACCAATCCGGTGGGCGTCTGAGTCACCGATGAGTCCCTGTTTGGGCACCAATTTGTCGAAGTAAGCCTCAGCAAGGCCTACTAGTGCAAGGGGTTCACCCTTCTCTGCAGAAAGTCCTCAGACCATATAGGAAGAAGTTGGCACAGAAACTGAAATAAGACAAAGTTTATTAAACCTCATGAGGTGGTACTACAGTTCAAACAGCAACCTTCCGTAATGTTTGAAGTAGCACACTGAACTAAGAGAGCATGGTCCTTTTATACCTATGCAGGGGCTAAAAGAAGGTGGTACAATTATAGAAGCAAGACTTATATACATATAAGGACATATGGAAATGCACAGTTGACAGGTAGGAGGGGCTAACAGTTTTCAAGGACTAGTTGACACATTACTGTCTGTTACTAATTACTAACAGCTGCAGATCTTACCGGGCATGTGTGAAAGTGGGAGATGCTAGATATAACATGTCACTAGACAGATTTTCAAGAGTAGTTAACAGGAAGGTAGGACAGAGCACATGGCGAGCCCATGGCAGCATGTGGCAGAGATAATGGCTGCCATGAATACAAAGTGGATTCCACAAAATGTTAACAATAGTTGCTAAATACAAGATGTCTTCTTCTAATGCTTAATCTAATTGCTACTAAATTACAACAACAGTGCTAATCATCAATTACAACTAAACAGAGACATCAAACCTTTCCTACCAGAGCTGGGTCAGAAAGATGTAGTGCAAGCTCTGGTATTATCCAGACTCAACCACAGAAAAGTCAGTTTTTGCATCCCAACGCCTCAAATTGCCTCTCCTAATGCCTCCCAACATGCAGCAGCATGCCCTGTTCTCAGGAGCTAGATGCAGTGATTACTTTACTTCAGTACTGCATTAGCCAATCTGGCTCCCTTACAGTGGGAGATGTGTCGACAAACTGACTTGCAGAGTCCCAAAACCATTATTCTACAGCCAATATGAGTGTCTGGAAAAAGCTGATCATATTAGTTGGCTCTCACAAATACCACTGCTCAGAAATCTTTCTTGAAACCCCAATATTAAAAAAAAGGCATATCATAACCCAATTATTCTTTTCACGTCTACCCAAGGTATAGAATTCTAGTACACTGGTGCTCCACTCAATCTCCTCTGTATCTGCTTTCCAAAGAGAACCATGGGCCAGATGCACAAAGCCATTTTGGATTTCTTAACAGTCCAAATTGCTATTTTGGGCTGTTGAGAAATGCAAAATGGCCTTTTTATATGTACAAAGCGCTTCAAGGAATCTCTAATTGCAGTTTCTACTCAGTAAAAATCGCTATAGGAAATCACTATTTGGGAAATGTAAACCCAGCCCATTGTTGCAAATGGCACAGAATTTCTTATTTGCAGGAATTTGTAGGAATCATTATTAGGAAATCTGTATCTTGGTACATACCATTTTGCATTTCCGAAATAGTGATTTCTAACAAGTCACTCTTTATGAAATGCAAAATTACATCTAGGTACATCTGGCCCTGGAACTCTTTTCCCTTGAACAGCTCTTCTCTCCACCTTCACACTAGGATGCACCCTTCTGCCAATACAAAAAGATACTGGAACTGTTTCTTTAATTTGAGAAAAGGCCTCTTTTGTCATGGTTCACCCCCACGTATTGCCTGGTATGTGATGTAGCCTCAAAGTTGTTAGTGCCCAAGGCCCCTGCTAGCAAGGTTCCCTGGGCCAGATCTCTTTCCCTAAAACTGTTGTGACCCATTGGCACAAGTGACAACACCTTTAGCTGCTACTATAAGTTCCTAGTAAATGGTACTTAGGTACTCAGGGCATGAGGTACTAAGGTTACGCCCCTGAGGACAGCGGCACAGATTGTGCCACCCTCTAGGACCATAAAGCCAGAAGCACCCAGCACTGCCATTGCGGGCTGAGTGTGCTGATGCAATCCTAAAAGATCTCAATATGGCACACTCTGGCAGGACTTCCAGCCCCAAGGCAGGGTGCACTATACTGTATGTGAGGGCATAGATGCATGAGCAATATGCCCCTACTGTGTCCTTGCCAAACCTTGGCCATAGTAAGTGAACAGAGCAGCCATTTTAATACATGTGCTAGATACTGGTCAGTACGAGTTTCACAGCTACATGATGGCTACTCTGAATCCTGGGTTGTTTGGTATCAAACAACTCAGAATGATAAATCTAAATTGGTATCAGTATTGGATTTATTGGAAAATTTCACCAGGGGTCACCCTAGAGGTGCCCCCAGCAAACCTCTACTACTCTGGCATGGTTGCTGGCCAGTCATAACCAGCCTGCCAACACCAGACATGATTCTGATCCCCTGGGGTGAGAGATCCTGCTCTCTGGGACTCAGAACAAAGCCCTTCCTCAGGAATATGCATTACCCTGCTAGTGAGCTTCAAAGGGCTTACTACACTTGAAACTCAACCCCCAAGCCTGCTGCTAGCAGCAGATGGACGCCTTCATTGCAAACCGCTACTTATTGCGGGAACAAACCATGGGAAACCAGACAAAGCCAGGAGGAGTGGTCAGTCCTTGCTTGCACCACCCTTAAGGTGTTGCATGCAAGATGACCCATCCATTTCATTTTCTTCCATCTCGCATGGAAGGAAAACAGCTAATCAGGTGTAGGGAAGTGACCTCTGCCCACAGGAAGTGGTCACTTAGTGGATGTACCCACCCTATGGTAGATGACCCATTGGCCACTACTAGGTGTCCCGTAAACCACCCACTAAATAGAGTATTTATTGGGCATCCCTAGACCACAAAATCAGATTCCAAGGACAAAAGAAGACCAGCATCAAAGAAGACCCATGGCTCCAGAACTGAAGTCTTGCTGTACTAGAAGAAGGGCTGAACCCTGCCTGCTGCACCCAGGACTCGGCAAACACTGCTGATGGGGTGCTTGGACATTGGATGGACTCTATGGACCTCCAGAGGACCTCTACACTTTAATAACTGCCAAAAATCTCCCTCCAGAGTGAAGGCATCACTCCCCTGCAACCTAAGATCAGGGACCCAGTGAAGGCCACTTCACTGATCGACTGCTGACTAAGGACCCATATGTTGTAGCCATACCAAATTCCATCCAGCAGACCATGAGGACAAGCTCTGCATGTGTGCCAAGTTTGGTGGAATTGTGCCCTGCAGTGGCTCCAGGTTCTGGTCACCTAACATTGGACACCAAGAAGGACAATCCATTATTGTCTGCAAAAGGACCAGGAAGAAGCCCAAGTCAAGCAAATTCAGAAACCACCAGAGACAACCATCAGCGTGCCCCTTCTGACCTGCAAGCAACCTCATAGTAACCTACCTCCTGCTTCCCAGGGTACCTTTGCGCACAGCTCCTGGCTCTTCAGTTCATTCTACATCCAGCCGCCCTGTGCTCTGCACTGAAGATCCAGCTGTACCCTAGGGGTCCCCACTTCCAACTTCAACACTCCTAGGGGACCCACAGGACTTACCTTTAAGTCCATCTGTGCAGTGCTTTTACAAGTGGTCACCCGCGTGGCCTGGCACCAGCTCAAAGGACTTTCTGCAGATGTTCCTGCCACAACTGGAAGCGGCCCTAACGTCTTGAGCTGGTCCACTGATGATCTCGACATACCTACAAAAAGAGGCATTGGTAAATGCATTGCCTGATTTTATGTGCATTTTCAAAGTATTTTCTCGATTGATTCCTATGGTGCGTAATTACGCACAAAACAACTATTTTTATTAAATCTTTAAAAAAATCATAACTTAAACAGTACTTACCCAATGTTAATGATCTTGGTCCTAAAACTTTTATAAAAATGTGAAGCATTATTGTAAATTGGTCCTGAGTTATTCTTTTGAGTGTGTGGTCTCATTTATTAATACTGTGAGTACAACAAATCCTTAGCACTTCTCCAAGATTAGCCTAACTGCTCGACCATGCTACCATAAAAATTAGAGCATTAGGTGGTCTAGTTTTTACCTCTGTAAACCAATGTGTGGTTGCCCGGACCCTTATTACAGTGTGCCTAGTTTTGCACACTACATAGAGGGCTAGCCTCCCACACCAAATGATTAAAGTTCCCTATGTCCTTTACCCCTTTGGTGCGTATGGCAGCCAGTGGCCGAAACATGTACACTCACCCTGGTGGGGGCCACGTCCATTGGCCGACATCAGGGAGGGCTTTAAATAATCCTCCGGCTATTTTTTTTGCCCCTGGGCATCTCCCCCTGCCTCTCCCCCAGTCACCTGTGACATCAGCACACCGCGAGGCACGCAGAGGATTTTTCCCACCGGAGGATTGAGGTGCAGGTGAGTGTATTATCCCCACTCTGCTGGGGAAAAAAGGCCAAAACGGCCTCCCCAAATACCATGATGGCATCAATGGCAAGGGGTGAGCTTTCATGGCACTGTTTCTTGGCCATGGATCACAGACACAGCCCTAGGCCCCAGGATCTTGTTCGGGGGGTTCAGCCCCTGTGTAAGTGGGCTGCCCTCCCTCCTTCCCGCAGGGACATTATTTTTTTTTCTAAATCAATGGCTTTCCGCTGGGGGGGTCAATCGCTGCCTTGGGGTCACGATCGGCCTTTGGGAAAGCACACGTCTATTAAAAAAGTGACATAGAGAGAGAGACTGACTCTCTCTCTCTCTCTCCCTCTCACTCTCTCTCTATCTCTCTCTATATATATATATATATATATTTATATAGAGAGAGAAATCTCTGTGTGTGTATATATATATATCGCTTTTTTATACATGTGTTGCTTTCTGGGAGCTGCAATCTGCCCCCAGGGAAACCCCACATATTAAAAAAAGTATATATATATATATATATATATATATATATATATATATATATATATATGTATATATATATATATGTATATATTTAGAGAGAGAGAGAGAGAGAGGGACTATCTATAAAGTATTTATATAAATAGATACATATCTTTCAGGCAGCAATACAAATATCAAGATAACTCTTGTGATTATGTTCCTGCCAGAGAAATAGTTGGACTTTTGTCTCGTTGCAATTTTGACACCATAAAGTAGCACAGGAGGTTTATATGCCTGCTGCAAAGAACAGTTATATGTGAATGGCTGAGTGGATTAGTAAAGCGAGCCGTTACCTGTGCTTTAAAACAAATTAAATGTATGTGCGAGGGGGGCTAAGGAGAGATGAAGGGCACTTTTGCTGGGTGGTGGTGAGAGAATCTGAGGAGGTGCTCATGGGAGGGGGAGCACCGAAGATTATTGTCACACTGGTCACCACCAGCGCTAAAGGCTGTGATGATGGGTATGTGAGAGGTGAAGTAATCATGTGTCTTTTTTGTTTTTTTATCAGTGTCTTCAGAAAACCCGCTGACTGAGGGAAGAAGCGAAGATAAGGTGACTAATATTTACTGTTGCACACATCACACACACACACCCACTAGAAATGTTTTGACCATATCTGCCTTCTATGCAGGCTAATGTTTTAGAAGGGCAGTTTAGCCAGTAGCAGAGATGGCATCCAACAACTTCTAAATCTGGTGGATGGACCACCAAGGCAGCGGATGGGTTTTCAGTCTGAAAACCAATGGCCAGAACATTACTGCCATGATCTAAGTCAGACCCATAGTCTTTGTTTATTTTGGGGGTCACCATTACAAACTAATGGAGCAACCCAGTGAAACTCAGGTCCTGGGTAGCTATTGGTACACAATTGTTATGGCCCTGTCAGTACCTTTAATAAAAGCGCTGCTTAGGCGAATCTATAATGCTTTAAGGAACCAAAACACAAAACCTTTTAAACCACTTTCAAATAAAGAAATTAATGAAAATCAGTACCCTGTCACAGGCTATAGCTCAAAATACATATTAAATTACAAAACAACATGTAAACATATCAATAATTGATTGCTTCAATTGGGTGCAACAGTTGTGAAAAAACATGTTTGTGCAAAGTAACTCGTGAAATAAGAAAAGTGACAGAGGCTAAGAATAAAATGTACAAATGAATTCACAAACAGTGCAAGAGCTGCCAGTTAACTGTCTAACACAACACGTGAGACCCAATTTGTCCAGAGCACTTAGGAAGGATCCTTAGAAGTCTCAGGGAGGGGAAAAAACATATCTCCAGACCAATTAGAAAGCATTTATGTTTTGGCCCAGAGAACTGCGTGGTAACTAAAAACCATCAAGAAGGGTCTTCATCAGGACGTGGGGAGGGATGGGGAGTAACCTAAATAATTAAAATAAAAAGACTTTGAAAAAAAAGGTCTGATCTGAAAGTAAGAATGGTATAAAAATATTTGAAATTCACGAATAATCATGAAGAATGTGCCTTTCAATTACGGCACATAGACGGCAAGGTATCTCGTCTAGATAATGTCTGTCTTTACATAACTGATGCATTGGACTGTAAAAGCCCTCAAACCATGGGGTGGTTGTAAATCACTGAAAATAACTTGATACTGTTTATAGCTGCTCTTTATAATAAAAGGCAAATAAACAAAAAGGAGCTCCTGAAAAACAGCAGCTTATCCAAATAGTGTATTGTGAAACCCTTCTTGTACCCTCGTTAGGAATGAACTGGGTACAAAAGGAAAAAGGAATCTTTAGTATCTGCAGTTGAAACCAACTAGCTATCCCCAATTTGATTAAAGGGGTGGTAATCACTCACCCAAAGTGGCTACAGTCGGCCATTATCAGCCGCCTCACTAATGGGAACGCCAACGGAGTGCGAGTAAACTGCGGTATTTCAAGAAAAATTTAAATGACGGAATGCCTGCATGCATGCTGTGTTGACGCTGTCAAAAGCATACTCTCAGCATGGCCGTCAATACAACTGACAGTCCAGTTGTCCTTAAGCTTGTGAAGACAGAAAGTACAGGACCACCAAAATGCTAGCAATATAGAAAATTTGTATCCCGCTACAAAACCCAGACTCATGCCCACTTGATTGTGTGAACAAAGCAATCTTAGTGTCTTTCTCAACCTAACAGTTGAAAGTAAGAGAAATGCATCATAAAATGAGCAAAAAGCAGAGAAATGATCACAAATATGACATTTTTCAAAGGCACAGTAGTGTCCACCCTCAATACTCATGGATAGTAATAAATGATAAGCATAACATCAATACAACTTCATTGTGCCACCCACCAATATTTTACCCAAGTAAGCGGCTTCCATAGTACAGTTAAACACCCAATCAAAAATAATCCTACATAACACAGCATCTCCTAATATGGCCCGATAAGGTAAGCCAGATATATGGGGCACAATACAAGTGTTAAGGTAGTAATACACAATAAGAGAGTTGCATCATAAACAGGGTCATTTAGGGGAATTAGTTGAAGACAAAGCAATAGTCATAAGTCACCTGTTAATTAATATTGCAACCTGCCTTGCAATTTCCTCAAACTCATTAGGCCCTCTGGAAACTGTGTCCAGGAGGTATATCAGCTTACATTCATGCATAATAAGGATGTTCACAATGTTTCGCCCCTGGGATTGATGGTCACTTTTTCCACCACTAACCATTTAAGACTATCTGCAGGGTGGTTTGCTACAGTGAAATGTTCCATTAGTAGGTCTCCTGTACTTTACATTGTATCCAGCTGCAATGCTGCAATATTCTTGCATCAGCTTTTTGTTGTGTTTGTTCAATATACCATTGATCGCATGGATGTTTTATTATGTAAATATTGTCCATACTGTTAAAGCGAGTGTGACTTTTCAATATGTATCTACAGTTGTCATGTATAAAGTCTTTCAATGTAATAGTGAGGGCACATGCTTTGAAACTCCTGCAGCTGAAGTGTCCAAGAATGGGACTAAGGTTCCAACACATGGGCAAGTCTGTGTTAGTCTGTGGCTTAGGTGAAGCACTCACAACATGGTCCCTAAAGCTTTTTTCCTTTTCTAAAGGATACATAGGGTTAACCTGTGCTTCTAATTCGTCTGATATAAATCCCTAATGCCTATTAATGATCTTTTGGTGGTCAGGCACCTGAAAAAAAAACACTGATAAACACTGATTTCAAAAGGTTTGGAAAACACTGAGAAAACATCCCTGAAATCCACAAAACGTGAACACTGAAAACAAGATGGCCTAAGTATAGACTTCAGGTGAAACCAGTTGTTGTAATTTCTGGCTGATGCTATGGAAAGGGATATCAAATGGCCCTGACTGAGACGAAGCTGCTGTGAACTCAGCAGAATCTGCCAGCTTTGAACCTATTGCAGATGCCAACTCCTTTTATGTATCTTTCAAGGCAGCAACCTGCCTTAGATCACATTTGAACCAAATGACAATGACATCAAAAGATCTATGTGAAAGAGTATGAGGGTAAGGTACCATTGTTGTGTTAAACTGGCAAGAAAAGAAAATGTGTGATTGTGATGGGACAAAAAAATCTCAGCACATTTTTTATGTAAAGTCTCCACTCAAGCAGACACAGTCTTTATAGGACAACACTTGAAAACACCCAGGCCTGGATGAACCATTACCATTAAATATTTCAATCTTGCAAAACAGGATTCTGACCAGCTCACGCCATTCTTTCTCTCTCCTAGCCCAGACATGGATTTATACTACCAAAATACTTGATTGCTAACTGACAATTACTGAAATCACCCAATAATCAGGATTAACTTTGATAACCTTCTTACTTGTCAATAGGCAAATTAACATAATGGCCAACAGTGCTAATCATCAATTAAAACTAAACCAAGCCATTGCACCTTTCCTACCAGAGCTGGATCAGAAGGATGTAATACAAGATATTATCCAGACTCAACCACAGGAAAGTATTTGTTTGCATCTCAAAACCTCGAATTGCCTCCCCTAATACGTCGATACATGCAGCAGCATGCCAGTTCTCAGGAACTGGATGCCGTGATCACATTACTCCAGTACTGCACTAGTCAATCTTGCTCCCTTTCAATGGGAGATGTGTCTACAAACTGACTTGCAGAGTCCCAATACCATTAGACTGCAGCCACCATGAGTATCTGGAAAAAGCTGATAATCTTGGTTGGCTTTCACAACTTCCACAGCTCAGAAACCCTTCTTGAAACCCCAATATTCAACAAAAGGCATATAATAAACCAATCATTCTTTTCATGTGTACCCAAGGTATAGAACTCTAATGCACTCGCTATCCACTCTTTCTCCTCTGCATCTGTTTTCCAAAGAGAACTGAGGAGCATATGTACAAAGCCATTTTGCATTCCCTAACGGTCCGAATCGCTATTTCAGGCTGTTAAGAAATTCAAAATGGGCTTTTAAGATGTACAAAGCCCTTTAGGCAATTGCAAATTGCGGTTTCTACCCAGTAGAAATCACTATTTGGGATCCTCTGAATAGGAACTCACAAACAGGGACTACCTATTTGCAATTCCTATTCAAATATACAAAGCATTTCCTAAATGTGAATTGGGCATTTAGGAAATGCCATTACCATTGATTTCAAGTTGACTATAACCATGTGCAATTTAAAAAAATCACCCCAAGTGCAATAGAGCACACACATGCCCCTTGGGCATACGTTTGCTCTACATGTGCACCACTATTTTTGGGGTGCATTTCAGGAGGCCTTTTGCCCATAGCGATCCTTGGTTTTGCATTTCCCAAATAGCAATTTCCTAATAGGAAATCTCTATTTGGGAAATGGAAAACTGGCCCATTGTCACATATGGCAAAGGATTTCTTATTTTCGATTTTGTAATAGTGATTCCTACTTTGTAGGAATCTTTATTAGGAAATCGGTATCTTGGTACATAGCATTTTGCATTTCCTAAATAGTGATTTAGGCTGATGAAGGGTGATACCCCAAAACCAATCCCAGGATGCTTGTTTCCAGTCCAGGGAGGACCTGGCTTGGAATTTCAGGCTGGACTGTTCCTATGGGGAGCAGGGTCAAGACTGATTTGCACATGGCTGGGTCCAAATTGGAAAGGCGTAGGTAGCAAAATAAGAATGGATTTAGACCCAGATCTCTTTACTGGGGGGTGAATGTTTGACATTGTTCAGCATTCCGTCCATCATTTGTTCTTTTTGCATTTGTCACCCTAAGTGGGAAGGGTATGCCCATACATGGGTTTCCTGTTCCCCATGCCACTGGAGTCAAGCTAGCCTGGCTGATGAAGGATGATACTCTGAAACTGGTCCCAAGAAGCTTGTTTCCAGTCAAAGGATGACCTGGTATGGCGGTTCCTTCTGGACTGTTCCCATAGGGAGCATGGTCAAGACTGATTTGCATATGGCTGGGTCCAAACTGGAATGGCCTGGGTAGCTAAAAAACGATGGATTTTGGCCCAGATCTCCGTACTAGCGGTGAATGTTTGACATTGTTCAGCATTCTGTCTATCACTTGTTCTGTTTGCATTTGTCACCCTAAGAGGGAAGGATATCCCCATACGTGGGTCACTTGCTCCCCATGCCATTGGAGTCAAGCTAGCCTGGCTGATGAAGGGTGATACTCTGAAACCAGCCCCAGGATGCTTGCTTCCAGTCCAGGGAGGACCTGGCTTGCAGTTTTTTTGCTGGACTGTTCCCATGGGGAGCAGGGTCAAGACTGATTTGCATAAGGCTGGGTCCAAACTGGAATAGCATTGGTAGCAAAAGAATGATGGATTTAAGCCCAGATCTCTGTACTGGGGTGAATGTTTGACATTGTTCAGCATTCTGTCCATCACTTGTTCTTTTTGCATTTGTTGTCCAAGATGGGAAGGGTATGCCCAGATGTGGATCAATTGTTCCCCATACCACTGAAGTCAAGCTAGCCTGGCTGATTAAGGGTGATACCCTCAAACTGGTCCCAGGATGCTTGTTTCCAGTCCTGTGGGTGAATGTTTGACATTGTTCAGCATTCTGCCCATCACTGGTTCTTTTTGCATTTGTTTATTTGTTTGGACCAATTCTAATGAGTTTGGTGAACACAGTGGTTAAAGGGGGTGGGATGTACTCCGAACAACAGTCCCAAGTTTTAAACTTACTGAGGTTTTTTAAGCCACTGGTTTGGAATTGTTAATGCAGACTTTGAGGTGATTTTGTTGTCTGTAAGGGAGTTGAGGGGCAAATCTAATATTCCTGGTCACTTGATATACCTCATAAAAAAATTGTTGTCGAGAGATTTTCATTTTTGATGTATGTTTTTGTATCATTAGAGAAGTAATTTAGCTTGGGTAGACATTGCTAATCTGGGCTGAGTTATTCTGGATGACATTTTTAAAAATGGCAGATGTGTTGCAATGATGATGTAATATTTCATTAATCATAAGACCTACATACTTTGTTTTTGTGTCAAAACAAGGTTTTGGGGGTCAAGTAGAGAGCATGTGAGTCTCAAAGGGCAAACTTTTTTATCTGCAGCGTGTTTCTTCCAAGATGAAATGTTCAGCCAAGGAACTGGTCGAAACTATGAGGTAAATGTATTTGCCGTGGATTTGTATGCCCACCCGAACTGCATGCATGCATACATTCGAAAATATGAATGTACAATGAGCACCCAGCAACAACATAACTTCCAGCCTTCAGTTAAGTTTGCCCTCTTTGAAAAAGCAAATTTAGTTTTAAAGCCACTCTTCAGTGATGGTTACGGGTTCACATTCAGTGAGATCAGAGAAATAATGGTCAACATGGATGAAATTGTATTGATCAATAACAATTAAATGAAGATTTTTCTGGTGAGAATGTACAATGACAGAATTAGTTTTTGTCAGTGTAACAAAAAGAATGAGCCACTTATGGTGTTCTCAAATGATATGACTTCTAAAGTTCTTGCTGCCAAAATAAGATCAGAGGATGCAGTAAAACCTGCAGGAAGTATTTTAAGAAACGTCCGGAAAGACATAGGGGCATATATATATAAGCCCCTAGAACCACGTTGTGCCACATTAGCGTCGTTTTTTTACGCTAATGTGGCCCAACGAGGCCAAAATCGCCACTTTGTAACCCTTTGTAACCCTTTGTGCTACATTAAGCCTGCGCCAGGCATAATGTATGCAAAGGGGGCATTTGCCTGTTAGGGGGGTTGAAAAAATGGCACAAGGAAATCAAACTGTTTTCCATTATTTACATTGAGCCCCTATGTCATCTGCAGCTGTAACGTCAATTTTTCGGCCCTACTCCTGCAGAGCACATCAAAAGCATCATGAAAAATGATGCTATTGCCCGCTACCCTGCACCATGGTGCTCTGTATTTTAAATACGACGCACTCATGGCAGCGGTACGGGGGTGGTAAAGGGTGCAAGAAAAGTGGCACTGCACACAGTGCAACGCCACTTTTCTTAAATATGCTCCTTAGATTTCAGACTTAATTACAGATTTTGTGATGCCCAGAGCACCACAAGTCATGGGGCTCAACAAGAATGTCTCATGTTGTCTTAACATTTTTTACATCATTGTTTAATATCAGCAAAGCAAAACAGTTACAAACTAAAGTCCTTGAGTTCAGAACAGAAGCCGATAACACTAATGACTTTGAAGATATAAACTAAAAAGTGGAAGACAACCCCATGAACCGGCACACTTATGCTCTAGAAATGTACTGGCTTTCTCAAATCATGCAAAGAGAAAACTCTGCTACACATGATGACTGCCCACGTAATCTATGACAAGTGCAAAAGTAGAGAGCTAATAACTTCAGTGAACAGGATTGATGTAACAACAAGTTATAAGGACATATTACAGAGCAGAAACCTGTTAGCAGCTTGTGCTGTAAAATCTTGTGAATCGGACAGCACATTACTTCCAAGTCACTTTACCAGAAACGATTTACAATTGCAGCTTTTGATAATTTTGGTTTTAAAGATAGCTCTTCTTTGTCTAGAACATCCAGCATACATTATACTGCCATTGTGCCTTTTCAAGACTGTATCAACAAAGTAGCTCCTGGAAAACAAGGTGTGTCAGCTGTAGGCATAAACAAATAAAGGTACAAACGTATAGACCAGCTACCTTGCCAACATGTGCAAAGTCACTCCAAGCTATCAACACGTCCCAGTCTACCAGAAAGTTTCAAAGTGGCTGAGGACATGAATCTTCTTTTACCTGATGCTGTGTTCTGCAAAGCTGATTTAACTGAATTTATCAAACTGCTTACTCAGTGCAGAATGAATGATGAAAAAAGCCAGTTCCTTCGTGGGATGGAATTCATGCTCTGATCTCCCAGAATGAAATCCCACTGAAAAGTTTGGGTTTTTACCAATAATACCATCTCCAGTCACAAACTATGCAACAGTATACATAGCTCTAAAAATGTCCAAAATGTGTGTGCTCAGCTTGAAGACCAACCTATCCTGCCAATTTTCTGCAATTAAGGCATTTTCTTTATTGGTGCTGACATTTTATTGAGCAATTCAGTAGAATTTGATGATCTTTATCCAATGATGGGCATTTTCACATGGGTTGCAGTGTGCAGGAAGTCATCTCAGTGGACGTGGCATAGACAATGCATTTATTGAGGCTAAAACCTTTGGAAGCAAAACTGTCCAGTCAGTACTGAGCGGAACTCATTATGTACGTTTGTTAGAAGTTATGCTTATCACATCTAAGGCTATAGAAACAATATATTCTGGAACAAGAATGACAAATTGGATTTTGCATTGTTTTTGAGAAGTGAACAAGGCACAGGATGCACTTCATTCAAAAGACATAATGCAAAGCCAGACAATGTTCAATACATTCAGATCAAAATCAGAAAATCTGAAAACCAAGTTAGTAGAGTTTGTCAAAGAATGTGAAGAAAAATCACAACTTTGCAAGTACTGTGGAAAAGTTTTACATATGATAGCTCTGGTAAAAAAACTTGCAACATGCTGGTTGGGAAGGTGATTGGGAGCTGCATGTGAAGACTGTGGAGCCACTCATTACTGTGTTTCTCAAATTAAATTGCATAAACTACCTGAGACCTGGTATTTGGAAAGAGTGAGGAAGCTAGAAGTGGAAAAACCATACCTCTACAGAAAATTCACCCAAAGACATTTTGTGGTGAAAGAAAGAGAGGAAAGGCTCAATGCTGTGGCTCCTGATATAAAAATGGCACAGCCGATCTAGAGAACATAGAAGATTTCCAAGAGAATTGTTAGTCTCACACGTAAAAGTGAATTTGTGGCTCATTGGCAGCTAGTTTACCATGAAGTCCTTTCTATTTGCAATGTTGTCGGAGAGATGACAAATTCAAAATTAATGGACCACTGTGAAACTGTTCCTCACTACGAACTTGTGAGAAAGAGAGGGGAGCCTTTCAATAAACATGTTGGTAGCCTTCTTCATTTCATGAAGCAGCAAGGAAACCCCTTTGAAATCACTTAGCTTATGTGACTACACAACTTTGTTATAAAAAATAAGTGGCTAATGATATAAAGACATGTCGGCTAGATGTCCTGGAACATTGGATCAAAACTATGTGCAGAACTGAAGCAGGAGAGATTTGTATTGAAAGAGAAAAAGCTGTTTGACATAGACAGGAAAGCTAAACGTCCACAATTTAATTGCCATAGTAAGAGTTTTGTCGAACCAGCCACTACAAAACTGGTTACAAAAATAGCTTCCTCAAGTACGTAGAAGATAGATGTAGCAAAAGAAAGGGGTGAATTTATCAAGGAAATTCTGTTGCATGATCTTCTTCCAACAAATGCATTATTTGATGGAGATGCTGCAACCAAACCAGTGAGGCACAAACTCGTACAAGAGCTCAAGAAAGAAACATTCATCTGAGGAAATTAAATTTGAAAAGGTGCCCTCATTGAAAACTGCTGTTGTTGTGGACTATATGTCACAATTGCGAATGTTCAAGATTTCATCCATGCAAAACTTCAGAGAGGTTGTCAGATATCAAAGTCAGTGTGCATCTTGCATGAAGTGCTCATTATCTTTGACAGTTACCTTGAACTATCTGTCAAAGAATGTGAGAGAATCAGATGAATATCTACAAGTGGAACAATTGACCTTACCTGTATCAAAAATTTGACACCTATACCTGTGCAACTTGATAAATTCTGGTCATCAACATCAAAAACGATGAACTTGAAGATGTTAACTCACCAAAACATTGCTGATACTGCAGTATCAATTATTACAAGTGGAATGATTGTCAATGAGGAGTTGGAGCCGCCCACAGAAAAGCCAACCCGCCAATGTACCACTCCGACTGCCATGGCAGTAATGGCCGCCAGGCTGGAGATATCCATCTCCAGCCCGGCGGTCATCACTGTTCCACTTGGGGATTATGACCCCGCCTATCGCCATGATTTTAGTGGCTATCCTAATGCCACGAAAACCATGGCGGTAGGCACTATCAGTGACAGGGAATTACTTTCCTGCCACTGATAGGGGTCTCCCCTCCACCCCTCCACTTAGCCCCCCTACCCCTCCAAAGCCCCCCACCCCCTACATTCACACCTCCTTCACACTCACATACACGCATACACACACCCATTTCCACATGCATCCACGCAGGCATACATCCATTCACACACACATCCGCACACACTTTCATACCTACATGCAGACATGCATTCACATAACACATTATACATGCACTCACATCTCAATACATGCACTCACGCATTCAACACACAACACGCACCCGCATCCACGCACACACAAACATTCACACTTACCGTCACACACACACACAACACCCCCTACCCTGTTGGAGACCCGACTTACCTGTGTTCAGGGGGTCCTCCGGCAGGAGACGGGATGGGGGGCTGCTGTCACCAGCAGCGCCCGCCAGCAGAACACCGCCAGGCCATATTATGGGTCATAATACGGCTGGCGGTGGTCTACTGGCGGCAGCAGCTCCACCTTACCGCTATCTGCCGGCATGGCCACAGCCGGATTTCATTCTCCTGGCAGAAATCCGGCTGTGGTCATAATATGGCGGACAGCTGGTAGCTGCAGCGACGGTCTTTTGGCGGCTGTCTACGCGGCGGTAGGCGGTTTTTACCACCAGTCTCAAAATGAGGGCCTTAATCCAGCTTCATATTCTGTACAAGAAACATGACCCACACATGCCCAATGTTCATATCAAGGCACATATTCTTACGGGTGATGACAGTATGAGCAATATTGGAACAAAGCTTGGAGCTTTAAGTGCTGAACCTGTAAAGTTTCTAAAAGCATTTGCTGAAATAGAAGAAGAATCTGACTTTAAAGATATAGAAAAATACCTTGTGTATGTGTGGAAAATGAGTTCTGACTGCCACACATTTGACGATCTTCAGTACAGTACAGTGAGTTCATGAGATTAGTCCCGATAAGTGACCTTCCACCAATATCATATTCTCTGCATGGACACATTAAACGAGCATTCTACTTGATCAAAAGATGTGCAACTGTTTTGAATCATGCATATGTAGAGAAAGATCCGTGTGAATTTGGTTTGGAAGATATTGATAAGGTGCTAAAAACTACAAAATTACTGAAACCTCTACCCAGAGAAGTTACATGTAGGTGTACTTTCAAAACCTGCGCTACAAAAAGATGTCCTTGTCGATATGCTCTTCTAAAATGTTAAACATTCTGCAAATGTACCACAAGCGATTGCCAAAACAAATAAATAAAGCAAACTATAAAAATGTGCCTGCAACAGTAGTGTGAAGCATTATTTTTTCATAATCAGTTCATACACATTGGTGTATACATAAAATGATTTAAAAACATTATTATTTGTTTCATTTGTATATATGTTTCTTCCTCCTCTATCATAGCGACCATTTTGGAAAATGGTGGAAGGGTTGCTCTGAGGAGCTATTTCCAACTCTACAAGACTACTTGACCTCCAAAACCTATGTTTTTATACCAAAACAAAATATATAGGTCTCATGGTTGCTGATACATTACATCATCACTGAAACACATCCGCCATTTTTAAAAATATCATCCAGAAAAATTTGGCCTGGATCATCAATGTCTACCCAAGCTGAAATACTTCTCTAATGATTTAAAAACACAAATCAAAGGACAATATTTTTTTTACAAAGATATATCAAGAGGCCCAAGTATAACGGCTGCTTCGAAGCTAGTGTATGGTTTAAAATTTCTGGAGTCATTTGAGGTTTCACAGTTAAGAAATAGTCTCAAATGGAGCCGTGCATTTGAAAAAGCACATTTTTGTGTTTGAGTTTCAACAAAACTTTGGAGTAGTTCAAGTCACGGATTTTAGTAGATCAAGCACTTGCTTGGTAATTAACAGTAAAGGTAGATACCCGTGACTGCAGCTCAAATGGATACCACTCACTGTGCTCAGAAGATCCCAAGATCACTGATGTGGGTTGAGCCGAGCAGGGATATGTTTCTCCTGGAGGAAGATTACATAAAGTTTTTTTGGGGGGGAAAAAAGTTACTACAAATCTGAGGCATATCACATCCAAACCTTTCCCACTGCCAGCCAGAGTGAAAGACTTCTGATCTGCACTTGAAGAAACAGGTTGTACAGAATTAGAAACGCTATAATTTTTTTTTTACTTTCAACCCAGTCATGTGTTAAATATCTGTCATCAAATGAACAGTAGACTCAAAACAGTGATTTTGCCATGCTTCAGTGCTATGCACCGAAATTACATAGGTTATTGCAAGGCCCCCATCCACCTGGAAAATCAAAACCAACATAATTGGTATTTCCAGGTTAAATTTCCTTGCTCAGTATTTTGGATTTTACATTTGTCCATTAGATGAATGCAGCAAAATCTTTAGCAAATTTATTAAGAAATTAAAATATATCCACATTTTTGTTTATATCTTTGGGGCACATGGAGATATTGATGCAGCAGGTGCAACAATACATATCCCTGTATGTGTGGATAAGAACATACAATTTGTATTGGTGCACAAAAGGATCAAATAAGTACATTTGTTTGAACAACCGGACGCCACTTTTTTGTAAAGGCACTGGCAAGGATGCACAAACACCCAGTCAGTGAAAAGGTTAAAATTTCTATGATAGACGTAAAAAACAACAGAACTTTCATCTCATTCAAGATGGGCATATTCCTTCTTTTACTTTTTGAAAGCCTAGAATGCGTTGACTCTTTTGATATTGATGTCCTCATCAAGATCCAGGCAACATGCTTCGTACTTGACAAAAGCCTCAACTCATTGGGATAGGCACCTTGGATCTTTATGGTTACCGTTAATATGTGAAAAAAAACAAGGACATATATTCGTTAACTGTACTTGGAACTTCTCAGAATCCTCCGTGCCAACCATGCTTAGTAACCACCTGTTAGACTTTTCATCCTTGGCGTGGTCTCCCTTAACTTTTTGCCTCTGTTCCCCAGGTTGTTGATGTGTGCTGGACTCTGATTTTACTGTTTTTGTTACTCTGGGCACTTTACCACTGCTAACCAGTGCTAAAGTGCAAGTGTTCCTGTTTAAAATGTGTACGTAATTGGATCTCCATGATTGGCATATTTGTTTTACTGTTAAGTTCCTAGTAAAGTGCACTAGAGGTGCCCAGGGCCTGTAAATCAAATGTTACTAGTAGGCCTGCAGCACTGGTTGTGCCGCCCACACAAGTAACCCTGTAATCATGTCTCAGACCTGCCACTGCAGTGTCTGTGTGTGTATTTTTACACTGTAAATTCGACTTGGCAAGTGTACCCACTTGCCAGGCCTAAACCTTCCCTTTTCTTACATGTAAGGCACCCCTAAGGTAGGCCCTAGGTAGCCCCAAGGGCAGGGTGCAGTGTATGGATAAGGTAGGACATACAGTAATGTGGTTTATATGTCCTGACAGTGAAATACTGCCAACTTCGTTTTTTACTGTTGCAAGGCCTGTCTCTCTCATAGGATAATATGGGGGCTACCTTTAAATATGATTAAAGTGAAGATTCCCCTAGAGAGTAGATGGACATGTGGAGTTTGGGGTCCCTGAACACACAATTTAAAAATACATCTTTTAGTAAAGTTGATTTTAAGATTGTGCGTTTGAAAATGCCACTTTTAGAAAGTGAGCATTTTCTTGCTTAAACCATTCTGTGACTATGCCTTGTTTGTGGATTCCCTGTCTGGGTCAGTTTGACAGTTGGGTTGTTTTTCACCTCGCACTAGACAGTGACACAAAGGGAGCTGGGGTGTAACCTGCATTTCCTGATTAGCCATCTCTGCTAGGAGGGAGAGGTGGAGTGGTCACTCTCATCTGAAAGGACTGTGCCTGCCTCTGACAATGCAGACTCCAACCCCCTGGTGTGTGTCTGAGGCCTTGCCTGGGCAAGGCAGGATTTCACAAGTAGGTGTGAGTCCCCTTTGAAGAAAGGTGACTTCAAAGACTAAAATGGGTTTAAGAAGGGCACCCAAACCTACAGACTTTAGAAACACTTCTGGAACCAAGTGAACCTCTGCCTGGAGAAGAGCTGATAGCTGAGGAAGAAGTGCTGCCCTGCCTGTGACTGTGCATTGTGGAGCTTTCCTGCAGTGCTGCTTCTGCCAGAGTAAGAGGGCAAAGACTGGACTTTGTGTGCCTTTCCATCTTGTGAAGAAATCTCCAAGGGCTTGAGTTAGAGCTTGCCTCCTGTTGTTTGAAGTCTCAGGGACAGCAAAGACTTCTCTCTGCCAGCACCTGGAGTCTCTGGAGAGACTCCTGCTCTGACAAATGGTGCCCTATCCAGTCCCTGGGCCCTTGAAAGGAAAGCTGGTGGAAATCCAAGGAAATCGACTTCGGACGACTCCGGACCGACGCCGCTGCTGAATCCGGTGACGCCGCCTGCACCCGACGCCGTGACCTTCGCTGGAACGCGACGCTCTTCGCAGGCCTGGCGCCGCTGCAGCCCCACTGAAGTACGCGACTCCGTGGAAGTCACCGCACCACGTCGTGACCGACGCCGCTCGAAGTGCGTGGATTCAACGTTTCGCACAGACGCCGCGATCCCCGACTTCGTGCATCGGCTTGTTTTCACTCTTCACCAAAGGTACTGTACTTGGGGGTCTACACGACTCCGTGTCCGGCGCCGCTGGTGTCGGCTTGTTGGGAACGACCCCGTCATGACGCCGTGTTAACATCTCATCGAAGCATTTTTGTTTCTAAACGCTATTTTTGAGTTTAATCTTTAAAAATTCATAACTTGACTTGTGTATGTCGGATTTTTGTCGTTTTGGTCTTGTTTTGTTTAGATAAATATTTCATATTTTTCTAAACTGGTGTTGTGTCATTTTGTAGTGTTTTTCATTAAGTTACTGTGTGTGTTGGTACAAATACTTTACACCTAGCACTCTGAAGTTAAGCCTACTGCTCTGCCAAGCTACCAAGAGGGTAAGCAGGGGTTAGCTGAGGGTGATTCTCTTTTACCCTGACTAGAGTAGTGGGTCCTTGCTTGAACAGGGGGTAACCTGACTGTCAACCAAAGACCCCATTTCTAACACCACCAATAAAGAAATGGTAATTTTTCTCTACCCAGAAAGTGCCTATAGCAATACCAACACCTACATACATATACACAGATCGTAGAAAAATTGTATTGTTTCCTGACACAGTGCCTTTGAAAGGATGATATTCCACACAAAACACTTTATGTAGCGGTTGGTACAGCCCCAATCTTTTGCTGCTAGCATATGATAGGTAATAGTTCCTGTTGGACTTGAGTCTTTCTGCATGGCCATCCCCAAACGTTTTGCCTTCACTCCTCCCTTTTTGATGAATTAGCTTTTGTTGGCCTTAGGACTCTGCATAGCTTACCACTACTAACCAGTGTTAATGTGCTTGTGCTCTTTCCCTAAAACATGGTAACATTGGCTTATATTCAATTGGCATATTTAATTTACTTGTAAGTCTATGGTAAAGTGGCACTACATGTGCCCAGGGTCCGTAAATGAAATACTACCAGTGGGTCTGCAACATTGGTTGTGCCCTCCACTTAAAAAGTACTTTAAACATGTCTCAGACCTGCCATTGCAGAGCCTGTGTGTGCAGTTTAAAACTGCCATTTCGATCTGGCCACATAAATCTTTTGTCAGGTCCAAACCTTCCTTTTTAATATACATGTCACCCCTGAGGTACGCCCTAGACAGCTCAGAGGGCAGGGTGCATTGTATTAAAAAAGCAGTGCATGTACTCTTACTTTTTTCATGCCCTGGTACTAAAAAGCTTTAAAACTGATTTTCACTATTGCAAGGCCTGTCTCTCCCCCAGGATAGTATTGGAGTTACCTTGTTATAGTTTATAAGTGTAATTTCCAAAAGGGATGGGAAACTAGATTATGTTTGGTATCTCTGGAATCACAATTTAAAATCCTAACTTGTGATGAAGTGAAATGTTAAAATACAATTTTTAAAATACCACTTTCAGAAAGTTGCCATTTTCCTACCTTAGCCATTTTGGGCCTGATTTAGATCTTGGTTGAGGGGAATACTCTATCACAAACATGAAGGATATCCCGTCCACCGTATTACGGTCCCATTATACCCTATGTGGATCGAACACTGCAGACACGATATCCATCCAGTCCATCCACTGAGGACTAAATCTGGCCCTTAGTGTCTGTAGCCTGCCTTTGGTCACATAACTGGGTGTATCTGACATTTGGAAATTTGTGTATTTCTCCTAAACAGCCACACATACTAGGGGGAGCTTAGGTGTGTCTGGATGGGAGGGAGGACCTGGCCACAGCCCCACTTGTTCTTGAATAGACTGTGTCCTGCCTTCTCACAAAGGGCTACATACTCCCCTAGTTAGTCTGGTGCCAGAACATGGACGGCCTGGGAAACCTGTAGAAGCTTCTCCACTACTTCAAAGGAACAACTGGGTATGATTACTGGACCTCAGACCCCAACTCTTTCGTTCACTTTTGGATCTGTAAATACTCCACCAGGAAGAAGGACAGCTGTGCTGCTACAAGGACTGCCACTCTTCTGGAGCGCAGCTCTAAAGGCATTGTTGCCCTGCTGTGCCAACCTGCTGCATGGTGCACTCTTGAACCCAGGAACCCAAAGTGATTTTATGGGCTCGTCTGCTGGCCTCCTGATCTGAGCCTCCAAGACATAAAAGTCTCCCCAACCAGCTCCTGGACCCAGCTGCAGCAAGGTTCCTGACCCCCAAGTTGTGTCCATCAGGACCTAGACCCTCGGTTTGACTCATTAAGCATAAATCAACATTTGGGCTCTTTGCAACCATGAGTGAGCCCATTCACTCTGAGACTGTGCTGCGCTCGCCACTTCCAGCTCATATCATCACACTGTAGCATCGACCGCTCGTGGGGGACCATCAACATGAAGCTTCAGGCTGCCTGCTCTTCGCGCCTTGAGGACAGCCTCCAGCCACACTCTCCTTGTTCCTCATGGCCCTCTGCAACACAAACAGGATTTTAGGCACAAAATGTGAGAAGGTACAGCTCCGGCAGGCCTAATCTGGGACTATGTTCAACCTGCACTCCATCGTGGTCCACCTGAACTTTTGACTTTGACCTGGTGGAGTGGGACCAGATTGCTGTGGTTGGTGCTTTGTGCTTCTGGGTGCTATTTTTCACTTTATTCTTTAAAAGTTATATATCTCTGGCTCTACTGATTGGAGTTTTGTTGTTTTGGTCTTGCCTTGTTTATTGAGCTGTACTCAATTTTTCTAACCTAGTGTAGGATGTGAGGTGTTTTCAGTTTTTTACTGTTTGAAGTGTTGCACAAATATTTCACACATTGCCTCTAAGTTAAGCCCGACTGCTTTAGACCAAGTTAGCAGGTAGTGAGCACAGGTTACTTGGAGGTTTGCCTGTGCCTTATCCTGGCAATGAGTGTGGTTGCTGCTTTACCCAGTCTCACACCCCAGTCAACCAGTAACCCAATTTCTCACAGCTCTGTTCTCATTCAAATCGTTTGAAACAGAGGCTCACATTAGACTCTGGGTCTCCCCTGTTGAAGATGACATCTCAAAGATAGAGAGCTAAGTGAACTAGGCATACCTGATTGCTCATTGGTAGGGTTGTACAGTAAGTTAGAAATTTGTATGGCTGAGCAAAACAACTGTTCTGTTTGTTTTTTTCTTCTGCATAGAGTTTTGAGATAATGGCTGCCACAAAGCACCATTCCATATCATAATCTTTATCACATTTTTGATGAAAAAAATAATATAAGGCTAACCATAAGCACCTTTTTAGGTAAAGCTCCAGTTCATCTGAAATTGTATTTATTCTTTGCACAGTGGACATTCAGAACCACATTAGACAGATACGAAAGAAGAACAGCTAGCTTTATGTGTTTCAGACCCACTCCAAATACAGGAGTACTCTGGGAGAAAGTCCCTTCTTCAGGCATGAATCTCTAACATGGGTGAATCCAATAAGTATTGCAATGCGCTTTCTTGACCAGACCCAATGGGACATGTGAGACTATTTTTGAGGGGACTTTGGCTTATTGTTGGAAACTTGACTCCTGTGAAGCTTAACATAGTCTTGCAGCAGGAGTGTCTATTGCCCAATCCGTTTAATCCTAGATTTCTGTAGTGCTATGGAACTTTGTTCCAGTTTTGGGGACAAACCACAACTCAAACAAAGAAGACTGTTCTACACAGAATAACTTTATTTCCAGAGGAAGCAAGGGAGCTGAGCTGTACTCTATTGACTGGTTTCACAGGAGTCAATCTTGTAGGAAAGCAGCATGGCAAAACTGCAGCAATTCATAGAGAAACAGTGTGTTTCAAGATATCTGACTTTGGTAAACCCTGCAAGGGTCTATGGACTCTCTTGTCGGGTTATCTCCTAGTGAAAATTCTTGGTACATTACTGCTGTCTAGTGGCTATTTTCTAACATTTTTTGGGATTCTATTGAGTTCTTTAGCCTTGATTATTGAATTAGATGGGTGCAATAAATATCCCCTTTAATAAGTTTAATCCTTGAGAATGAGGCATAATTTGCACATTTTGGTGCTTTCTGTGCCAAATGTGCATGCCCAGGAACTTACAGACCCTTTTCCCATTATATTTCTAGCTAACGTTATGTCATCTGTTATGTTAAATGCCAATAATGGGGTGATTTTCTATAGAGGCATTCCAAGTCACACCAAATAAGCAACAAGAACGAAGCCCACATCACTCAGGATGTCACTTGGAATACTTTATCATCAGAGGAAGGAAAAACAAAACTTGTTTTAAACTGCTCTGACAGGTGTGATCCAGCCTTTTATATGTAACCTACGGTCTATTCTTGGTATTAATAAATTACCCTGAACAAATTGTGAAAAAGAATGAGAGGTATTATCCTAGGTTCATCAAAATAATACTGAGGGTACAGCATAAAGATTGAAATACCACACCCTCCCTTTCCTGTCTTTAACCATGAGTTGACAGTCACTAAGGTGACGTTATATGACCACACCAGCAACGTAATCCTCTTTAGGTGTAAATCTTTGGCAACCAGTTTACAGTTATGGACTCTGAAATGTGTATTACATGGCAAGATCCCAATATAAAATACACAAGAACTACTAAACTCTATTTATTGATTCATTTTTTTGTAATTTGCCAACTTGCACCAGCAGGCCACTTCGCAGCACTGACATGATTAGTCGATAGATTTATTTGGGCATCATCTCTGCCGATGGGAGAACAGAATCAGTGTCAAAAGGATCTATGTATTCATCTCTGAGAGGTAGATGCTGCATGAGGTCCAACCATTGCACCTTGTGATAGGGTGATGGACTTGATCTCCTTTGTGTGGCTTTCCCCCAACTGTCTGCCTTCTATCCCCCTGACCACATTTTTACTGGCCTTAGGACTGCGCACTTTACTGCTGATAACAAGTGCTAAAGTGCTGGTGCTCTCTTGTTTAAACATGATAAAATTAGCTTACACCCAAATGGGATAATGAATTTACCTGTAAGTCCCTAGTAAAGTGATACTACATGTACACAGGTCTGTAAATTAATAGCTACTAGTGGGCCTGTGCACCTATTGTGCCACCCACATAAGGAGCTCATTAAACATATTCCAGGCCTTCCACTGCAGCCTATATGTGCAGTTTTGAACTGCCATTTATACCTTGCAAGATAAAACTCTTGTGAGTCCCAAACACCCCTTTTTAAAACATACACGTCACCTATGGGAACGTCCTACATAGCCCAGAGGGCAGGGTGCTGTGTATTTAAAACATTGCCCATGTACCTTTACGTTTTACATGCCCTGGTAGTGAAAAGCTCCTAAATTTGTTTTACACTACTGTGAGGCCTACCTCTCCATAGGATGACATTAGGTTCCCTTATTACATCTAATAAGTGGTGACTTTCAATTGGGAACAGATAGGGATAATGAGTTTGGTGTCTATTGAAATGTAATTTAAACCCCAATTTAATGGTAAAGTCAGATTTTAAGTATCAAATCCGGAAAATGTCACTTTTAGTAAGTTGACATTTTCTTGTCCTAAGTATTTGGTGCCTGTATCCTGGGTCATGTGACGAGGTGGTCTTTATGTATTGCTCCCAGACAGTATGACGAAAGAGAATAGGCATTGGCAGGATGGTCCATCTCTGACGATAAGGGGGGAGGAGCTGTCACCTACCGCACTTGCACATAAGAAAAGCTATTCTTGAGCACACACACAAAGAGTCTGACACTACTCCTTTGTGATCCCAAGATAAGCTAGGACTGGGGCTGGGGCAGGGAGGTAGAAACCTCCAGAACCATCTTCTACTTCAAAGTGGGTACCACGTATAAATATTGGACCCTCAGACCCAACTCATCAGTACACCTCTGGAACTATGGAAGACTTAGAATTACTGTGGTGCCACTCTGCAAGAAGGACTGCTACTCTGCTGCCCTGCTGCCTGAGTGGGAAGGACTGGAACTTCATCTTGAACCCAGGACCATCAGAATGTCTCCAAGGGCTAATTGTCTGGCTTTCTGATCAAACATTCAGGGGCAGAAAGGCTCCAACTACCTTGAACCTAGCACCATAAATCTGGCTTTGTGAGTCTACCCTCCAAGTGGTCCCACCCCAGTCCTGGACAGTTGGAAGTGGACCTGCGGGATCTCTGCCAGCCCAGCTCTGGTCCTGTGAGCAGAAATGACACAGCTCAATGCGTCCCATCACAGCCACATCAGAACCGTCATATCCATGACAAAGAACATCGCATCACAGCCCACAGCTTCCTATGAACCACCACTGCCTGATGCATTCTCGATGCAGGCCTTCGCTTCGCAAGCCCCTCATCAACAGCATCCTTGGCAGTGGCACAGAAACTTGCATCACAACCCTGCAGCTTCTTCAGAACTGCTGCTAAGCCATACATCCTAGACACTGAACTTCTCATCACAAGCCCATCATCAGCATTATCATCAATGGTGATGCAGTACTGCGCATTGCAGCCCCACAGTTTCTCTGAACTGTCGCTCCATGACGCATCCTTGACAAGGGTCTTGCAATGCTCTGCACACCAGGATGTAAGGTACTTTGTTCAGTGCGCCTAACTTGGTCCCTGTATCTGGCCCATGCTCCATTGCTGTCGGTGGTAACATGTGACTTTGTTCCAGTCCGGTGTGACCAGATAACCACAGTTAGAGCTTTGTGCTTTTAGGCAATATTTTGACTTACAACTTTGAAATTTCATATCTTCAGATCTACTGATTGGATTTTTGTCATTTAGGTCTCAAACAAATTTATGACATTTTACTCTATTTTTCTAAATTGGTGTGGGAATTTTCTTGCATTGTGTTGTCACTTAATTACTGTTGGAGGTGCTGCACAAATACTTCATACATTGCCTCTAAATTAGGTATGGCTGCTTTTGTGCCAAGCTGCCAGGGGCTTAAGCACATGTTAATTTGGGATTTGATTTTGTTTCACCCTGACGAGAATTGTGGTTGCTGTTTGAGTAGAGTTTCACCCTGCTCAACAGGTAACCCAGTTGCCAACACAGCGTAACTCCTAAAAGAAGGAGGAATTCACAATAGCTCCACTTTTTATGTGTCAGGTGTCCCTTGGGTGTTTGGTGAATTCCATATCCATATTAAGTATATGCAATCAAAAGAAAGAGGAAGCTTTTGACCAGCTTGGGTACCACATAAAAGGGGTGGTTATGGGACATGCAATTAATTATTGTGACATTAATAACTGGGCCTACAAAACCTTGCAATTCAGTTTAGACATGTCAAGAAGGACCTAACTCATGATGGAAAATATTTGGAACTCGATATGCTTCGCCTTTGAAAGGGATGCCCTAACATCACCAAATAAGATTTACCATTCTATTCTTTTTTTTCTGAAACAACTTTGTAACAAACCCGATTGGGAGTATAAAACATTGCAACCAAAGGAAGACATGCATCTTATTTTTGATAACTTCCATCAACAGAAAGAACAAACTAATAAATATTTTTATGGAATGTGAAATGCTTCCTACGAAAAAAAAATCCAGGTGGTAATTGCGCTCATGGACCCTTTCTCCTATTAGGTGAACAGCAAGAAAATTGTCAAGTGATGTCAGTTCTGCTAATGATAATCCGGTTTTGACTTGGGCACCCTCAATGTGAGGATGTAACTAACAGTTTTCTTGTTGAGAAGAGATGCCAACGCAATCTCTTGATTGTGGTTGCCACTCCACTGATGATCCAATATTGATGTTCCTCATTGCCTGGACTTGTTCAAATTATTAAATGCCGGGTGGCATTCATCTGCCCCTGTGCCTTGTTCTATGAATTGGAATAGAGTGAAGGGATGGGAGCCAGCCTATCGGACCTCCATGGCCAACGATGTATATGAAGGAGCAGGTAAGCCGGCACACTCAAGCAGAAGGCAGGTCATATTATATCCCACGTTGCTATCATCTTTTTCAGCCACCTCTTGGCCCTTGGGCAAGGTGAGGGTGTGAGGTGGTCATTTGTTTCTCATTGTCAGGCAAATCAAGAATGGAAGCAAGTACTTTCTACATCCTGCTTCCTTGGCAAGGGAACAGAGGTTGTTAAAAACCCTTTTCACCCTTAGCCAAGGTGGAACACTACCCCCGTTCCAGAAAGGTGGGGAAAGGAATTATTAAAGAAAAACTAACACTATCAAGGCCGGTGTAGATGCCTCCAATGCCCCCCTCTTTGGTCAGGATGTGGTATATCAAACAATCTACTACATCACCAATTAAAAATATATTGGCAAAACAAGTTAGTCTGACATGCAATTAAGTTATGCACCAGGTATATTGCACTTACCAAAGTTGTAGCCTGGAAGAGGGACACACAAAAGAGACTACAAGGTCAGGGTAGCACAAGGCTGCACATATGGCAGCTGCACATGTCAGGAAGGTGGCCCGAATGGGCAGCAGGGAGTGGGCTCAAGATAGAGGTGCAGGGACATGTCAGCACACAGGGGTTATTAGGGGTCTGGGTAAAAAAGAGGGGGTGTATGGGACCAGAGGCGCATAGAGGAGACATGTGAGCACTCAGTAGGTTGCAGCGGGACTGAGAGAAAGATTTTTCTGTGACAAGGTACAGTGGCATATAGTTGGCTTGTAGGGAGACACAGCGAGTCTGCAGGGGAAGGTTACAAACAGGGCTGCAGTGACGATGGGTCACACATAGGGTCTGAAGGGAAGTGGTCAACACAAGAAAGGCTGCAGTAGGAAAGCAGGACAAGGAACCACACTGAACCAAAGGGGGAGGAGCACTCTGGTATCTGCAGTTTTCAATGGTGGGCTACCATCATACAATTTACAAGAACTAGTAAATCTATTTGTTTGTAATTTGCCAACTTGGCAAGACTGTCACTTTGAAGACTTATGTGACTAGTCCATAGATTTATTTGCACATCATCACCACAGGGAAGGGCTGAATCAGTGACAAAAGGATCTATGTATTAGTCTACTCGTCGATTGTATTATATGTAGGCCAACCATTAGACCGGGTGCACAGTCCCTTCTTAGAGGACAGTGAATGGACAATCCTGCGTGTAATATGTATGAGGGATTCATTGTGTTTGTAGTGAACTCTATGCCCATAGGAATTAAATACTTAGTCATAAGAGAGAGAAAGCTGTTGACTAACGTAGCAAACACATAAATTGGACTATTATGGGGCATACGAATAATTGTTCTGGTGTTAGTAATGATTCTTAGCATCTTCTCAGTCAGATTAGACCTGCCAAGAATGACAAATCATTTGAATGGAAATCTTTTGAGGTCAATATAATTCACCTTTCAAAGGGATGTCCATTAACAAATAAACATGCACATATTTGGCATTCCTTTCTTAATGCTTTAATGCAACCTACAGTCGGCTCTGACGACATACTTGTTTTTTTCCAATCGTAATAAGACCAAACAACGGAAGAAATTCATCTTATTTTCAATAACTTGCAGTGCGCACAGGCTAAGGAATGTCTTATTAAAATGTGAAATGGTTCTTATTTAAGAACCTCCTGATGGCAGAAGCACTCACGACCCCTTCAATGCTAAGGAAAAGGCAAAAAAATGCCAAGTGCCTTTAAATTTGCTAGAGCAAATCTGGGTTTTGCGTCTGGCCCCCTGTGTATGAACATAAAAATAGCAGTTTTCCTGTATAAGAGGGCGACCAACAAAACCACTTCATCGTGAGTGGCACTCCACCGATACCAAAGCTAGCTAATGGGGTGAAGTCTATAAATTCACAGTTTAAATGGTTGGGACAGACCAGGGACCTCTATATGTATTACTGTTTATAGGCAATTTTAAAGTTTCCAGCTGCCAGTGCCAACATAAATAAATAAATGCCTGGTGCCATTCACATGCCCCTCTCTTCTGAATGGGAAATGTTCAGGAGGGAGTGCTAGGCACATAGAGTGGAGATGGATGCACACAGAGAGTCGTTAAGGGACATAGGGTTACAATGAGTGACTAAAGCGGGAGTGGGGGGGGCACAGTAGGCTGTATATCATTTTAGGGGGCACACAGCGAAGCCGTATTGTGTCTCTTTTAAAGCTCACATTCCCACTCAAGCTCACAGTCCTACCGGCTCTACAAACTATCCACGCAACTGCTTTCTGATTCTCTCCTTGTACAAAAAGGACCCAGACTTTTGGGAAAAACACCTCTCGGCACTTTACAACTGCATACTCGCCACTAATGCCATTTCACAAGCATGGAGAGGCTCAGTCATCACCCCTATCTTCAAAGGAGGCATGGCTAACGACCCAGCAAACTACAGACTGATTGCACTTTTAGATGTCGAGTCCAAAATCTTTGCAGGGATTCTCTTAGAGGAGCTAAAAATGTGGGCTGCTGCCAATAATTTGATCCCGTTCAACCAAACCATGTTCTCTAAAGGGGTAGGCACAACTGCCAATCTTATGGCTGTTGCACTACTATTCGAACAATGTCAGTGCACCAAGAAATCCCTCTTCCTTTCCTTCATAGACTATAAAGCAACGTTTAATTGAGTAGACAGAGGTAAATTATGGTCTAAGTTTGCGAAATGGGGCATTCCGGCCCACCTGTTGAAAGCAATAGCGCTTCTCCACACATATACTTGGGTGAGGGTTAAAGTGGATGATGAGATGCACCTCTCCAGGAAAATTCCTACCTCTCATGGACTGTGGCAAGGATGCGTACTTGCACCTTTTCTTTTCAGTCTTTTTTTGGCCAATTTACTGGCGGGACTGGACAAGGTGAACTTGCACCCATCAAGGTTGGGGCAAACTGCTATAGCATGCTCGATGTACACCGATGATCTTATTCTTTTTACGAATACCAGAATAGGTCTGCAAAGGCTACTCAACTCAACAGATGAATTTTCAGAAGGAAATGCTCTTCTGATTAACCTGGGCAAATCAAAAATCATGCCCTTTAGGATGACCGCACGCCCGTGGTACCAGTGATACTTGGCCTACAACAAAATTGAAACAGTGCGCAAATATAAATACATAGGGGTTCTTCTTGACTACAAAGGCTCCTTTAAGCCCGACCTGGAATGACTAAGCCAGAAATCCATCTTGCTCACATTTGCATTTAACTGTGTTACAAAAGCAACTGGCTCTTCAACGTACCTGCCACTATTAGTTGTCATCCCAGTCAAATTACTTCCAACAATCACTTATGGCAGCAAAGCTTTGAGGGGCAGAGGTGAAGAACACTAGGACAAAATGATCATCAAGCTTTTAAAGAGGCTGTTCAGCTTACCAAATCATGCTTCACCAGCCCAGGTCCGTCTAGAATTTGGCCTGGTTAGATAGTCTCTAGCAAGGAAAGGGGCATTTATTAACCTAAGCTACAAACTGAAGGCAGCAAGGGAAGGCTCTTTAAGTTTCCTTATCCGGGCCGAAATGGCTGCAGACCCCAACTCTCCTTTTCATATTTATCTCAAGGCCACTCTGATGGCATTGGACCAGGTAGACCAACTGCCTCAACTCAGTTCACTCCAGATCGTCAAGCGTGTGACAAAAGCAAGAGTCAAGTCTCTCTCACAGTAACTGGACAAAGATGTCTGTTAGACCTGACAGCGTTAGGGTGGTCACCCCTAACTTTTTGCCTGCCTCCATCCACTTTTTAGATACTGTTTTTGTTGGTTTTAAGACTCAGCGCACTTTACCACTGCTAACCAGTGCTAAAGTGCATATTTTCTCTCCCTTTAAAAATAGTAACATTGGGTCATGCCCAATTGGATTATTTAATTTACTTATAAGTCCCTAGCAAAGTGCACTATATGTGCCCAGGGCCTATAGATTAAATCCTACTAGTTGGCCTGCAGCACTGATTGTGCCACCCACTTAAGTAGCTCCTTAACCTTGTCTCAGACCTGCCATTGCAAGGCCTGTTTGTGCAGTTTCACTGCCAATTCGACTTGGCATTTAAAAGTACTTGCCAAGCCTAAAACTCCCCTTTTTCTACATATAAGTCACCCCTAAGGTATGCCCTAGGTAACCCACCGGGAAGGGTGCTGTGTAGGCAAAAGGCATGACATGTACCTGTGTAGTTTACATGTCGTGGAATTGTAAAATGCCTAAATTAGTTTTTACACTGTTGTGAGGCCTGCTCCCTTCATAGGCGAACATTGGGGCTAGCCCTCTTATATTGTTTGAGTGGTAGCTGCTGAACTGAAAGGAGTAGGAAGGTCATATTTAGTATCCAAGAATGGTGATACAAAATCATGCTGACTGGTGAAGTTCGATTTAATATTACTATTTTTGAAATACCACTTTTAGAAAGTAAGCATTTCTCTGCACTTAAATCCTTCTGTGCCTTACAAGCCACGTCTGTCTGGGTTTAGTTGACAGTTCCCTTGTGCATTCACTCAGACACACCCCAAACACAGGATACTCAGCTTCACTTGCATACATCTGCATTTTGAGTGGGTCTTCATGGGCTTGGAGGGTAAAGGGCCTGACACTTGCATGTCAAAGGACAGTAGCCTGCCCTTACACAAAGGACTGCCACACCACCTACAGGGACCCTGGCAGACAGGATTGAACTGAAAGGGGACCTTGTGCACTTCCAAGCCACTCTGTGAAGTCTCCCTCACTTCAAAGGCACATTTGGGTATTTAAACAGGGCCTCTGCCCCTACCATCTCAGACACTTCCTGGAGAAGAGAACCTGAACCAAAACCTGAATCATGCCAAAAGGGCCTGCCTGGCTGCCCGAATGACTCACATGTCTGCTTTCTGTGAAGGACTGCTGTCCTGCTGTTGCCCTGCTGTCTTGCTGCTCTCTGGCTGTGTTGTGTTGAGAAGTGTTCTCCAAGGGCTTGGATAGAGCTTGCCTCATGTTCCCTGAAGTCTCAGGACCAAAAAGACTTCATGTCTACAAGAAGGACTCCTTGTGTGGCAAAAATCGACACAGAGCCTGCCAGAAACAATCCACAGCCTGCACCACGGTGAAAAATTCACCACACTCCGAACCGGAATCGCAACAAGAAGATCGATGCAGCGCCAGCGTAGCGAAAGGAAATTCGATGCACGGCCCACTGGATCTACGCACAGCTGATCCAGAACGATGCAGCCTAACTTCCAGAGAGTAATCGACACACCACCTGCCGTGCGGTAGACATTTCCATGCAACCCCCACCGGATCGACGTGGGCCCTGTGACTTTGTCCTGTCAGCGCCGGAAATCCACGCAATGTCCCCGGGCATCTGAAAACCCCGCAGCCCGAAGAGGATCCACGACCGATCACTGAAAATCTACGCACAGCTGTCCCTGCATGAAAACTAAACAACGCACCGCCGTGTGCAGTACGAGAAATTGATGCACACCCCCTTTGTTTCCACGCATCTCCTCCTCTGCGGTTCTTTGCTGAGATTTTGCACACAAACCAGGTACTTTGTGCTTGAAAGAGACATGTATTGCTTTTTAAAGACTAAATACACTTTATATCCCTTTTACAGTGATATCTCAACATGTACTTATTGCATGTTTATGGTTTTGACCTGCATCTTATCAGATAAATATTATATATTTTTCTAAACACTGTGTGGTGTATTTTTGTGGTGCTATACTGTGTTATTGCATGATTTATTGCACAAATACTTTACACATTGCCTTCTAAGTTACGCCTTACTGCTCAGTGCCAAGCTACCAGAGGGTGGGCACAGGATAATTTGGATTGTGTGTGGCTTACCCTCACTAGAGTGAGGGTCCTTGCTTGGACAGGGGGTAACCTGAATGCCAACCAAATACCCCATTTCTAACACTGTCTTATTGAAACAAAGCCATGCCTGGCTCATCTTGTCATCATACGATACTCCTGCCCTACAATTCTACCTGGGGGCAGCAGTCAACCCACGGACTAAAGCAGCTTTTATGAAATACCAAATGGGCTGCCTTCCATCATACGCCCATCTCCCCAGGTGGACGCAAGGTAATATGAAGAGCACCTGTCGACTCTGCAGGCTGGCTCAGGAAACACTGGTCCACCAGATATGTCTCTGCAAAACACTACAATGGACTGTAAAAAGCTTCTACAACCAGTTTGGCTTCAAAAAGGGCTGTGCAGGTGCAGACCAGCGATTCTGGCTGGATTAAAAAGGGACGGTGTGCAGTTCAGCTGCAGGCTGGTAAAATTCCTGGACAAACTAGGACGTCAACTCCAAGAGACTGAAAGAGGAGGACAAGTGCGCACAAGAAGTCAGCAAGCAACTCTGTAATTCTCCACAATCCAGCTGAATATTTTAACTCAAAAATGATCCTTGCTCTGTATTTTATGATTTCTTTTTAGCCACATCCCAATTGAGTAATGGTTTTAAGTAACTGAACAAATTGCTAAATAAATTACAAATTACAAATTGTGTCTCTTTTATATTTATATAATAAGTACAGATACAATAGAACTCATTGTTTTATTCATTGTGCTGATATGAAATGTTAAATTATTACAGATGTGTAACTTTCCCTTTTACCTCAAATAGACTATTCTAACAGGCGAATAACACATAAAACTGCATGCAGCAGCAAACACAACATAAATACAAATCAATACAACACAAAGCACACTGTACAAACAAGAAGAAGTCAAACTACATAGCAATACAAATATATAGTAACTCTGCAATGCAACACATCACAACTGAACAGCATTACAATACAAAATGTCACAAAATATAAACATCTCAATGCAACATCACAACACCACAAATTATTGCATCACAATACAACATTGCAAGGACACAATAGCTGGGTAATTATTACATGTCTGCTGTAGCATGTCACACAGTGGTGCCGGACCAATTTTCAGAGTGTGAGAGCTGCCATCAATGTCACATTACAGATGACATAGGATGGTGAAAAATCTGTGTGTCTCACATAGAACAAGTGAAGCAAATGAGCCACATCTATTCAATGGGAGAGTGGTAAGGGGGAGTTACATGTGTACAGCTCAGGCATTTTGGAGTTCACAGTACCCAATATATTGCTAAAGCCTTGTGTGGTAGCAGATAGTCAATTAAGATTGCACAATTTCCTTTACATTTGCACAGACATACAGGCCCGTATTTATACTTTTTTTGCGCCGCATTTGTGTCGTTTTTTGACGCAAAAACGGCGCAAACTTGCAAAATGCCATTGTATTTTGTAGGTTTGCGCCGTTTTGCGTCAAAAAGCGGCGCAAATGCGGCGCTAAAAAAAGTATAAATACGGGCCACAGTTTTACTGATAAGACCATATTGCGCACGACTGATGCTTGGAAAACAGGTTATAATGAATATCATTTGCACATCCCCAAGTAAAGTTTGTGATGTGTTTGGATACTATTAAAAATCTGTTCCATCACACTTCAGAATTACGAATCTGCATCATTTATGCTTCCCTTGCTACTGATGCATTTTTAGATATGTTTACAGTCCATTAACACGCATTTAAAGTTTGTTGTGTGTTAGGAAAAATGCTATCCTACAGACTTCTCTAGCACACTCCCTCCTTCACTTTACTAAGATTGTCAGATAGTTCAATATACAACCTCCACTCACTTTGCAGTCTGGAAAAGAAAAAAAGTAAACACCAATATCCTTTTAAAAGGATAAGCAACACTTTGACAAAAGACAGCCTGACATTTGAACCCTGCTTTTGAACGTATTGCAAATGGGTCTTTAAATACAGCTCTATTGCACATTCACCTTCTTAAACTACATCATTCTTGTTCTAGGGGAGCTGCAGCACCTCTACCTCCAGCACCTACGACTTCAAATGATGGAAGTGTATTTAGGATCCACAAATTACACATACAAATCTTGACCTCTGATTTAATTGGAAGTGATGTGTGTAGATACATCTTCCCTCTCTTCATTCATTTCCTCTTGTGTCGTAGGGCAATGTCCATAAGAGACCATAAAGCAACTACGAATTGGAATTCTTGAAAATTCCAGCTAGTGCTCACCCATGGGCTCATCTTTAGATTCAGCTACCATTTAAGTCCTCATAATCTCCTGCTTTCTTGGACACAGAAAAGATTTCCATTTATTTTTGCCCCCTTCAAATCTAGAATGTGCAGTACAAACAATATCCATATACCTGGCAATGTTACATAAAATACCTTAATTGGATACTTTTCGGCTTACGAACACAAGTACAATATGAAGACTCAGGGGAATATTTATACTTTTTGATGCAAAACTGCACTAATGCAGTTTTGCATCAAAAAGTTTAGCACTGGCTTGCTCCAGTCCTGTGCGCCATCCGGGTGCCATATTTATGGAATGGCGCAAGCTGGCGCAAAGGGTGGGCTAGCGTAAAAAAAACTGACATTAGCCGAGTGGGGTTGGCGGTATGGGAGAAGGGGGTTTTGCACCAAAAAAGGATGTTAGGCTGGTTAGAGGCAAAAAAATTCATTAACCAGCCTAGCGTAATTTTCTAACGCAAAACCATCCATACCACATGACTCCTGTCTTTTCTAAGACAGGAGTCATGCCCATCACCCCAATGGCCAGCACAGGGGACCAGTATCTCTTGGGCATGGCCATTGCACCATGTGCCATGCAGGGGGCCCCAAGTTGAGTCCCCAGTGGCACTTTATTTATTTTTTTAAAATACTTACCAAAACTTACCCTACTTACCTGGGATGGGGCCCCCCATCTGCCTGTGTCCCCCTGGTGTGGGTGGGGGTGTTCCCGGGGCTTTAGGAGAGCACCTGTTGACCCATTCCGTGGTGTTTAACCATGGAAATGGGTCCACAGGTCCCCTAGTGCCTGGTGTGACCCAGGCATTGAATAATGGTGCAAAGCAAGCTTTGCACCATTATTTAGCCCCTCCTCCCACCGTGCTTCATTTTAGCACAGGGGATAAATATGGGGCTATGGAGTTAGCACCATTTTTTAGATGGGCACGCCTACCTTGCATCTCATTGACGCAAGGTAGGTTCATGCATCTACAAATGGTGCAAATTCCAATAATTTTACATTAGACGGGTCTAACATCAAAATATAAATACGGAGTTAGTTTTGCTCTAAATTTGCATTAAAAAAAATTACACAAATTCAGTGCAAATGGAATATAAATATGACCCTCAGTCCCTGAGACGTGTGACATCTGCTTAGGAAAAACATAGTAGGAATTAGCCTCTATGCAAATACACGGTTTTGATAATTTAAAATGGTGATTTGATTTTCTTGCCATTTTTCCTGTGTTCTGGGATGGCACATTTGAGCAAAATGTACTCTGTGTTATTTCTGGTCTGGATTTGTTACAAAATCAACTGCATAATCCAATGTACCATTCCCATCACTTTATTACATATTTAAACTCTGACTCAAAATGACTCAGTCTTGGCATTTGTGAGTCGATTTCCTTTCCAAGGAAGCCACTAAAGTTTCTTACATTTTTAGGTCATTTAAATATTTCGGGCCGAATTCCAAGAAAAGTGGAGCTTTATCCAATGCAGCACCACTTTTCCTGCATCCCCCTGCGCCCCCTCAACACCACCATGTGTGTGCCATATTTAAGATACGGCACACCATGGCAGTCGTTAAAACAATATCATCAAAAAATTTTACGCTATTGTGGTGCTACGCAACACTGGCATCAAAAATGTTGATACTAGTTTAGCAAAGTACAAGGAGGCTCATTGATTTAAATTGGTGTGTCATTTTAAAGCCTCCTCTGAGCAGGCATTAAAAATGACAGAAATAAATAGCGCAGTGAAATCTTTTAAATTTCACTGCGCCATTTTTTCGGGCCTCCTAATGGGGGAACGCCCCCCTGCATACAATATGCCTGGTGCAGCCATAATGTGGCGCAAGGGGTTATAAGGTGGTGCAATGCATGCATTGCACCACTTTGTAAATATGGCATGGGGAAAAGGCCACCTTAGCGCTGCCTTACCATAAAAAAATACGCTAAGTTGGCACTAAATTGGCGCAAGGGGCTCTTGAATCTGCCCCTTCATCTTTTTGTTACATGGGCCTGCTCATTCCATGAGACTCCAATTTAACAATTGACTTCAGACTCACTGTTAATTATTCTTCTGATTGCAACAATGCCAATTTAATTTAGCACAGTCTTCTAGAGTTGCCTTTAGGCATATAAATTGCAGATTTTGTTTTTGTAACAATTTAATTCCTGGTGTAACACTAACCACTTTTCTCTACAGAGCTGTGACCAGTACAGCTCATCACAATTTTTCAACATGGATGTTCAGCCAAATTTTTACTTTTCCAATACTGCCAGGAGTATTTCATTAATATTTCTAAATGAGAAACGCTGGTGTGTGTTTGACTTGAATAAACTGTAGAGGATCATCAAACACTCTAGCATGTTGATGTACCGAGCTGCTTGTACCCTGTCCTTAGTACTTTCTGCATCGTAAGATGTATAAATGCTAACACAAGGTTGCACACTATTCCGACCTCATCTACAATTACAACTTTCTTTTCTTGAGGGATCCTGCTACATCATGAGCAGGACTACCTTACAGCTTTTTGAATTCCGTTTAGTTGTCTTGCTCTAATGGTAATGGAATGCACTGATGTAAAGTAATAACTTAAAACGTGTAGGCCACTAAACCTTCTGGTGCTGCAGGATAAACTGTAGCCTGTTTCCTGATGCAGAAGGCAGGCAATTGCTTAAGCAGGAGAACTTACATATGCGGTTGCTGACTAGTTCCGTGCATACATATGCTGCGTTTTTAATTGAGAGTAGGAGTAGAATTGTTTCTCATATCGCATGCCAAGTGTCATTTCTCCAACATGTCCATAAATACTAAGGTGAACTTAATTTACCTGAGCAGATAATGTGGCAAAGTCACCTCTATTCTCCATAGTTTATCTCATGGCATCTTCAACTGCATTTGTAGCCAAATGAAAAGTATTTTCTAAAGTAATAACTTTAAAAGTGTAGACCGCTAAACCTTCTGGTGCTGCCGTGTAAAATGTAGCCTGTTTCCTGATGCAGAAGGTAGGCAATTGCATAAGTAGGAGAACTTACATATGCATTTGCTGCCTAGTTTCTGGCACACAGGAGTTGAGTTTTCAATTAAGAATAGGAGCAGAATTGTTTGTGATATCGCATGCCAAGTTGCCCTTTCCTATATATCCATAAATACTAAGGTGATGTTATTGTATCTAAGCAACTAATGCAGCTAAGTCAGCTCTATTCTACTTGGTTTATCTCATGGTTTCTTCAACTGCATTTCTATTCATTTGAAAAGTATTTTGAATTATTTACATCTTTGTGAGAATGCCTCGCTTACCACTGGAGTATATTTTGTAATTTCACTGCTTACTAATTCTTTCTGTCAACGGATTCCTCTAACATGTTCAAGGATGGCATGAAACTTGAAATTAAGGCCCAGATTTAAGAGGGCCTAGCAACATTCCAATGACACAATTGTGTAATTTTTTATGCTAATATGGTGTTAGATGGCCATAAAATCACGCCATGTTTACAAAGTGGCGTAATGCATGCATCGTGCCACTTTCTAACCCTTTGCACCTCAGGCATAATGTATGCAAAGGGGGCGTTCTCCCATTGGGGTGCCAAAAAATAGAATTCTAAGAAATGTCTTTGCGTCAGTTTTTTTTGGCATTTTTCACGCCTTCTCTGAGCAGGCGTTAAAAGGAGGATCCCATTGGTTACAATGGGCCTCTGGGTGCTTTGCAGGATTGTCAAAATTGTTGATGCTAATCCTGCAAAGCACCAAACTAGCGTCAAAAATTCTGATGCTAGTTCCCTAACTACTGCCATGGTGTGCCATATATTAAACACATGGCAGCAATAGGGGGTGTTAAGGGGCGCAAGTGGCACTGCACTAAGTGCGGCGCCACTTTTCATAAATATGCGCCGAAGTGGGGTCCCTTGTGGTTTGGAAGCCTTTTCTAATAGCTCTTAAAAGAATACACACGTTATTCCTCAGTTTGAGAAGTGTTACCTAACTGCAGCGCAACCACAAACCACAACTCTTCTTCTGGAACGTGATAGATCAGTATGCTTAGAATGTTGGTTTAATGATCAACAAGTGTGCTATCTTATGTTTCACCAAACAACATTCATAAACTTTGAGTAACACCCTTCATAAGGGTTAACATTCCTTTTTAGTTTATTGCACTGTGCTGCCTTAAAACTATATTAAGGTGTCGAGCCAAAGCATTTTTCCTCTTGTTAGCAGGGGTAAAGCACATAGAGCTCTTCTGACAACAAAAACAAGTTCAGCAAAAACAGCAAAAACAAGGGAGTACATGCAAAAAAGTCTATGGCAATCCCTGTGATATCATATCTTACACATTTCATAATGCCACTTTGAAAATTAAGCATGTTTGATTTTAGGCAAGGTTTTTTTTTTGGTCTTAAGGCCTCATTTATGGTTTGGCGGAGCAGGAGGAATGCCATACATCAGTTTTCACCCTTCCCTGCACGCTTATGATGCCCATCTCTCTAATAAAGTTCTGGTGAGCCAATGGGTTGCCGTTCAAGCTTCAAGTCGGGTTCACCAATGGTAAACGGTGACTCAGTGGCCCATCAGCACAGGGACACTACATAATAGTGACAGCCAGCCCACTCTAAAAAGGGTGGTGCAACGCCACATATTTTCCTTTCCTGTGTCTGTCATGCAAAGCATGGTGGCTTCAGGTAAGGAAAATGCAGATTGGTCCCCAGGTGCAGGAAGAAACGTTCACTGCTAGCTCAGGCTATTATTTTGTTTAGACTAAACAAACACTTGGTTTTGAAGTTTGTTTTCTCTGAACAAAAGCATTTGTATCTGCGTTTCAGCTTTTTGTTTTTTTTTAAACTTGGCATGTGGATTTTAGAGCCCATGTACCTCTTTGTCTATTTGTGCATCCATAAAAAAACATATTTTTTTATCAACAATGGATTGGTGCAAACCCACATTAGTATATCGTTGCAGCATGAAGATTTTGCCAAACATATGCAGATATTTTCATTTTTTAGTAATTTGCTCAATATTATGTTGGTTTGCTCAAATGAACATAAATTAATCTTGGGACACTAGCAAAGAAAATGTAGCCATGAAAGCCTGGAATCCGACAATAACAAATATGTGTGAATTTTCCTGGGACATGTAGTCTGCACAATGAAGTATGGAATATTAATATGTAATATTAGTGCAAATCACAAAATTGGGACAGAACCATTGTTTATGGTGGACAGATAGGCCCCGGACCACTGCTCTCCTGCGAAACAAACAGACAAAAAAAACACTTTTAGTTTTAAATGCACTCACATTTCTATTAAGGAAAATGACTGCATATAAATTTTTTAAGAAGCTTGCTTTATTAAAGAGCAATGACAGACGTGGTCGTCTAATGACCTCAGCAGCCCACCATCCCGTGATTGCCTCGATTGTGAGTCGGAAGTTGTGCCCCACCTAAATAATATACAAGAATTAGAATCAGATTCCAACCAACTAAGATTGCAATTGTAAGACGCAACCTATTAGTACTGATTGTAAAATACTGATCGCAATTTGGACCTGTGAATTTAAGAACCGACCTATTTATAAATAAAGAGATTCTTAAAATTCTTTATCGGTCACAAAAATATGGGCCACAAATTCAAATTAGTGTTTTGCAAACAGTAAATAATTCATATGGCCCATTGTATCTTAATAGTAACATATCCTATTTTTCTATCGATGGGTGCCACATCATTCTCACACTGAAAGACAGTAATTCGCTGATGTCTCCTTCATATGGAAACACACCCTTTCCAAGGCATGACATTCAAATTTGTTCCACTGGGTCACTGGGTCGTATAGAGAGTACCAGGCATATGGATTTTCTATGGTTTCAGGGTGATGTCCATATGCAATAAAATTTGTGCCGCACATTGTCAAATTTTCAAAATAAACTGCAAGAGAAATGCCGATTTAGGGTACCTGTCTATTGGTCACAGATATTACCCCTTGACTGTGTGGAAACATACCACAACCACATATTTTTACTATCCATGCATTACAAAGTTTCCATTGTTGGGTGTCCAAATTCCCTAGCCCTGATTGGCTAGCTGAGACAACACACTGAACATAACATTTGTCAGATTGCTAATACTTTTTTTCACAACAGGGTTGACCCTTTCAATCTTCCTCACACAGGATATATCCCTGCCAAGGCTTAACCCAAATCTGTGATTTCCTAAGTCTTTTGACCTACCCTACCAACCCTAGTAATTTCTGAACACCATAGACATGGGAATCCATGGTGATGTCGGCCGAACCTATCTAAATACAGTTTATTATGCAGAATCCCCTGAAAATGCCTTTTAGGTAACATTTCCTACTTCTGTGACTCAAAACTACAGGACAAAAGTTGTACAAGTCAATGTTCCCACACAATTCCTGATAAAAAATGGTACCCCACATATGTATGTGCAGGCCTATTACATGGAGCAATAATAGGCCAAAATTGTGACCATGTGAAGACCACATTGACAGTATATTAACTTCACAGGTCACATACTGGGCCTGTTCCTGTCAGTCAAAATAGACTGACACACAAATGTAATGTACTATTACCCTGATTATAACCCTGGCGGTAAATCCCACTAACCGCCACACTAACGGCCACCAACTAACCGCGGTGGTGGAGGATATCTGTTCACCATATTATGACACACACACACACCAATCCAACAGAATACAGCCACAGACACAAATCCGCCAGACCATAGGTCAGTGATAAACTGGCAGTATCAAAACCCACACGGTTTCGCCAACACAACAACATCCACCACATTATGACCCACAAATCACCACAGCAGACATTCAAAGGGGGTAAACCATTGGCGGTACATACCGCCGCACTCACAATGGACACCCACTGACAAAACACCACATTGGACAATTCAAACAAAACACACCTGACAACCATACACACACCACACCCACACACCCACACCACTATAAAAGGCACACCCACGTTACCCACAACCCTTTACGAATACAAATCATTGCCACCAGACATACACCAAGACCACTGCGACAACTAGACACACAACACATACACCCATGCATCCCTCATGCTCCCCACTTCACACACCCCAACGCATTACACGCGCTCACCAACACACGCCCTCACCAACACACATCACATAACACCCATGGCACCACAAAGGCATCCCCGTTTCACTGAGGAGGAGTTAAGGGTCATGGTGGAAGAAATTGTCAGGGTAGATCCACAGCTATTTGGAGCACAGGTGCAGCACATATCAATAGCCAGGAAGATGGAGCTATGGCAGAGAATCGTGGACAGGGTCAACGCCGTGGGACAGCAGTCCAGAACAAGGGACGACATCAGGAAGAGGTGGAACGTCCTACGGGGGAAGATACGTTCCATAGCAGCAAGACACCAGCTCCCTATACAGAGGCCTGGCGGTGGAACCCCACCTCCTCCCCCACAACTCACAACATGGGAGGAGCAAGTCTTGGCATTACTGCATCCTGAGGAGGACTGGACTCTGGTAAGTCAACTTTCAACAACTATCACACCCTACCTGTATGCCATCACATACCCTCACCCTCACTCCCATCAATCCACTACATCCCACACACTTCACCATCACATCTCTCTAATCTCAATGCCAAGCCCTGCATGCTGTACCAATGCATGGACACCCCTCACAGCCCCGCATGGACCCTCATCACAAAAGCATGCACAGCATAGGGAAACTAACAATCCCAACATACACTAACACACACAAGTAAAAGCTGGCAGGGCAACACCAACCATAGAGGGGAAGCCAGGGATGTACAATATGTCATACACATGAAGCATAATATATCATTTACATCCCCACAGGTAGCCCAGCCAATGTCACTGGAGAGGAGGTGAGAGCACTATCCAGTCCCCCAACTGAAGAGGCCCACAGTGATGACAGTAGCTCTGGTCTTCAGGATCTGGACGATCTACCTGGCCCATCAGGGACCATTGGACAGCTGGTTACCCAAGCCCAGTCACAGACCACCACAGAGCCTCCCCCATCAGGAAACAACACCGCAGCACCCACCCAGCGTCCCAAAAACCTCTGTCCCCATGACACGTCACTCGGCAGTGTGCCCACCTGTACAGGGACCCCAGGCCACACCTTGCCCACAAGACAATCAGGGACCTGGGGTCAGTGGGAGTGGGCACACCGTTCAGGGGACAGAGGCACAGGCCAACAGGGACACTGGGAGGACTGCTGTGCACCAGGGGGAGGACAGGAGCAGGGAACCGACTCTCCAGGAGGCGTTCCCTGAGATCCTGGGAACCTATCAACATTCCCAGGACACAATGGGCCAGATCCTAGACAACGTGCAGAAGAACAGGTGGCTGCAGGAGGGACAGTATCAGGGGATCAGGGAGTACTTGCAGGCCATCAACAACACCCTGATCTTCATGGCAGGGGTGCTGGCAGGCATGGCCAACATTATGAGGGAGGCAGTCTCACACCAGCCGTCCCCTGCCATTAGCCAGTCATCTTAACAGCCTTCCACTTTCGCTGCCGCTAGTGGCCAGGAGGCCCCGCCACAGGACTCACATGCCACCAGCACCCCTCCCCCTGCAGAAGATGAACCACCCCACAAACGTTCCCTGCAATCCAGACAGAAGCCAGGACACTTGTCAAGAACCCCTCCAGGAAATGAGAGTCTCCTGATTGTCCCCCTTGTGTTCCACTCAGTCAACCTGTCCACTGTGAACTGCCATTGCTCCCCTTCCTATGTCTACTTGGACAATGCACCTGTGCTACGAACAGACTGGAACAATACCTTGGACTTTCCTCCATTATCACCCCATCCCATTGCACTTCCCCCTCCATACATTAGCACTACAATAAACACCCTTTGATATAAATCGATTTTGAGTATGTCATGTATTTCAAATATGTTTTGATTGAAACAGGTACAACCATTGAAAATTAACTGTACATAGAATGAGCATTGCATCAATGACCTGTAGCTGGCTGTTGTGATCACACCAGGAGTATTTGTCAAATCACCAACATCTGCAAAATGAATAGCCAGAGGTAACAGTAAGTGGGCATAGAAGTGGGAAATACCAGCATGTCAATGCCACACAGAATACAACCAAGGTCATTGAAATGTAAAGTTGCACTGTCTCACCTGTGTGTCATTGGAAGTACTGACAGATTACAGATGTTCTGTTGGCCACATCCTCATCCTCTGCCTCCTCATCCTCACTGTCCACAGGGTCCACTGCTCCCACAGGGGCATCTCCAGTTTCCTCCTCCTGCAGAAAAGGGACATGGTGTCTGAGGTCCAGGTTGTGCAACATGCAGAATGCCACCACTATCTGGCAGACCTTCTTGGGTGAGTAGCACAGAGATTCACCAGTCAGATGGGGGCACCAGAACCTGGCCTTCAGGAGGACAAAGGTCATTTCTATGATCCTTCTAGTTCGCCCATGTGCCTCATTCTAAAGTTCTTTTGCCCTGGCATTCCTCACAAAGCACCTAGTGTCATATGCACAATATCATAAGAAAACACAATACACAGTTATACTAAAAATAAAGGTACTTTATTTTTATGACAATATGCCAAAGTATCTTAGAGTGTACCCTCAGTGAGAGGATAGGAAATATACACAAGATATATATACACAATAGCAAAAATATGCAGTATAGTCTTAGAAAACAGTGCAAACAATGTATAGTTACAATAGGATGCAATGGGGAAACATAGGGATAGGGGCAACACAAACCATATACTCCAAAAGTGGAATGCGAACCACGAATGGACCCCAAACCTATGTGACCTTGTAGAGGGTCGCTGGGACTATTAGAAAATAGTGAGAGTTAGGAAAATAACCCTCCCCAAGACCCTGAAAAGTGAGTGCAAAGTGCACCAAAGTTCCCCTAAGGACAAAATAGTCGTGTTAGAGGAATAATGCAGGAAAGACACAAACCAGCAATGCAACAACTGTGGATTTCCAATCTAGGGTACCTGTGGAACAAGGGGACCAAGTCCAAAAGTCACAAGCAAGTCGGAGATGGGCAGATGCCCAGGAAATGCCAGCTGCGGGTGCAAAGAAGCTTCGACTGGACAGAAGAAGCTGAGGTTTCTGCAGGAACGAAAAGGGCTAGAGACTTCCCCTTTGGTGGACGGATCCCTCTCGCCTTGGAAAGTCGTGCAAAAGTGTTTTCCCGCCGGAAGGACGCCAACAAGCCTTGCTACACGCAAATCGTGCGTTTGGCGTTTTTGGACGCTGCTGGGGCCCAGGAGGGACCAGGAGGTCGCAAATTGGACCTGCAGAGAGAGGGGACGTCGAGCAAGACAAAGAGCCCTCACTGAAGCAGGTAGCACCCGGAGAAGTGCCAGAAACAGGCACTACGAGGATGCGTGAAACGGTGCTCGCCGAAGTTGCACAAAGGAGTCCCACGTCGTCGGAGACCAACTTAGAAAGTCGTGCAATGCAGGTTAGAGTGCCGTGGACCCAGGCTTGGCTGTGCACAAAGGATTTCCGCCGGAAGTGCACAGGGGCCGGAGTAGCTGCAAAGTCGCGGTTCCCAGCAATGCAGCCCAGCGAGGTGAGGCAAGGACTTACCTCCACCAAACTTGGGCTGAAGAGTCACTGGACTGTGGGGGTCACTTGGACAGTGTCGCTGGATTCGAGGGACCTCGCTCGTCGTGCTGAGAGGAGACCCAAGGGACCGGTAATGCAGCTTTTTGGTGCCTGCGGTTGCAGGGGGAAGATTCCGTCGACCCACAGGAGATTTCTTCGGAGCTTCTGGTGCAGAGAGGAGGCAGACTACCCCCACAGCATGCACAAGCAGGAAAACAGTCGAGAAGGCGGCAGGATCAGCGTTACAGAGTTGCAGTAGTCGTCTTTGCTACTATGTTGCAGGTTTGGAGGCTTCCAGCGCGGTCAGCGGTCGATTCCTTATCAGAAGGTGAAGAGGGAGATGCAGAGGAACTCGGCTGAGCTCATGCATTCGTTATCTAAAGTTTTCCCAGAGACAGAGACCCTAAATAGCCAGAAAAGAGGGTTTGGCTACCTAGGAGAGAGGAAAGGCTACTAACACCTGAAGGAGCCTATCAGCAGGAGTCTCTGACGTCACCTGGTGGCACTGGCCACTCAGAGCAGTCCAGTGTGCCAGCAGCACCTCTGTTTCCAAGATGGCAGAGGTCTGGAGCACACTGGAGGAGCTCTGGACACCTCCCAGGGGAGGTGCAGGTCAGGGGAGTGGTCACTCCCCTTTCCTTTGTCCAGTTTCGCGCCAGAGCAGGGGCTAAGGGGTCCCTGAACCGGTGTAGACTGGCTTATGCAGAATTGGGCACATCTGTGCCCAACAAAGCATTTCCAGAGGCTGGGGGAGGCTACTCCTCCCCTGCCTTCACACCATTTTCCAAAGGGAGAAGGTGTCACACCCTCTCTCAGAGGAAGTTCTTTGTTCTGCCATCCTGGGCCAGGCCTGGCTGGACCCCAGGAGGGCAGCTGCCTGTCTGAGGGGTTGGCAGCAGCAGCAGCTGCAGTGAAACCCCAGGAAGGGCAGTCTGGCAGTACCAGGGTCTGTGCTACAGACCACTGGGATCATGGAATTGTACCAACAATGCCAGGATGGCATAGAGGGGGCAATTCCATGATCATAGACATGTTACATGGCCATATTCAGAGTTACCATGGTGAAGCTACATATAGGTAGTGACCCATATGTAGTGCACGCGTGTAATGGTGTCCCCGCACTCACAAAGTTCAGTGAATTGGCTCTGAACAATGTGGGGGCACCTTGGCTAGTGCCAGGGTGCCTTCACACTAAGTAACTTTGCACCTAACCTTTACCAGGTAAAGGTTAGACATATAGGTGACTTATAAGTTACTTAAGTGCAGTGTAAAATGGCTGTGAAATAACGTAGACGTTATTTCACTCAGGCTGCAGTGGCAGGCCTGTGTAAGAATTGTCAGAGCTCCCTATGGGTGGCAAAAGAAATGCTGCAGCCCATAGGGATCTCCTGGAACCCCAATACCCTGGGTACCTCAGTACCATATACCAGGGAATTATAAGGGTGTTCCAGTAAGCCAATGTAAATTGGTAAAAATGGTCACTAGCCTGTCAGTGACAATTTGGAAAGAAATGAGAGAGCATAACCACTGAGGTTCTGATTAGCAGAGCCTCAGTGAGACAGTTAGTCACTACACAGGTAACACATTCAGGCACACTTATGAGCACTGGGGCCCTGGGTTACCAGGGTCCCAGTGACACATACAACTAAAACAACATATATACAGTGAAAAATGGGGGTAACATGCCAGGCAAGATGGTACTTTCCTACACAACCCCCCCCCCAAACGAAGGACAATAAGACTAGCCATTACCTGATGAGTCTTCATTGTCTAAGTGGAAATATCTGGAGAGTCCATCTGCATTGGAGTGGCTACTCCCAGGTCTATGTTCCACTGTATAGTCCATTCCCTGTAGGGATATGGACCACCTCAACAATTTAGGATTTTCACCTTTCATTTGTTTTAGCCAAAGTAGAGGTTTGTGGTCTGTCTGAACAATGAAGTGAGTGCCAAACAGGTATGGCCTCAACTTCTTCAGAGCCCAGACCACAGCAAAGGCCTCCCTCTCAATGGCAGACCAACGCTTTTCTCTAGGGGTCAACCTCCTACTAATAAAAGCAACAGGTTGATCCTGGCCCTCAGAATTAAGTTGTGATAGGACTGCCCCTACTCCTAATTCAGATGCATCAGTCTGGAAATAGAATTTTTTAGAGTAACAAGGGCTTTTCAGGACAGGTGCAGAGCACATGGCCTGCTTCAGCTCCTCAAAAGCTTTCTGACAGTTTGCTGTCCATAATACCTTTTTAGGCATTTTCTTGGATGTGAGGTCATTAAGAGGGGCTGCAATGGAGCCATAGTTCTTAATGAACCTCCTGTAATACCCAGTGAGGCCTAGGAAGGCTCTCACCTGAGTCTGAGTGGTAGGGGGAACCCAATCAATAATAGTTTGGATTTTCCCCTGAAGTGGTGCAATCTGTTCCCCACCAACAAGGTGTCCCAGATAAACCACCTTACCCTGCCCTATCTGGCACTTTGAAGCCTTGATAGTGAGGCCTGCCTTTTGCAGAGCCTCCAAAACTTTCCATAGGTGGACCAGGTGATCATCCCAGCTGGAGCTAAAGACAGCTATATCGTCCAAATATGCTGCACTGAAAGCTTCCAGCCCTTGCAGGACTGTGTTCACCAACCTCTGAAAAGTGGCAGGTGCATTTTTCAAACCAAAAGGCATTACAGTAAACTGGTAATGTCCTCCAATGGTAGAAAATGTAGTCTTAGGTTTAGCATCTTCTGACAATTTGATCTGCCAATACCCTGCAGTCAAATCAAAAGTGCTTAGATACTTGGCAGATGCCAGTGTATCTATAAGCTCATCTGCCCTGGGTATAGGGTGAGCATCAGTTTTGGTTACCAAGTTGAGACCTCTATAGTCTACACAAAACCTCATTTCCTTCTTTCCATCTTTAGAATTGGGTTTTGGTACCAGTACCACAGGAGAAGCCCATGGACTGTCAGAGTGCTCAACCACTCCTAGTTCCAACATTTTCTGAACTTCTTGCTTTATGCAGTCCCTGACATGGTCAGGCTGCCTATAGATCTTACTTTTGACAGGTAAACTGTCTCCAGTATCTACAGTGTGCTCACACCAAGAAGTGGTGCCTGGCACAATGGAGAAGAGTTCTGAAAATTGTCCTAGGAGATTTATGCAATTATCTTTCTGCTCAGCAGTAAGACAATCAGCCAAAACTACACCTTCCACAAGAGCATCTTGTTCTGTGGAAGAGAAGAGATCAGGTAGAGGATCACTGTCTTCTTCCTGTCCCTCATCTGTTGCCATGAGCAGGGTGAGATCAGCCCTGTCATAGTAGGGTTTCAGGCGGTTGACATGGAGCACCCTAAGGGGACTCCTGGCAGTGCCTAAGTCAACCAAGTATGTGACTTCACCCTTCTTTTCAACAATTGTGTGGGGACCACTCCATTTATCTTGGAGTGCTCTTGGGGCCACAGGCTCCAAGACCCACACTTTCTGCCCTGGTTGGTACTGAACCAAAACAGCCTTCTGATCATGCCATTGCTTCTGGAGCTCTTGGCTGGCCTGAAGGTTTTTACTGGCCTTTTTCATGTACTCAGCCATCCTTGATCTGAGGCCAAGTACATAATCCACAATATCCTGCTTAGGAGCTTTTAAAGGTTGTTCCCAACCCTCCTTTACAAGTGTGAGTGGACCCCTAACAGGGTGTCCAAAAAGAAGTTCAAAGGGGCTGAAGCCCACTCCTTTCTGGGGTACCTCCCTGTAGGCAAAAAGGAGGCATGGTAGAAGGATATCCCATCTCCTGCGGAGTTTTTCAGGGAGACCCATAATCATGCCTTTGAGAGTTTTATTAAATCTCTCCACCAGTCCATTTGTTTGTGGATGATAGGGTGTTGTGAACTTGTAAGTTACACCGCACTCTTTCCACATGGCCTTTAAGTATGCAGACATGAAATTGCTTCCCCTGTCTGATACTACTTCCTTTGGGAAGCCCACTCTGGAAAATATTCCCAGGAGGGCCTTTGCCACTGCAGGAGCTGTAGTGGTCCTGAAAGGAATAGCTTCAGGATATCTTGTGGCATGGTCCACTACCACCAAGATAAACCTATTGCCTGAAGCAGTAGGAGGGTCAAGGGGGCCAACTATGTCAACCCCTACCCTTTCAAAGGGAACCCCAACCACAGGCAGTGGGATAAGGGGTGCCTTTGGAGTGCCACCTGTCTTGCCACTGGCTTGACAGGTTTCACAGGACTTACAAAATTCCTTTGTGTCCTCAGACATCCTAGGCCAATGAAACAATGGTACCAATCTGTCCCAAGTTTTCATTTGACCCAGGTGCCCACCTAAGGGAATGTCATGTGCCAGTGTTAGGAGGAACTTTCTGTACTCCTGAGGAATCACTAATCTCCTGGCAGCTCCAGGTTTAGGATCCCTATGCTCAGTGTACAAGAGGTTGTCCTCCCAGTAAACTCTGTGAGAGTCACTGACATCCCCATTAGCCTGTTTGACAGCTTGCTGTCTGAGGCCCTCTAATGTGGGACAGGTTTGCTGTGCCACACTCAGCTCCTCCCTGGCAGGCCCCCCTTCACCCAAAAGCTCAGCAGTGTCTGCTTCCAGCTCCTCTGGTGTAGGTTCTGCACAGGGAGGGAATTCTTCTTCCTCAGAAGTAGAATCCACTGTAGAGGGAGGGATAGTAGGAAGTGGTTTGCTTCTACTAGCCCTAGCTTTAGGGAGCACTTGGTCCATTGTTCCAGGATCCAAGCTTCCCTGTCCTTTTTGCTTTTTGGCCTGAGCCCTTGTCAAAGCAAAAATATGCCCTGGGATGCCCAGCATTGCTGCATGGGCCTCCAACTCCACATCTGACCAAGCTGATGTCTCCAAATCATTCCCTAATAGACAGTCTACAGGTAAATCTGAAGCTACCACAACTTTCTTTGGACCAGTTACCCCCCCCCCAGTTGAGATTTACAACAGCCATGGGGTGGCTTTGTGTTATGTTGTGAGCATCGGTTACTTGGTACTGGTGTCCAAGTATGTGTTGTTCAGGGTGCACCAGTTTCTCAATCACCATTGTGACACTGGCACCTGTGTCCCTGTAGGCCTGGACCTCAACACCATTTATTAGGGTTAGTTGCTTGTACTTCTCCAAGTTATGGGGGCAAGCAACCAAAGTGGCTAAATCAATAGCCCCTTCAGAGACTAAAGTAGCCTCTGTGGTCTCCCTAATCAGACCAACCCCAACTAAATTACCAAAAGTGAGCCCAGCTACTCCCTTGGATTGGCTATTAGTAGGTTTGCTCCCACCACCACTGCTATTAGTAGGGACACTAGGTGTAGCAGTAGGGGTTGTAGTGGTAGGAGCTGTGGTGCCTTTCTTTGGACAACTGGGATCTGTTGTCCAATGGCCTTTTATTTTACATAAATAGCACCATGGTTTCTTTTCCTTGTTCTGATTAAAGGAGGATTTGGACCCACCACCCCCACCAGAGTGTTTTTGTGGGCCTGATGAAGACTCATTTTTAGATTTGTCCCCACCCTTGTCAGAAGACTTACCATCCTTCTTTTTGTTGCCATCTTTGTCACCCCCTGTATGAACTTTTCTGTTCACTCTTGTTCTGACCCATTTGTCTGCCTTCTTTCCCAATTCTTGGGGAGAGGTCAGATCAGAGTCCACCAAGTACTGGTGCAACAAATCAGACACACAATTATTAAGAATATGCTCTCTCAGGATCAAGTTATACAGGCTGTCATAATCAGTAACTTTACTGCCATGTAACCACCCCTCCAAGGCCTTCACTGCCTGGTCAATGAAATCAACCCAGTCTTGTGAAGACTCCTTTTTGGTATCTCTGAACTTTATCCTGTACTGTTCAGTGGTTAAGCCATAACCATCCAGGAGTGCATTCTTAAGAACTTGGAAATTGTTAGCATCATTTTATTTTACAGTAAGGAGCCTATCCCTACCTTTTCCAGTAAATGATAGCCATAGGATAGCAGCCCACTGCTTTTGAGGGACATCCTGTACAGCACAGGCCCTCTCAAGTGCAGCAAACCACTTGTTAATGTCATCCCCCTCCTTATAAGGGGGAACTATCTTGTGCAGATTCCTGGAATCATGCTCTTTTGCAGGATGACTATGGGGAATACTGCTGCTGCCACCATGGGTATCTAAACCCATCTTCTGTCTTTCCCTCTCTATTTCTAAAGACTGTCTATCCAAATCCAGCTGTTGCTTCTTGAGCTTCAGTCTGGTTTGTTCCACTCTCAATCTATTGAGCTCCCTTTCTAACAATCTGTCATCAGGGTGGGTGGGAGGGACATTTCTAGATACAGAGGTATGATGGGAATGAACAGAAGGAGACCTGTCCCTTACAGAGGGCACCCTAACAGCTTGGCTACCAGTATAATGTGAGAGCACACCATTAGTATGGTGTGATTCAACCTCTGTACCAACTATGCTAGACTGTCTAGTAATGGGCAGGCTGAGAAGTTTCTTTCCTGAACCTTTTCCTGGGGGAGTCCCTGGATCAGATTGAGAACCATTAGCTACTTTTTCTACAGATTGGGCACTTATGGCCTTATCCTGTACTCCAAGCATATTAATTAACAGTTCTAAAGAAGGATTCTTCCCTACACTCAAACCTCTCTCTATGCAGAGACTCCTTGCTCCTTTCCAGCTAAGGTGATCATATGCAAGTTTGGACAGTTCAACATTTTTTCCTGTGCCAGACATTTTTTTGAGAGAGTTAAAGTGATAGAAAAAGAGAAAAAAGTTTTCAGAACTTTTTGGAAAGACAGAAAAAACTTTTTAAACTTTTAAGAACTTTTTTGAAAGTTTAGAAGTACTTTTCAGCACTTTAGAAAAGAGTGAAAAGAGGAAATGCAAAACTTCTTGGCTATGTGTATATACACTGACCTTGTTTTGTATATTTTTCTCTTATGAAAAGTACAATGACAAGAGTGGTAAGTAGTCTCAAGCACTTATCCCACCACTGCACAACCAATGTAGGAGGCTGGACTGGCTTGTAGTGAGTACCAAGGGGTACTTGCACCTTGCACCAGGCCCAGTTATCCCTTATTAGTGTATAGGGTGTCTAGCAGCTTAGGCTGATAGATAATGGTAGCTTAGCAGAGCAGCTTAGGCTGAACTAGGAGACGTGTGAAGCTACTACAGTACCACCTAGTGTCATATGCACAATATCATAAGAAAACACAATACACAGTTATACTAAAAATAAAGGTACTTTATTTGTATGACAATATGCCAAAGTATCTTAGAGTGTACCCTCAGTGAGAGGATAGGAAATATACACAAGATATATATACACAATAGCAAAAATATGCAGTATAGTCTTAGAAAACAGTGCAAACAATGTATAGTTACAATAGGATGCAATGGGGAAACATAGGGATAGGGGCAACACAAACCATATACTCCAAAAGTGGAATGCGAACCACGAATGGACCCCAAACCTATGTGACCTTGTAGAGGGTCGCTGGGACTATTAGAAAATAGTGAGAGTTAGGAAAATAACCCTCCCCAAGACCCTGAAAAGTGAGTGCAAAGTGCACCAAAGTTCCCCTAAGGACAAAATAGTCGTGTTAGAGGAATAATGCAGGAAAGACACAAACCAGCAATGCAACAACTGTGGATTTCCAATCTAGGGTACCTGTGGAACAAGGGGACCAAGTCCAAAAGTCACAAGCAAGTCGGAGATGGGCAGATGCCCAGGAAATGCCAGCTGCGGGTGCAAAGAAGCTTCGACTGGACAGAAGAAGCTGAGGTTTCTGCAGGAACGAAAAGGGCTAGAGACTTCCCCTTTGGTGGACGGATCCCTCTCGCCTTGGAGAGTTGAGCAAAAGTGTTTTCCCGCCGGAAGGACGCCAACAAGCCTTGCTACACGCAAATCGTGCGTTTGGCGTTTTTGGATGCTGCTGGGGCCCAGGCGGGACCAGGAGGTCGCAAATTGGACCTGCAGAGAGAGGGGACGTCGAGCAAGACAAAGAACCCTCACTGAAGCAGGTAGCACCCGGAGAAGTGCCAGAAACAGGCACTACGAGGATGTGTGAAACGGTGCTCGCCGAAGTTGCACAAAGGAGTCCCACGTCGTCGGAGACCAACTTAGAAAGTCGTGCAATGCAGGTTAGAGTGCCGTGGACCCAGGCTTGGCTGTGCACAAAGGATTTCCGCCGGAAGTGCACAGGGGCCGGAGTAGCTGCAAAGTCGCGGTTCCCAGCAATGCAGCCCAGCGAGGTGAGGCAAGGACTTACCTCCACCAAACTTGGGCTGAAGAGTCACTGGACTGTGGGGGTCACTTGGACAGTGTCGCTGGATTCAAGGGACCTCGCTCGTCGTGCTGAGAGGAGACCCAAGGGACCGGTAATGCAGCTTTTTGGTGCCTGCGGTTGCAGGGGGAAGATTCCGTCAACCCACGGGAGATTTCTTCGGAGCTTCTGGTGCAGAGAGGAGGCAGACTACCCCCACAGCATGCACAAGCAGGAAAACAGTCGAGAAGGCGGCAGGATCAGCGTTACAGAGTTGCAGTAGTCGTCTTTGCTACTATGTTGCAGGTTTGCAGGCTTCCAGCGCGGTCAGCGGTCGATTCCTTATCAGAAGGTGAAGAGGGAGATGCAGAGGAACTCGGCTGAGCTCATGCATTCGTTATCTAAAGTTTCCCCAGAGACAGAGACCCTAAATAGCCAGAAAAGAGGGTTTGGCTACCTAGGAGAGAGGAAGGCTACTAACACCTGAAGGAGCCTATCAGCAGGAGTCTCTGACGTCACCTGGTGGCACTGGCCACTCAGAGCAGTCCAGTGTGCCAGCAGCACCTCTGTTTCCAAGATGGCAGAGGTCTGGAGCACACTGGAGGAGCTCTGGACACCTCCCAGGGGAGGTGCAGGTCAGGGGAGTGGTCACTCCCCTTTCCTTTGTCCAGTTTCGCGCCAGAGCAGGGGCTAAGGGGTCCCTGAACCGGTGTAGACTGGCTTATGCAGAATTGGGCACATCTGTGCCCAACAAAGCATTTCCAGAGGCTGGGGGAGGCTACTCCTCCCCTGCCTTCACACCATTTTCCAAAGGGAGAGGGTGTCACACCCTCTCTCAGAGGAAGTTCTTTGTTCTGCCATCCTGGGCCAGGCCTGGCTGGACCCCAGGAGGGCAGCTGCCTGTCTGAGGGGTTGGCAGCAGCAGCAGCTGCAGTGAAACCCCAGGAAGGGCAGTCTGGCAGTACCAGGGTCTGTGCTACAGACTACTGGGATCATGGAATTGTACCAACAATGCCAGGATGGCATAGAGGGGGCAATTCCATGATCATAGACATGTTACATGGCCATATTCGGAGTTACCATGGTGAAGCTACATATAGGTAGTGACCTATATGTAGTGCACGCGTGTAATGGTGTCCCCGCACTCACAAAGTTCAGTGAATTGGCTCTGAACAATGTGGGGGCACCTTGGCTAGTGCCAGGGTGCCTTCACACTAAGTAACTTTGCACCTAACCTTTACCAGGTAAAGGTTAGACATATAGGTGACTTATAAGTTACTTAAGTGCAGTGTAAAATGGCTGTGAAATAACGTGGACGTTATTTCACTCAGGCTGCAGTGGCAGGCCTGTGTAAGAATTGTCAGAGCTCCCTATGGGTGGCAAAAGAAATGCTGCAGCCCATAGGGATCTCCTGGAACCCCAATACCCTGGGTACCTCAGTACCATATACTAGGGAATTATAAGGGTGTTCCAGTAAGCCAATGTAAATTGGTAAAAATGGTCACTAGCCTGTCAGTGACAATTTGGAAAGAAATGAGAGAGCATAACCACTGAGGTTCTGATTAGCAGAGCCTCAGTGAGACAGTTAGTCACTACACAGGTAACACATTCAGGCACACTTATGAGCACTGGGGCCCTGGGTTACCAGGGTCCCAGTGACACATACAACTAAAACAACATATATACAGTGAAAAATGGGGGTAACATGCCAGGCAAGATGGTACTTTCCTACAGTCATGTATTTCAAATATGTTTTGATTGAAACAGGTACAACCATTGAAAATTAACTGTACATAGAATGAGCATTGCATCAATGACCTGTAGCTGGCTGTTGTGATCACACCAGGAGTATTTGTCAAATCACCAACATCTGCAAAATGAATAGCCAGAGGTAACAGTAAGTGGGCATAGAAGTGGGAAATACCAGCATGTCAATGCCACACAGAATACAACCAAGGTCATTGAAATGTAAAGTTGCACTGTCTCACCTGTGTGTCATTGGAAGTACTGACAGATTACAGATGTTCTGTTGGCCACATCCTCATCCTCTGCCTCCTCATCCTCACTGTCCACAGGGTCCACTGCTCCCACAGGGGCATCTCCAGTTTCCTCCTCCTGCAGAAAAGGGACATGGTGTCTGAGGTCCAGGTTGTGCAACATGCAGAATGCCACCACTATCTGGCAGACCTTCTTGGGTGAGTAGCACAGAGATTCACCAGTCAGATGGGGGCACCAGAACCTGGCCTTCAGGAGGACAAAGGTCATTTCTATGATCCTTCTAGTTCGCCCATGTGCCTCATTCTAAAGTTCTTTTGCCCTGGCATTCCTCACAAAGGTCAGCAGCCATGATACGTTTGGGTAACCAGAGTCACCTGCAAATACTCAGGGACAACATTTAGCCACACACTATCCTATATGGCCAACAACATAGGCATACATGAACATATACTGGGGGGAACCAGGGCTTACCTATTAGCCACACCCTGTGCATCTGTAGTTGGGACATCACATTTGGAATGCTGCTATTCCTCAGGACAAAGGCATCGTGCACCGACCCAGGACACTTAGCATTGATGTGGGAGATGTACTGGTACGCCAGGCACACCATCTGCACATTCATGGAGTGGAAACTCGTACGATTCCGGAACACCTGTTCTCTCTGGCCGGGGGGGGACAAATGCAATATGTGTTCTGTCAATTACCCCAATTATATTGCGGATATGTCCCATTGCATAAAACCCGTCCTTCACAGTGATCAAATCCTCAACCTGGGGGAATGCAATGTAGCTGCACATGTGTTTTATAAGGGCAGACAACACTCTTGTCAGCACGTTTAATAACATTGGCTGTGACATTCCTGCTGCCAAGCCCATTGTCACTTGGAAAGAACCAGTTCCCAGGAAATGGAGAACTGATAGCACTTGCACAAGAGGGGGGATCCCAGTGGAGTGACGGATAGCCGATATCAGGTCAGGCTCCAATTGGGCACACAGCTCTGTGATTGTGGCCCTGCCAGTCTATAGGTGAGGATAATATGCCTGTCCTCCAGTGTAGCCAAGTCCACCAGGGGTCTGTACACGGGGGTATGTCTCCATCTCCTATTCATCTGCAGTGGTAGGTATCTCAGGGACAAAAGAGTGAGGAGGCTGTCACAAACTGAACAATGGAGCCACAACAGTAGTCCACAATCTGTAAACAGGTCATGGGACAGTGTAATTTGTCAAGTATGTGCCTATTTATCCAGTGACGCAACAACATTCCATAGGCCTGCCCCCCTGAAATGGCGTCTGCCTGTCCTGTGTGGAGGCACAGGTGGAAGTGAGGTAATGCCGCTGACGTTGTGTGCCATGGTGATAGGTGGTAGAGAACCACGGCGCAACTCCTCATTGATTATATTTGGGCCCTATGGGGTACAGTGGCCAATGGTGATCTACGCTGGCGGTGATGGTATGCACCGCTGTGGACGTGACTGCTATTTTCTATCTGATTCCTCACTTGTTTCCTGACCTTCCATAGGAGAGGACATACACTGTGATGGAAACGGGTATTGGGGGCCATTCGTATTACTGGCTGGACTGTTTGTCTAATGGTGTTCTCCTGTCTGTATTGCCTCTGCAGGTCAGCGCCCATCAAAAGAAGGGTATATGGCATACCATCTCCAAGGAGGTGCAGACCCTGGGGGTCTATGGCAGCCGGAGAACCCACTGTCGCAAACGGTGGGAGGACCTCATACACTGGGCACAGAAGACCGCGGAGGCCCAGCTGGGGATGGCCTCCCAACGAGGAAGGGGTGCCCGTCGGACCCTGACCCCCTGATGGCCCGCATACTGGAGGTGGCCTATCCAGAGCTGGATGGGCGCTTGAGGGCATCACAACAGCCATAAGGGGGTGAGTATAGTGGCCATCAATGAAGGACACGGCTGGAGGGGTGGTATCCGGGTGATGGTTGTGTGTCAGTGGGTGCCCGTAGGCCAGGCCAGATATAGCAGCATAGGTCCTCTGGTGGCTAAGGGTCTGAAAGGGAAATACTGCCTACCTAGCTTGTTTGCATCCACTATCGGTCAGGGCTGCATGGGTCCCACCTGTGTGCTGCAGTTGGCGGTGTGTGTTCCTCCTCATGCCTTGGTTGCTAGCAATATCGTTGGTAGGGCAATGCATAGTGCGTAGGCCTGTTCCCTGTGTGTGAGGGTGCTGTGTACGCCAACAGTGGTGTTGGTGCAGTCATTGACCCAGTGTATCCTTTGTCTCTCTCCCCCCTTTCTTGTTTTGTCATCCTGTCCTTATGTGCATTAGCATCATCTGGCGGAGGAGCAGAGGCATCAGCGATGGAGGGAACTGCATCTCACAGGACCCTGGAGGCAGAGTCCACCGACGCTGAGGGCACCAGTGGGACGGAGGTCAAGAGGAGCACCACGGCAGAGACTGGAGGGGACAATGCAGACTCAGATACCTCCTTCGATGGGAGCTCCCTGGTGGTGGTGGACACTTCTGTGACCACCCCAGCTACAGTTGCCACCCTGGTACCAGCACCACCCTCCCAGGAGCCACTCAGTGAGTTGAACATGCCCACTTATCCAGTAGGGTGGGCATCTCCTTCGCCCCAGGCACCTCAGGCCCTGCCCCAGTGAGCCCTGCTGCCCTGAGTGAGGAGGCTATTGACCTCCTGAGATCCATCTCTGTTGGGCAGTCAACCATTGAGAATGCCATCCAGGGGCTGGCAGCCCAGATGCAGCAATCTAATGCATTCCTGGAGGGCATTCACAGAGGATTGGCAGCCCAACAGAGATCGATCCAGGCTCTGGCCTCCTCTCTGATGGCAGCCATTGTCCCTGTTTTTACTGTCCCCCCTCCAACTTCCACTTCCCAGTCCCATTCTCCTCAACCCCAACCTATCCCAAACACACAGCCTGACGTGCATGCACACAAGACAACACGCAAGAGTGGCACAGGCAAACACAAGCACCACACTTCATCCCACAGGCACTCACACAAACACCATTAAGTTGCAGACACAACATCCACTATTTCCATTGTCTACCCCTCCTCCTCCTCCTGCACCTCCCACCCAGTTACGTCCACACTCACACCTGCATGCACTACATCATCATCCACTACCAGCATCATCACCACACCAAGCAGAACACACACCTCACTGGCAGATGCCTTCACAACATCCAGGCACACGTCCCCTGTGTCCTCTCCCACCGTGTCTGTCCCCACTCCTAAAGTGCACAAACGCAAGCACTCAGACACCCTACAGCCATCCACCTTACAACAGCATACAACCCATGCACCTGCACCAAAATCCAGCAGACAGACACCTCCAACAAGCACTCCCTCACACTCCACTCCCATTACTTCTCCCTCTTCCCTAAAAACTTTTCCTTTCCCAGATTGACCTCTTCCCTAACCCTCCCCCTCCTGTCCTGCATGTATGGCCAGGGAATCAAGTACCCAGCCAAGCACCTGAGCCAAACAGTCCACGGGCCCAGTTTCAGCAGCACCTACTTGTCGTGGAAATGATTCCAGGCCACAAATACTGAAGGGGAATGAGCCTGCCACAGCCACCAAGAAGGGGATGGAGCCTGAACCAGCCACCAAGAAGGAGAAGGAGCCTGCACCAGCCACCAAGAAGGGGAAGGAGCCTGCACCAGCCACCAAGAAGGAGAAGGAGCGTGTATCAACCACAAAGAAGGGGCAGTTGTCACGTACTGCGCTGGACTTCTCACCTCTGGATTTCGTATTGGCGAATACACCAAGTCTTCTACAGGTCCTGGATGTTCCCAGATAAGGGCGACCCCTTCTAGTAGCCACGGTGCCGCTTGACAGGCTACGCCAAAGCAGACCGTATCCTCCAGAAGGAGTCCCAGAGGGAAAAAACCCCAACACTGGGGAAAAAACCTCTAACAGGAACTCCTGAAGGAAAACAAGAAAAAACAGGACTTGACAACAGGAAACAAAAATAGGCAATATCCAGGGTACAAGGCAGGAAAAAAGGAACAGGCAAAAATATCCCAAGGCAAAAGCAGGAACAAAGAACAAGCAAAAATCTCCCAAGGCAAAAGCAGGAACAAAGAACAGGCAAAAATCTCCCAAGGCAAAAAAGCAGGAACAAAGACCAGGAGCAAACAGCACAACCAGAAGGAAGTGTTTGCAACGCAAGGAGGAACAAGACTGACTGATTTATATACTGGGAAAAGGGAAGTGACATCACAGGAAAGGGAAGTAACACCATCTTGGATTGGGAAAGGCCCATAGACCAGTATAGGAAAAAGGAAGTAGTATAAAAGAAAAACAGAGCATGCTAGGACAAAAACACGAAGAAGACAAGATGGACACAACATGGATAGAGACAGGCAAAAGGCCCAACAAAAACCCACCACCAACAATAAAAGAAGAAAAAAGGCTACAAGTAACTGTAGCGCGACCGGGAGCTAAATATATGCTTCCCAGAAAGCATAGTCAAAAAACGCGGAGAACGGCGCTCCGAATATCGGTAGCGTGTTCCACCCGCGAGGACAGAAACAGACGCTGCGTCAGAGCGCGGCGTTACAGTAGGTCCCCTCCCCGAGGCTCCAGGTTTGTCAGGATGATTGTCAAAAAACAGGCGAACCAAACGGGGAGCATGGACGGAGGAAGCATCTTCCCACGAACAGTCACTGAGGGGGTATCCTTTCCAGTGGACTAAAAACTGTAGTTTGCGTCGAAAAATTCTGGAATCACAGATCTCCTGGACTTCATACTCAGGCTGTCCGTTGATAGAAAGTGGAGGTGGACGTTGGAACTGGCGATGGTAAGGATCAGGAACAAAGGGTTTTAACTGGGACACATGGAAAACAGGATGAACCCTCCAGGTATGAGGTAAGCGGAGACGCACAACTACAGGATTCAGGATGTGTGAAATTCGAAAGGGTCCATAAAAACGTGGTTTGAACTTATTGGTGGAAAACCGGGATGGTAGAAATCTGGAAGAAAGCCAGACCTTGTGGCCCACTTGATACAAAGGTGCGGCTTGCCGATAACGATCCGCCTTTCGCTTCATAGCTTGTTTCGGAGCTAGGAGAGTAGCGTGAAGTAGGCCCTGGATTAGACGGATCTGTCATGAAAAAGAAGTGACTGCAGGCACAGAAGAGGATGTTCGAGAAACAGTAGTGAAAGTCCTCGGATGAAATCCATAAGTACAATAAAAGGGTGTGGTCTTGGTCGCACTATGTATTGTGTTGTTATAGGAGAACTCAGCAAGAGCAAGATATTCCGACCAATTGCTTTGTGTGGCATTACAGTAACATCTCAGATACTGCTGAAGTTCTTGATTCACTCGTTCAGTTTGCCCATTCGTTTGTGGATGGAAACCCGAGGATAAAGAAATCTCAATGTTAAAGAAGGCACAAAAAGCTCTCCAGAAACGTGATACATATTGAGGCTCTCTGTCCGAAATGACCTCTAGAGGAAGACCATGGAGGCGAAAAATATCTCGTAGAAAAATGCGACTCATTTCTGGGGCCGTTGGTAGTTTCTTCAAGGCTGAAAAATGGGCCATCTTGGTGAATGAATCTACGGTTACCATGATTACTTGGTTACCACAGGAAGTAGGTAGAGAGCATATGAGATCCGTGGATAGAGTACACCAAGGAGCGGAAGGAACCAGTAAAGGTCTTAATAAACCTGCCACCTTAGTTCGGGGTGTCTTAGTCTGGGCACAGACTGGGCATGCTGACACATAGGTTTCAGTGTCTGTCTTTAGCGAAGGCCACCAAAAAGATCGCTGAAGCAGTTCCTGGGTCTTCTGATACCTCGATGACCGGCTATAGGAGAATCATGGCACATTTGCAGGGCTTCTGTCTGCACTTTCTTGGTAGGTAGGAAGAGAGCATGTTGATGATAGAAGTAGTTGTCCTTCTTCTGCAAAAAAGGAGTCACTTTATCCCATTCTGAAGCAGACAGAAACTGGTACTCGGATTGAACGCGTTCTTGAAAAGGTTGAGTAGCTCCGATGATCCTGCTAGACTCAATAAGATGTGGAGAGGAGTTCTGGGCTATGTCAGGATATCTGCGGGATAAGGCATCTGCCACTAAATTCTGGGAACCAGGTATGTACGTGATCACGAAATCGTACTGGCTAAAGAAGAAAGCCCATCGAGCCTGATGACTGTTGCGACACTGAAAGCTCCGAAGACACTGGAGATTACGGTGATCAGTCCTAGCTTCAAAAGGCTCTCTGGAACCCATCAGGAAATGCCTCCATTCCTTACAAGCTACTTTGAGAGCGAGTAGTTCTCGTTCCAGTACAGAATAATTCCGTTCAGCCTCTGATAGAATATGAGACAGATAAAAGATAGGATGTTCCAATCCATCACGGTCTTGCTTCTGCAGCAGAACTGCTCCAATAGCTCTGTCTGAGGCATCAGTCGCGACGATAAATGTCTTGGTATTGTCAGGATGATGCAACACGGGTGCTTGGGTAAAGGTTGTCTTTAATTCTTGAAACGCATGTTCAGCCTCCTTGGTCCAAATGAAACCCTTCTTCGGGTTCTCTTTCTTAATTGTTTGTGTTATGAAACTTTGTAGGTGGGCAAAGTTCTGAATAAACTGACAATAAAAGTTTGATAACCCAAGAAAACATTGCGTTTCTTTAATGGACGTTGGAGAAGGCCAATCTAATATGGCACTGACCTTGTCAGGATCCATGGATATTCCGTGTTTATTAATACAAAACCCGAGATACCTTACTTCAGATTTATGGAACTCACACTTCTCAGGTTTACAAAACAATTGGTTTTTCTTGAGTCTTTCCAGGACTTGCAGGACATGATCTACATGTTGCTCAGGATCACGGGAATATATCAAGATATCATCCAAATAAATGACTACATATTGATTGAGTACATCAGAGAACACTGAATCCATAAATCATTGAAAAACAGAAGGGGCGTTGGTCAGTCCAAAGGGCATAACACGATACTGATAGTGCCCAAAAGGGGTACGGAAAGCAGTCTTCCATTCATCTCCTTCCTTAATCCGAAGGAGATGATAGGCACCCCGTAAGTCTAATTTAGTAAATATCTTGGCTCCTTGAATGGCATCCAGTATATCTCTAATTAAAGGCAGTGGATATCGATCTTTAATCGTTATTCTGTTGAGTTCACGAAAGTCCACACAAGGACGCAGATCCTTAGTCTTCTTTGGGACGAAGAAAAGAGGAGCCCCAGCGGGGGACATGGAAGGAGCAATCAAACCGTTGTGTAAGTTGTCGTCTAAATATTCCCTTAACACCTTCTTTTCTTGGTCTGTCAGAGAATACATTCGACCGAAGGGAACAACTTCATCAGGAATTAAAGGAATAGCACAGTCATAACTGCGATGAGGTGGCAAAATAGGATTACTAGGTTTCTGAAAAATCCTGATATATTCCTGAGAACAATCTGGAACCCCCTGGATAATATTGATAGAGTTAGTGTTATCCTTAGTTGACTGACAGGACCTTTTTGGAGTCCAATAAGAAGTAGTAGAATAAAAATTCTGTTGACAAAATGAAGACATTAGGGATATAGTTCGTGTTTCCCAATTGATATAGGGGTTGTGTCGGGCTAACCAGGGAATTCCCAAAATCATGATGTGATTTGGTGAGGCTATGAGATCAAAGGCAACGTGTTCTTGATGCCCCCCAAATGTCAAACAAAGAGTAGGAGTTGAGGCCACCACAGGTCCTGAGGTTAACGGAGAGCCATCCACTGTGTGAACCTGCTCAGGGGTTTCTTTAGGAATGCGGGGAATTCCTTTACTAATAGCCCAGGTCTCATCCAGATACAGTCCACTGACTCCACAATCAAGGAGAGCCAGAAGATGTTCTTCTTGATCTTGTGAACTTTGTAACTTGACCGAGAGGATAAAGAGGGTGGACATGCTTTCTTTGGAGGAACATATTGATGGTACTTCAGCTCCTCCCGTCTCCTTCCTCCTTACAGGGGACGGGAGCTGGCGTTTCCCACAGGCCTTGAGGGACGTACCGGACAACTACGGATCAGGTGGCCAGCCTTACCACAGTATAGGCAAAGTCCCCTTCGTCGTCGTTCCTCCCTTTCTGACTCCGTCAATGGCCCACGAACCAGATCTATCTGCATGGGCTCTTCATGGGGAGGTGGAGAGGCTTCAGTTGGACTATCTTCCGTTCACCGACTGCTAGCACGGAAGGTACCGGGCTGGTATGGAGCTCTAGTTCTACGTCTTTCCATCTTGCGCTCTCGAAGTCTATACTCGATGTTGATAGATTGATCCATTCATTCTTTCAAAGAACAAGCTGGGGAAGAGTGTACAAGCTCATCTTTAATTTCTTCACGGAGGCCTCGGCGGAAAAGGGTTACGAAGGTGCGTTCTACCCAGGAGGTTTCAGCTGCCAGCTGTTTGAAGCGGGTTATATACTGCAGTACATCCTGATTACCTTGCTGAATGTCACATAAGGCTTCTTCAGCTGCTGCTTCTACCCCAGGTCTCTCAAACATTTGTTTGAAAACAGTCAGGAAAGCGGAATAGTTAGCCAGGACTGGGTCATCTGCAGAAACCAGAGGAGTCGCCCAAGCAAGCGCTGGACCAGACAAGGCGCTGATCAGATAGCCCACCTTAGTCTTATCCAAAGAAAACTGGAGTGGACGAAAGGCAAAGAAAACCGTCAGGGCGTCCAAAAATTCCTTCATCTTTAAAGGATCTCCGGAACATCGAGGAATAGTAGCAGATACGGGTGGTATGTCCATTGATCGGGAAGACAAGACCTGTTGTAGCGCAGTGTTCTCTGCCAGTAACTGTTGTAACTCTTGGGCTTGTTGTTGGACAGTCTGTAACATAGCTTGAGCATTTTCTGACACCTCTCCCTGTGGATCTTCCATGGCGCTCTCGCAACGCAGAATCTTTTGGCGTTGCAATCTGTCACGTACTGCGCTGGACTTCTCACCTCTGGATTTCGGATTGGCGAATACACCAAGTCTTCTACAGGTCCTGGATGTTCCCAGATAAGGGCGACCCCTTCTAGTAGCCACAGTGCCGCTTGACAGGCTACGCCAAAGCAGACCGTATCCTCCAGAAGGAGTCCCAGAGGGAAAAAACCCCAACACTGGGGAAAAAACCTCTAACAGGAACTCCTGAAGGAAAACAAGAAAAAACAGGACTTGACAACAGGAAACAAAAATAGGCAATATCCAGGGTACAAGGCAGGAAAAAAGGAACAGGCAAAAATATCCCAAGGCAAAAGCAGGAACAAAGAACAAGCAAAAATCTCCCAAGGCAAAAGCAGGAACAAAGAACAGGCAAAAATCTCCAAAGGCAAAAAAGCAGGAACAAAGAACAGGAGCGAACAGCACAACCAGAAGGAAGTGTTTGCAACGCAAGGAGGAACAAGACTGACTGACTTATATACTGAGAAAAGGGAAGTGACATCACAGGAAAGGGAAGTAACACCATCTTGGATTGGGAAAGGCCCATAGACCAGTATAGGAAAGAGGAAGTAGTATAAAAGAAAAACAGAGCATGCTGGGACAAAAACACGAAGAAGACAAGATGGACACAACATGGATAGAGAAAGGCAAAAGGCCCAACAAAAACCCACCACCAACAATAAAAGAAGAAAAAAGGCTACAAGTAACTGTAGCGCGACCAGGAGCTAAATATATACTTCCCAGAAAGCATAGTAAAAAAACGCAGAGAACGGCGCTCCGAATATCGGTAGCGTGTTCCACCCGCGAGGACAGAAAGAGACACCGCGTCAGAGCGCGGCGTTACAGCAGTAGCCTGCACCATCAGCTGTCACAGAGCCCCCTCTGCCAGACAAGGTTGTGCAGCCGTCAGAAAATGCAGGGGCTGAGCAGGAGCCTCTCCCAACTACCACCCCAGTGCAGCCATCAGAGGGTGCAGGGACTGAGCAGGAGCCTCCCCTAGCCACCACCACAGTGCAGCCATCGGAGGGTGAAGGAGCTGAGCAGGAGCTTCTCCCAAACACCACCGCAGTGCAGCCATCGGAGGGTGCAGGGGCTGAGCAGGAGCCTCCCCCGACCACCACCACAGTGCAGCCATCGGAGGGTGCAGGGGCTGAGCAGGAGCCTCCCATGACCACCGCCACAGTGCAGCCATAGGAGGGTGCAGATGCTGAGCAGGAGCCTCCCATGACCACTACCACAGTGCAGCCGTCACCACCGGCGGACTCCATATGATCCAGCCTCCATGGCCTGCTGTGCAGCCTGCCCCCACCAGAACCTGTGGGTATTCACCCACTCCAGAGACTGTGGCCTATCTCTCCCCAGGACCAAGCACAGGGCATGTTACCCCCTCCAGAATCAGTGGGAAGGACACCCACTCCAGGGACTGTGGCCGTGCACTCCCAAGGACCAAGCACAGGACATGTTGCCCCCTCCAGAACCTGTGGGGTATTCACCCACTCCAGAGACTGTGGCCTATCATTCCCCCAGGACCAACCACAGGGCACGTTTCCCCCACCAGAACCAGTGGGGTATTCACCCACTCCAAAGACTGTGGCCTATCACCAAAACCAAGCAAAGGGCATGTTGCCCACTCCAGAAGCAGTGGTCTTGTTTCCGCATCCGGCTTAAGTGCCCCCCCTGAGGTGCCTGCCTATTTGCCAACTGATGCCCCTGCAGTGTTCTCTCCGGACTGGTGCAGGGATCGAGTGGGGCCTTGGACATTTCCCTGTGGCCATGTAGCCCCTATGAACTATGGACTGAACTATGGACTGGGCAGTGTCCCTTTTTTGTACATATGTACATATCTGTTGCATTGCCACATCGACTTATTATGGTGATCTTATTACAATCACTTTAGCCAATTCCTGTTGTCCTTGCATTATTCAGCCAATTATCAGGGACAAATTGTTTTTGTAATGCAGCTGGTTGTGTGTATGGCGTGTGTGTGTGGGGTGTGTGTTGTGCGTGCATGTGTCACTCTCGTTTTCCTCCCCCCGTCCCTTTTGTGCTAGGCGGCTGTACTAACCGTCATCCTCTTCACCGGCATTGGTGTTCGTGGTGGAGCATGACGTAGAAGATCATCGGAAAGACTTTCAGTTTTAGTTCCATGATGGCGTGGTTCCTCCCTGTGTCTCCAATGGTGAGTCCTTTGACTTCTGTGCTCTGTTTCGGCCAGCCTTTTGATGGCATTGGTACCGCCCCGGAAAAGGTGGCGGAGTGCTGTGTCATAGTATGGTGGGCAGAACTTTGTCTTCTGCCTGGCTGTAGGCAGCTACCTCCGTGGTGGCTGTTGTTTCCGTCCTGGTGGTCGGTGTGGTACATTTGTGGTCTTTTGGAGAGATCACCCCCATGGTCATAATTTGGCGATAATACTGCCACTTTATCACCTTTCGCCCGGGTCGTAATAAGGGCCTGTATGTTTTTGTTAGGAGAGTGGGAAAACCGAGTGATGAGGTTATGCTGTTACCCACAAATTCCAGAACTCTGTGCCACAGAAATGTTTCCTTAACCAATGTTTGACTTGCTCAGGGTGCTCTACGTAAGTTAAAGTAGTATCCATGCAAGCCACACCACCTACAACTCTCCCTGGTATATTGAATTCCTAAATGTCTGTGACTGATGAGTTTTTGAGTGGTGTCAGATGACTGCATGGCCAGGGCTGTATTTCTGTGCCACAGCAAGGAGCCCAGATAATGGCCCTGGTTCTGAATAACTGTATATGTGTCTGCACCCAAACAAATAACCTAAATTCAATTTGAATTTTTTTAAGCCTCACAACAAATCCAAAGACTGCTTAGCTCCTCTCGGAGGCACAAACACACACACACACACACATGTCTGTACTACAGTTGAGGAGCCCTGGTGCTGTTTTCGATTTTTGTGAAGTTGAGAAAAAATCCCAACTGTATCCTGGTTCTTGTTTTAGTGCTGACATGTGCATGTGTGTATGTCGCTGTCTGTATGATGCTGTTTGGATTTTTTCTGAAGTTAAGAAAACCTCTCTACAGACCAAAACTAGGAAGAGCAGCTTTTTCCCAGACCTCCCACTTCCTGATACAGAGCTTAATAATAGCTGGGTAGTAAACAGACTTCTGTCTTATAAGAACTATTGAATCTACATTGTTTTCCACCTGGGTTGACCTAAAGACAAGAGTGACCTGAAATCACTATATTTCATTATAACTCCTCAGTGTACTGGCAGTCTTCAGCATTGTATGTCATGAAACTCTATTAGATAGACTGAATTACCATTGAAAGAAACGTTCTCGACTGAATATCCTCCTACCATGGCATCATACCCATAGTTTTGGTCACCTCTTCTCCATTGAGTACCAAATCAGATGTGTTCAAGGATCAATCATCTTGCCACAGTTACATACAAGGACCACACGCACCATAAAGGGCATATGCTTGTTTGGTCCTCTGCTCATAAAGAGAAGATAGCATGTTTTGGGTCCATGTGCTCACAGTATGGTGAGAAAACTTCTTTCATTCTGCTAAGCCAGCTTTTCCATGGCCACAGCTAAACACAGGGCTGCCCAAGTATCATATGTATCAACTTACTAAGTAATAGGCTGGCTAAAAGTAGAAGCATGGAGGAGTGGAAGGATGGGAAACATGAGGTTCTTCTTTTCACACTGACCAATCCTTGAAAATGCCATTCCCCTGAAGCAGAGGGGGTCAACTAGTTTTGCATATCTATTTCTATCCAAGATGGTCACCTTTCCAGTTTTTTTTGCTTGATGTTCCCAACCCAAGGTGGTGATCTACCCTCTTTCCTGTGAAGTCATTCCCTGGCAAGTTCTACAAGTATTCTTTGGTCAGTGAAGGATGCGGCACAATGCATTGATTCACCTATTTATTGTTGCATTAATCTCCCTGATTCATGCATATTTGTCCCTGAATTCTGATTACTTTTTTAGCAGTAGGATTCTTTTTGGATTGATCTTCTTGATGTTCTTATCATTGACTCTTTCCAAACACTGAATTCACTGGTTCAACTCCAGTATTATCTGTTATTTACAAACTATAAATATTACCAATATTATCAAGGACAGTTTTCTACCCTTTTTCCTCCTAACTGGGAATGAATAAATAAATACAGGGTGGCATAGTAGCTACAAGGAGGTGTTGCCCTTTCATTGGATAACCAAGATGGAAACCAGAAACACATTTGCAGTGCCTTTGATGTGTACTGCTTTTTAACAGTTAGACCAGTGTACTTCCAATATTTATCAAATCCTGTCACCTCACAAGCTTCAGTAATGCAGATGACACAGTGATAATTCTTAAATTGGAAAAACCGCATTATCTTATTTTTTTTAAAGTAGGTAATTTCCTCATAATCATTGACCAGTATATAATAAACAGCCACTGTTATCAAATCAGAAACTGACAGTGTATCACACAAAGCCAGGAAAAGCTAAGTTCTATTAACACCCTAGCAAAGTTAGTGAGGAGCACCAATAGCAGCTACAAACAAACAAGCATGAAACCTAGAATTGATCAATGTCTCAATTGCCTCAATAAACACTTATATAAATCAATTACAAAAAATCTTCACTTCATACCAAGTGTATAATTATATGTGTTGCCATAGACCTTGGATTCCCTCAGATAGATCTGGGTAACTGCTTCTCTCATCATATCAAGACTGGATTATGGCAATAACTGTGACCTGGAATATCAACTTCAGTTATAAGACATGCCCAAATTACTCAAAATACCGATGCAGGACAACTCCTACATGCAAAACAATGAGGCCACATCTTCCCTTCACTGGCTTATTCCTGCTGTTCAATCAAGCATTACATTTAAGGCAATCAATAGAATGGGACCAGTTTTCATGCAGATGAAGCTTCAGAGGTACTTTCAGAGGAGGTTTAGAATTAGTACCAGAATAATAATACCACCCTGCAATAATAATCTCATTCTTTTTTATCCAGATTGATAAATTATAGAAAACCTCTCATTGTTAATACTTTATTTGGTTATCCAAAAATCATCAAAGCATAAAAAGCGCTCATGTGCATAGTAAAACAAATAATAAAAACAAAAAGAGTTAAACGCATATGTTAAAAGAGAAAATGTTTCCTTTTTTTAATGCAATGCGTTCATAAGATTTGTAATAAATTCTTACTTAATGCTAAAAATTGAACAACCACACCAAAATAGTATATATTCAAAAGGTGATATTGTGCAAAAATTGCCATTGCTACTTACTTCATAAAAATAAGATAAAAGAACACGGATTAAATGCCACAACATAAAAACAATAAACCAAATATCACAGGATGGTCATAGATGGGAGCTTATTCTGCTTCTACCAAACATTCAGTACGTAATTACTAACTGCAAACACAATTGGAGGTGAGACGTGGCTTCTCAAGATTCTCTGGGCTACTAGGTATCTAGTTACCCCTATATTCAGTCAGACTGGTCAGATCTACTTCTGACAGGACCCCTGATACTCTGGACAATAAAACATTGTATGCACCTCTGTCTCCAAATCCAGACCACACGCTGGACATAAGTGTAGGAAAGTACCATCTTTCTTTGCTTGTTACCCCCAATTTCTGCCTGTTTGTCAGTATATTTTGCCAGTCTCTCTAGGATCCTGCTAGTCAAGACCCCAGTGCTCATAGTTTGTGGCCAATGTGTGTGTTGTCATTATGCTTAACTGTGTCACCGAAGTTCTGCTAACCAGAACTCCAGTTCTTATGATCCCTCGACTTACCAAATTTGTCACTATAGTTTAATGACTCCATATTCCAATTCCAATTGGCACACTGGACCCCCCTTATAAGTTCCTAGTATATGGTACCTAGGTACCTAGGCCATTGGGGTTCCAGGAGATCCTTATGGGCTAAAGGATTTCTTTTCCACCCATAAGGAGCTCAGACAAACATTTCAGCAGAACTGCCACTGCAGCCTGAGTGAAATAGGGCCCACACATTTTCACTGCCATTTTCACAGCCATTTTCACTGCACTTAAGTAACTTATTAGTCCCCTATATGTCTAACCATCATTTACTGAAGGCTAGGTGCAAAGTTAGTATGTGTGAGGGCACCCTTGGACTAGCAAAGGTGCCCCCAACGTTGTCCAGGGCCAATTCCCCAGACTTCGTGAGTGCGGGGATACCATTACACATGTGCACAATGGTAACTCTGAATATGGCCATGTGAGGTGTCTAAGATCATGGAATTGTCCCTCCATTCCAAATCTGGTATTGGGGTGCCAATCCCATGCACCCTGGGGGCTCTACCGTGGACCCCCAGTACTGCCAAACCAGCTCTCTGAAGTTTCCCCAGCCGCTGCCACCTCACAGACAGGTTTCTGCCCTCCTGGGGACTGAGCAGCTCAATCCCAGGAAGGCAGAACAATCCATTTCCTTTGGAAGGAGGGTGTTACACCCTCTCCCTTTGGAAATAGGTGTCATGGGCTTGGGAGGGGTAGCCTCCGAAAGCCTCTGGAAATGCTTTGAAGGGCACAGATGGTGCCCTCCTTGCATAAGTCAGTCTACACCGGTTCAGTGGACCCCCAGTCCCTGCTCTGATGTGAAACTGGACAAAGGAAAAGGGAGTCACCACTCCCCTGTCCATCATCACTCCAGGGGTGATGCCCAGAGCTCCTCCAGTGTGTCCCTGGCGTTAGCCATCTTTGATTACAAGGTGTGGGGACACTCTGGAGACCTCTGAGTGGCCAGTGCTAGCAGGTGATATCAGAGACCCCTCCTGATAAGTGCATATCTGGGTAGGTAGCCAATCCCCCTCTCAAGGCTATTTAGGGTCTCTCCTCTGGGTGTTTCCTCAGATTCAGCTTGCAAGACTCCTCCAGGAATCCTGACCGTCAGATCAACCACAGACTACTCCAGGAACTGCTGTAACTGCAACAAAGCATCCAGGACCACTCTTGTGACCTGCAACTTTAGCTCCAGCCAGCATTTGCAACAGTTTCCAAGGGGTGCACTCTCTGAGGACAGCCTGTCTTCATCCTGCACCAGACGAACTGAAGGAATCTCCAGTGGAGTGACTGAGTCACTTCCCTGCTTCTGTAGGCATCCTTCTGTGACCACAACCAGTACTCTGGGACTCCTCTCTGACAATGAGCATGTTCCCTGAAACACAGGTGGTAGACCAACGTGACCCAGACTGTCCTAAATTCCAGCTGTCCAAATTTGGTGGAGGTAAGAGCTTGCCTCCCCGTGCTGCAACAGTACACCTGTGCACCTCATCTTCTCCAGCTCCTTGGGCTTCTGTGCACTTCTTCCAAGAATCCTTCATGCGCAGTGTAGCCCACATCCCCAGCACTCCATCCTGTGATGCACAACTCACTGAGTTGTTCTCCGGCGGCGTGGGACCTTCCTTTGTAGTGCTGTGACATCTGCACTTTGCATCTACTTTGTCCAAGTGTTCTGGGACTTCCATGGGTGCTGCCTGGTCTGAAGTGCTGAGAGCCCCCTCTGTCCTCTCAGTCTGAGTTGAGACCCCCAGGTCCCTCCTGGGTCCAGGCAGGTCCATTTTGACACAAACCGCATAGTTGCATGAACCAAGGTTTGTTGGTGGAATCCAGCAACACAAACAGCCTGCATCCAACAACTCCACGTGGGACATCATCTGCACCAAGCAAGAACCCACAGCAATCTTCTTTGGCGCTCTTCTGTACTCTTCTTCTTAATGGAGAATCCACGTTTGCACCATCTTCTAGGTTGGCAGGGGCTCCTGTCCTTCCTGGACTCTTCTTTGACTTCTGGACTTGGTCTCCTCTTTCCTCAGGTCTTCAGGTACAGCAATCTACTAGTTCCTGCTTGCAGTCTTGCTTGGTTCTTGCAAAATCTCTTATCACGACTTGTAGTGTGCCCTGAGCAAACTTGCTGTACTTTACTCCTGCTTTCCTGGGCTCTGGTATGTGGTACTTTACTTACCTTTGGTGTCTTCTTACACTCCTAGCGCCCCTCTACACACTGCACTTGCCTAGGGGGGAATTCATGATTCACATTCCACTATTTTATTATTGTTGCCCCTAGGCCCACTGCAGTCTATTGTATTTTCTGCTGTTTGCACTATTCTATGACTGTTTACTTACCTGATTTTGGTTACTGCTGTATATATTGTGTATAATACTTACCTCTAGAAGGAGTATTGCCTCTAAGATATTTTTGGCCTTGTGTCACTAAAATAAAGTACCTTTATGTTTGGTAACACTGAGTATTGTCTTTTATTGTGTATAAGTACTGTGTAACAATAGTGGTATTGCAGGAGCTTTGCATGTCTCTTAGTTCAGCCTAAGCTGCTCTGCTACAGCTACCTCTAGACAGCCTAAGCTGCTAGAACACTGCCTACATTTCACTAATAAGGGATAACTGGACCTGGTATAAGGTGTGAGTACCTTAGGTACCGGCTACAAACCATGCCAGCCTCCTACAATAACCTTGATTCTTTTCTCCATTTATAGGTGAAGGATTTCAACTGGAACATACCTAGCCGAAAACGGACACACAAACTCTTAGCTAGTGGTGAGGAAATTAAGTCAAAAACGACTCAAGACCCGGGTAGAGTTTAAACTCTAGGAACTTACATGTCAAATGACCTTTATCCTGCTGTTTGCATATTGATTGTATATATCTGCACAGCAATGGGATTTCAGAATGCCAAGGTCAACTTTCTGAAGAGAGTTCGGGTCGTCCCAATACCTCAGCAGGCCAACCTATGTAACCAGTTAAAAACAAATTTCTCTAGCACTGGCTGCATTTACTTAAACTTTAAGGGAGTCTCTGTAATCACTAAGTTAATGGGTAGACAAAAGACTTGCCCAGAACACAAGTGGCCTTAAAGAGGCCAAATCAGCAAATCTTTTTATGCCTAAAAAAACAACAAGAGGAGTGCTGGTTGGTACAAAAAGAAACTTCGGTGCAAGGTTGCTTTTGGCAATAACCAATCTATTGGTGTCAGTATAGACCCAGGTCCCAGCACCAAAGAGTGAAACATTTTGTGCTCTAGCATGATAAACCTCAAGTGATGGTGATATTGAGTGAGCGCTCATTTTTGTTTATAAAGCCATAGGATACCACTAGATCTATGTTCAAATGTCAGGGAGCTCTTAGTGAGTTGTGCTACCCACTTAAGTTTGTTCATTAATTTAACCTCCAAGTAGTCAAAGCTATATACCCTCTCCTGTAACTCGCTACTCACTCGAATGGTTTAGTTCTTGGTAGCACCAGTTCCAAACCCCATATTCTTAGTTTTATTGGCATACAGCTCTAATCACCTGAATGTGCAAAACCCTAAAAAAATCATTAATCAAGAGTTGAAGCCTCATTGGTGTTTTGGAGATGAGGAGTGAACCATCTGCAAAAACAAGACTGAGACTGAGGACCTTCTTGTTGTTCAAAGTGGGCAAATCATTCTGGCAATCCAGGATGCTTCCACAACATCATTCAAATAGAGAGTAAATTGCATTGGGGGCAAGCACACACCCTTGGCATACACCGCGCCTAATAGGGATGCGTTCTGTTAATTCTCCCTGGCTACCCCATGAGACGTAAACAAAGTTCTTGGTGTGTAATTTTACAATAAGCTGGAGGAGATTACCAGGAATCACCACAAGTTATTATGTGAGATAGGATCGACTGCTGCTCCAAGATCAACAAAGGCCACATAGAGCCTTTGTTAAGCTAGAAGGGCATATCTCCAGTAAAGAGTTGGGAATCTAAAAACCAGGTCAGAACAGTTGTTTTAGGAAGAAATCCAGCTTGAAGGGGAGACAACATTTTCTCACCTTTCACCCAGTCTAGTAGAAGATACGAGCCATGGGCAACCACCTAGAATTCAGGAGGATGATCAAGACCTATAGTTTTCCCACTTGAATCTACTGGAGAAACAGACAAGCATTTTTCTAATACCTCATAGGCAATATGGTAATCCATGGATTGTAATTTATAGAAGAAAATACCCAGGGCCCACAAACGAGTCACAAAAACAGTTCTCAAAATGTAAGCCCTCCAGCATCAAACAAGAAAAACTACAAGAACAGCTCCTCAATTACAACAATAGCAAATACAATTGAATAACCCTAATTTCACCACAAGAGGCACAAGTAAACATTAAAAGTATTATCCGGAGAGCACTGCTGTTTGATTTCAACAAAAACATGACAGCAATCTGAAACATTGTGAAACTGTTATTGCATAATTCACGGATAGCATCACTCTGCATGTCAGTTACATTTGAGCCAGAATTTGCTTGCATTACAACATTACACATACATAAAAAATTAGAAGATTTTGCCAGTGCAGGAATTAGGGTAGAAAAATGAAATCTTTCGTCAAATGTTTCCTCATTTCAATTGTGTGCTCTTTGAAACTATCTCAAAAATATGGGGCTTATTTCCAGGGAGTTTGCACCACTGAGGCAGCGCTGAAACAACTCCAAATTTACAAAGTGACGCTAGGGTCCTCTGACATCATTTTTTGCATCCCAGCGTCATTTTTTCACAGCGTTGGATCTGGCAGCATCAGATACTGACAATGATATGCAAGGTAAGCGTTCCCCCTTAAAATATCATGCTGGTTCGCCGCAGAAGCTTTCTGTAAAATTATACTCACTTAGAAAAAGTTGTGCTAAGTTGTGTTATGTCTGACCAGCATCAAAATTGTAAGGCCTGGTCAGACCAGGTGTTAAAATGACTCTTTGGCATAGGTACATAAGGAGAACACACCAAAAACACTCTGGCAACCTGGAGGACAACATGGATTTACTCCTACTACACCAAGAATACCACCGCTAACCCCACTATGAACACCACATCCACCAACAACACCACAATCAACACTACTTGCACCACAGAGGCATCGCAGGAGAAAGAAGTGCATCTACCACCAGTGGACATTCCTGATTGCCCTCAGGGAGGATGAGGTCATCACCTTCTACCGGCAGTGCAGGGAGTCCATCATCCAACTGCTCCACCTCATTGCGCCCAGACTGCAGGCTGCGGTCGACAGGGTGACCAACATACCACCAATCACCAAGCTCCTGGCCGTGCTACATATGCTTGCATCAGGCTCCTTCCAGACCAGTGCAGCACGAGTGGCAGGAGTATCACAGCCATCCCTGTCAGCATTCCTCCCTTCTTTCCTGGATGCCTTCATCAACCTTACACCCTACCACATCCTCTTCTCTATTACTCAACAACTGCAACTGTAAATAAAACAAGGCTTCTGTGCCATTGATAGGTTTCTGCATGTGCTGGGTGCCATGGACTGCACACATATGCAACTTGTTCCTCCTGCTGCACCTGAACACTTATACAGAAACTGGAAGCATACCCACTCAGTGACTGTACAGGCCATCAGTGATCATAGTGGGTGATCCTGAATGTGTTTGCCAAATACCCAAGCAGTGTACATGATGTCTACATCTTTTGGTAGTCCATCATTAGTCAGAGATTCCAGGATGGATAATATGGAAATGGCCTGCTTGTAGGTAGGCACACAGCAAGTACCTAACTGACACAATAACAAATAGATATGGGGAGCACAATACACAAGTATCTGTCTGCCTGCACAGATAGGAACTGCAGGATGAGGCCTGTTAGACATGCATGCACCAGTAAATATATGCAATGAAAATCACCCTGACATACAGGTGAAGACATCGCAAGCCTGTTTTGCACATGTTGCATGATGTAAAGGCACACAGCCATACATGGCAGCCAGGAAATTTGATCAACATCTCTGTGTACACATGTACACATGTACACTGGGGGGTGGTCACATGCAACAGACATGAGCCATCAGCTGTGTCATTGCTCACACATCAGGGACTATGGGCCTCATTTACAATGCCCTATTGGCAAAATGCACCACCATAGCAGCATTTTTATGATACTCCAGTGGTAGTGTACCAGTCCATATTTACAAGGCCATAAAAAGCCACCTTGCATGGCTTTTCAAGGTCATCTAAATATAGACACCATTCATGTATGACACTGTGTGAAAGGGGCGTTCAATGGGTGTTGCTTGGGGTGTATCCATGCAATACCCGTGGTAGCCAAAGGTATCTGACATAATCCCAGATTTACAAGTCTGGGAATGCAGCAGAATCTTATGCCACCTCAGGGGTGGCGTAAGCACGGGGAGAAATATTTCTTCCAGTATATTCCTCTTTCTAAGAGGGAAACACCTCTTATGATGGTTTATGTGCAGGAAATGGGTAGTTTTTTTTTTTTTAATTAGTTCAATTGTGGGGTTGGGACATGTCGGGGAAGAGAAGGGCCCATGGCATGAGTGCAGAAGAGCTAGGGGGGCTTCTTTTCACTGGTCACCCACTACCTGCCAAATATGGTGGCCATGGGTGAATGAGTGACCCAGGGGTTCAGGAGGGCAGGGGATCTTTGAGGTAGAGCTGATGACTCACCAACTCAAACATCGATGGGCAGACATCCTCCCTTTGTAACGTAACCTCCTGGACTACCGCGAGAAAGAGGTCAGATGAACAATTGGTAAGTACACAATCCTTGTGAATGATTCTGATATCACATTTGCAAGTAGATGTTTGCTGCCCATAGGGCCTCCTTTACTTCGTTAGGTCACAGAGCAGAACTGTGAGTCGTGTTGCTGCGCTAACAAACATCCCTGACAAAAGCAGCACTGTGCCGTTAATATGACATATGGCACATTCCTATAATTGTCCCTGTGCTAACCCACAAATTGCTGATGACCACCAATGCAGGCACCCTGTGTCATATTGCAAGGGTACACGGTTGCCAGGGATGAGTGTACATGTGCAGGAAAAGACACCTTCCTGCCCATACACAATCATCAATGATGTTGTCCTTTGTCTATGTGTGCTGTATATATGAGCACACATAGGAAGTAGAAAACCAAGGCTAAATAAGGTATTTCATTCCCATTGGGCCGCTGTGATGCTCCCCCTGAGGTGACGTATGACTCTGATGCATTACTACCCTTGCTCCCGTGGACAGGCACACTGTGCCACATAAACGCACCAGACATGTTGCTCTGGTGGTGCAGGGTGATACTTAGGCTGGTAACTGTGGCCCATTGTGCCAGTGGTTGACATATGCCAGGGCTCAAATGCCATCACACCCCATAGAAATCATTTCAGAGACAAAGGATGACACAAAGGATTCTGAAAACTGGGCTGTCATGCCCCTACACTGAGCAGTGTCCTGAGCATACATGTCAAACACTTTCCTTTTAGCACCATAGTGCACATGTCACCTGATGTGCTGTAGACAGTCTGAGGAAGTGTGCACATTTTCCAATAAGTGGCCTGCTGCTAGGGTATATGCCAGCATGTGCCACCCTGGGAGGTGTCTCTTAGCATTAGCGATCCAAATTTGAGACACTTCATGTAGATGAGGCATGATGTATGTGACTATGTACATAGTTATAACATGTGGAATGTCATACACCTGTATATGTAATTCACATGTTTGTACCTGAAATGAAAAAGTAGTGGTTTAGGGATGGAGAAAACATGTATGTTCATTGTCTTTGACTATGCAGCAATGACATCTAACGATATCTGTTAAATGAAGGGGCAAGGATGTCTAACTACTGTTGTATGTTGCATAGTCATGTACAGGTAATGACAAGAGTGAGGCAGGATTATTGCAAATTATGGATGAAATGTGTTATGTGAGACATGTAGGTGCAGAGTGCTATTACACTCAGTAAGCCTTGAAAAATCCTGGGGTAGTAAGTCATTTGAAAGCCTTAAGCTATGTACCCACGACATGTATGTATGGTGCCATACCATCACATATGAGAACTTGTCAGCCTGGCCTACCAATGTATGACATTGAGACAAGTCCAAAGGCCTATTTGAGTTCTTACAAACATAAGGCTTTTATTGCCATTTGTAAGCCATGTGTAATATGCAACACTTAAACACAGTGTTCATTGTTCAGTATTCACAGTGCTATGTCTCATGTTATATCTTGCAGGTGGACCGAGCCGTACACCACTGAAGAGGTGGAAAGCTTCTGTGTCCCTGATGCTACCAATGAATGCCATCCTGCATGTGTAGCAGGTAGGGCAAGGATTCTGTGTGATTTTGTATGCTGTGCGCAACCCTATGTACAAAAAGTGAAACTCTATAGGCAATACATGTTTATGGACAGTAAGGTAGAGGTTTGGTCCAGGACGTGCTTTTGCATCTGAATAAAGACAAGGAGGTTCCGATTGTTATCACTGAGGGCCCACAAATGTGCTGGAATGGCAAAACAGCAATGACCACAGCGCCAGATTCTATGAACATATGTGGTAGTGGAATCATGATTGAACATGACAGAGCACTGTATACCTGAGAAAAGCTTTTCATATGCACAGATAGGCTGCTGTTACTCACGGTGCAATCTATGTCTGATGTGTCTGGCTTGCTCACATATGGTGTATGACTCAAAACACAGTGATGACTGTAAGAACATGTGCCAGATGTACAGGCTTTTATACATCTATGCAAGGTGACAATGTGTGGTTCACAGAACATGTTCATGCTGTGTGTGCCACAGGGCATCACAGTAAATCATGTACTTCCAGGACTGAGGGCCACGTGAATAGGGCCCTAAGATTAGCAAGACAGGGTCAACATACCACACTTGGACTTATAGTTGAATTCCCCACTCATGTGGCGTGATGCCCATACTCTATCTTGTATGTATCAACATTGACATCCACTGTCATCTTCAAAGATCGGGAAATGTGTGTTAGACTAGAGGGATGTCCGTATAACAATATCGTACGACATGCCAATACCCAATTCAACTTCAGAAAGTGCTGGCCCTGATAGTCTACAGGATGTAATGCAAACAGGTTCATACAGTGAACAGCATTACTGATTGTTGTTCCAATATCCATTTGCAGAGAGTAAACATTGTGATGGTTCTGGTGCACCCTTAGGGCTACAGCATTGCTGTGGGCTTAATTCCAAATCGGTGACAATGATGTAGCCTGTTTCGCACTAGACTGAGGTTTTCGCCCACTAGCCTGGCGGGAAACTCTTAATGGGTCCGGCAGGGAGGAAGCCTGTGTGGCAGCAACCTCCTCGTCGGAAAGTTCGGTGGACGGTGAAAACCATCTGCCAAACTCGTAATGATCCCCTATATCCTTTGTCAGCTGCACAGTGAGTAGGGGTGGATTAGGGGAATGGTCTTTACAGCGAATTGTCCCACATACATATCAATCAATCAGTCAATCAGTGTATTTATAGAGCACACTACCACCTGTGAGGTTCTCAAGGTGCTGAGGGGGGGTTTGCTGCTACTGCTCAAATAGCCAGGTTTTGAGCTGCTTCCTGAAAGTCAGCAGGTCTTCGGTCTGTCGTAGGGGCAAGGGAAGGGTGTTCCAGGTCTTGGCGGCAAGGTGGGAGAAGGATCTGCCTCCGGTAGTCGCTCTTCAGATGCGGGGGACGGTGGCAAGGGCGAGGTCGGCTATGGGGAGTTGGCGGAACGGGGTGTAGAAGGTGAGTCGTCTGTTGAGGTAGGCTGGACCGGTGTTGTGGAGCGCCTTGTGTGCGTGGGTGAGGAGCTTGAAGGTTATCCTTTTGTTGATGGGGAGCCAGTGTAGGTATCTCAGAAGGGGAGTGATGTGGCTGTGGCGGTGGGCATAGAGGATGAGGCGTGCGGAGGCATTTTGTATGCGTTGCAGTCGTTTAGGGAGTTTGTCCGGGGCTCCTGCGTAGAGGGTGTTTCTGTAGTTAAGTTTGCTGCTGACGAGGGCTTGGGTGACTGTCCTTCTGGTGGGGATCCACCTGTAGATCTTGCGGAGCATGCAGAGGGTGTTGAAGCAGGATGAGGAGACGGCGTTGACTTGCTTGGTCATGGAGAGTGTTGAGACGAGGATGATGCCCAGGTTGCGTGAGTGGTTGGTGGGTGTCGGAGCTGCTCCCAGAGCGGTCGGCCACCAGGAATCGTCCCAGGCTGAGGGGTTGGCGCCGAGGATGATATACAAGTCATTCTGTGTCCTGATGTACTCAGACATATTAGCAACAGTATGTGACATGCTATGCCATTGATTGGCATACATGCAAAATGATCACAGATTTGTCAGAAACTGTGCTACACATACAGGTGTACTGTCGTCCTTTGTGACACATTTACTATTTGTCATGTATGTGAGTGCAAAAGATGTGGATGTTGTTAGTTATCACCAGTGTTATTAATCTTTCACCCATTAAGTTGACACATATGTCACACTGATCCACTGTTGCAGTTTATGACTACCATTAACAGACCTTGGCATACAGTTTATGCATCACATAGTGATTCATATCTATCACTTTTCTTTTTGTACCAACAATTACTTGTAGAATATGAGTGTTTTTAGTTCAACATGTTTGTTCGACAGGCAATGCATACATTACACACCACATTTTTCAAAGATCAGTGCATTGTGTCTGGTACTTTGATGATGACAGTGTTCACATTTGATTGACAACCGTTGTGGCCAACTTATGGTTTCTTGGATTTGGGTGTGTTTTTTTAAGTGGGCCTGTGACAAACACTCCAATACATATGTCAGATTGACTCATTGATTGACATGTTGGTTAGCCATGCCTTCAGTCACATGTGCTTCACTAAAGAATTTATGCACAATGTGTTCACATTTCCATGCACCTGCAGCAGTGTTTTGGAGGTCAGGATAATGTGGTGGGTCATCCTCCTCCTCTTCCCTTGGTGCCTCCAGGTCTTCCTGTACTGAGCAGGCCAATATTATCTTGCAGACCAAAGGGGAGACTACAAGTTTCTCCCACCTGAAACGTTCAGGCAGAGAAACTGGCCCTTGGGTAGGCCAAAGGTCTTCTCAACGATGTTTCTCATGCAACTGTGCGCCTGATTGTAGGCCTTTTCTGTCTCAGTTTGTGGCTTTCCAAATGGTGTCATGACCCACTTTTGGATGCCATATACTTGGGTATCTGAAACATAAAAGAGAAGAAACAAAGTCATTGTTTTGGATTTCCGTATTTGCATACGTCTTGCCCATGTGTGTTATATGTACTGGTTTTCTCCTGCACTTCTCCCAGTAATGATCACATGATGTCAATCATGCCAGTGTACTGCAGTTTCCAGGGGCCTGTTCACTCACTGTATGTTATGTCAAGTGCACTGCATGGGCAGATACATCATACAATTCAACTTCTTGATTGTCATATTTTTGCAGCAGATTATTGATGGTGGCTGATTCCCATTGCTCAAGGCCACCTAATGTTTGTGTTCACAGTACATGTGTGGTGATACAGAATGTGGGTATGAATCTTTTTTGTACTTCCAGTCTAGGTTGTTCGTGATATGCCCGACATACCTGACACAGACACATCTATAGGTGCATGCTCTTACCCAGATGTTGGTGGTGCCAAACATTATATTTGTCCATGCCTTTGATTGTCCTACATTGTCCATGACAGTTGGTATGATGTCATCTATACAGAATGCACTGACACCTCTAGCCTAGGGAGTTGGTGATATGCCAGACAGAGCTGACACAGACACAGGGATTTATATATATGGGAGCACCTTCCAGTCAAAGCTGCTGCCTCAGAAGCATGGTGAGAGATGTCTATGTGTATCAGTACACTTCACACATTGGGATGGGAGTTATTTTATTTTACATACCATTATGCATTTTTACAGTTACATGTCACCTGCCCATGGGCTGTGGTTTGTCATCTAGCACCTAGGGCCTCATTTACGAGGCCCTTGGAATAGGACGGCGCAGCAAGTGCCTTGCTGTGCTGTCATGCACCACCGGGAAAGGGCAGAAATGCACTGTAAATATAAGATGTCCCTCCTTTTTATCCTCTCCCCCTGCACTGGCTACAAATTAATGCATATCGCCAACACAGGCAGCTTTGCACCACGGTGCAAGGGTGTCTGCATTGTGGGGATGATTGTTTTTGAGCAGGAAGGAACACCTTCCTGCACAAAATTCATTTTAAGAGGTGTTTCCCTCTTTCTATGTATGCTGCAGGATAATGCAGGGAGAAATAAAGATATTTCTCCCCATTGCATCACTCTTACGCCACCCCTGAGGTGGTGTAAGATTCTGCTCCATTCCCAGACTTGTAAATATACCATGTTATGCGTGAAAGGTGTTCATATTGACAAGGCCATGAAAAGCCACGCAAGGTGGCTTTGCACGGCCTTGTAAATATGGACTGGCACAATGTGCCACCGGAGCGTGAGTAAAATGTTGCTCTGGTGGTGCAGTGTGCAAGTAGGGCCTTGTAAATTAGGCCCCAGTCCCTGATGTGTGTGCCATGACACACTTGATGGCCCATGTGTGTTGTATGTGACCCCTCCCAGTGTACAGACCTCATCCTGCAGTCCCTATCTGTGCAGTTATCTGTGTTTTGTGTACCCGATATCTATTTGTTATTATGTCAGTTAGGTCCTTGCTGTTTGCTTACCTACAAGCATGCCACTTCCATATTGTCAATTCTGAAATCTCTGGTTAACGATGGACTGCCAGAAGATGTAGGCATCATTTACACTGCCCGGTTATTTGGCCACCACATTCAGGATCAACCCACGATTGTCAACGATGCCTGCATATTCAATGAGTGGGTATGTTTCCGGTTCCTGTATAAGTGTTCAGTTGCAGAAGGAGGAACAAGTTGTACATGTATGCAGTCTATGGCACCCAGCACATGCTGAAATCCAGCAATGGTGTAGAAGCCTTGTTTTATTTCCTGCTGCACGTGCTGGGTATTCTGAAAAGAGGATGTGGTGGGATGTGAGGTGAATGATGGCATCCAGGACAGAGGGGAGGAATGCTTACAGGGATGGCTGTGATACTCCTGCCACTAGTGCTGCAGTCATCTGGGAGAAGCCTAATGCAAGCATGTGTAGCACAGCCATGGGCTTAGTCAGAGGTGGTATGTTGGTCACCGTGTCGACCGTAGCCTGCTGTCTGGACGTAATGATGTGGAGCAGTTGGTTGATGGGCTCCATGTGCTGCCAGTAGACAGTGATGCCCTCTTCCTTCCTGATGGCAATCAGGGATGTTGGTTTGTGTTAGATGGGCTCTTTGTGCTTCCAGTAGACAGTGATGCCCTCTTCCTTCCTGATGGCAATCAGGGATGTTGGTTTGTGTTAGATGGGCTCCTTTCTCCTGCACAGCCTCTGTGGTACGGGTAGTGTTGACTCTGGTGGTATTGGTGGATGTGGTGGTGATGGTGGGGATTGCGGTGGTCTTCTTGGTGCCCCATACTGTAGTAGGAGTAAAGCCATGTTGTCCTCCAGGTTGCCAGAGAGTTTTGAGTGTGTTCTCCCTATGTACCTGTGCCAAAGAGTCATTTTAAGGCCTGATCTGACCAGGCATTAACATTTTGACTCTAGTCAGATTTAATGAAACTTTTCGAAGTGAGCATCATTTTTTGAAAAGCTTGTAAATATGGCTGCGTTGAACCAGTGTACTTTTTAAGGGGGAACACCTACCTTGCATTTCAGATCTGACACTGTCAAAAATTACAGTGGGGTAGAACAAAGTGATGCCAGAGGCCTCTAGCTTCACTTTGTAAACATGGAGCTCTATTAGTGCCACTGCAGGGTAAAACAAATTATGCCTTGGTGGCAATAACTCCTTGTAAATAAGCCTCTATGTGTCCATGGTGAAGCTCTTTTTTTTTTCCCCTATATCAAAATGACACAGCTTTCATAGCCATACTGTGCCATAGGGAAGGTGACCACTATATGGCTCCTATTCAGTCACTGCTTGTTTTCAACAGATACAGTTCCATGTGTGTTGGCAAAAGCAAATTAATGTGAAACTGGAAATACAGGGCAATTGTTTTACTTCATATCTCCATGGATGTTTCTTTTATTTTTTGTTTTCAGAACTCAAAGCGGATACTACCCCCACTTGGTCAAGCATCATATACACAGTGTGTAGGACACTGCCCCATCAGTCTCTATTGCCTTCTTTTGAGTCTATTACATATCTGGCATTCTTTGAGACATCCTAGGGCCTGATTTCAGGTTTGACAGTAGAATATGATGCAAAAACAGCCCATTGGTGCACAGCATGGGGTCGGTTTTGTGGCCACCTTCATGTTTTGCTCTGTGCAATGAGGAGTAGAATGCTAAAAATGGTATTTGTGGCACTTTTTTGGCACTGCATTCCCCTTACAGTGCTGTTTTACCATGAAGTTCGCTATTTATGTACTACAAAATGTTATTCACACACCTAAATGCAAAGGTCCCTACTTCTCTATTCTTTCATGTTCGTAGATCTCCTCCCCGATAGCAGAGATCTCCACACACACGTAGGTATTTGTTTTTGTAGTAAATGCAGGAGGGACAGAGGAGTGGCTGAAAAATTAGGATTTTGTACAATGAAATGGGAGGGGTTTAGAACGAGTAAGAAAAGCTTAAGGGGGACTAGAAAGGGGTTTAGGGAGTGACATGCATCTAGCCATAAAAGAGTGAGCCCATTCTTATTTATAAACTGTACTTCTTGAGTTACTACAGACAAACAGGACCCAAAATAGTTGTAGTTGTACTCAAGCTCAGACTAAGAAAATATCTCTACTGCACAAAGGCAGCTACTGGTAGAAGAAATGCATCACCTTCCAGTAGAAATTAATTGAGGTATGTGCTTAAAACACTATAGGATATAATGTTAAATTAAATTATTTTAATTTATTTTTACTTTTGAAAATTATTTATAAATGTAATTTAGTGTTAAAAAAATTACCTAGAAATAAAAAATAAATTGTGTTTCATATAAACGTATGTCAATAATCTTTAAAAAAATACATGTAACTATTTTTAGGAACACACCTTTAATTTACATTTATTCTATTGATAACTTTTAGTAATTGTAAAACATAATAATTCCATAATCTCCTTTAGATGGGATGTTTTAATTTATCTTTGATATCACTTTCATATATTTATTTACTAAATATTTTATTTAAAAGTTAGTTAACAGTGCTGTATCATTTTTATTTTATTGTATAGTAAATTAATTTACATTAATTTACATTAAAATTTAGCAGAAACATATGTCACTATAATTTTTAAAGATTAATAAGCTTTTCAACTTTTCCCCATATTTGCCATAAGGACATTTCTGCCCTGGTGGTGGAGATCTCCATCGCTATGGAAAAAGTTGGCAGTAATAACTTTGCGCTCATAAATTAGGCTTTACCCTCTGATTTCAGTAATGCCTTTACTATAAAGTAAAAGAGTACTCTTACACATGTAGATTTATTCATGTCTATGTTTACCTTTATAAATAGCCCCGTTTGTGTGTATGCTGTGTTTTCCTCAAATATTATGATTTGAATGCTGTTAGAAACGTATATGCTATCTTGAATAAAGCTAATAAAATTACAAAAGTAGCATTAAAGGGGTAGGAAGGTATTTTTATGGCTCAGGGAAGGGTATGTAAAAGGGTCGTAAGGGTGTTAGGGATGGGTAGTGTTTAGGAATAGTAAGGTGCTTTTAGGATTCAGAGAACATTACTTAAATGGTAGTAGGGATGTGTTATGGTTCAGGGAAGGCTATCATTATGGGGTAGTAGGAACTTTTAGGTTTTAGGAAAGGGTAGCTTTAAGTAGTAGAAATAGATTTTTGTGGGTGATGAAGGGTAGCATTAAGGTGTAGTTTGGGCTTTCAAATGTTCAGGGAGTTAAAGCTTTAAGGAGTACAAAGAGGAGGATTGGCTACAGAGAAAGGTATGCACCTATCAGGAGGGGTCTCTGACGTCACCTGCTGGCACTGGCCACTCAGAGCTGCCCATTGTGCCCTCACACCTCTGCGTCCAAGATGGCAGAGGTCTACGACACACTGGAGGAGCTCTGGGCACCTCCCTTGGGAGGTGTTGGTCAGGGGAGTGGTCACTCCCCTTTCCTTTGTCCAGTTTCATGCCAGAGCAGGGCTGGGGGGATCCCTGAAATGGTGTAGACTGGCTTATGCAAGGAGGGCACCATTTGTGCCCTTCAAAGCATTTCCAGAGGCCAGGAGAGGCTACTCCTCCCAGGCCCTTCACACCTATTTCCAAAGGGAGAGCGTGTAACACCCTCTCTCAGAGGAAATCCTTTGTTCTGACTTCCTGGGACTGTGCTGCCAAGGCCCCAAGGGGCAGAAACCTGTCTGAGGGTTGACAGCAGTGGTAGCTGCTGTGAAAACCCCGGAAAGTTAGCTTGGGAGTACCCGGGCTCTATTCTGGAGACCCGGGCATGCATGGAATTGTCCCCCCAATACCAGGATGGTATTGGGGGGACAATTCCATGATCCTAGAAATGTTACATGGCCATATTCGGAGTTACCATTGTGACGCTACATATAGGTGTTGACCTATATGTAGTGCACGCGTTTAATGGCATCCCCGCACTCACAAAGTCTGGGGAAATGGCCCTGAACTATGTGAGGGCACCTTTGCTAGTGCAAGGGTGCCCTTACTTTGCACCTAACCTTCAGCAAGTGAATGTTAGACATATAGGTGACTTATAAGTTACTCAAGTGCAGTGTAAAATGGCTGTGAAATAACGTGGAGGTTATTTCACGGAGGCTGCAGTGGCAGTCCTGTGTAAGAATTGTTTGAGCTCCCTTTGTTGCTGCTTTAGCCTCAGCCTAGCCTCTTCCAACCTCATCTTTCTGAGTTCCCTGTCTAGGGTGTTGTCCTCAGGATGGAGGCTTGGGAAACCTCTGATACAGAGGAAATGTGAGAATGTGCAGAAGTGGACCCTTCTCTGACTGCCTGAGCCCTAGTTAAATGGCCCTTAGGAGTGAAAAGTTCCTATTGCTGTGTGAGCCCCTCCCACTACCAGCTTCACTAGGTGGCCTGTTTAGTGAAAGGTCTTTGGAAGTACCATCCCCAGAAATCTCAGGACTCATCCCTGAATCTATCTGGGTACCCCTCTCCTCTACCTCCTGATCCTGAGTTTGACCATTCTGCTTCTGGTCACTTTCAAGGAGAAGGCTAAGAAGGAAATCCTTGTTAGGGTTCTTACCAATCCCCAAACTTCTTTCTATACAGAAACCCCTAAAACTTTTGAAATTAAGATTGTCATAAGTTGTTTTCACAGCACTAGAGGTAGCCTCTACTATAGACATGGTGAAAAGTAAGAGGTTAGGGTTAAGAGAAACATTTTTGAGCTTTCAAGAACAGAAAAAAAACTTTTTCAAACTTTTTAGAAACTTTTTAGAACATTTTTAGAGTGAAAGTAAGACTGTTAAGTTTACTTGTGTATATTTCTTAGTAGTAGGAATAATAGCTCTCATTACAACCCCGGCGGTCAGTGTTAAAGCGGCAGTAAAACCGCCAACAGGCCGGCAGAAAAAAAATGGGATTACGACTGTGGCGGAAACCGCCAACATAGACAGCCACTTTAATACTCCGACTGCCACGGCGGTACAAACAAACAGCATGGCAGTCACCGCCAACAGTCAGGCAGAAGACAATGTACCGCCCACTGTATCATGACAGGCCAATCCGCCACCTTTTCCGGGGCAGATTCACTGCGAACAAAAACACGGCGGAAACATGGCTTAGAAGGGAACACGCTCACCTTTACACACCCCTCGAGAAACCAGGACGCCATGGATCCGGAGCTCCATATTCTACCTGCCATTGTATTCCTGCTCCTCTACCAGGAGCACTAGCGCCAGCATCGAAGACCACGGTGAGTACTGCACCTACGACACAGGGGAGGGGGAGGGAAAAGAGAGTGACACACACATGCAACGCGCAACACCGCTACCCCACCCTCACACACTACTACACACACACAAATACATGTTGACACATTACATTTACACCCCCCAACCCCCCCAGAAGAATGCAAGGACAAAAGGAAATAAGTTGAACGATTGTAATCAATAAAAATCCTGTACTTAAAAATATATATACATTATTAACAAATATATACACCAAGAATTCAAGTCTATGTACTGCACATACATAGTCCGTGGACCACTGGGCCCAAAAAGCATGGGCGAAGCCCACACTCAATAGCCGATCAAAATGGAGAGAACACTGCAGGGGCATCAGATAGAAATAAAACAAGCACCTCAGGGGGAAGGGAAGGGGGGGCACCTCAGCCGTATGAGTGCACAATGCCAGATCCACGAGGGGGCTCCATGCCCATTGATGATTCCTGGGGAGTGAAAAGCCACAGTCTCACAAGTCTTTACAGTGGGTGGTTTGCCCACTGGTCTATCCTGGGGAGTGCAAAGCCACAGTCTCACAAGTCTTTCCAGTGTGTGGTTTGCCCACTGGTCTATACTGGGGAGTGCAAAGCCACAGTCTCACAAGTCTTTCCAGTGGGTGGGTTGCCCACTGGTCTATCCTGGGGAGTGCAAAGCCACAGTCTCACAAGTCTCTCCAGTGGGTGGTTTGCCCACTGCATCATCTTGGGGAGTGCAAAGCCACAGTCTCACAAGTTTTTCCAGTGGGAGGTTTGCCCACTGGTCTATCCTGGGGAGTGCAAAGCCACAGTCTCACAAGTGAATAACAGTCTCCACTGGTTCTGGAGTGGGCTTTGTGCCCAGAGTGCTTCATCCTGCCAAGGACTGAGGTAGTGGATGCCTTTCTCCACTGGTTCTGGAGGGGGCTTTGTGCCCAGAGTGCTTTATCCTGCCAAGGACTGAGGTAGTGGATGTGAATCTCCACTGGTTCTGGAGGGGGCTTTGTGCCCAGAGTGCTTCATCCTGCCAAGGACTGAGGTAGTGGATGTGAATCTCCACTGGTTCTGGAGGGGGCTTTGTGCCTAGAGTGCTTCATCCTGCCAAGGATTGAGGTAGTGGATGCCTTTCTCCACTGGTTCTGGAGGGGGCTTTGTGCCCAGAGTGCTTCATCCTGCCAAGGACTGAGGTAGTGGATGTGAATCTCCATCGGTTCTGGAAAGGGCTTTGTGCCCAGAGTGCTTCATCCTGCCAAGGACTGAGGTAGTGGATGCCTTTCTCCACTGGTTCTGGAGGGGGCTTTGTGCCCTCAGTGCTTCATCCTGCCAAGGACTGAGGTAGTGGATGCCTTTCTCCACTGGTTCTGGAGGGGGCTTTGTGGCCTCAGTGCTTCATCCTGCCAAGGACTGAGGTAGTGGATGCCTTTCTCCACTGGTTCTGGAGGGGGCTTTGTACTCAGAGTGCTTCATCCTGCCAAGGACTGATGTAGGGGATGTGAATCTCCACTGGTTCTGGAGGGGGCTTTGTGCCCAGAGTGCTTCATCCCGCTTGTGGCGGCCCCAGTAGCGGCGGTGTCTGCGGCGCTCATTGGCCTGCGGTGCAGGTGGGTGGCTCAGTGAGCGTGCTGGTGGCGGCGGTGTCCTAGGACGTGGTGCTGGTGGCGGCGGTGTCCTTGGCAGCGGGGCTGGTGGTGGCGGTGTGGCGGCGGTGTCCTTGGCAGTGGGGCTGGTGGCGGCGGTATCCTTGGCAGCGGGGCTGGTGGCGGCGGTGTCCTTGGCAGTGGGGCTGGTGGCGGGGGTGTCCTGGGACGCGGTGCTGGTGGCAGCGGTGTCCTGGGACGCGAGGCTGGTGGCGGCGGTGTCCTTGCAAGTGGGACTGGTGACGGCGGTGTCCTTGGCAGCGGTGCTGGTGGTGGCGGTGTCCTTGGCAGCGGGGCTGGTGGCGATCTTGTCCACCGTGCAGGTTGGCGGCGACCTCCCTTTCTTCCTGTGCCCCTTCCCCAGCTTGGATGGTGGCGCAGCTGTCTTCCCACTCCCAACTGTAGTCCTGGGAGAGGCCTTAGTGGCAGGTATTTTGCCCTTCTCCCTCCGGGCAGTGGCCAACCTCTTATGTTTCTGAGGTGGGGGACTGTCTGTGGTCTGGCTCCTTGGCACACTGGCTGCCCTGCTGCTTGGCGCACTCCAGAAGCCGGTTACAGCTGGCATCACTGTTCCCGGTGATGTGGTGGCTGAGGTGCTGGGTTGGGACCTGGAAATGCGTGCCCTAGGGGACGGAAGGGGTGGGGGACGTGAGGGGAAGAGGTCAAGGTTGGACAGGAAAGGTTTTTTAGACACACTGAGTCGGGTAGATGGAGGGGGTTTGGGAGTGGAGGAAGAGGTAGTGGTTGTAGGAGGTGTACGTTTGCTGACTTTGGGTGAAGGTACATGGGCTGGAGGCTGTCGTGAGGTGGATGGCTGTTGGGTGGGTGTGTGACTGCGTTTGTGTACCTTGGGAGATGGGCTCACAGACACACTGGGAGAGGACACAGGGGATGTGTGAATGGTAGTGGGGGTGGTGAGTGCACGTGAGCGGTGTGTGGTGATGGGTGTGCTGGTGAAGGACATAGTGGCTGAAGATGTAGTGCATGCAGGTGTGAGTGGAGACGTGACAGGGAGGGAGAAGAGAGACGTGGAGGAGGGGGACACAGTGGAGGCAGTGGATGTTGGTATGTGTGCATGGGTATGATGCTTGTGTGAGTGCTTGTGGGATGTGTGGTGCTTATGTTTGCCAGAACTACCCTTGTGTGGTGAGGTATGTGCATGCTGGTCTGATGGTGTGCTTGGGATAGGCTGAGGTACTGGGGAATGCGGCTGGGTGGAGGAAGTTGGAGGGAGAGGCTAGACACAGGGACAATGCCTGCCATCAGTGCTGAGGCCAGAGTCTGAAAAGCTCGCTGTTGGGCTGCCTGACCAGAATGAATGCCCTCCAGGTATGCATCCGTCTGTTGCAACTGCCTCTCTACACCCTGGTTGGCATTCCGAATGGTAGACTGCCCAACAGTGAGGGATTAGAGGAGGTCAATTGCCTCCTCACTGAGGGCAGCAGGTCTGACAGGGGCAGGGGCTGAGGTGCCTGGGGCGAAGGAGATGCCCACCCTCCTGGGTGAGCGGCCACGGGGCGCAGGCTGGGGGGCTGCTGGGAGGGCGGTGCTGGTGGGGGGGTGGTGGCTGTCCCTGTAGATGCGGGGGGCATGGAGGGGCCCGCCGCCGCAAGGGAGCTCCCATTAGAGGAGGAGTCTATTTCGCTAGTCTCAGCTCCTGTCCCCGCCGTGGAGCTCCCCTCGTCCTCCGTCCCACTGGGGGCTTCAGACTCCGTTGTCTCGCCCTCCAGGGCCATGTGGAATGCAGCTCCCTCCTGCTCGGGTGCCACTGCTCTTCTGACTGATGATGCTATTGCACACAAGAACAGGTAGACCACAAAAGGGGGGGAAGACAGAAGAAAGACATGTTCAGTGCATGCAATACTGCAACCGTTGGCGGACACTACAGCCACAGCAGCCCTCCGCACTACGCTGTGCACTTAGATTTCCCTAATTAATCACAGGGCCATGGGGTACAAGGCCTATACCCGATTGCTGCACACATGGAAGTCACAGGAGCCTGACTAGTTGTAGTTGGCTCTTAACACTGGTGGGGTGGGGTGCCACATGGCCTGCCTTACGAAGGGACCCTGCCTACAAAACTCGCCCTGGCCTAGGGGAACCCACTGCCCACTTCCCCCAACCAGACACCTCCAATGCACGCAGATTCAGCTGAATGATAGTGTACTAACCCCCTTGTGGCTGCTGTGATGCCCTCAAATGCCCATCCAACTCCGGATACGCCACCGCCAGGATCCGGAACATCAGGGGGTCATGGTGCGACAGGCACCCCTCCCCGTTGGGAGGCCATCCCCAGCTGGGTCTCCGCGGTCTTCTTGCTTCAGCGGCGAATGTCCGCCCATCTTTTCTGGCAGTGGGTGCTCCGTCTGTGGTGGACCCCCAGGGTCCGGACTTCCTTGCCGATGGCACGCCAAATATCCTTCTTCTGGTGGGCGCTAACCTACAGGAATAGTACAGAGGAAAAGGAGAAGATATAATCATCCGGACCGTCACATTCATTGGCCCGCATTCCTACCCTTGCCATGACGCACATGCACTCACTGTTGTTTCATGCACGCCTCATTCTCCCCCCCATCTTCCATCCACACCACTCCACACAGGCATTGCCCATACAGCATGCTCACAGTGTTTGTATGGAGGACCGTAGAGTAGCGTGTACTGGGGGAGGACCCCATCCACTTGTTTCTCCAACTCCTCCGTGGCAAAGGCAGGGGCCCTTTCCCCAGACACATGAGCCATTGTCTCTTCCAGACTGAGGTCACAGCAGCACTTGCAGTGTAGGTCCTCTCCTGTCGAAGATCAGGTATCAAGTTAGTGAACAGACAGAAAATGGCGGTCACGTCCACGGCAGTGCGTATCGTCACCGCCGGCGTACATCGTCATTGGCTCCTGGGACCCATAGGGCCCAATGTTAACCAATGCTGGATTGCGCTGCGGTCTTCGACCGCCTACTGCGACGGTGTACAACGCCAGCGCAGTTACCTCATATCCCATTTTCCCACCTCACAGGTCAGGCAGCCGCCATTTCAGGGGGCCACATGCCATTATTTTTAAATGCGTCACACATATCTAGGCATTGCATACACACTAAGACAGGCACATAGCGGATTGAAAAACGTGTGCAATAAAGTTGTGTTTTCGTACCTCATTGTTGGCTGACCCTCTGCTCACTGTTCTCCTCCATAGAGCACATCCGCTGGGGCAGGTGGGGAGATGGCAGCATCCTCCGGTGTACTGACCGCTGGTGGACCTGTAGACAATGGAAGAGCGGCATGTAATTGTCACCTACAGACTGGACCGTGCCACAATCCATGAACTGTGTGCCCAGCTGGAGCCGGACCTGATGTCAGCTATCCGCCATACCACAGGTATCCCCCCTCTAGTGCAGGTGCTGTCAGTACTCCATTTCCTGGCAAGTGGGTCTTTTCAGACAACAGTGGCCATAGCATCAGGGATGTCCCAGCCAATGTTCTCCAACGTGTTGTCCAGAGTGTTGTCTGCCCTGATGAAACACATGCGCACAGGTGGAAGATTTGCCTACCGTGAAAGGTGACTTCTATGCCCTGGGACATATCCCCAACATCATAGGTGCCATTGATGGGACACATGTGGCCTTGGTCCCCCCGCAGGAGTGAACAGGTGTACAGAAACCGGAAGAGTTACCATTCAATGAATGTGCAGATGGTGTGTTTGGCAGACCAGTACATCTCCCATGTGAACGCCAAGTTTCCTGGCTCAGTGCATGACGCTTACATTCTGAGGAATAGCAGCATCCCTTATGTGATGGGGCAACTCCAGAGGCACTGTGTGTGGCTATTAGGTGAGGACATGGACCCTATACAGTGTGATTAGGTGTCTGGATCTGGGGTTGTCCCTGAGGGTTAATGTGTGTCTAACAGTTGTCCCTCGACATTTGCAGGTGACTCTGGCTACCCCAACCTGTCATGGCTACTGACCCCAGTGAGGAATCCGAATACAAGGGCAGAGGAACACTACAATGAGGCACATGGGCGAACTAGGAGGGTTATAGAGAGGACCTTCGGCCTCCTGAAGGCCAGGTTCAGGTGCCTCCATATGACGGGTGGTTCACTATTCTACTCACCAAAGAAGGTGTGCCAGATCATCGTGGCCTGCTGTATGCTGCACAACTTAGCTTTGCGACAACAGGTGCCTTTTCTGCAGGAGGATGGTCCTGAAGGAGGTCTTGTGGCAGCTGTGGAGCCTGTGGACAGTGAAGATGAGGAAGCAGAAGAAGAGGATATTGACAACAGAAACACGGTGATTAATCAATACTTCCAGAGAGACACAGGTAAGAAGACATCACTGCCTGCTACATCTGATACACTTGTTCTACCTCCCATCTGTCTGTCACTTTCACCCAGTGTAGGGGCCCTGATCTGTCACTTTGCCTTTCGATTTCACAGATGTGGGTCCCACTGAGTCACCTCTGCTATGTTTCCTCATGGACTAGAGCTGTGTGACATAGGTATGTTGACAATACAATGGATATTGCTGTTTTCCTCAGTTATTGCAAATACACATTTGTGAAAACACAGACTGACTACAGATAGTTTTGTGAGTTAAGGGTGTTTATTTACGTGCTCAATAGTGGAGGGGGTTGTAAAATGGTCAGGGGTGATGGTGGAGGAATGTCCATGGCAGAGTCTAGTCTATTTAATTCACAGGTGCATTGTCCAAAGGGGCATAAGAAGTGGAGCTGGGGCAGTTTAAGGATGGACAGGGTGACAAAGTGGGACAGAAGGATGACATTCAGGGTGGTCTCATTTCTTGGCGGGGGTCTTGGCATTGTTCTCTGTCTTTGTCCTGGATCTCAGGGACCGCTTGCGGGGTGGTTCTCCATCTGCAGGGTGTGGGGTGCTGGTGTCGAGGTCCTGTGGCGGTGCCTCCTGTCCACTAGCGCCGGCGGAGGTGGTGGGCAGTTCATCATTCAGGCTAATGTCAGGGACCCCTTGTTGTGTCACAGTGTCCCTCTTGGTGTTCAAGCGTTCCTTCAGCACCCCTACAATGGTGCCTAGGGTGGTATTGATGGATTTGAGTTCCTCCCTGAACCCCATATACTGTTCCTACTGCAGCCGCTGGGTCTCCTGAAACTTGGCCAGTACCGTTGCCATCATCTCCTGGGAATAGTGATAGGCTTCCATGATGTTGGAGAGGGCTTCGTGGAGAGTGGGTTCCCTGGGCCTGTCCTCCCCCTGTCGCACAGCAGCCCTCCCAATTCCCCTGTGTTCCTGGGCCTCTGTCCCTTGAACTGTGTGCCCACTGCCACTGCCCCCAGGTCCATGCTGTTCTTGGGGTGGTGGGTTAGCCTGGGTTCCCGGTAGTGGTGGACACACTGCTGCTTGACGTGTCCTGGGGACAGAGGTATGGGCCCACTGGGTGGTTGCTGTGCTGGTGTTTCCAGAGGGGAGAGGCTCTGTTGTAGCTTGTGCCAGTGTGAGGGGAACCGACTGTCCTGAGGTCCCAGATGGTCCGGGCTGGTCATCTAGATCCAGTTGGACAGAGCTGCTGGCATCACTGTGGGCCTCTTCTGTGGATGGAGCAGAGATGTCTGGAACCTCCTGTCCAGTGACGTTGGGTAGGGGTCCTGCAGGGGTGTAAAGGCATAGTTTTAGTATCTGTGTGTGCCATGGTGTGCAATGGGTGGGTGACCCTGTACCCCAGTGCTTGCATTCCTGTGTAGAACCTTGTGTGCTAATTGTTTAGGGGTCTGTGTGGGTATGTGCAGTGGACATGCATTTGTGACGGGTGTCCATGCTTTGTTGTTACATGCAGGGCTTGGTGTTGGGATGTGTGGTTTGTATTAGTGGGACATCTGTGAGGAGTTGGCGTGATGGGGGTGAGGGCGAGGGTGTGGGTATGTGATAGCATGCAGGTAGGGTGGGGGATGAAGTAGTGCAAGATTATACTTACCAGAGTCCATTCCTCCAGCTACTCCTGCGAGGCCCTCAGGATGCAGTATAGCCAAGACCTGCTCCTCCTATGTTGTAAGTTGTGGGGGAGGAGGTGGGGGTCCGCCGCCAGTCCTCTGAACTGCGATGTGGTGTCTTTAGACCACGGAACGCACCTTCCCCGTAGGTCGTTCAACCTCTTCCTGATGTCATCCCGTGTTCTTGGGTGCTGTCCCACTGCGTTGACCCGCTCTACGATTCTGCGTCATAGTGTGATGGTGTTGTGTGCCTCTGTATGGGGGTGGTGTCTTTGCTGTGCTGTCCCTCTGGCCTTCATCAAAATTTCTGGTAGTAAGGGTTTGTGGGTGATGTGGGCAGGTGTTTTATATTGTATTGGGTGTGTGGGAGTGGTGTGTATCTGTGTATCAGGTGTGTGTATTTGGAATTGTCCAATGTGGTAGTGTTTTGTATATGTGTGTGTATTTTGAGCGCGGCGGTGTGTATTTGTGGGTCGTGATAGTGTGGGTGTATTCCTGTTGGCTTGACGGTGGAGGTTTTGTTATCGCCAGTTTATCACTGACCTTTGGTGTGGCGGACTTGTGTGGGTGTCGAGATTTTGGCGGATTCCGAGCTGTGGGTCGTAATAGCTGTGGCGGAATTCCGCAGCGGCGGCGGTGTGTTAGCGGTCTTCTGCATGGCGGTAAGTGGGGTTTACCGTCAATGTTGTAAGGAGGGCCATAGTGTTCTTATGAAAAGTACCAATGACAAAGTGGTAAAGCAGTTACAAGTAGTAATCCCACCGCTGCGCCACCAATGTAGGAGGCTGGCCTGGTTTGTAGTGGGTACCAATGGTACTTACACCTTATACCAGGTCTAATTATCCCTTATTAGTGAAATGTAGGCAGTATTCTAGCAGCTTAGGCTGATAGAGGTAGCTATAGCAGAGCAGCCAAGGCTGAACTAGGAGACGTGCAAAGCTCCTGCAATACCACTATATCATATAGGTACCATATCATAAGAAAGACAATACTCAGAGTTACTAAAAATAATTATTTTAGTGACAATGTGCCAAAAATATCTCAGTGGATATACTCCCTTGGGAGGTAAGTAACATACACAAAATATACACAAATAACCAAATTAGGTAAGTAAAACAGTCAGAAAATAGTGTAAACTCTGTAGAACACAATAGAATGCAATAGGCCTAGGGGCAACACAAATCATATACTAAGTAAGTGGAATGAGAACCACAAATGCACCCCTAGGCAAATGTAGTGTGTAGAGGGTCACTGGGAGTGTCAGAAAACACAAAGGGTATAGAGGAGACCCCACCCCAGGACCCAGGAAAGCAGGAGTAAAGTACTACTGTTTCCCCCAAAACACACTAAAGGTGTGATAAAACATTCTGCAAGGACCACACAAGACTGCAAAGCACTGAAGATGGAGTCCTGAAGACCTGTAAAGGAAGGGGACCATGTCCAAGGGTTGCTAAAGTGTCCGGGGGAGCAGGAGCCCACTAAACCCCAGATGAAGGTGCGAATTGGCTGCCTCCGGTTGAAAGAAGATGCTAGTTCTGCACCAACGGAGAGAGGTAGGAATTTTTTTTGATTTGTGCAGAAGATGTCCCACGAAGTGCTGGCAGATGCAGGGTGGTTTCCTTGGCAAAGTACCACTAACAAGCCTTGCTACATGCAAGATTCGCATTTGAATAAAGGAAGGTATACAAATGGGTCTTTCAGCAATGTAGAGAGCCCACTAGAAGGAGGGAAGCACCGCAGAAGTCCTTGAACACGGCTTCAAGAAGACTGAACACAGCGGTCATCTCAACACCGCATAAAGGGGTCCGATGACGCCGGAGGTCAACTCAGGGAGCTGAGCATCGCAGGACGGAGTCCTGGGGACCTAGTCTCAGCTGTGCATGCAGGATTTCTTGGACATGTGCACAGAAGCCCTTGTAGCTGCAGATCACACGGTGCATAGGAATACTGTCTGGGGAGGGGAGGCAAGGACTTACCTCCTCCAAATTCAGACAGTTGGACCTCTGGACAGTCGGGGTCACTTGGGTCCACCACCTGTGTTCCAGGGACCATGCTCGTCAGGACGAGAGGGGACCCAGACTACTGGTGAGGCTGTAGTTTGATGCCTGCTGGAGCAGGGGGAAGACTCCGTCAACCCACGGGAGATTTCTTCTTGGCTTCCAGTGCAGGGTGAATGTAGACAGCCCTCAGAGCATGCACCACCAGGAAACAGTCGAGAAAGCAGTCAGGATTAGGCGCTACAATATCGCTGGTAGTCTTCTGGCTACTTTGTTACAGTTTTGCAGGTGTCCTGGAGCAGTCAGCTGTCGATCCTTGGCAGAAGTCAAAGAGAAAAGTGCAGAGGAGCCCTGGTGGATTCTTGCACGTCGAAATCTGAAGAGAAGCCCACAGGAGAGACCCTAAATAGCCCTAAGAGGAGGATTGGCTACCTAACCAGGTATGTACCTATCAGGATGAGTCTCTTATGTCACCTGTTGGCACTGGCCACTCAGAGGCCTCCAGAGTGTCCCCACACCTCTGATAACAAGATGATAGAGGTATGAGACACACTGGAGGAGCTCTGGGTACCACCCCTGGGGTGGTGATGGACAGGGGAGTGGTCACTCTGCTTTCTTTTGTCCAGTTTCGTGCCAGAGCAGGGACTGGGGTTCCCTAAACCATTGTTGACTGGCTTATGCAAGGAGGGCACCTTCTGTGCCCTTTAAAGCATTTCCAGAGGCTGGGGGAGGCTACCCCTTCCCAGCCTGTAACACCTATTTCCAAAGGGAGAGGGTGTAACACCCTGCTCCCAAAGAAAATGCTTTGTTCTGCCTTCCTGGGACTGGGCTGCTCACACCCCAGGAGGGCAGAACCCTGTCTGTGAGGTGGCAGCAGCTGTAGCAGCAGTACAAGCCTTGGAGAGCTGGTTTTGCAGTACTGATGGTCCATACTGGAGCCCCCAGGATTCATAGAATTGGCTCCCCAATACCAAATTTGGAATGGGGGACAATTCCATGATCTTAGTCATGTTACATGGTCATATTGGGAGTTACCATTGTGAAGCTACATATAGGTATTGACCTATATGTAGTGCACTTGTGTAATGGCGTCCCCGCACTCACAAGGTCCCGGGAAATGGCCCTGAACTATGTGGGGGCACCTTTGCTAGTGCAAGGGTGCCCTCACACTTAGTAACTTTGCACCTTACCTTCAGCAAGCAAAGGTTTGTTTTTGCCTTCTTCTTTTTATTGAATTTTTATCAGGATCCACCAAAATAACAGAAAAAAATACATTGCGATTCCAAACTATTTCTTAAATAACTTCCCCAATGGTTCCCAGAGAGAGAACTCTAAACAGATACAATGAGGCTAGGTAGCTATGCAAATTCATTCAATAGGTGATTTAACTAAGAACAGATTTACCCATGATTGTCTAAAAAGAATTCACCCCAGATCAAGGAAACCTTTTTACCACTTCCTATTCTGCTAGCATATCTCATTTCCTGATTTCTGACTTGTATAATTTTGCTCCGCCATTCTTGAGGGGTGGGTGAAGTGAAAGTTAGACATATAGGTGACTTATAAGTTACCTAAGTGTAGTGAAAATATCTGTGAAATAATGTGTGCGTTATTTCACGCAGGCTGCAATGGCAGGCCTGTGCAAGGGTTTGTCTGAGCTCCCTATGGGTGGCAAAAAAAATGCTGCAGCCCATGTGGATCTCCTGGAACCCCAATGCCCTGCGTACCTAAGTTCCATATACTAGGAACTTATAAGTGGGGTCCAGTGTGCCAATTGAAATTGGTAAATGAACTCACTAGCCTACAGTGACACATTTAAAAGCAGAGAGAGCATAAGCACTGAGGTTCTGATAAGAAGAGCCTTAGTGACACAGTCAAGCACTATACAGACACACACATTAGGCCATAAACTATGAGCACTGTGGTCCTCACCAGCAGGATCCCAGTGAGAGAGGCAAATACATATTGACACACAGGTAAAAATGGGGGTAACATGCTAAGGAAGATGGTACTCTCCTACATTGACAAATTATTGCACTTCTGTTGTCCTCATCCTCATCCTCTGCCTCCTCATCTTCACTGTCCTCAGGGTCCACTGCTGCCACATGGCCTTCTCCAGCCTCATCCTCCTGCAGAAAAGGCACCTGGCGACGTAAGGCAAGGTTGTGCAACATACAGCATGCCACAATGATCTGGCAGACCTTCTTGGGTGAGTAGTACAGGGATCCACCTGTTAGATGGAGGCAATGAAACCTGGCATTCAGGAGGCCAAAGGTCCTCTCTATATTTCTTCTTGTTCGCCCATGTGCCTCATTGTAACGTTCCTCTGCTCTTGTCCTGGGATTCCTCACAGAGGTCAGTAGACATGAAAGGTTTGGGTAACCAGAGTCACCTGCAAATATTGAGGGACAACTGTTAACTACACATCAACCCTTAGGGTCCACACCATACCCATACACGAACATCCACTGGGTAGGAACCAGGGCTCACCTATTAGCCACACCTTGTGCCTCTGGAGTTGAGCTATCACATATGGGATGCTGCTATTCCTCAGGATAAAGGCATCATGCACAGACCCAGGATATTTTGCATTGACGTGGGAGATGTACTGGTCCGCCAGGCACACCATCTGCACATTCATCGAGTGAAAGCTCTTTCGATTTCCAAACACCTGTTCATTTCGCCGGGGGGGAGGGGGAATGCTATATGTGTACCATAAATTGCCCCAATAATGTTGGGGATATGTCCCATTGCATGGAAATCAGCTTTCACTGTGGCCAAATCCTCCACCTGGGGGAAAACTATGTAGCTCGCATGTGTTTAATCAGGGCAGACAATACTCTGGTCAGCACTATTGAGAACATTGGCTGAGACATTCCTGCTGCCAAGCCCACTGTCACTTGGAAGGAGCCAGTTGCCAGGAAATGAAGCACTGATAGCACTTGCACAAAGAAGGGGGATCCCGGTGGGGTGACGGATAGCAGAGATTAGGTCAGGCTCCAATTGGGCACACAGCTTTTTGATTGTGACCCTGTCCAGTCTATAGGTGAGGATAATGTGCCTGTCCTCCATTGTTGCCAAGTCCACAAGTGGCCTGTACACGGGAGTATGTCTCCATCTCCTATTCATCCGCAGCGTTGCAATCTATGGGGCAAAATGGTGAGCAGCTGGTCAGTATCTCTTATTTCCAACCACTCCACTTCAATGCATGTCGTGATTGTAACAGTATTTTGTTGGAGAGGTCCAAATGGTCCATATGTGTACTGTGACGCAGTTAGCAGCCATGGCCTGCAACCCCCCCTAAATGGCATCTGCCTGTCCTGTTTAGAGGGTCAGGTGGAAATCAGGTAATTCTGCTTACATTGTGTGTCATTGCGGGAGGCGGCGGAAAAACGCTGTGCAACTCCTCATTGGTTAACACTGGGCTCTATGGGGTACAGTGGCCAATGGTGATGTACGCCGGCGGTGACGGTATGCACCACCGCGGACATCACCGCCATTTTCTATCAGTTCACTCACTTGCTACCTGACCTTCAACAGGAGAGGACCTACACTGCAAATGCTGCTGTGACCTGTTTCTGGAAGTGACCATGGCTCGTGTCACTGGGGAAAGGCCCCCTGTCTTCACCTCAGCAGAGTTGGAGTGACTGGTGGATCGGGTCCTACCCCACTACTGAATGCTGTATGGGCCTCCAGACCAACAGGTGAGTAACCATGAGTACAATGCATGGGGCGTGAATGCATGGAGTGCTGTGTGTAAAGGCCCCATGTAGGGGGGGGGTTGGTGGATGGGCCCTGGGAAGCGTGCTGCATGTATGGTGGGCCATGTGTGTGCTAATGGGGATGGGAAGGGGCATGGTGGGCCATGAATGTAACAGGCAGGACGGTCGGACTCATATCTTTCTCTGAGTCCATTTCCTTGCAGGTCCGCCCATCAGAAAAAGGGAATATGGAGTGCCATCACCAAGGATGTGCGGACCCTGGGGGTCTACGGCAGGCGGAGCACCCACTGTTGCAAACGGTCGGAGGACCTGAAATGCTGGACACGGAAGACGGTGGAGGCCCAGCTGGGGATGGCCTCCCAACGCGGAAGGGGTGCCCGTCGAACCCTGACCCCCCTAATGGCCTGCATACTAGCAGTGGCCTTTCCAGAGCTGGATGGGCACTTGGGGGCATCACAGCAGCCACAAGGGGGTGAGTACAGTGCCCCAATATACAACTTGCACCTGGTGGGGTGGTATCCGGGTGGGGGATGTCGGCCTGTGGGTGCCCCTAGGCCAGGCCTAACATTGCAGAGTAGGTCCCATGTTGGGCAGGGTTCTGATGTAAAATACCTCCAACCAAGCTAGAAGGCATCCACTACTGGGCAGGGGTCTGTGGGTCTCAGGTATGCTGCAATTGGCGTTAGGTGTCCCTATCCATGGGCTGGCGACTAGCATTGTGACTGGTAGTGCATTGCCTAGTGCGTAGGGCTGTTCCCTGTGTGTGTCATGTACACCAACAGTGGTGTTGTTGCCGCCATTTACCAAGTGTATCCTTTGTCTCTTCCCCTCCCTTTTTGTTTCATCACACTGTTCTTATGTGCATTAGCATCATCTGACGGAGGAGCTAAGGCACCGGTGACAGAGGGAGCTGCATCCCACAGGACCCAGGAGGCCAAATCCACCAACGGTGAAGGCACCAGTGGGACGGAGGGCGAGGGGAGCCCCACGGCGGAGAAAGGAGGGGACAGATTCCTCCTCTGATGGAAGATCCCTGGTGATGGGCAGACACCTTTGTGTCCACCCCAGCTACAGGTACACCCACCACCCCTGTACCAGCTCCGCCCTCCCAGCAGCCCCTCAGCTTGTTTCCTGTGCCCACTCACCCAGGAGGGTGGTCATCTCCTTCGCCCCAGGCACTTCAGGCCCTGCCGCAGTCAGCCCTGCAGCCCGGAATGAGGAGGCTATTGACCTCCTGTGATCCATCTCTGTTGGGCAGTCAACCATTGTGAATGCCATCCAGGGGCTGGCAGCCCAAATGCAACAGACAAATGCATTCCTGGAAGGCATTCACACTGGCCTGGCGGCCCAACAGAAATCAATCCAGGCTCTGGCCTCCTCTCTGATGTCAGCCTCTGTCCCTGTATCTAGCCTCCCTCCTCCAACTTCCTCTACCCAATCCCATTCCCCACAACCCCAACCTATCCCAAGCACACAGTCAGAAGAGAAGGCACCCAGGACAACACACAAGAGAGGACATTGCAAACACAAGCACCACACTTCATCACACAGGCACTCACACAAACACCATCCAGATGAAGACATACCAACATCCACTGCCTCCACTGTGGCCCCCTCCTCCTCATCCTCCACCTCCCTTCCAGTTGTATCTACACTCACACTTGCATGCACTACATCCTCTTCCACTACCCCCATCACCAGCACACCTATCAGCACACGCCCCTCACTGGCAGTCACCACCCCCACTTCCATGCACACGTCTCCTGTGTCCTCTCCTACTGTGTCTGTGCCCCCCCCTCCCAAAGTACACAAACGCAAGCACTCAGACACCCGACAGCCATCCAACTCACAAAAGCATCCAGCCCATGCACCTGCACCCAAACACAGCAGACAGACACCTCCTACAACCACTCCCTCTACCTCCACTCCCAAACCATCTCCCTCTTCCCGCCCCAATGTCCCTAAGAGGCTTTTCCTCTCTACCTTTGACCTCTTCCCTAGCCCCCCCGTCCCTCACATCAGGCCAGGGTGGTCAGAACCCAGCCAAGCACCTCAGCCACCCAGTCCAGGTGCACAGTAGTGCCCACAACTACACCAGGTGGGAGAGGATCCCCACTGATAGGGTGCCTGCACCAAGTGCTGCAAGGAAGGGCAAGGAGGCACCCCCAGCTGCTGCAAGGAAGGGCAAGGAGGCACCCCCAGCTGCTGCAAAGAAGGGCAAGGAGGCACCCCTAGCTGGTAAAAGGAAGGGCAAGGAGCAATCCCCGGCAACTGAGAGGAAGGGCAAGGAGCAGTCCCCAGCTGCTGCTAAAAGAAGCAAGGAGCCATCCCCAGCTGCTGGCAGGAGGGGCAAGGGACCTGCGCCAGCAGGCAAAAAGGACAAGAGGCCTGATGCTGGGACTCAGTCGGAGCCCACACCACCAACCATGGTGGTTCAGCCGTCCGAGGCTGCAGTGGATGGGCTGGAGCCTCCCCCCACCACTGCTAGCACCACCACCAGCACCGCCACCAGCACCACCACCAGCACCACTACCAGCAGAAGCAGTCCCAGTGGGCAGCTGTCCGAGGCTGCAGGAGAAGGGCTGGAGCCTCCCCCCACCACTGCCAGCACCGCCACCAGCACCACTGCCAGCAGCAGCCCCAGTGGGCAGCTGTCCGAGGCTGCATGGGAAGGGCTGGATCCTCCCCCCACCATTGCCAACACCAACACCTGCACTGCCACTGCCATCACTGAGCAGCCGTCACCGCCGGCGGACAGTGTGTAGTCCTGCGTCCATGGGCTGTTGTACGGCCTGGCCCCTGCAAATCCTGTGGGTCTGACACTCAGGAGACTGTCGCCTTGCACTCCCCAAGATCTGCATCACAGGGCACAATGCCCCCTCCAGAACCAGTGGAGAAGACATCCACCCACCCCATCCTTCCCAGGATGAAGCACACTGGGCACAATGCCCCCTCCAGAACCAGTGGAGGAGCCATCCACTCACTTCACCCTCCCCAGGATGAAGATCACATGGCACATTGCCCCCTCCAGAACCAGTGGCGAAGCCATCCACTCACCCCATCTTTCCCAGGATGAAGCACACAGGGCACAATGCCCCCTCCAGAACCAGTGGATGTAGTCATCCACTAGAGAGACTGTGGCCTTGCACTCCCCAGGACCAGGCAGTAGGCAAATCACCCACTTGAGAGACTGTGGCCTTGCACTCTCCAGGACCAGGCAGTGGGCAAATCACCCACTTGAGAGACTGTGGCCTTGTACTCCCCAGGACAAGTCAGTGGGCAAATCACCCACTTGAGAGACTGTTGCCTTGCACTCCCCAGGAACAGGCAGTGGGCAAATCACCCACTTGAGAAACTATGGCCTTGCACTCCCCATGACCAAGCACAGGGCATGTTGTCCCCTGCAGAGCATGTGGGCAAGTCACCCACTTGAGAGAATGTGGCCTTGCACTCCCCAGGACAGAGTGATGGACATGTTGCCCCCTCCAGGACCAGTGGCGCTGTACCATCTTACGACTGAGGTGCCCCTCCATTCCCCGTCCCTCTGAGGTGCCTGTCTATTTTCGACCTGATGCCCCTGCAGTGTTTTCTCTGTGTTGTTGAAGGAGTGAGGTTGGGCCTTGGACTTTGTGATGTAGCCCTTTGGCCCACGGAAATTGAGGACTGGGCAGTGTCCCTTGCATTGTAAACATGAATATACTTTTTGATTTGGATGCACGAATTGCACCTATATTTATCTTATTACAGCCTTTTTAAACTATAGTACTTGCCTTGCATTATTCCTTGGGGGGTACGGGTGTATATGTTATGTTACTGCATCTGGTTGTGTGTGTGGTGTTGGGATTGGGGTTGTTGCATGTTGCGTGCATGTGTCACTTTTTCCTCCCACCCTGCCCTGTGTGCTAGGTGGCAGTACTCACCATGGTCATATTTGCCGGCGTTGGTGTTTGTAATGGAGCAGAAGGTAGATGAGCGTGGGGAAGACATGCAGCTCGGGCTCCATGGCAGCGCGGTTCTTCCCTGAGTCTCCAGAGGTGAGTTTTTTCCCTTCTGTGCAGTGTTTCTGCCAGGCTTTTGAGTCATTGGTACCGCCCAGGAAAAGGTGGCGGATAGGTGTGTCATATTACTGTGGGCGGTACATTGTCTTCCGCCTGGCTGTTGGTGGTTATCGCCGTGGTGCCTGTTGGTTTCGCCCTGGCGGTCGGGGTGTTAAAGTGGCTGTCTGTCTGAGCGGTTTCCGCCGTGGTCATAATTTCATATTTATTACCGCCGGCCTGTTGGCAGTATTACGCCGCTTTATCACCGACTGCCAGGTTGTAATGAGGGCCTTAGTGTTAGTATATTGATCATAGTGCCATAACCTTTCTGGGATCCGGTTTCATTTAGGGGGACAAGCTCGACAGAGTTAGGCCAGTTGACCAAATCATCTAAAATTAAAGAGGCGTAGTACTGAGCTTCTGAGTCAATTAGAGCAATCAGTCTATAATTAACTGAGTTTGATCGATTCACCCTTGAATACTGAGTTAATGATAGATCCTCTCCAACTATCCAGATTAGTATTACTCAGTTCTACTTCGAAGAACAAAATAGCAAGTGGCTTATACCAGTATTCCGGATCTGACTTAAATAGATCCTGAGAAAAGCAGTTGGGGCCAGGTGCTCCATCAATGCACCCTTTCCTGATCACTTTAGCTACCACCATCACTGTGTGTCAAGGGGGCTATAGCTGACCCTAGCCATTGCTTGTTTGCACTTCCGACTGGTTGTTTACTCTGGCTATCCATTCTTCATTAGTGAATATGTTGGTCAAATAAATTGCCCGATTTTCTTCAGAAATGGACGAATAATTGATAGCTCTTGACTCCCGGTCGATGCCATTGACTGTAGCACAAGAGACCCTGGTTTTAGCCGATATGAATTGAAAAGGAGTCTTGATCAGAAATCTTCCTGCTTTTCTTTCTGATTCTAGATTTACAGGCCATGGGCACCTCTAGTGCACCTTCCTAGTAAATCAAATATGCCAATCAGGGATAACCAATCATAATCCCAATTTACACAGGGAGCACTTGCACTTGAGCACTGGTCGGCACTGGTAAAGTGTCCACAGTATCAAAACCAGCAAAAACAAAATACAGCACACAGTAAAAAATACAGGAAGCAGAGGCAAAAAGACAGGGGAAACCATGCTAAGGTGCCAGGTCTAACATGTATGTTGACAATAATAAATGCTGAACACCAAGTATTCAATGATGATAAATAATATGCTGGACATAGAGAATTGTATTCATACATATATAAAGAAATATAAACAAGGTGTGAAAAAGTGAATCAGTAGAGCAGACAATGCTGTCCACACACAGGACCTCATTTACAAGAACTGATGCATCGCTGTGTTCTGGAAGCCATGTGTCAAAAATACTTGTGCTGTGGTAAAGAAAGCTCACAACACCATGGATGTGTCATATTTACAATATGGCGCACCATGGTGCAGGGTCCCAGGATGCATCAGAAATACTGACAAATCCGAGGGAAGGATGCCACAGTGCATCCATTCTAAAAGTGACTCATTGCAGAAGTTGGTGTCAGAACTGACGCAACTTCAGCAATGCATCAAAAGGTGATGTGTCAGTTCAGATTGACGCAGGGAGACTAATGTGTGAGCACCAATGTAAAAGACTGTAAAAGGTAGAATACCACCTTCTACGCTTTTACATAGGTCCTGGATGTAAGAAGTAATGTATACAGCATGTCTATGTGTCACATTAGAGTGGTCATAATCTCCTGTGTATGTAGAGACCTGAATATGTGTACTAAAGAGACTGGCAGAGTAATCTAAGAGAATACAAATATATATTGGAATGTGAAGAGTCATTACAGGTATTACCTATCTTACGTGTGTGCTTACCTGTTGTCCTTTGTAGTATGCAGGTCTTGACTTGGCTACCCCTTCCTCGATGGAGAAGTGACAATCAGGGCATGTCCCTTACAAAAAGTACACAATGTCACATAGCCTTGCTGCAGTGGATGTTGAATTCATAGGTTCCATGGACCCAGGTTGGTCAAGGGGTCCTACAACATGATTTTCACATGTGTAGACCTACTTCAACTAGTGGGGATCAAAAAAACAGACATCTTACAGGATGTGAATTATCTTCAAATAGTCAGATTCCTGTTTTAAAGCCACAGCGTTGGTCCCTGCACCTGGTTTTTGGAGGTGGAGGAATTCTGATGTGTGTCAAGGGGGCTATAGCTGACCCTAGCCATTGCTTGTTTGCACTTCCGACTGGTTGTTTACTCTGGCTATCCATTCTTCATTAGTGAATATGTTGGTCAAATAAATTGCCCGATTTTCTTCAGAAATGGACGAATAATTGATAGCTCTTGACTCCCGGTCGATGCCATTGACTGTAGCACAAGAGACCCTGGTTTTAGCCGATATGAATTGAAAAGGAGTCTTGATCAGAAATCTTCCTGCTTTTCTTTCTGATTCTAGATTTACAGGCCATGGGCACCTCTAGTGCACCTTCCTAGTAAATCAAATATGCCAATCAGGGATAACCAATCATAATCCCAATTTACACAGGGAGCACTTGCACTTGAGCACTGGTCGGCACTGGTAAAGTGTCCACAGTATCAAAACCAGCAAAAACATAATACAGCACACAGTAAAAAATACAGGAAGCAGAGGCAAAAAGACAGGGGAAACCATGCTAAGGTGCCAGGTCTAACATGTATGTTGACAATAATAAATGCTGAACACCAAGTATTCAATGATGATAAATAATATGCTGGACATAGAGAATTGTATTCATACATATATAAAGAAATATAAACAAGGTGTGAAAAAGTGAATCAGTAGAGCAGACAATGCTGTCCACACACAGGACCTCATTTACAAGAACTGATCCATCGCTGTGTTCTGGAAGCCATGTGTCAAAAATACTTGTGCTGTGGCAAGAAAGCTCACAACACCATGGATGTGTCATATTTACAATATGGCGCACCATGGTGCAGGGTCCCAGGATGCATCAGAAATACTGACAAATCCGAGGGAAGGATGCCACAGTGCATCCATTCTAAAAGTGACTCATTGCAGAAGTTGGTGTCAGAACTGACGCAACTTCAGCAATGCATCAAAAGGTGATGTGTCAGTTCAGATTGACGCAGGGAGACTAATGTGTGAGCACCAATGTAAAAGACTGTAAAAGGTAGAATACCACCTTCTACGCTTTTACATAGGTCCTGGATGTAAGAAGTAATGTATACAGCATGTCTATGTGTCACATTAGAGTGGTCATAATCTCCTGTGTATGTAGAGACCTGAATATGTGTACTAAAGAGACTGGCAGAGTAATCTAAGAGAATACAAATATATATTGGAATGTGAAGAGTCATTACAGGTATTACCTATCTTACGTGTGTGCTTACCTGTTGTCCTTTGTAGTATGCAGGTCTTGACTTGGCTACCCCTTCCTCGATGGAGAAGTGACAATCAGGGCATGTCCCTTACAAAAAGTACACAATGTCACATAGCCTTGCTGCAGTGGATGTTGAATTCATAGGTTCCATGGACCCAGGTTGGTCAAGGGGTCCTACAACATGATTTTCACATGTGTAGACCTACTTCAACTAGTGGGGATCAAAAAAACAGACATCTTACAGGATGTGAATTATCTTCAAATAGTCAGATTCCTGTTTTAAAGCCACAGCGTTGGTCCCTGCACCTGGTTTTTGGAGGTGGAGGAATTCTGATGCATTGCAGGCTATGCGTGACACATCTTGAAGAGGCGTCAAAGAATTAAAATCTTTCAAATATCACTGCGTCAGTTGTAAGTCATTTTTTCCACCAGAAGGCCCACTCTGCATACATTAAAATCAGAGTGATGCAGCTGATTCCTGTGCATGTTTTATTTTTTGGTGCAGGGCCAGGAAGGGTGAGGCATTTGCCTAAATGCGTTGCATTGCAAATATGGAGCTAACAGAGCGCCACTGCTGCATCAAAAAATGATGCAAAGACAGTGCAAGCTCCTTGTAAATAAGCCCCCGTGTTTAAATGGACAATTACTAAACAAAGACATTGGGGGTCATTCTGACCCCGGCGGTCCGAGACCGCCGGGGCCAGGGTCGGCGGGAGCACCGCCGACAGACCGGCGGTGCCCCGCAGGGCATTCTGACAGCGGCGGTTCAGCCGTGGTCAGATGCGGGAAACATCTGTGGGTCTCCCGCCAGGAACAGGATGGCGGTAGGGGGTGCCGCAGGGGCCCCCGTAAGAGGGCCCCACAAAGTATTTCAGTGTCTGCTATGCAGACACTGAAATACGCGACGGGTGCCACTGCACCCGTCGCACCTTCCCACTACGCCGGCTCAATTCTGAGCCGGCGTCCTCGTGGGAAGGTTGATTTGCCCTGGGCTGGCGGGCGGCCTTTTGGCGGCCGCCCGCCAGCCCAGGGCAAATCCCAAAATACCCTCAGCGGTCTTTCGACTGCGGAGCGGTATTTTGGTGGGGGAACTTTGGCCTCCGCCGCCCGCCGAAGTTAGAATCACCCCCATTGTATTTTCTCCAATACTTGTATAAACTTTCAAGGTCTCAAAAACCTAGGGCAGCTTCCACAGAATTAACAATGGGAGTTTCATTACAGGTGTCAACCTACTGAGGGGGGTTTTGTCAAAGGTTCAACCCCAGCATCTTTGAATGGTCCCCTCAGGACATCATCATCCAACTAATACACCTATAAATGTGGAAAACAAAGAGCAGAAGAGCCTGAGTGACAGTACAATCCACAATAAAACAGTTTAGAAGATATGCAATCAGCTGGGTGGTGACTACCACTAATTGTAGACTCACCACCTTCTTGTCTATACCGCCAACCTGTCCTTCCTCATTCTAGGACATAATCTAAAGAGGCCAAAAATAAACATATAAAAAGGCAACACATGCTCCAACTCCATCAATTCACCTCTATGAGCAGCAGTCCAACTAATGGGAGTCATGCTTAGTGTGTGCCACTTAGAGGACTGCAATACAGTGTTAAACATACACTGGTGTACTAAGAATTTAATGGCTTACACCCACCATGTTGCACAAATATGCACCAAACTAAAATGTACTTGGGCATGCAGACAAACATCCATGTGACACTCCAATCAAATCATAGGCCCAGATTTCTGAGGGCCTACCACCATTCCAATGCCACATTAGCATCTATTTTTATGCTAATGTGGCGTTGGACAGGCAAAAACACCTTGCCAAATTTAAATGGTGCAATGTTTGTATTATTGATAATATGCTGCATGCCTGTCTTTTCCATGTGTTAGCGCACAATGTGCTGCCAAGCACCAATGCAGGCACCCTTTCACCACAGTGCAAGGGTGTCTACATTGTAAGCAGGATTGTTTTTGTGCAGGAAGGAACACTTACGACTGGAAAGGGGGGCTTGGCTTTACGTTTGAGGGTGGAGGGGGCTTGGGTCTGGTTTTAGAAGCTGGTGGAGCGGCCTGGGACTGGGCTGCGGCAGATGTTCCTGGGCCAGCATGGGGTCTCTTGCTCACAGGTGAGATAGCACGGGAGTGGGAAGGGCGGACAGGGGTGGGCTGTGATGTGGGAGGAGTGGACAGGGCAAGGAGGTGGGCACATTTAGGGACGAGACGGGATGGGCCAGTGGGTTCAAATAGGTCAACACGGGATAGGAAAAGATTTTTAGGGGTAATCGGGGTGGACCTTGAGGAAGGTGTGGGAGTGGAGGTAGAGGGAGTGGTCGTGGCAGGTGTAGGTGTGCGTGACGTGGGTTCAGGTGACTGTACAGTATGCTGAGGTGTGGTGGATGTGTGTTGGGTGGGTGTCTTGGAGCATTTGAGTGTCTTGGGTGGAGGGTGGATGGACCCAGTGGGACAAGACAGGCTGCCAGTGTAAACATGTATTTTCTGTGTGTCTGCAAGCTTAGTGAGTGTGCTGCACGTGTCAACTAAAGTCATTGTGGTGAGTGCAGGTGTGGTAACTGGGGTGCATGAATGGATGTCTGATTTTGTGGTGACTGCAAGAATGGGGTCAGCAACAGTGAATGAGTGTGCAGTGCCTGTGAGTGTGCATGAAGAGGTGACAGATAGGGAGCCAGAAGAGGTGGACACACTGGGGGAGGTGGATGTTGTGGTGTGTGCCTTTGTATGTTGGCTATGTGTATGCCTGTGGTAGGAAGTGTGGTGCTTGTGTTTTGCAGTGTGCTTCTTGTGTGTTGAGGTGTGTGCATGGGTGTCAGAATGTGTGTTTGTGATGGGTGAAGGGAGTGGGGTGCTGGAAGGGGTAGAGTTGGTTGGGGGGAGACGGAATGACCAGGGACACTGGCTGCCATCAAAGAGGAGGCCAGAGCCTGAAAAGATCTCTGTAGGCCAGACACAGCACCGTAAATGCCATCCAGGTAGGCATTGATCTGCTGCACCTCTGATGCTAGCCCCTGGATGGCATTGACGATGGTTGTCTGCCCTACAGTTCCTTAGGAGGTCAATAGCCTCCTCCATGAGGGCAGCAGGGCTGACTGGGGCAGGGGATGAGGTGCCAGGGCTGAAGGAGATGCCCATCCTTCGGGGTGAGCGGGCACGGGCAACTCAGTAGGGAGCAAATGGGAGGGCGGTCATGGTATGGGGGGGTTGTGGAAGATGACACAGAATGGGTGGGTCCACTAGGGTCCGCCACCGCCAGGGAGCTCTCATCAGAGGAGGTATCAGAGTCACTACCTCCAGTGGTAGTAGCCTCCCCATGATACTCCCCTTGCCCTACAACTCACTGATCCCCTTGGTGTTGCTCGACTCTGCCTCTGTGGAAACGTGGTCCGCTGCATCCCCACTTGCCGGTGCCTCAGCTCCCTCGCCAGATGATGCTGATCTACACAGACAACACAAAAGAACAGGGATTGGTAGACAAAACAGGAGAGACACTTGTTAATAGCTGAATGGAGGTACATAACTGGTTCACACGCACACCCACCCTGCAAATATTCCACCATGCAGCACCTACTGCTATAGACATGGCTATGCCCCTGACTAGTGGCCACAACCCTGCTCTACAGCCATTCCCTACATCACTGAAGGACCTGAAGTACTGCAGACCTGACCCTTACAACCAAACTCCCCACGGGGGCCATTATGTAAAAGGACATCAGTCAGAGTCCCTGCCACTAGACAGCATACATACCACAGCCAACTTAAACATCCATCAAGGAGGCATACAATGGTTTCTGTGCTCACCCCCTTGTGTCTGCTGTGCAGCCTTCAAGCGCCCATCCAGGTCCGGATATGGCACCGCCAGAATGTGCCTCATTGGGGGGTCAGTGCCAATCGGGTACCCCTTCCTCGTTGGGAGGACTTCCCCAGCTGGGCCTCGCAGGTCTTCCTCACCCAGCGCCGCAGGTCCTCCTGCCTCTTCCTGCAGTGGGTGCTCCGCCAATTGTAGACCCCAGGGTCCGCACCTCCCTGGCGATGGTATGCCAGAGTCCCCTCTTCTGATCGGCGCTGACCTATCTGGGAAACATAGAAAAAGTAACACAGAGGTCAGACAATGCTCATTAGATACAGCTGGCTATACGTTGCCTATGGGATGGACACCTACAACAGCATAACACGACCTTACACACGCTGTATGTCATGAATCCCATGACTGTACAGTGTCAAATGTGCACACATGTCTACAGCCATCTAACAACTTTCCACACATCCATGCCGCCCAATCCACCTATTCACCTGTACCTCTGGTCGACCGTAGAGCTTGGCGTACATGGGCAGGACCGCATCTACGATTCTGTCCACATCCTCGCTGGTGAAGGCCGGGGCCCTTTCCCCTGCTTCTTGTGCCATTTCCAGGACCAAAGGCAGGACACACGCAGCACACTCAGTGGAGTACCTGCATGCACGTAATCCGGGAGTCAAGTGAAGTTTGGGTGACGAGATGGCGTGTGCTCCGCGGCGGTGTGCACCGTCACCGCCGCCAGCGATCATGGTACGCTAAAAATCCCCATCGACAACCATGTTAACCAATGAATGATCGCACGGTGGTGAACACCGCCTCACGCTATTACGACAACCGCTTGAGGTATGAGGTCACTTCCACTACAACATTTCTGGATCACAGGGGGCAGACATTTTGGCCATTACTACGCAGTTATTATCTGCATATTTGCCCCATGCAGGCCCTATTGTCCCCAACACCCATAGGCATTTACAAATATGAATTTACTCACCACAACAGTCTTCATGTATCATTGAGGACACGCCACTCCAGTTTACATCCTAATATGCATATGTGTCATCGACTAGTATGCCAGCATTGGGGTCAGATGTATGTGTGTTCCTCACATGTGTTCTCCACTCCTCCTAGGTACAGACCCATGTGGCGTGGGAGGGCCCCATTGGTGTATAGACCACTTGTTGATTTGGTGACCATGGTGGAGCGTCACTTCATTATCAATTACAGACTCAACCGTGCTGCTATTCTTGAGCTTTGTGGATTACTGGATCCAGCACTGAGACCGGCTAATCGGAATCAGCATGCCATCGCTACTGAAGGGCAAGTGTTCGCTGCACTCCATTTCCTAGCCACAGGCTCATTTCAAGTGACAGTGGGCATGGGTGCAGGTTTTTCACAGCCAATGTTTAGCATTATACTGTCCAGATTCCTGAATGCATTTGTATGACACCTGCAGACATATGTGAGGTTTCCCCAAAGTGCTGACCTCCCTGCCATCAAGTCAGACTTCCATGCCTGTGGCAACATTCCCCATGTGATAGGTGCCATCATCCCCCCACAAGTAAGTGAACAGGTATACAGAAACAGGAAGAACTTTCACTCCACGAACATTCAATTGGTGTGCACTGCAGACCAGTACATCTCAATGTGAATGCCATGTTCCCTGGATCAGTCTATGATTCCTTTGTGCTGAGGAACAGCAGTGTGCCACAAATGATGGAACAACTACAAGGGGACAGATGATGGATCATAGGAAAGTGTTTCTGACACTTTTTGGCACATAGAAGACAGCCAGGCTATCTGAAAATGAGGTTTGTCAGTGATAGTCCTGTTTTGCCCCCTTTTTCAGGTGATTCTGGCTACCCAACAAGCGTTGGCTCCTGACACCAGTGAGGAATCCTAGGACAGATGCAGAGAGGAATTACAGTGAGGCCCATGGATGTACTAGGAGGGTGATAGAGCGTGTAATAGGTCTACTGAAGGCTAGATTCTGTTGCCTCCATATCTCTGGGGGATACCTGACCTATGAGCCTGAAAAGGTGTGTAGAATAGTGGTGGCCTGCTGCATGCTGCACAACATGGCTGTGAAGAAATCTATTCCCTTCTTGGAGGAGGAGGGTGCTGTATATCCAGACCAGCTTCCTCAGAGAGGGTATGAGAGTGATGGTGATGATGAGGATGGGGTAGATGAGGAGGGGGAAGATGTATACTCCAGGAACCAACTGATCCAACTGTACTTCCAGTATCTAAGTGGTACTATTTGATGCTGTTACTGTCTGTGCAGCATACTGTCAGGATGCCTGATCCTCTATGGGGGTGTTGGGTCTATAGACATTGTCACTGTGACCAGGTTTGCATGGGACATGGGACATTATGGACAACTTGTTTGACAATTCTGTTGGCACAACCACATATTATGCGCGGGGTGCCATTCCTGCTATTAATATATGAATAAATGATTTTAGAGACAATTTCATGCACACTTCATTTTCATTCAACATAATGAAAGGGGACATTTACATTGGTGAACAGGTGTTTTATTTGGTGCCAGGGATGCCATGGTGCTCTTTACAGTAATGGTAGTGGGTTACTAGTAGATGTCCATATTGGCTACATGGTCTCAGTGATTGTTGGCACTGGTAATAAGTCCATCTGTTATTTAACGTTTTTGGGATTGTTATTGCACATTGTGGACGGTGGTTCAGTGGCACACTTGGAGGACAGTTCTTGTCAGAGTCACTTTTTAGAGGGGGCCTTGATCTTGGCAGGTATTCCAGTGCTATATCTGGGCCTGAGGGATCGTTTGGGTGCCTGGTGTTGGCCTGTAAGGGTTGAGGTGCAGGTATCCTGTGTGTCTTGGGATAGTGGCACAAGTCCAGTTGCTGCTGCTGCTGTTGTTGGTCGGTCTGTATCTTGGCCTGTAGTAGGGGCTTCCTGGTCTGTGGTGGTCTCAGGCTGGGTTGGGACAAGGTGCAGTAGCGCACCTGCTATGGTGGCCATGGTGGCATTGTGCAGTTTCCACTGGTCCATGGTCTGTTGGTGGTGGCTGTCTGCAGCTTCTCATTCTTCTCCAGGGTGGCAACAATCTGGGCCAATTAGTCCTGGGTATGGTGGTGTGCTCCCAGGACCTCAGAGATCACGTCCTGGGCTGCAGCATCCATCCTGTGGACTCCCCACTGGGCCACTGATGCCCTCCCACTGGGCCGAGCCCCCTGTGCTTGTGTCCCCTGCACAGGTCTGGCGGTACCAGTTGTACTGGGACCATTGTCTTCCTGCCTGTTGGTAGGTGGTGACTGTGGCCACTGTCCTTGTGTTCCACCAGTCTGTGGCCTGGGTACACAGGTGTGGAGCCGGTTGCCCTGGCCTGATGCTGGTGGCTAGGTGGTAGGGGTGTCAGTAGTGTCCTGGGTGGGGCTGCTGGACGGGTATAGTCCAGGACTGTGTGAGGGCCCAGGGCATTCCTCACTGTCCAGGATTCCCTCTCCAGTGTCCTGGCTGGTGCCTCTGCCTCCATGTGGGGCACTGCCACTCCTTGCCAGTCTGTCAGGGTGGCATGGGTGGTGGTGCCTATTGGGGGGAATGGACATGTCTGTTACAGTTGCATATTCGGTTGGGGGCACAGGACTGGGCTGTTTTGTGTGGGTTTTCTACTTTTTGACCATGCAGGTAACCTTTGTGAGGTTGCCATTGCATTTTGCTTAGGATGTGGTGGTGCATTGTGGGTGGTGTAGTGCCTCTGTGATTCCTTGCAGGGGTGGGTAGCTGTGCACAGGGGGAGGTATGTGGGCCAGTTGATGGATTTGTGGGCATGCAGGGTGACTGGCTGTAGTGATTGTGGCCTGGGTGGTGTAGTGGTTCTGGTGGATGTTTGAGGGGTGGGGTGGTGCATGCATGACAGGTGTGGTGGATAAGGGGTAATTGTAGACGACTTACCCGAGTCCATTCCTCTAGTGAGTCCAGTGAAGCCCTCAGGGTGCAGGATGGCCAGTACCTTTTCCTCCCAGTCAGTGTAGTCGGGTGGTGTTGGTGGAGGTCCTCCCCCAGTCTTCTTGACTGCAATGTCGTGCCTCGATGCCATGGACCTCACCTTCCCGCGCAGGTTGTTCCATCTCTTACGGATGTCATCCCTCGAGCGTGGATGGTGTCCCACTGCTTTGACCTTGTTCACTATTGAATCACATAACTCCATCGTCCTGGTGATGGGTGTCTGCTGGACCTGTGCCCTGAATAATTGTGGCTTGACCTTCAGTATCTCATCCACCAGGGTCCTTAGCTCCCTTTCTGTGAAGTGTGGGTGTTTGGGGGGTGCCAGGGTGTGTGTTGTGAGGGGTGCTGTTGTGTGGTTGGGTGTGTGATTTGTGTATTGTGGCGTTCAGTGTCTGCTTGTGGTGGTCTCTATCTCACTTGTCCTATTGGCAAGGCAAAGGATTGTGGGGTGTGTCTGTGAGTTTTTTATAGTGTTGTGGATGTGTGTCAGGTGTGTGGGTTTCAGACTTGCCAACGTGTGCAATTCTTACTGTTGGGTTCCATTGCTGGCTGTGGCGGTCTGTACCACCAATGGTCGTTCGACTTCCACTGACCGCCGCAGTGATTTGTGCATCATTATTTGGAGGGCGGGGAGTTTGTGTGCTCGGCAGTGGCGGGTGGGATGCCCTGCATTTCCGCCGACAATGTCCTGGCGGTGACTGGTGGCTGTGAAAATTTTGGCTGATTCAGATGTTTGCATCTTTATGTGGCGGGTTTCTGTTCACCGCAAATGGGGGGATTCTGTTCAGCCTTGCCACGACGAGGAACGGTGTTTACCGCCATGTTCATAATGAGGGCCTTAGTGTCAACGGTGAACTTGCACATAGCATAACCTGTTCATCTGTGATATCCTACTAAACCTAGGAGGCCTGGAATGTCCTTGACACAAAGGGGATCATTACGATTTTGGCAATCTCAGGACCACCATGTTGGCCATGGCGGTCATACCTCCAAAAGGCTGGTGGAGAAGACCACCAAATTATGACCATACAGACAGACAAACCACCTGCAGGCTAGTGAAGACCATGTTTCCGTCAGACACATTACGAGCTGCACACCTGCAAGGTTTCCGCGCACCACCACGGAAACCCTGGCAGAAACCACACAGTATAAAATGAGACACCCACCTTCAGGAAGCCATACTCATACGGAGACACCATGGAACCAGAACTACACATCCTCCCACTGCTCCTGCTCACCCAACGGCTCCGGAACCAGCGACGATGACAGCAACCATGAGTACACACACTTACCTGTCACTGTTGGAAAAAGCTAAAGTACCTACGCACACACAACCTACACGTCGAGAACAGGTGGCGAGGGCGAAACACACTTGTAACCTCACACACATACACACATCCACATAAACACACACACATACATAGTACACACACTACAGCCATCACACGCAGACATGGCTGCAACACCCACCAACCCCCAAATACACAGCACTGGCACAGTCACACACAACAACAGACAACACCACAAAAACACTGTTAAGCACCCACAAAACATACATCCACTTGACAAATCTAGCATACAACACAACTTAACTATATCAGAAGACGAACACACACAATCACACACCCTTACAATGAGGCATACCTCATACCCCACAAACACACATTACAACGGATCTGACATACCAATCCCCACACATACTCACACACACAGTACAACCACACAAAGGCACACAACAATGCAAATAACACATGTCAACATTAACACCACACAATATCAACACAATTACATGTCCCCAACATAAACATACCAATCACGCAATACACACCAGTTACTGCAGTACAAACGCAAAGCTCACAACCACACATGCTTCCCAGACACAAGTGGTAGCACAACCACCACTCACAAAAATTTTACTGAAAACAAACAAAAGCAGCCAAGACCAAAGCAGCCCTAACGAAATTAAGGCAGAACAAAGATGTAACCTTCGAACCAACAACTGGTTGGCCCAGATATAAAAAAAATAAATAAAAAAAAAATACATACATACATATGTACAAAAATAAAGGCCTTAGGCCAGTTCAAACTGATATGTGCAATATGCACATATGGCATGAGTAAGTGCCCCAACTTGACTCCTGACTGCCATGTAACCACTACAAGTAGGGGCATCAAGGGGGCAGGCAGGCACCTCAGGGACTGAGGGGGGCTGAAGATGGGGTTTGGGCTCAGCGTTGGGAGGGGGACCTTTGGGCTTGGGTTTGGGAGGGGGGCTTAGGTCGAGGCTTAGGGGAGGACTTGGAACTCTTCAGAGGCGCCGACTTCTTGGCAAGGGGAAGGGCATGGGTACTTGCAAGGTAGGCAGGGGAGGTCCTGGAGGTGGAAGGGCTGGACTTGGGGAGGGACACAGAGCGTTTGGGAGTCACACAGGGTGGGAGAGGAATAGGCAAAAGGTTCAACTCTGAGAGGAAATAATACTCAGACACACTGGAACGGTCATGGCAAAAGGGTTTGGGTGTGGAGTGAGAGGGAGTGGTTATCTGAGGTGGTGTGGTGGATATCTTTGGTGCATGTGTGTGTGAGGTATGCTTGTGAGTGCTGGGTGTCTGCTGGGTGAGTGAGTGTGGGCGTTTATGTGTCTTAGGAGAGGGGAGAGGAGGTGCTGGGAGATGCCATGGTGGCTGGGTGACTCTCTGTCGGAGTGATGACTGCAGGCATGGTGGATGTGCTGCATGTAGGCGTGTCTGCGGCTGTGGTGGCTGTGGATGTGGTGACTGAGGTGGACATGTGAGGGCCTGCTATTGTGCTGATTTTAGGTAGGATAGGTGGTGCGGCTGTATCAGTGAAGGTTGGTGTGGTGGCTGCAGGTTTGTCAGGTGTTGTGTATGTGATGCTGGGGGTTATGGGGGTGTCAGTGTAGGTAGTGACTGTTGGTGTGTCTGCAGGTGGGTGTTGTTTGTGTGTATGCTGGAGGGGTGTCCTGTGGTGCTTGTGTTTGTCAGCGCTACCCTTGGATGCTGAGGAGGATGTATATTTGTTTGTGTACTTTGGCGGGGGCAGGGAAGAGGGGTTTGGGATTGGGAAGAGGAAGGTGGAATGGGGACGTCAGTGTGGAGGCCAGAGCCTGAAAGTGTCTCTGCAGGCCAGCCAGTGCACCGTGAATGCCCTTCAGGAAAGTATTTCTCTGTTGGACTTGATTTGCCAGTCCCCAGATTGCATTCACAACGGTTGACTGGCCCACACAGATGGATCTTCAGGAGGTCAATAGCCTCCTCACTGAGGGCAGCAGGGCTGACTGGGGCAGGGGCAGAGCTGCCTGTGGCAAAGGAGACGTCGACCCTCTTCTGGGAAGAGCGGGCATGGACAACTGGGTGGGGAGCTAAAGGGAGGGCAGAGATAGTAAGGGGAGGCAGACAAAGATGGTGCTGGGGTGGTCCCAGAAGGGTCCGTCACCGCCAGGGAGTGTCCACTGGAGGAGGATTCCGAAGATGATTAAGCAGACGTTTTGGTCTACCTGTCGCATTCCCCTCATCCTCCGAGCCACTAGGTCTCTTGCTGTCGGTGGTCTCAGCACTCTGGGTCCCATGGTCGGCAGGATCCCCACTCGCCTGTGCCCCGTCTCCTTTGCCTGCTGATGCACACAAACAGAGAGAGATGGAGGGAGAGAGAGAGAGAGGGTCATCACATTCTTCACATACACACATTACTCCATCAACATTCACAACTGTAGGTGTTACTCTCCTGGCTGGGCAATCCTGCATAGACTACCACATATCCTACATCATGCCACAACATGTTATGTCTATCCACCCCTTCATGTCATATCTCTCACGACATTATAATCCATGTAAGGTAGCACGACTGGAGCTTTCCATCAATTCACCTGTGAACATATGTCAGTATTTTCACCATGCCCTGGATAAAGCTGAAATCCCGTCCTATTCCTGGTCATATCTCTCCATACTCCTATCAGCTTTAGGAACAGCAATCAACTGATAACATCATATAATGCACGTTCTGATTCAACACCTTCCAACTCCATGTCCATAAGTATTGTTCCATGCAAGTAAAGACAACTCTATTAAAAAATGACACAGCACCAGCCATTTCAGTCACATGCCTAGCTTAACCCTCTGAACATGTATTACACAATGGACATAATCCCTGATGAAGACACAACATGTGGCAGTCCCATCCAGGTGCCATCTGTTTCTTAGAATCCATGTCTGGAGAACAGTTATTTCGCTACGTGTACCAAATCCTAGAGGAATAGCTGCAGTCACAAAACACAGATACTCAACATCACACCACACATGCATGTACAGCAACAGTGGCCTTCCTAGCACACATGTGACATCCAATGACAATCACAGAGAGCAGTGAAACAACAACTAAACAAAGGACAGCCAACTATTCCACCTGACATGCAGATACAAGCCACAACATGACAACATCACTCACACTAATCCAGACATGTGATGACATGTACCTAAGTCCAGATAGCATACATATCCCACTGAAAATATATGTACACATGATGTACTTATGGATCTATATGTCTCTCAATGCACTTACAACATATGCCACAACAACAACACCTGTATGACAAATAGTAGTACAGCCAAACCATGACATCTTGAAGTATGAAGTGACCCAAAACCAATGGATGTCCAACCTGTCCACATCAGCTCATCTAAGGAAAGCAATGACTGTCCCACTCTAAAAGATCTGCACTGTAATAAACATTGTGACATGATGTTGTATTCGGCTAATACCATATGTTGCGCTAGTATTGGAAGGTGATTGGCACATATTGCATGGACATTGCACTTTGTCAAAGGGTAGGACAGCCTAATAACTTACTTCCTCTAAAACAAAGGCATTGGGATAATAGTGAATTGTCTATATTGCAATGGCATTTAAATGCATGATGAGGCCAAATAGACAATGTCAGACACCCATAGCTGGATGTCCATCCATTACAACCTTCACATTCCCCATAATATGCATAAGAAGCGGCTATGGGGACTCTTCCACAAACCCATATGTACATTCCAATACTGCCCATATCTGTTGACTGATTGAGATGCCAGACTCACATGTATTCAAAATCTGTACCAGGACAAAAGGTAACTAGGCCCTGTATCAAATATGTCATGCACTCTGTAGCAAATACAGCTGATCTACACAGATGGTAGTGGTCTGGCACCATAGAGCTATATATTAAAACATTCTGAATAATGGACCTGGAAATACTAGATGGGTAGGATGCTACAGCAGCTTACATACATATATATGGCTGGGTGAAGTCACACATGTGGCACTGGGGCACTGTCAATTGTGAATCTCTATATGCAGTCATGGATGTACCTTGACACAAGTGAGCTAAACCTACATATGCGCAGACCTAGGTCCAGATCTCCATCTCTTAGTCAGGCATAATAAGTAATATGTATTTCCAGTAGTCAACATACATGTAGCATCTACTACATTGTCACAGCTGCTAAAGTGTGACAGTAAACACCAAACTGCGAGAGCTAAGTACAAGTATACAGTCAGTACTTACCCCTTTGTGGCTGCTGTGCTGCTGTCAAACACCCATCCACCTCAGGGTAGGCCACCGCCAAAATGTGGGCTATTAGGACGGTCAGGGTTGGACAGGCATCCCTCCCTCATTGGGAGGACATCACTAGCTGGGCCTCCCCTGTCTTCCGTGCCCAGCATCTCAGGTCCTCCCTCTGCTTTTAGCAATGGGTGCTCTGTGGGATGTGGACCCCCAGGATCTGCATTTGCTTGGTGATGGCACGCCAAATACCCTTTTTCTGATGGGCGTTGACCTGCATGGATGACACAGATCAAAAGAAAAAAGTCAAGTATAAATGCACCATACAAATAAGGATGATGGGTGCACATCAGTCACAGCAAGAACACACGCATACCCATCCTCTCTGCACACACACGCCTTCACAATGAGCCATCTGCATACATCTACACTCTCACAACTTTGCATGCCCGAGGGAACGTTACACTCAACTCCTATCATACATGGCTAGGCCTTTGGACTCACCTGCTCCTCTGGTGCCCAATATAGCTGTTCATACAGGGGTAGGATCTCCTCCACCAGCCTTTCAAGTTCTTCCTGGGTAAAGGCAGGGAACCTATCACTTGTCTGATGTGGCATGATGGCTCTCAGAGTCAGTACACAGCAGCTCACAGCGTGGAGGCCTTTGCTGGCAACAGTGTCAGGAGTCAAGTGAGCAATACTGCTGAAAATGTCAGTCACAGCCACCACATACAGGACCGTCACCGCTGGAGGTCATTGCAATTGGCCCAAGTCAGACAAAGGCAGCAATATTAACCAATGGCAAGTTGCACAGTGGTTGCGACCACCTTCTGTCATGGCGACTTCCGCCGACGGAGTTGTCACTTCCAGCTGTCCACTACAGAAGGTCAGGTACCTGCCATTTTGGGCACATTTCGTCGATAGATGTGTTTACTGATCTGCGTCATTTACTTATTCCCCAAAAATGCTGGAAATCCATCTGTCGTACCATCATGTCTGTGCAACATATTGTCCAAAACATCACTAGGTGACGTTTTGAGGAGGTACATGTGGTGAGAACTATACTTAGGGCCAGATGTAGCAAGGCTTTTGCACCTCGCAAACAGCGAAAATATATGTTTCTCCAGCAGGCCACCATCCCTGTGAGTGCTGCGACTCGCAAAGGGGTTGCAAATTGCAACCCACCTCATTAATATTAATGAGGTGGGCCTTTGCGATCCCCTTGTGACTCGCAGATGGTGTCAGGGACACCATCCTGCATCCTGAATTGGGACTCGAAAATTGCGAGTCACTCAGACTCGCAATTTGCGAGTCGCAATGCAGGAATTTCGTACATGGCCCTTAGAGTTTCATGGGTAGATATTGTTCGATTCCAATATATATGTGTGAATGGTGCAGGGCAGCTAAGTCTTCCACACATATACACTAACATTCGTTCATATGTACAATCCCATTTACATGGTTGCCAATGTGCAGCAATGATAGTAAATTTGGAGCATATCTATATGGGCTATATTGTATATACACAAAAGGATGATGGACGGAGTGCTGAACAATGCAAACACTCACCCCCAGTCACAGATCTGGGATTAATCCATGGTTCTTTTGCTTACCATGCCACCCCAGTTTGAACCCAGCCATATGCAAATCAGTCTTGACCCTATTCCTCATGGGAACAGTCCAGCCTGAACTGCCAGGTCAGGTATTCCCTGGACCGGAAACAAGCATCCTGGGATCGGTTTCAGGCTATCACCCTTTATCAACCAGGCTAGCTTGAATCCAGTGGCACAATGAGTAAGGGATTATTCAGCACTGTGTCCATCATCCTTTTGTGTTTCTAAAGTTGCCCTAAGTGGGAAGGGTATGCCCAGGCATTGGTCCCTGTAGGTTAGGGTTTTCACCTTTCATCTGTTTTAGCCATAAGAGAGGTTTGTGGTCTGTTTGAACAATGAAGTGAGTCCCAAACAAGTATGGTCTCAACTTTTTCAAGGCCCAGGCCACAGCAAAGGCCTCCCTCTCTATGGCAGACCAACACTTTTCTCTAGGGGTCAACCTTCTACTGATAAAAGCAACAGGTTGATACTGGCCCTCTGAGTTAAGTTGTGATAACAATGCCCCAACCCCCAGTTCAGAAACATCTGTCTGGACAATTACTTTTTTTTGGGGTAGTTTGGGGTTTTTAGGACAGGTGCAGTACACATAGTCTGCTTAAGCTCCTCAAAAGCTTTCTGACAGCTGGCTGTCCACGATATCTTTTTAGGCATTTTCTTGGAAACGAGATCATTAAGAGGGGCAACAATGGAACCATAGTTCTTAATGAACCTCCTGTAATACCCAGTGAAACCTAAGAAGGCTCTGACCTGGGTCAGAGTAGTAGGGGGAGCCCAGTCCATAATTGTCTGGATCTTCCCCTGTAGTGGTTCAATCTGTTCCCCATCCACCAGGTGGCCCAGATAAACCACTTTCCCCTGCCTTATCTGGCACTTTGAAGCCTTGAGAGTGAGGCCTGCCTTTTGCAGGGCCTCCAAAACTTTCCATAGGTGGACCAGGTGATCCTCTCGGGTGGAGCTAAATACAGTAATGTCATCTAAGTATGCTGCACTAAAAGCTTCCAAACCTTGGAGGACTGTATTCACCAGCCTCTGGAAAGTGACAGGTGCATTTTTCAAACCAAAGGGCATAACTGTGAATTGGTAATGCCCTCCTATGGTAGAAAATGCAGTTTTTGCTTTAGCATCCTCTGATAACTTGATCTGCCATTACACTGAAGTCAGATCAAAGGTGCTTACATACTTGGCAGAAGCCAGTGTATCTATGTGCTCATCTGCCCTGGGTATAGGGTGAGAATCAGTTTTGGTTACAGCATTAAGGGCCAGATGCAGGAAACAAATAGCGAGTCGCAAACGGCAAAAATTGCCGTTTGCGACTCGCTATTCGCGTTTCCCAATGCAGAAATGCATATTGCGAGTCGGTACCGACTCGCAATATGCATTTCAGAATCGCAAATAGGAAGGGGTGTTCCCTTCCTATTTGCGATTCTGAGTGGTATGCAATACCATTTGCGACCGCATATGCGGTTGCAAATGGTGTCGCAGTTACCATCCACTTCAAGTGGATGGTAACCCACTCGCAAATTGGAAGGGGTCCCCATGGGACCCCTTCCACTTTGTGAATGGACCCACAAATATTTTTTCAGGGTAGGTAGAAGTCCAAGGGACCACAACCTGCCCTGAAAAAAAACCGAGGTTTCGTTTTTTTTTTTAAGTGCAGATCGTTTTCCTTTAAGGAAAACGGGCTACACTTAAAAAAAAAACTGCTTTATTGAAAGCAGTCACAAACATGGAGGTCTGCTGAATATTAATGAGGTGGGTCATTGCGACCCCATAGTGAGTCGCAGACTGTGTCTGAGACACCGTACTGCATACCAATTTGCGAGTTGCAAGTTGCGAGTCGCAGGGACTCGCAATTTGCACGTCGCAAATTAGCATTTTGCTACATCTGGCCCCAAGTTCTCTATTGTCCACTCAAAACTGTATTTTTCTTTTTCCTTCTTTGCAATGAGGTTTGGGGACAAGCACCACTGGGCTGGCCCAGGGGCTATCAGAGGGCTCAATAACTCACAGGTCTAACATTTTCTGCACCTCAGATTTAATATAGTTTCTGACATGGTCAGGCTGCCTATAAATCTTACTTTTGACAGGCAAACTGTCTCCAGTATCAATTGAATGTTCACACTAGTTAGTTGTACCAGGTATGAATGAGAAGAGGTCCGAAAATTGCCCTGGGAGGTTTTTTCAGTCCTCCCTCGGCTCTGTAGTGAGGCAGACTGCAAGCACCATTCCTTCCACTAAGCCACCAGCTTCAGTGTTGGAGAAGAGGTCAGGGAGAGGATCACTCTCTTCTTCCTGCCCCTCATCTGTGGCCATGAGTAGGGTTAAATCACCCCTATCATAGTAGGGTTTAAGGTGATTGCCATGAAGCACCCTAAGGGGGCTTTGGCAGGGCCCAGGTCTACCAGGTAGGTGACCTCATCTTTCTTCTCCACAATGAGATGGGGTCCACTCCATTTATCCTGGAGTGCTCTTGAGGCCACAGGCTCCAATACCCACACCTTCTGTCCTGGGTGGTACTCTATCACGACAGCCTTCTGGTCATGCCATTGCTTTTGGAGCTCTTGGCTGGCCTGAAGGTTTTTGGTGAACTTTTTCATGTACTCAGCCATTCTGGATCTTAATCCAAGTACATAGTCCACAATGGATTGTTTAGGGGGCTTCAATGGTTGCTCCCACCCCTCTTTCACAAGAGCAAGGGGACCCCTAACATGGTGACCAAAGAGGAGTTTAGAGGGGCTGTAGCCCCCTTCTTTCTGGGGCACCTCCATTTAGGCGATAAAGAGGCAGGGCAAGAGGACATCCCATATCCTTCTGAGTTTCTCAGAGAGTTCCATGATCAAGCCTTTGAGAGTTGTATTAAACCTCTCAACCAATCAGTTTGTTTGTGGATGATAAGGGGTGGTGAATTTGTATGTTACACCACACTCCTTCCACATAGCTGTGAGGTATGCAGACATAAAATTACTACCTTTGTCTGATACAACTCCTTGGAGAATCCCACCCTGGAAAATATTCCCAGGAGGGCCTTTGGCACTGCAGGTGCTGTAGTGGTCCTCAAGGGGATAGCTTCTGGGTACCTTGTGTCATGGTCCACCACCACAAGGATGAATCTGTTGCCAGAAGCTGTAGGAGGGTCAAGGGGCCAACTAAAACAACCGCTACCCTCACAAAGGGCACCCCAACCACTGGCAGTGGGATTAAGGGGGACTTTGGGGTGCCACCAGTCATGCTACTGGCTTGGCAGGTGACACAGGAGCGACAAAGCTCCTTAGCGTCCTCTGACATATGAGGCCAGTGAAAATGGGAACACGTCTGTCCCATGTTTACTTTGTCCCAAATGTCCAGCCAAAGGAATATCATGTGCCATAGCTAAGAGGAATTCCCTATACTGTAAATGATGGCTAGTCTCCTGGTGGCACATGGTTTAGGGTCTATTGCCTCATTATAGAGGAGATGTTTCTCCCAGTAAACTCTGTGGGCATCATTGACATCCCCGTTTTGCTGTTTGACATCTTGCAGTCTGAGACCCTCTAGTGTGGGACAGGTCTGCTATGCCACACTCAGTTCCTCCCTGGCAGGCCCCCCTGCACCTAAAAGCTCAGCTGTGTCAGCTACAATCTCCTCTGGTGAAGGTTCTGCACAGGGAGTAGACTCCTTCTCATCAAAAGGGGAATCATCTGGAGAGGGAGGGATAGTGGACAAGGGTTTGCCCTTCTTACCCCTAGTTTTTGGGAACATTTGGTCCATTGTTCCAGGATCCAAGTTTCCCTGTCCTCTTTGCTTCTTGGCCGGAGCCTTGGTAAGAAGAAAGATATGCCGTGGAATGCCCAGCATTGCTGCATGTGCCTCTAACTCCACTTCAGCCCAAGCTGAAGTCTCCAAATCAGACACTCTACAGGCAAGTCGGTGGATACCACAACTTTCTTTGGACCAGTAATGCCCTCCCCCTCCAGTTGTGATTCACAACAGCCATGGGGTGGCTAACAGTGCTGTTACGGGCGCCTGTCACTTGGTACTGATGACCAAGTAGGTGTTGCTCAGGGTCTACCAGTTTCTCCATCACCATACTGACACTGGCACCTGTGTCCCTGTAGGCCTCAACCTGAACGCGTTTATTAGGGGTAGTTGCTTATACTTACCCATATTAAGGGGACAAGCTACTAAAGTGGCAAGGTCAGTGCCACCATCAGGGACTAAAACAGCCTCAGTGGTCTCCCTAACTAGACCACCCCCTACTACGTTACCAAAAGTGAGCCCAGATACACCTTTTGACTGGCTATTAGCAGTGTTCTTCCCACCACCACTGCTATTACTAAGGGCTCTAGTGCAAGCAGTGGGGGTTGTGGTGGTGGGAGGCTTTGTGTTTCTCTTTGGACAAGTGGGGTCACTTGCCCAATGGCCTTTAGCTTTACATAAATAACACCATGGCTTTTTCTGATTGTGTGAAGAGGATTTGGACCCACCACCCCAAGAGGATTTTTGGGGCCCTAATGAAGATTCTGACGATTTTGTTTCTTTATCCCAACCCTTGAGATGAGACCTACCATCCTTCTTCTTGCTGTCTTTGTCACCCCCTGTATGAGCTTTTCTTCTCACCCTTTTTCTGACCCATTTGTCTGCCTTCTTTCCCAATTCTTGGGGAGAGGTCAGATTTGAGTCCATAAGATACTGATGTAACAAATCATACACTCAATTGTTCAATATATATGCTCTCTCAGAATTAAGTTATAAAGGCTTTCATAGTCAGTCACCTTATTGCCATTTAACCAACCTTCTAGGGCCTTCACTGAACAGTCTACAAAGACTATCCAGTCTTGTGAAGACTCCTTTCGGTTCTCTCTGAACTTTATTCAATACTGGTCAGTGGTTAAGCCCGGATCATCCAAGAGTGCACTTTCGAGAATGTGATAGTTGTCTGAGTCATCCTCCCTGTCAATAAGGAGCCTGTCTGTTCCCTTGCCAGTGAAAGGTGAAAGACAACCACATGATAGCAGACCACTGTGCTTGAGGGATCCTATGAAATTTATAGACCCTCTCAAGTGCAGCAAACCACTTACAGATGTCATCCCAATCTTTGTAAGGGGGAACACCCATGTGCAGATTTCTGGAATCAAATGTAGGTTCCCTAATACTGGAATTCCTGAAACTGCTGCTGCCACCATGGGGAACTAACTCCAACCCCTGCATTTACATTTCAACAGCCAGGGGTTCCCTGTCTAAGGCCAACTGTTGCTGCTGTAGCCTCAGTCTGGCCCCCTCTAACCTCAGCTTTCTGAGTTCCCTATCTGGGGACTGGTCCTCAGGGTTAGAAATCTGGGACACTTCTGAGACAGAAGTGACATTGGAATTGCCAGAGGCAGATATTTCCCTAACTTGAGTCACTTTAGTTACCTGGCATCTAGGTGTGAAGAGAGCCTTACTGGTGTGCGACCCCTTCCCACTCCTAGCTACACTAGGGGGTTTGTTGATGGAAAGATCAGTGGAAGGACCCTCCCCAGGATTACCAGAATGCTCTTCTGAGTCTGTCTGGTTGGAATCTTCCTCCACCTCCCCCTATGGCTATACCTGACCAGTGCTACATCCCTGGTCATCCTTCAGGAGGAGATGTAAGAGACATTTCTTATTGGGGTTCTTCCCAATCCCTAAACGTCTTTCAATGCAGAGACCCCTCAAACTTTTAAAATTCAAACTTTCAAATGTTGTCGTCACAACTCTAAGGGTAGCCTCTACAGCAGACATTTTGACAGAAAGAGTTTAGGAAAAAGAGAGAAAGTTAGAAAGCTATTAGGCCTAACTTTTTAGAGAAAATAAAACTTTTCAAATACGTTTAGAAAGTTTTAAAGAACTTTTTAGAAAGTTAAAAGTGACTTCTAGGTACAATTATGTATAGCTCTAAGTATTGAAGCAAGCTTTTCTTGTGAAAACCACTAGTAAAGTAATTGCAAGTACTTATCCCACCGCTGCTCCACCAGTGTAGGAGGCTGGCCTGGTTTGTAGTGGGTACCTTAGGTACTTACACCTTATTCCAGGTTGAGTTATCCCTTGTTAGTGAAATGTAGTCAGTGTTCTAGCAGCTTAGGCTGTTAGAGGTAGCTGTAGCAGAACAGCTTAGACTGAACTAGGTGACATGCAAAGCTCCTGCAATACCACTATAGTTACACAGTACTTATACACAATAAAAGACAATACTCAGTGTTACCAAAAATAAAGGTACTTTATTTTAGTGACACAAGACCAAACATACCTTAGAGGCAATACTCCTTCTGGAGGTAAGTATTATACACAATGTATACACTAGACAACAAAATAAGGTAAGTAATTAGACATAGGATAGTGCAAACCATAGGAAATGCTATAGAATGCAATGGGAGAAAATAGGTCTAGGGGTAACACAAACCATATACCAAGAAAGTGGAATGCGAATCACAAATTCCCCCCTAGACAAGTGTAGTGTATACAGAATCCCTTTGAGAGTAAGAATACAGTAAATGTAAGTAAATTACTCCACCCCAGAGCCCAGAAAAGCAGGAATAAAGTACTGCAAGTTTCCTTAGGACACACTACACCTTGTGATATGGATTATTGCAGGAACCATCTAAGTCTGCAAACAACAACTGCTGGATTCCTGGACCTGAAGACCTGCAAAAGAAGGGGACCAAGTCCAGAAGCTGAAAGAAGTTCCAGGAAGGACAAGAGCCCCTGCCAACCCAGAAATGGGTGCAAAAGAAGAGTCCCCAGTTGGACGAAGGCTGCAGGAATGCACCCTAGGAATATGCCAGCAGGCTCCTGCATGATGCAATGGATGTCCCACAACGTGAAGATGGATGCAGATGTGATTTCGTGTTGGAAGTCGCCAACAAGCCTTGGTTACGACAACATTGCGTTTTGCATCAAAATAGCGGTGACTGGACCCAGGAGGGATCTGGGGGCCTCAACTCTGTGTGAGGAGAAAGAGGGGGCTCTTAGCACTTTAGAGAGCCCTCAGGATGCCAGGTAGCATCCACGGGAGTCCCAAGACATGGGGACAAAGGAGGTGCAAAACACAGTTGGTGCAGCACTACAAAGAAGGGTCCCACACTGCCGGAGGTCAACTCATCGAGTTGAGCATTGCAGGACAGAGTTCTGGGGACCTGGGCCAGGCTGTGCATGAAGGAATTTTGCAAATAGTGCACAGAGGCCTCAGGAGGTGAAGAAGGCATGGTACACAGGGGTACTGTCGCTCTCAGTGAAGACAAGGTCTTACCTCCTCCAAATTGCGTCAGCAGGACCTCAGGACAGTCTGTGTCAATGCGGTCTACCCTCTGTGTTTCTAGGAGCAAGCTCGTCGCTGTGAGAGGAGTCTAGGAGTACTGGTCGTCGACTTGGAAGGTGGCTGCGTGATCAGGGGAGTGACTCTGTCACTCCACCGGAGATTTCTTCGATCCTTCTGGTGCAGGATGAAGACAGGGAGTCCTCAGAGCATGCACACCATGGAAACTGTTGCAGTTGCTGGCTGGAGCTGAAGTTACAGAAGAAAAGTATCCCTTGTGGATACTTTGTTGCTGTTACAGCGGTTCCTGGAGCAGGCTGCGGTTGATCCGAGGTCAGAGGATGAAGTAGTAGTTGCAAAGGATTCCTGCTGGAAAATTGCAAGAAGAATCTGAAGAGAACTCACAGGAGAGACCTATAATAGCCCTGAGAGGGGGATTGGCTACCTTATCAGATAAGGACCTATCAGGAGGGGTCTCTGACATCACCTGCTGGCACTGGCCACTCAGAGCCCTCCAGAGTGCCCCCACACCTTTTAAAGCAAGATGTCTGGGACACACTGGAGGAGCTCTAGGCACCACCCCTAGGGTGGTGATGGACAGGGGAGTGGTAATTTCCCTTTCCTTTGTCCAGTTTCACGCTAGAGCAGGGGACAAGGGGTCCCTGAACCGATGTAGACTGTCTTATGCAAGGAGGGCACCATCTGTGCCCTTCAAAGCATTTCCAGAGGCTGGAGATGCTAACCCTTCCCAGCCTGTAATACTATTTCCAAAGGGAGAGGGTGTAACACCCTGCTCTCAGAGGAAATGCTTTGTTTTGCTTTCATGGGACTGAGCTGCTCAGAGCCCAGGAGGGCAGAAACCTGTCTGTGAGGTGGCAGCAGCTGTAGCTGCAGTGCAAGCCTCAGAGAGCTGGTTTGGCAGTACTGGGGGTCCATAGTGGAGCCCCCAGGTTGCATGGAATTGGCTTCCCAATACCAGATTTGGAATGGAGGGACAATTCCATGATCTTAGACACCTTACATGGTCATATTCGTAGTTACCATTGTGAAGCGACATGTAGGTATTGACATATATATTGTGCATGCGTGTAATGGCATCACCGCACTCACAAAGTCCGGGGAAATGGCCCTGAACTATGTGGGGAGACCATTGCTAGTACAAGGGTGCCCTCACACTTAGTAACTTTGCACCTAAACTATGAGCACTGGGGTCCTGACCAGCAGGATTCCAGTGAGACAGGCAAAAACATACTGACATACAGGTAAAAATGGGGGTAACATGCCATGAAAGATGGTACTTTCCTACACTTGCTGTGTAAAACCAGATGCTCGATTACTTGCTCAAAAGATGGAATTGCGATACAGACGAACAGTGACGATGAGGATGACCCAGCTCCAGAGACAAAGTGTGAAATAATAAATGAGGAATACCCTCTGATTAGTTTTTTTCCAGTTTTACAGTAAAGGATTTTCCTCCTGATTTACAGGAAACAGTGAAAGAGAGAGTGTGGGATTTGACAGGTATAGAGATTGGCCTGATAAAGGGAGTTGAGCCAGTTAAAATGACATTGTGATCAAATGTTGCCCCGTAGTACCAAATCCAGCTGTGATTTCATTTCAGATTCCATGTGATGGTGAATGGTTCACCGTCATAGACTTGTCACAAGATTTCCTGCTGTGTCCCCTCATGATGATAGTCAATTTCTCTTCTGTTTCAAATTTTTAGATCAAGTTTATTGTTTGTGCAGAATTTCTCAAGGGTTTTCAGAATCACCGTCCATATTCAACTAGATCTTGAAAAAGAACTTGGAGTCATTGGAAATGCCTTTCCAATCGACATTGGTACAGTACATTTATGATTTGTTGATTGCATCCAAAACGAAGGAAGAGTGCAAATATGATTGCCTTACTGAACCATTTGGAAAAGAATGGTCATAAAGTGTCTCCACTTAAATTACAATACTGTCAAAAAGAAGTGAAATACTTGGGTCACCAGATTGAGATGGGAATAAAGAAAATATTCAGAGAAAGTGTCACAGCCATACTGCAGATGAATCCCCCAACCACACAGAGAGATATCAGGATGTTTTTGGGGATGGTAGGCTACTGTTGGGAATACTCAGAGCAGGATATGTTGTGTGAACAATTTCTGGTATACTTGAAGCGTCCTAACTTCGAGGAGTATATTCTGCCCAAGTAGTGGAACTAGTAGCCCTTACAAGAGCGTGCCATATTTCTGCTCAGCTCAAAGTTACCATTTATACAGATAGTCAGTATGGACTTGGAATAGTGCATGATTTTGGCCAGTTGTGGCCTGAGAGAGGTTTCCTGACCTCTTCTGGTTCACAAGTAAAAAATGCAGAGAAAACTCAAGAGTTGTTGCAAGCTATCCAAATGCCTGAAAACATGGCCGTGGTGAAATGCAGTGCACATCTGAAATCACACGATTTTGTGTCAATGGGAAATGGACATTGGGATCATGTCGCAAGATTTTGAGCATTGAACTGTATATCGTTCAAGGATAACTGTGAATTGTTATCTGAAGAAAATCAGACATGTCCAGGCTATGCATAACATGTTACAGATACCTTGGAAGAACTGAGAACACTGCAGAATAATTTTGACAGGGAGGAAAAACGGTCATGGGGAAAAATTAAGTATGTACAGCAACAGGATGAACTGTGGGTTTCAGAAGAGGGTCAATTGTTTTTTTCCAAACAGTTTGTTGACTCCAAGGGCTAGATATTATCATGGTCAAGCGGATGTTGGGAGAGATGCCATGATTCGACTGTTCAAACAGAATTGGTTCAATCCAAAATTTAGACAGGTTTCTGAAGAAGATTGCCATCATTGCGTCATTTGTCAACAAATGAACGCGGGAAAGGAGACAGTGGTCAATTTTTGCCACATTGGAAGAGCAGGAGGACCATTCAGCAGCATGCAGATGGATTTTATTGAGATGCTTGTGTGTGGAGGATTGAGATATGTGTTGGGTGATTGTCTGCATCTTTAGTCATTGGATTGAAGCTTACCCTACATGAAAAAATGACAGCCTTACCGCATGAGATCTTCTTGGGAAGAGCAATGAGGTTGCTAGCGGTTCCTGCAAATGCTTTTGTGAACATAACAGATGATATGGTGTTGGACTACTGCAAGGGTCTGGCTCATGTGGTTAGCTCTTTTTCTTATGAGATGGAAGCCACCACACTGCAACCGTCTCAAGATCAAGGACACAACCTGAGAGCTGTTGACTGGGTTGTGATCCGAAAATACGTGAGGTACACATATTTGGAGCCTTGGTGGAAAGGCCCTTTCCAGGTAGTTCTGATCACTACCACAGCTGTGAAATGCACAGGAGTTCTAAACTGGATCCACGCAAGCCATACGAGAAAAGTGGCATGTCCTCTGGATGATGAAGAGGATTTGTTGAGAGTACCAACAACGACCAGACCTACCTCAGAGCCAGAAAGAGAAGAAAGAGGAACTGAGACCAGATCTGAGCATGTTGAGAATGGTTCAGTCACTCCTGTGAGAGACGAAATAGAAGACCTACAGGAAAGTGACAGTGAGACAATCTCAATTGAGGCAGCAGTAGAGTCTAGTCAGAGGAGGGCTCTCCCAGACGTAGACAGCTGTGAGAGACAAACAGAGCAAACGCCAGACCCTGAGGGGAAAGGAGTTGAGGTGGATCAAAGCCAATGTGGTCTGACTTCTCATGAACAAGTCGCAGGTCCGTTGAGAGAAAATCCTGCAGAGCAAGAAGGAGTTTCAAGTTCAACACTGAAAAGAACATTAACCAAGGGTCCACTGAAAGGAGATAAGGGGCTGGAATCACAAGCAAAGAGAAAGGAAGCAGTCACAGTGAAGACTATTAAGGAGGTGTAGATACGACAAGAAGAGAATACCTGAGTGAAGGAAAATTGAATGGAGATTGAAAATTGAAAAGAAAAAGAACAGCAAGTCAAAGTTATGCAGGTGCTGAATGGGCGTATGCAACAACAAGTGAATGGCAAAGAAAATGTTAGTCTTTTTGTTTTGATTGAGATATTCCAGATCAATATTTTAGCACTTGAAGGAAATCAATGAACTGAACTGTTGAAACTACAAAGTGAGAAAGTACAAAGAAAAAGAGACTGTTGAAAGTAACCGGACAAGACTTTTGAAAACCTGATTTGACAAGATAACCTGATTTGACAAGCTGTTAAACTGATTTTGACAAAGGATCTTGGAAGTGAGACTGAAAGCTGTAAATAATGACTGAAAGAAGATTGAAGATTTTGTTTTTCATTTCTGCTGCATAGTTACTATTTTTCTTTTCTATTTTCTGACTCTTTACAGATCATGAGTAACCTTAACCAGCAGGGTAGTAAGAATAGGTGCTGTAAATACATAAGTATTGGTTTGGCAATTGTATGCGTGACATTGTGCTTGATATTGATTGTGGGAATGACTGTTCTCTACAAGGGTAGAGCCAACCATACTTTAGCTTTAGAGTCAACTACTACATTAACAGAAATAGAGAAGTTCAGGTTAGAAAAGAAGTATCTGCACGTAGACAATGAGCAAGGGGAATTTTCTTCTAATGTCTTCTATCACTTATTGAGAGAGTATGTTGAGACGATGGATGTGAGAGATTGTCATGTATGCATGCAGATTCCTTCATCAGTCAAAGAAGGAGTTACCTATCAGAGTTTGCCCCTGACTTAGGGGATAATTTGTAGTCTTTGTAGTTATGTGGTGCTTCTTCATGATGATAGTCAATTTCTCTTCTGTTTCAAATGTTTAGATCGAGTTTATTGTTGGTGCAGAATTCCTCAAGGGTTTTCAAAATCACCGTCCATATTCAACTAGATCTTGAAAAAGAACTTGGAGTCGTGGGAAATGCCTTTCCAATCGACATTGGTACAGTACATTTCACTAACAAGATTCTATAACCAGGAGTACATCCATTATTTCTATTCTAACCATGATGTTGTGTTTTCATTTGTCCCCATAATTAAGTACCTGAGTAGAGTAACTAAGAAGAATGACATAGAGCTACCGAAAGGATCCTTTGAGCCTGCTTTAACTTTTGGCATGAGATATGCGCACAAGAATAACTTTATATGGTTGCTTACAACATTATAAAAGAGCTTCTTAGATCAGACAGACAACAGGAGAAAGGCATTAGAGGAGAAGTTAGAAAAGGGTTTAGAGAAAAGGACTTTTAGAAACGATTAGTCATTTAGTGAAATAAAAACATAAGGAAGGTTCACTTTAGATGCGCAACATGTAGGAAAGCTTTGTGTATATAGGCCTAAATCTAATACTGACACACTGTTTGTGGGAACGAGTGAATGTAGACATGCATTTTTGTTTCAGAGTAAATGGACATTTATGTTTAATGGACAGGATCCAGCGATTCCTGATATATATTACATCTGTAAGCCAAATATTTAATGCCATCTTCCAAGAGGATGGTATGGCACATGTTACTTGGGGATAGTTTTCCCAAAGATAATCCAACTTGAGGACTTGAAAAGATTACCGAAAATGACTGAATTACATCATCTTAAACAAAAGAGAGATTCTCTATAGTGGGAGATATATTTGGAGCAATGATTCCTTCAGTAGGAGTCATTCTGAAATATATAAAGATTTGAAAGTTGTCTACTATTGTGGATAACATGTTGACAAATTTTTCAGGAGCCATGATCCTAATGGATACAGGAATGGCTGCAGTAAGATCTGTGACTCTTCAGAATTGCCTTCCGTTAGACATTCTTTTGGCAAAACATGGCGGAGTTTGCAAAATGCTTAATTCGAAGCATTACTGCTCATTTATTCCTGATAATAGCAAAGAAATTAAAAGCTTACTTACTAATCTGACTGAAGAAAGTGGCGACTTGAAATAATTGAAAGAACCAGGGCCCATATTTATACTTTTTGACGCTAAACTGCGCTAACGCAGTTTAGCGTCAAAACATTTTGCGCCGTCTAACGCCATTCTGAAGCGCCATGCGGGCGCCGTATTTATGGAATGGCGTTAGCCGGCGCAAGCAGACCGGCGCTGCCTGGTGTGCGTGGAAAAAAACCACGTAGACCAGGCAGCGCCGGCGTTGGGCAAAAATGACGTTAGGGCGTCTTAAAATGGGGCAAGTCAGGTTGAGGCAAAAAAATCGTCTTAACCCGACTTGCGCCATTTTTTAACGACGCCCATCCCCCATCAACATGACTCCTATCATTGTAAAGATAGGAGTCATGCCCCCTTGCCCAATGGCCATGCCCAGGGGACTTCTGTCCCCTGGGCATGGTCATTGGGCATAGTGGCATGTAGGGGGGCACAAATCAGGCCCCCCTATGCCAAAAAAAATTATTAAAAAAAAAAAAAATATACTTACCTGAACTTACCTGAATGTCCCTGGGGTGGGTCCCTCCAGCCTTGGGTGTCCTCCTGGGGTGGGCAAGGGTGGCAGGGGGGGTCCCTGGGGGCAGGGGAGGGCACTCTGGGCTCATTTTGAGCCCACTTGTCCCTTAACGCCATGCCTGACCCAGGCGTTAAAAAGCGGCGCAAATGCGCTGTTTTTAGCCACGCCCACTCCCGGGCGTCTCTTTTGCCCGGGAGTATAAATACCACGTAAAGGCCTGGGAGTCATTTTTTAGACGGGAACGCCTCCCTTGCATATCATTAACGCAAGGAAGGGGTTCACGCTAAAAAATGACGCACATTCCGGGAACTTTGGCGCTATACGCCTCTAACGCCATAGTATAAATATGGCGTTAGTTGGCGTTAGTTTAGCGTCGAATTTGCGTCGAAAAAAACGACGCAAATTCGGCGCAAACGGAGTATAAATACGGCCCCAGGTGTTTGGGAGAAAGTTGGCAAAGGGTTTGCTTCAGTGGGCAATTGGCTCAGCAAAATTGGGAAAGGGATAGTATCGAAAATAATACAAGGGATATTAATTATTGTGATTTGCATAATTGGAACATGGGGAATATGTAAGTTGTGTCACATGATTAAAATAAAAATGAAAAATGATCAGAGGAGGGAAGAAATGAAGAGGGAAAATTTGTGTAGGGAAAATTCAAGGAGGGAACGAAGATTGAGTGCGATAGAAATGACAAATTTTAGCTGAAGCAGAAAATTTGTGTGGGAATATGTAGATGTGATGACATATTTAGTCATCACAGGAGGGATTGTTAACGCTGAATTTTTACTAATGAATATTCATGTGTTCTGAGTTTTGAATCTGCATAGAAAATGAGTTAACAGAGTAAAATAATACACACATTTGAAATTGTGCCTACTTGAGTGACCACCAATATTCATGAAGTGTACTTATTAACAGCTTATTAATGTAAAATGTTGAGCTCATGTTTGGATTAATGTAGTAGTTTGTCTTATTAAGGGTCATGTATTATGTACTTGCTTTATTAATACTGGGCCTTAATTCAGCGAGGTCTTGGGCTTAGTTGCATGGCCTCATGTCAAGCTACATTGCTTAGGTGAGTTATAAAATGGCTGTTTTCCATTGCATGGACCTAATGTTAGTAACTGAAACTCTTTACCATGAGAACTGCTTGCTAGAATATGCTGTACTAGCTAGGGAAACATTGTATAACTTAGTATGTGTAAAGATGACCTTCAAAGGAGAAGACAATGGATGCACTGACTGGAGTATAAGCTGATAGAAATTCATTACCTGACAAGCCTAATGACGGGAAAAAGAGAAGAGGAGCCAATCATTGACATGTGAACAGTGGACTAGCAAATTCTTAGATTTGAGGTGCTCCTTTCATTGGTCTAAATGTAATCCTACGATTCTTTGACCAATAGCAATGTGGGAAGTAGTTTTAGGGAATCTAGGGCCAGATGTATCAAGCAATTTTGCATTCGCAAACGGTGTAAATCGCAAAATTCATCCGTTTGCGAATGCGAAAATGCCTTTCAAGATGTATGAAAGGCATTCGCTGTGCAATTTTAAGGAATTGCAAACGTAGCAATTCCTTAAAATTGTGACCCCATTTAGAGAATCGCAAATTGCGATTCTCTATATAGGAAATTGCAAATAGGGAATTCCTATTTGCGATTTCCAAAGCACACGTAGCAAGTATTTCCTAAATGCGAATTGGGCTTTTAGGAAATGCAATTACCACCAAATCCAATTAGGTGGTAAGCATGTGCAAATTTTAAAAATGCATTTTATAAATACATTTTTAAAAATGACATGCAGCGCACACATGCCCCTAGGGCATGTGTGTGCTTCACATGTCCTCAAATATTTTTTTGGGGTGCATCAGAGGGGGCTTTGGGCCCCCAGCACCCTGGGGTTTGCATTTCTTACTTTGCAAATTCCTAACTGGAATTCTCAAATTGGGAAATGCAAAACCATAAGCACCAATGGGCCTATAGGCCCATAGGGATGAATGGAGTCCCATTCCCTAATTGCGATTCGGTATTAGCGATTGCAAATTTTAAGAAAATAAAATTTGCTATTTAAGAAATGCAAACTGGGAGCTTGATACACCTGGCCCTGAATTTAGCCAGACTGCACCGCAAGGAAAGAGGCCATTAGCCCTATTCTTCCGAAGTGCCCAGATACACCATTCTCCCCATTTTTTTTTAACGTCTAGCTATTACCCTAGCCGAACTGCAAGAACAGACTTTGCTTTCCTGAACTTAAATGCTGAATTCCGATGCCTTGCTGACCGATCCGATGTCCAGTTGAAGAAGATTGTCACAGCTTGCTGAACCATGCTAAGGCAAGGTATAAGACGATGTTAATGATTGGTATGTGTACTTGTTTTTGTCGCTAGGTACCAACCGCTTATTTTGATAGAGCCATAGTTAGATGTTTTTCCAAATTTGTGTTGCCTAAAATGTTTTGCATGAAGTCCCAACATGCTATGCTAATCTGAAGGTTAGTTAGGGTACTCACTGATGATGCTTGCTACATGTCATAACAGTTGATGTATTTTCTTTGCTGAATCTAAATGTATGCCATTTCGTTTGCGCAGTTATTCTTGCTATTGATTTGTACTGTAACCTTAGAATGTGTAGTGGTCCAAGCCTTGATTAAATTGTGATTCTTTAGGAGATTTGGGCAGCCAGTATTGTTTCTGCATCCTTATCATATGATTTTGAGACTAGGGCCCTCATTACAACATTGGCGGTAAAAGCCGCTTACCGCCGTGCAGAAGACCGCCAACACACCGCCGCAGCAGCGGAATTCCACCACAGCTATTATGACCCACATTTCGGAATCCGCCAAAATTCAGACACCCACACAAGTCCGCCACACCAAAGGTCAGTGATAAACTGGTGATAACAAAACCTCCACCGTCACGCCAACAGAAATAGGCCCACACTATCACGACACACGAATCCACGCGGCGGTCTTTCAACCGCGGTATTCCATTGGCGGTACACACCGCCGAGCTCAAAATACACACACATCTACAAAACACAGCCACATTGGACAATTCCAAATACACACACCTGATACACCTACACACACCACGGCAAAGACACCCCAGGTTCTCAGAGGAGGAGCTCATGGTCATGGTGGAGGAAATCGTTCGGGTAGAGCCACAGCTATTCGGAGCACAGGTGCAGCACACCTCAATAGCAAGGAAGATGGAGCTATGGCGAAGAATAGTGAAAAGGATCAACGCAGTGGGACAGCACCCAAGAAATCGGTAGGACATCAGGAAGAGGTGGAACGACCTACGGGGGAAGGTGCGTTCCGTGGTCTCAAGACACCACCTGGCAGTTCAGCGGACTGCCGGCGGACCCCCACCTCCTCCCCCACAACTAACAACATGGGAGGAGCAGGTCTTGGCGATTCTGCATCCTGAGGGCCTCGCAGGAGTAGGTGGAGGAATGGACTCTGGTAAGACAGATCTTAATTATTACATCCCCCCCCTACCTGCATGCCAGCACATACCCCCACCCTCACCCCCAGCACCCCAACTCCTCACATATGTCCCAACATGACAAACCACCCATCCCAACACCAAGCCCTGCATGCAACAACAATGCATGGACACACATCACTAAAGCATGCCCACTGCACATACCCATACAACTCCCTAAACCATCATCACACAAGGTCCCACACAGGAATGCAAGCACTGGGGTACACGGTCACCCATAGATGTCATAACCATCCTTTTATACCCCTGCAGGACCCCTACCCAACGTCACCGGACAGGAGGGTCCACACATGTCCACACCACCAACAGAAGAGGCCCACAGTGATGATAGCAGCTCTGTCCAACTGGATCTAGATGACCAGCCCGGCCCATCGAGGACCTCGGGACAGTCGGTTCCCCTCACACAGTCACAGGCCACCACAGAGCTTCCCCCCTCTGGAAACACCAGCACATCACCCACCCAGCGGGCCCATACCTCCATCCCCAGGACACGTCAATCAGCTGTGTGTCCACCATTACAGGGAACCCAGGATAACCCAACACCCCAACAACAACAGGGACCTGGGGGCAGTGGGCACACGGTCCAGGGGACGGAGGCTCAGGAACACAGGGGAACTGGGAGGGCTGCTGTGCGACAGGGGGCGGACAGGCCAAGGGAACCCACTCTCCACGAGGCCCTCTCCTCCATCATGGGAGCCTACCACCACTCCCAGGAGACGATGGCAACGGTACTGGCCACGTTTCAGGAGACCCAGCGCCTGCAGGAGGAACAGTATATGGGCTTCAGGGAGGAACTCAGAACCATCAGCTCCACCCTGGGCACCATCGTAGGGGTGCTGAAGGAACTCGTGAACACTAGGAGGGACACTGTGGCACTACAAGGGGCCCCTGACACTAGCATGGAAGATGAACTGCCCACCACCTCCGCTGGCACTAGTGGACAGGACGCCCCGCCACAGGACCACCACACCAGCACCCCACCCACTGCAGAGGGAGAACCACCCTGCAAACGGTCCCTGAGATCCAGGACAAAGACAGATTACGATGCCAAGACCCCCGCCAAGAAATGAGACCACCCTGATTGTCATCCTACTGTCCCACTTTGTCACCCTGTCCATACTTAAACTGCCCCAGTTCCACTTCCTATGCCCATATGGGCAATGCTCCTGTGAGACTAAAAGACTGGATTCTGCCATGGACATTTCTCCCCCATCACCCCTCACCATTTCACAATAAACACCCTTAAAGCACAAAACAATCTGGAGTCTGTCTGTGATTTCGAAATAGTGTATTAGCAACTACAGTGACAAAAAGCTCTTTCAAATGTAATGTCAACATACCTATGTCACACAGCTCTAGTCCATGAGGAATCTATGCAGATGTCACACAGTGGGACCCACATCTGTGAAATCGTAAGGGAAAGTGACAACTCAGTGACCATACACTGGGTGAAAACGACAGACAGTAGAGAGGTAGTAGTGTTAATGTACATGTAGTAGGCAGGTCTGTACTCTTACCTGTGTCTCACTGGAAATATTGCTGGATCACTGAGTCCATGTTGTTCATGTCTTCTTCCTCTGCTCCCTCGTCTTCACTGTCCACAGGCTCCACAGCTGCCACAATACCGCCATCTGGACCATCCTCCTGCAGAAAAGGCACCTGTCGTTGCAAAGCCAAGTTGTGAAGCATACAGCAGGCCACAATGATCTGGCACACCTTCTTTGGTGAGTAGAATAGGGATCCACCTGTCATATGGAGGCACCGGAACCTGGCCTTCAGGAGGCCGAAGGTCAGCTCGATCACCGTCCTAGTTCGCCCATGGGCCTCATTGTAGCGTTCCTCTGCTCTTGTCCTGGGATTCCTCACTGGGGTCAGTAGCCATGACAGGTTGGGGTAACCAGAGTCACCTGCAAATGGTGAGGGACAACTGTTAGACACGCACTAACCTGGAGGGATATAACCAGACCCAGACAACCATTCCCACTGACTTGCTTCCAGGTGCTCACCTAATAGCCACACACGGTGCCTCTGGAGTTGACCCATCACATAAGGGATGCTGCTATTCCGCAGGATGTAGGCGTCATGCACTGAGCCAAGGAACATGGCATTCACATGGGAGATGTACTGGTCTGCCAAACATACCATCTGTACATTCATCGAATGATAACTCTTCCGGTTTCTGTACACCTGTTCACTCCTGTGGGGGGGTACCAAAGCCACATGTGTCCCATCAATGACCCCTTGGATGCTGAGGAGGATGTATATTTGTTTGTGTACTTTGGCTGGGGCAGGGAAGAGGGGTTTGGGATTGGGAAGAGGAAGGTGGAATGGGGACGTCAGTGTGGAGGCCAGAGCCTGAAAGTGTCTCTACAGGCCAGCCAGTGCACCGTGAATGCCCTTCAGGAAATTATTTCTCTGTTGGACTTGATTTGCCAGTCCCCAGATTGCATTCACAACGGTTGACTGGCCCACACAGATGGATCTTCAGGAGGTCAATAGCCTCCTCACTGAGGGCAGCAGGGCTGACTGGGGCAGGGGCAGAGCTGCCTGTGGCAAAGGAGACGTCGACCCTCTTCTGGGAAGAGCGGGCATGGACAACTGGGTGGGGAGCTAAAGGGAGGGCGGAGATAGTAAGGGGAGGCAGACAAAGATGGTGCTGGGCTGGTCCCAGAAGGGTCCGTCACCGCCAGGGAGTGTCCACTGGAGGAGGATTCCGAAGATGATTAAGCAGACGTTTTGGTCTACCTGTCGCATTCCCCTCATCCTCCGAGCCACTGGGTCTCTTGCTGTCGGTGGTCTCAGCACTCTGGGTCCCATGGTCGGCAGGATCCCCACTCGCCTGTGCCCCGTCTCCTTTGCCTGCTGATGCTGATGCACACAAACAGAGAGAGATGGAGGGAGAGAGAGAGAGAGAGAGAGAGGGTCATCACATTCTTCACATACACACATTACTCCATCAACATTCACAACTGTAGGTGTTACTCTCCTGGCTGGGCAATCCTGCACAGACACCTCATATCCTACATCATGCCACAACATGTTATGTCTATCCACCCCTTCATGTCATATCTCTCACAACATTATAATCCATGTAAGGTAGCACAACTGGAGCTTTCCATCAATTCACCTGTGAACATATGTCAGTATTTTCACCATGCCCTGGATAAAGCTGAAATCCCATCCTATTCCTGGTCATATCTCTCCATACTCTTATCAGCTTTAGGAACAGCAATCAACTGATAACACCATATAATGCACGTTCTGATTCAACACCTGCCAACTCCATGTCCATAAATATTGTTCCATGCAAGTAAAGACAACTCTATTAAAAAATGACACAGCACCAGCCATTTCAGTCACATGCCTAGCTTAACCCTCTGAACATGTATTACACAATGGACATAATCCCTGATGAAGACACAACATGTGGCAGTCCCATCCAGGTGCCATCTGTTTCTTAGAATCCATGTCTGGAGAACAGTTATTTCACTACGTGTACCAAATCCTAGAGGAATAGCTGCAGTCACAAAACACAGATACTCAACATCACACCACACATGCATGTAGAGCAACAGTGGCCTTCCTAGCACACATGTGACATCCAATGACAATCACAGAGAGCAGTGTAACAACAACTAAACAAAGGACAGCCAACTATTCCACCTGACATGCAGATACAAGCCACAACATGACAACATCACTCACACTAATCCAGACATGTGATGACATGTACCTAAGTCCAGATAGCATACATATCCCACTGAAAATATATGTACACATGATGTACTTATGGATTATATGTCTCTCAATGCACTTACAACATATGCCACAACAACAACACCTGTATGACAAATAGTAGTACAGCCAAACCATGACATCTTGAAGTATGAAGTGACCCAAAACCAATGGATGTCCAACCTGTCCACATCAGCTCATCTAAGGAAAGCAATGACTGTCCCACTCTAAAAGATCTGGACTGTAATAAACATTGTGACATGATGTTGTATTCGGCTAATACCATATGTTGCGCTAGTATTGGTAGGTGATTGGCACATATTGCATGGACATTGCACTTTGTCAAAGGGTAGGACAGCCTAATAACTTACTTCCTCTAAAACAAAGGCATTGGAATAATAGTGAATTGTCTATATTGCAATGGCATTTAAATGCATGATAAGGCCAAATAGACAATGTCAGACACCCATAGCTGGATGTCCATCCATTACAACCTTCACATTCCCCATAGTATGCATAAGAAGGGGCTATGGGGACTCTTCCACAAACCCATATGTACATTCCAATACTGCCTTATCTGTTGACTGATTGAGATACCAGACTCACATGTATTTAAAATCTGTACCAGGACAAAAGGTAACTAGGCCCTGTACCAAATATGTCATGCACTCTGTAGCAAATACAGCTGATCTACACAGATGGTAGTGGTCTGGCACCATAGAGCTATATATTAAAATATTCTGAATAATGGACCTGGAAATACTAGATGGGTAGGATGCTACAGCGGCTTACATACATATATATGGCTGGATGAAGTCACACATGTGGCACTGGGGCACTGTCAATTGTGAATCTCTATATGCAGTCATAGATGTACCTTGACACAAGTGAGCTAAACCTACATATGCGCAGGCCTAGGTCCAGATCTCCATCTCTTAGTCAGGCATAATAAGTAATATGTATTTCCAGTAGTCAACATATATGTAGCATCTACTACATTGTCACAGCTGCTAAAGTGTGACAGTAAACACCAAACTGTGAGAGCTAAGTACAAGTATACAGTCAGTACTTACCCCTTTGTGGCTGCTGTGCTGCTGTCAAACACCCATCCACCTCAGGGTAGGCCACCGCCAAAATGTGGGCTATTAGGACAGTCAGGGTTGGACAGGCATCCCTTCCTCATTGGGAGGACATCACTAGCTGGGCCTCCCCTGTCTTCCGTGCCCAGCATCTCAGGTCCTCCCACTGCTTTTAGCAATGGGTGCTCTGTGGGATGTGGACCCCCAGGATCTGCATTTGCTTGGTGATGGCACGCCAAATACCCTTTTTCTGATGGGCGTTGACCTGCATGGATGACACAGATCAAAAGAAAAAAGTCAAGTATAAATGCACCATACAAATAAGGATGATGGGTGCACATCAGTCACAGCAAGTACACACGCATACCCATCCTCTCTGCACACACACGCCTTCACAATGAGCCATCTGCATACATCTACACTCTCACAACTTTGCATGCCCGAGGCAACGTTACACTCAACTCCTATCACACATGGCTAGGCCTTTGGACTCACCTGCTCCTCTGGTGCCCAATATAGCTGTTCATACAGGGGTGGGACCTCCTCCTCCAGCCTTTCAAGTTCTTCCTGGGTAAAGGCAGGGACCCTATCACTTGTGGGATGTGGCATGATGGCTCCCAGAGGCAGTACACAGCAGCTCACAGCGTGGAGGCCTTGCTGGCAACAGTGTCAGGAGTCAAGTGAGCAATACTGCTGAAAATGTCAGTCACAGCCACCACATACAGGATCGTCACCGCTGGAGGTCATTGCAATTGGCCCAAGTCAGACAAAGGCAGCAATATTAACCAATGGCTTGTTGCACGGTGGTTGCGACCACCTTCTGTCATGGCGACTTCCGCAGACGGAGTTGTCACTTCCAGCTGTCCACTACAGAAGGTCAGGTACCTGCCATTTTGGGCACATTTCGTCGATAGATGTGTTTACTGATCTGCGTCATTTACTTATTCCCCAAAAATGCTGGAAATCCATCTGTCGTACCATCATGTCTGTGCAACATATTGTCCAAAACATCACTAGGTGACGTTTTGAGGAGGTACATGTGGTGAGAACTATACTTAGGGCCAGATGTAGCAAGGCTTTTGCGCCTCGCAAACAGCGAAAATTGCTGTTTGGGAGGCGCAAAACTCACATTGCAATGCCCATTCCCATTTTGCGAGTCGGTATCCTGGTTACCAACTCACAAAATGGGACTGCGAGTCGCAGCGTGATGCAGGATTGCTTTGTGACCACGAACGCGGTCGCAAAGCAATTAGCAGTTACCACCAGTGTCACACTTTGTGAATGGACTGGAAAACATTTTTTCAGAGCAGGCAATGGTCCTATGGTCGCAAATAGGAAGGGGTGTTCCCCTTCCTATTTGCAAGTAGCAGTGTGATGCAGGATTGCTTTGTGACCACGGTCGCAAAGCAATTCGCAGTTACCACCAGTGTCACACTTTGTGAATGGCCTGGAAAACATTTTTTCAGAGCAGGCAGTGGTCCTATGGACCACTGCCTTCTCTGAAAAAATGAAACGGACACGTTTCATTTTTTCATTTTGTAATGCATATTGTTTTCCTTTATGGAAAACGGGCTGCATCACAAAAAAAAAAAACTGAGAGACATGATGGTCTGCTGTCTCCAGCAGGCCACCATCCCTGTGTGTGCTGCGACTCGCAAAGGGGTTGCAAATTGCAACCCACCTCATTAATATTAATGAGGTGGGCCTTTGCGACCCCCTTGTGACTCGCAGATGGTGTCAGGGACACCATCCTGCATCCTGAATTGGGACTCGAAAATTGCGAGTCACTCAGACTCGCAATCTGCGAGTCGCAATGCAGGAATTTCGTACATGGCCCTTAGAGTTTCATGGGTAGATATTGTTCGATTCCAATATATATGTGAATGGTGCAGGGCAGCTAAGTCTTCCACACATATACACTAACATTCGTTCATATGTACAATCCCATTTACATGGTTGCCAATGTGCAGCAATGAGAGTAAATTTTGAGCATATATATATGGGCTATATTGTATATACACAAAAGGATGATGGACGGAGTGCTGAACAATGCAAACACTCACCCCCAGTCACAGATCTGGGATTAATCCATGGTTCTTTTGCTTACCATGCCACCCCAGTTTGAACCCAGCCATATGCAAATCAGTCTTGACCCTATTCCTCATGGGAACAGTCCAGCCTGAACTGCCAGGTCAGGTATTCCCTGGACCGGAAACAAGCATCCTGGGCCCGGTTTCAGGCTATCACCCTTTATCAACCAGGCTAGCTTGAATCCAGTGGCACAATGAGTAAGGGATTATTCAGCACTGTGTCCATCATCCTTTTGTGTGTCTAAAGTTGCCCTAAGTGGGAAGGGTATGCCCAGTCATTGGTCCCTGTAGGTTAGGGTTTTCACCTTTCATCTGTTTTAGCCATAAGAGAGGTTTGTGGTCTGTTTGAACAATGAAGTGAGTCCCAAACAAGTATGGTCTCAACTTTTTCAAGGCCCAGGCCACAGCAAAGGCCTCCCTTTCTATGGCAGACCAACACTTTTCTCTAGGGGTCAACCTTCTACTGATAAAAGCAACAGGTTGATACTGTCCCTCTGAGTTAAGTTGTGATAACAATGCCCCAACCCCCAGTTCAGAAACATCTGTCTGGACAATTACTTTTGTTGGGGGTAGTTTGTGGTTTTTAGGATAGGTGCAGTACACATAGGACCTCATTATGACCCTGGCGGGCGGCGGAGGCCGCCCGCCAGGATCCCACCCTCCAAATTACCGCGCCGCGGTCAAAAGACCGCGGCGGGTATTACGAGTTTTCCCCTGGGCTGGCGGGCGGTTCCAGTTAAACCGCCCGCCAGCCCAGGGGAAAACGACCTTCCCACGAGGATGCCGGCTCGTAATCGAGCCGGCGGAGTGGGAAGGTGCGACGGGTGCTACTGCACCCATCGCGTATTTCACTGTCTGCAAGGCAGACAGTGAAATACATTTTGGGGCCCTCTTACCGGGGCCCCTGCCGTGCCCATGCCATTGGCATGGGCACGGCAGGGGCCCCCAGGGGCCCCGCGACCCCCCCTACCGCCATCCTGTTCATGGCGGCTTTCCCGCCATGAACTGGATGGCGGTAGGGGGGGTCAGAATCCTCATGGCTGCGGAGCGCGCTCCGCAGCCATGGAGGATTCCAATGAGCAGCGGAAAGTCAGCGGGAGACCGCTGACTTTCCGCTTCTGACCGCGGCTGAACCGCCGCGGTCAGAATGCTCATTGGAGCACCGCCAGCCTGTCGGCGGTGCTCCCGTGGTCGGTGGCCCTGGCGGCCACCGGCCGCCAGGGTCAGAATGACCCTCATAGTCTGCTTAAGCTCCTCAAAAGCTTTCTGACAGCTGGCTGTCCACGATACCTTTTTAGGCATTTTCTTGGAAACGAGATCATTAAGAGGGGCAACAATGGAACCATAGTTCTTAATGAACCTCCTGTAATACCCAGTGAAACCTAAGAAGGCTCTGACCTGGGTCAGAGTATTAGGGGGAGCACAGTCCATAATTGTCTGGATCTTCCCCTGTAGTGGTTCAATCGGTTCCCCATCCACCAGGTGGCCCAGATAAACCACTTTCCCCTGCCTTATCTGGCACTTTGAAGCCTTGAGAGTGAGGCCTGCCTTTTGCAGGGCCTCCAAAACTTTCAATAGGTGGACCAGGTGATCCTCTCGGGTGGAGCTAAATACAGTAATGTCATCTAAGTATGCTGCACTAAAAGCTTCCAAACCTTGGAGGACTGTATTCACCAGCCTCTGGAAAGTGACAGGTGCATTTTTCAAACCAAAGGGCATAACTGTGAATTGGTAATGCCCTCCTATGGTAGAAAATGCAGTTTTTGCTTTAGCATCCTCTGATAACTTAATCTGCCATTACCCTGAAGTCAGATCAAAGGTGCTTACATACTTGGCAGAAGCCAGTGTATCTATGAGCTCATCTGCCCTGGGTATAGGGTGAGAATCAGTTTTGGTTACAGCATTAACCCCTTCTCTGCCAGGCCTTTTCCCCCTCCTGTGCCGAGCCTTTTTTTGGCTATTTGGAGCAGTTCGCGCTTAGGCCCTCATAACTTTTTGTTCACGTAAGCTACCCACGCCAAATTTGCGTCCTTTTTTTCCAACATCCTAGGGATTCTAGAGGTACCCAGACTTTGTGGGTTTTCCAGAAGGAGGCCAAGAAATTAGCCAAAAAACAGTGAAAATTTCATTTTTTTAAAAAAAATTGGAAAAATGGGCTGCAGAAGAAGGCTTGTGTTTTTTTCCCTGAAAAGGGCATCAACAAAGGGTTTGCGGTGATAAAATCACCAGCTTCCCAGCTTTCAGGAACAGGCAGACTTGAATCAGAAAACCCAATTTTTCAACCCAATTTTGGCATTTTACTGGGACATACCCTATTTTTACGATTTTTTGTGCTTTCAGCCTCCTTCCAGTCAGTGACAGAAATGGGCATGAAACCAACGCTGGATCCCATAAACCGCAACATTTCTGAAAAGTAGACAAAATTCTGAATTCAGCAAGGGGTAATTTGTGTAGATCCTACAAGGGTTTCCTACAGAAAATAACAACTGAAAAAGAAAAATATTGAAATTGAGGTGAAAAAAACATCAATTTTTCTCTAAGTTTTACTCTGTAACTTTTTCCTGCAATGTCAGATTTTCGAAAGCAATATACCGTTACGTCTGCTGGACTCTTCTGGTTGCGGGGATATAGGGCTTGTAGGTTCATCAAGAACTCTAGGTACCCAGAGCCAATAAATGACCTGCACCCTGCAGTGGGTTTTCATTCTATGCCGGGTATACAGCAATTCAATTGCTGAAATATAAAGAGTAAAAAATAGCTATCAAGAAAACCTTTGTATTTCCAAAATGGGCACAAGATAAGGTGTTGAGAAGCAGTGGTTATTTGCACATCTCTGAATTCCGGGGTGCCCATACTAGCATGTGAATTACAGGGCATTTCTCAAATAGACGTCTTTTTTACACACTGTCTTACATTTGGAAGGGAAAAATGTAGAGAAAGACAAGGGGCAATAACACTTGTTTTGCTATTCTATGTTCCCCCAAGTCTCCCGATAAAAATGATACCTCACTTGTGTGGGTAGGCCTAGCGCCCGCGACAGGAAACGCCCCAAAGCGCAACGTGGACACATCACAGAAAACAGACCTGTTTTTAGCAAAGTGCCTACCTGTAGATTTTGGCCTCTAGCTCAGCCGCCACCTAGGGAAACCTACCAAACCTGTGCATTTCTGAAAACTAGAGACCTAGGGGAATCCAAGGAGGGGTGACTGGCGGGGCTCGGACCAGGTTCTGTTACCCAGAATCCTTTGCAAAGCTCAATAATTGGCTAAAAAAAACACATGTTCCTCACATTTCTGTGGCAGAAAGTTCTGGAATCTGGGAGGAGCCACCAATTTCCTTCCACCCAGCGTTCCCCCAAGTCTCCCGATAAAAATGATACCTCACTTGCGTGGGTAGGCCTAGCGCCCGCGACAGGAAACGCCCCAAAGCGCAACGTGGACACCACCAAAATTTTGGAAGAAAACAGAGGTGTTTTTTGCGAAGTGACTACCTGTAGATTTTGGCCTCTAGCTCAGCCGGCACCTAGGGAAACCTACCAAACCTGTACATTTCTGAAAACTAGAGACCTAGGGGAATCCAAGGAGGGGTGACTGGCGGGGCTCGGACCAGGTTCTGTTACCCAGAATCCTTTGCAAAGCTCAAAATGTGGTTAAAAAAACACATATTCCTCACATTTCTGTGGCAGAAAGTGCTGGAATCTGAGAGGAGCCACAAATGTCCTTCCACCCAGCGTTCCCCCACGTCTCCCGATAAAAATGATACCTCACTTGTGTGGGTAGGCCTAGCGCCCGCGACAGGAAACGCCCCAAAGCGCAACGTGGACACATCACAGAAAACAGACCTGTTTTTAGCAAAGTGCCTACCTGTAGATTTTGGCCTCTAGCTCAGCCGCCACCTAGGGAAACCTACCAAACCTGTGCATTTCTGAAAACTAGAGACCTAGGGGAATCCAAGGAGGGGTGACTGGCGGGGCTCGGACCAGGTTCTGTTACCCAGAATCCTTTGCAAAGCTCAAAAATTGGCTAAAAAAAACACATGTTCCTCACATTTCTGTGGCAGAAAGTGCTGGAATCTGGGAGGAGCCACAAATTTCCTTGCACCCAGCGTTCCCCCAAGTCTCCCGATAAAAATGATACCTCACTTGCGTGGGTAGGCCTAGCGCCCGCGACAGGAAACGCCCCAAAGCGCAACGTGGACACCACCAAAATTTTGGAAGAAAACAGAGGTGTTTTTTGCGAAGTGACTACCTGTAGATTTTGGCCTCTAGCTCAGCCGGCACCTATGGAAACCTACCAAACCTGTACATTTCTGAAAACTAGAGACCTAGGGGAATCCAAGGAGGGGTGACTGGCGGGGCTCGGACCAGGTTCTGTTACCCAGAATCCTTTGCAAAGCTCAAAATTTGGCTAAAAAAACACATGTTCCTCACATTTCTGTGGCAGAAAGTTCTGGAATCTGAGAGGAGCCACAAATTTCCTTCCACCCAGCGTTCCCCCACGTCTCCCGATAAAAATGATACCTCACTTGTGTGGGTAGGCCTAGCGCCCGCCACAGGAAACGCCCCAAAGCACAACGTGGACACATCACAGAAAACAGACCTGTTTTTAGCAAAGTGCCTACCTGTAGATTTTGGCCTCTAGCTCAGCCGCCACCTAGGGAAACCTACCAAACCTGTGCATTTCTGAAAACTAGAGACCTAGGGGAATCCAAGGAGGGGTGACTGGCGGGGCTCGGACCAGGTTCTGTTACCCAGAATCCTTTGCAAAGCTCAAAAATTGGCTAAAAAAAACACATGTTCCTCACATTTCTGTGGCAGAAAGTTCTGGAATCTGAGAGGAGCCACAAATTTCCTTCCACCCAGCGTTCCCCCACGTCTCCCGATAAAAATGATACCTCACTTGTGTGGGTAGGCCTAGCGCCCGCGACAGGAAACGCCCCAAAGCACAACGTGGACACATCACAGAAAACAGACCTGTTTTTAGCAAAGTGCCTACCTGTAGATTTTGGCCTCTAGCTCAGCCGCCACCTAGGGAAACCTACCAAACCTGTGCATTTCTGAAAACTAGAGACCTAGGGGAATCCAAGATGGGGTGATTTGTGTGGCTCGGACCAGGTTCTGTTACCCAGAATCCTTTGCAAACCTCAAAATTTGGCTAAAAAAACACATGTTCCTCACATTTCTGTGGCAGAAAGTTCTGGAATCTGAGAGGGGCCACAAATTTCCTTCCACCCAGCGTTCCCCCACGTCTCCCGATAAAAATGATACCTCACTTGTGTGGGTAGGCCTAGCGCCCGCGACAGGAAACGCCCCAAAGCGCAGCGTGGACACATCACATTTTTTCATTGAAAACAGTGCCTACCTGTAGTTTTTGGCCTGTAGCTCAGCCAGCACCTAGGGAAACCTACCAAACCTGTGCATTTCTGAAAACTAGAGACCTAGGGGAATCCAAGATGGGGTGACTTGAGGGGCTCTGACCAGGTTCTGTTACCCAGAATCCTTTCCAAACCTCAAATTTTGGCTAAAAAAACGCATTTTTCACACATTTCGGTGACAGAAAGTTCTGGAATCTGAGTGGAGCCACAAATTTCCTTCCACCCAGCGTACCCCCAAGTCTCCCGATAAAAATGATACCTCAGTTGTGTGGGTGGGCCAGGTGCCTCCAACAGAATAAGGCCCAAAACTTGTAGAGATACAGGGGATAGTACTGCGAGTTTATAAGGACATATTCTTTTATACATCTTTAGACTAACTCTGCTTTGGGGACCCACATACGTGAGGTGTCATTTTATTTGGGAGACTGAGGGGAACACTGGGGAGTAGGAATTTTGTGCTGGAGTGGTGATCGTACGAAGAAAAGTCTGGAAAATATGCTTTTTTTAAGCACATTTTGAGCTTTACAGAGGAGTCTGGGTAAGAAAATGTTGGGGGATCCACGCAAGCCACTCCTCCCTGGACTCCTTGGGGTGTCTAGTTTTAAGAAATGTCTGGGTTTGGTAGGTTTCCCTAGATGAAGGCCGCACACAGGACCAAAAACATAGGTGCCCTCCCCCCCCCAAACACAGGTAGTTTTGTAATATATCGTTTTGATGTGCCCACATACGTCCGTGATGTGCCAAACACTAAAATTTTGAAAAGAAACACACTTAGGTTATGTGAAAAAGACCCCTCACCCACCAACCAAGTTGGTGGCATGCTTCATCATCGGGGTCCCACCTGAGGCACCTAGCGTGTCATAGGTGTGCTGCGACGCCTGATTACAGCGGAGCAGGTTTGGTCATTTTTACCACACATACTGGTTGGATTTGGCACGAGGGTGAGTGATGGTTCAGTGGATCAAATTTTACTAACAAGAGCTTTCACAAAAATGAAAAGCACTGTTAGTAACTGAAAGGCAAAAAACGGAACCAATGACTCACAGCTCGTGAGCTGTAAAGCCGCGACAAGGCACCAACCGCTTTACAGTCCATTCACACAACTTTCATACATGACACACACAAGGCCATTCACACCGCCAGCCACGGGCCCAGCACATTACAACACTCACATCGACAGACAGCGCCACTCAAGGGCCCATCACTTACATACGCCCACATGCCTGATACAACAATCACACCAGCTGATGGGAGTGTGTGGACTGGTGTTTGGCTGGCAGTGTGTTGCAGTAGCCAACATCAAGTCAATATGTACAGTCTCAGCCAAGCCCCACTCCACACACAATGGCATCATATTTTTTTTTTTTTTTTAAACAGAGGAACCCCTAACTAAGTAGAAAGAATTACAAAACAACAAACACAAAAGCTCTAACTAAGAACATGACAGAAATGCTAACCATGAAACTAAACACATGAAAATACAAAACAGACATGAGTTTACACTCATGGTTGTTCCCAGAAATTCTTCTGGGTGTGATAATTCTTAAAACAAGCACCGACACACAGCCCAGGCTTTGAAGGACAATCTGGGCAGTACATTCGAGACTCCCTCCGGATACCTCTTCGAAAACACACTCTACATTTCTTAGCTGGAAAGTCTTTTTTGGGTGTGGGAGGAATGTGCTCAGCAAAGTGGCGATCTTTCAATCTAGCCACATCCTCCACCACTGCTTCTCTAGGAACTCTGGCCTGTTCCACCACAATAAGGCTCTCTATCACTGACTCCTGAAATTTCACAAATGTCATCTTTGAGACTGGAGACCTATCCCTAAACACAATAAAAGCATTGAAGGTTGCTAAGTGGAAGAGGTGAAGTGCTAACTTCTTATACCAAACATAAGACTTACGAATAGCAGTATAAGGTTCCAACCTCTGGTCAACTCTATCTACACCTCCCATGTGCTTATTATAATCTAAAATGCACACAGGTTTGCGCACTTCAGCAACCTGGCCCCAAACAGTCACAGGGGAAGTACTCTCATCATGGATGGTACTTAGCATGTAGACATCCCTCTTGTCTGAAAATTTCAAAGCTAGCAGCTCCTCGTTCCGCAAGGCACAGCACTGTCCCCTCTCAAGTTTTTTACAGACAAGCTCCCTTGGATAGCCTTTCCGGTTAGAACGGATTGTGCCACAAGCAACTGTGTCCACTCTAAACAATTCCTTGAACAACTGCACACCAGTGTAGAAGTTATCTACATACAAATGGTGACCTTTGTTGAACAGTCGTCTACCAAGATCCCACACTATTTTCTCAGTAACTCCAAAAGTGGGAGGACAACCAGGGGGGTCAATATTGGAATCCCTACCAGTGTACACACGGAAACTATACACATATCCTGTCCTACTTTCAGACAGCATATACAATTTAATTCCATATCGTGCCCTTTTGCTAGGAATGTACTGCCTAAAAACCAAACGACCCTTGAAGAGGACCAAAGACTCGTCCACACTTATCTCTTTGCCTGGAACATAGACCTCCGAAAACCGATCTACAAAATGATCAAGGACAGGCCTAATCTTAAAAAGACGGTCAGAATCTGGGTGATCTCGTGGCAAGGCTAATGCATTGTCAACAAAATGCAGCATCCTAAGAAGAAGCAAATACCGATTACGACTCATGGTAGCTGGAAATATAGCTGTTGCCATCAAGGGACTAGTAGACCAATAAGAAGCAAGTGACGGCTTCCTTATCAACCCCATCAAAAAAGTCAAACCCAAAAACTTTTTTATCTCCTCCAAATTTGTGGGAATCCACTGGGCAGCTCTAGAGTGTGGCCTAAGTCTAGCAGCGTTGTCCCTCAAATGCTGCTCCGCATACAAATTAGTCTGCTCAACAATCTCTTCCAAAAACACATCATCCATGAATAACTCAAAGAAATTGATAGGCATAAAGTTCTCTGTATTGGCGTTACACCCCGGGAGACCAGTAAAGGCAGGCAACTCTGGCTGCTCCATGTTTGGGGCAACCCAGACATCAGGTCTTCTAACGGGAAACCTTTCAGCCCCAGGTTGCTGCACTATTGGCACATCAATGTCCTCCTCTAAAACAGAACCTTCATCTGCACTGAGTGTGGCTTCATCATCAGAAGATTCCCCTCCAACAGAAACATCACTGCCAGAATCTCTGACTTCCTCCTCTGCCTCAGATGCAGAGTCCGTCTCATAGTCATGATCAGACTGTGACTCAAAAAGCATACCAACCACCTGCTGAGCGGTCATCCTGCGGCTAGCCATGATCTCTCCTGCTAAAATTAACTGGACAAATTCACCACCAACAACCAGCACTGTGTAAGACAAGTAACAAAGTGTAGCTTTGTTAGTAAGAGTTACAAACTCAAAAACTATACCGCTCACTTGCCTGAAAAAGCTTGATTCACCAGCAACTACACAGCAATCACCAATGATATCCCACTAAAAAGAAAGAAAGAAAGGCAAATTAGAAATAAGACAAAACAAATATCATTGTGCACAAACCTAAGGACAATTTCACACACAATCCTGCATTTAGTACACCCCCTACAAACATGTCATTCATGCATGGCAACAATACTCCTTTGGAGTAAATTGTTTTTACTTACCTAAAACATGCAACTGTGCAAACTGCAGGTCAACCACCGCCAAAACCGCAAGGAGCCACAGCAAATAAAGCAAAAGCTTTGAACTAGAACAAAAAGGAGGAAAACATTTTTTATCACAAATGCAAAGACTTCTTCAGTTGACAAACACCCCACCATCAAACATTTTAGAAATTGGTGCCTAAGTGGATTCTGCCATAGGGGCAGATGGGCCTACTAAAAAAATAGGCCTGTCTGCCCCAAGGAAGCCAAAAAATACCTTTAGTACTGTGTCCCCATGGAGAGCAACCCTTGCCAAAGGGGACAGCCCTCAAACAAAAAAAAACAAAAAAAACACACACAACACTATCCCTGGTGCCTAAGTGGCTTCTGCCCACTTGGGGGCAGGTGGGCCTAAGAAAATAGGCCCATCTGCCCCCAGGGGGTGTAGAAATGGCCAACAGGTCAATGCCCCCCTTGGGGGGGCGCCCCGTGACCAAGGGGACGCCCCCCCACAAAAATAAACAAATAAAAAAAAATCCCTGGCGTTCTAGTGGTTTCTGCCCCCCTTGGGGGCAGATCAGCCTAAAAATAATAGGCTGATCTGTCTCCAAGGGGTGCAGAAATGGCCTGGGTACATGTGCCCCCAAAGTGGGGGGCGACCCTTGCCCAAGCCCCCCCCCCCATCCACTAACACACACACACACACACACTATCCCTGGTGTCTACATGGCTTCTGCCCCCCTTGGGGGCCGGTGGGTCTAGAAAAATAGGCCCATCTGCCCCCAGGGGGGGCAGAAATGGCCAACAGGTCAATGCCCCCCTTGGGAGGGCGCCCTGTGCCCAAGGGGACGCCCCCCCACAAAAATAAACACATAAAAAAAATTCCCTGGCGTTCTAGTGGTTTCTGCCCCCCTTGGGGGCAGATCAGCCTAAAAATAATAGGCTGATCTGTCTCCAAGGGGTGCAGAAATGGCCTGGGTACATGTGCCCCCAAAGTGGGGGGTGACCCTTGCCCAAGCCCCCCCCATCCACTAACACACACACACACACACACTATCCCTGGTGTCTACGTGGCTTCTGCCCCACTTGGGGGCAGGTGGGTCTAGAAAAATAGGCCCATCTGCCCCCAGGGGGGGCAGAAATGGCCAACAGGTCAATGCCCCCCTTGGGGGGGCGCCCGTGCCCAAGGGGACGCCCCCACACAAAAATAAACACATAAAAAAAAATCCCTGGCGTTCTAGTGGTTTCTGCCCCCCTTGGGGGCAGATCAGCCTAAAAATAATAGGCTGATCTGTCTCCAAGGGGTGCAGAAATGGCCTGGGTACATGTGCCCCCAAAGTGGGGGGCGACCCTTGCCCAAGCTCCCCCCCATCCACTAACACACACACACACACACACTATCCCTGGTGTCTACATGGCTTCTGCCCCCCTTGGGGGCAGGTGGGTCTAGAAAAATAGGCCCATCTGCCCCCAGGGGGGGCAGAAATGGCCAACAGGTCAATGCCCCCCTTGGGGGGGCGCCCGTGCCCAAGGGGACGCCCCCACACAAAAATAAACACATAAAAAAAAATCCCTGGCGTTCTAGTGGTTTCTGCCCCCCTTGGGGGCAGATCAGCCTAAAAATAATAGGCTGATCTGTCTCCAAGGGGTGCAGAAATGGCCTGGGTACATGTGCCCCCAAAGTGGGGGGCGACCCTTGCCCAAGCCCCCCCCCATCCACTAACACACACACACACACACACTATCCCTGGTGTCTACGTGGCTTCTGCCCCCCTTGGGGGCAGGTGGGTCTAGAAAAATAGGCCCATCTGCCCCCAGGGGGGGCAGAAATGGCCAACAGGTCAATGCCCCCCTTGGGGGGGCGCCCGTGCCCAAGGGGACGCCCCCACACAAAAATAAACACATAAAAAAAAATCCCTGGCGTTCTAGTGGTTTCTGCCCCCCTTGGGGGCAGATCAGCCTAAAAATAATAGGCTGATCTGTCTCCAAGGGGTGCAGAAATGGCCTGGGTACATGTGCCCCCAAAGTGGGGGGGCGACCCTTGCCCAAGCCCCCCCCCATCCACTAACACACACACACACACACACTATCCCTGGTGTCTACGTGGCTTCTGCCCCCCTTGGGGGCAGGTGGGTCTAGAAAAATAGGCCCATCTGCCCCCAGGGGGGGCAGAAATGGCCAACAGGTCAATGCCCCCCTTGGGGGGGCGCCCCGTGCCCAAGGGGACGCCCCCCCACAAAAATAAACACATAAAAAAACATTCCTGGCGTTCTAGTGGTTTCTGCCCCCCTTGGGGGCAGATCAGCCTAAAAATAATAGGCTGATCTGGCCTCAAGGGGGGCAGAAATGGCCCTAAAAGACATGCCCCCCAAAGGGGAGCGACCCTTGCCCAAGGGGGCGCCCCCCCATCCACTACACACACAATCCCTGGTGCCTAAGTGGCTTCTGCCCCCCTTGGGGGCAGATGGGCCTAAAAAAAATAGGCCGATTTGCCCCCAAGGGGGGTAGAAAAGGCCAACAGTTCTCTGCCCCCTTGGGGGGGGCGCCCCTTGCCCAAGGGGGCACCCCCCCCCACATAAATACACATAAAAATAAAAAACCCTGGTGATCTAGTGTTTTCTGCCCCCCTTGGGGGCAGATCTGGCTAAAAAGTAGCCAATCTGCCCTCAAGGGGGGCAGAAATGGCCCTAAAGGACATGCCCCCCACAGGGGAGCGACCCTTGCCCAAGGGGGCGCCCCCCCATTCACTACACACACAATCCCTGGTGCCTAAGTGGCTTCTGCCCCCCTTGGGGGCAGATGGACCTAAAAAAAATAGGCCGATCTGCCCCCAAGGGGGGCAGAAAAGGCCAACAGTTCTCTGCCCCCTTGGGGGGGGCGCCCCTTGCCCAAGGGGGCACCCCCCCCAACATAAATGCACAGAAAATAAAAATCCCTGGTGATCCAGTGGTTTCTGCCCCCCTTGGGGGCAGATCCGCCTAAAAAGTAGGCCAATCTGCCCCCAAGGGGGGCAGAAATGGCCATAACACACATGCCCCCCAAAGGGGAGCGACCCTTGCTCAAGGGGCCGCTCCCCGACACAGAAACAAGAAAGTGAAACAAAAAAAAGAAAATCCCTGGCGTCTAGTGGGCATTCCTGCTGCCCGATCGCAATGCGATCGGGCAGCAGGAATGCTCAAAGAGACACCGGGGGAAAGGAAAAGCCTTTCCTTTCCCCCGGTGCCTCTTTAGCCCAAACCCCCCACCCACCGGGAAGAGGAACTCACCTCTTCTCCGTTCGCCGTACAGGAAGCAAATGGCTTCCTGTGCGGCGAAATCCCCATAATGAAGTCAGCGCGCGATCGCGCGCTGACGTCATTATGGGGGGGTGGGGGGGTCGGGGTGGAAGGGGAAGGGCTTCCCCTTCCATCCCTGACTTTGGGGGGTGGGGGGAAGCACACAGAGGGAGCGAGAGCGCTCCCTCTGGGCTGTGTGCCGAGGACGTAGTGGTTACGTCCTCGGCACAGCAGCACTGTGCCGCAGGACGTAACCACTACGTCTGCGGCACAGAAGGGGTTAAGGGACAGATGCAGGAAACAAATAGCGAGTCGCAAACGGCAAAAATTGCCATTTGCGACTCGCTATTCGCGTTTCCCAATGCAGAAATGCATATTGCGAGTCGGTACCGACTCGCAATATGCATTTCAGAATCGCAAATAGGAAGGGGTGTTCGCTTCCTATTTGCGATTCTGAGTGGTATGCAATACCATTTGCGACCGCATATGCGGTTGCAAATGGTGTTGCAGTTACCATCCACTTCAAGGATGGTAACCCACTCGCAAATTGGAAGGGGTCCCCATGGGACCCCTTCCACTTTGTAAATGGACCCACAAATATTTTTTCAGGGTAGGTACCTGCCCTGAAAAAAAACTGAGGTTTCGTTTTTTTTTTAAGTGCAGCTCGTTTTCCTTTATTTAAAGCAGTCACGAACATGGAGGTCTGCTGAATATTAATGAGGTGGGTCATTGCGACCCCATAGCGAGTCGCAGACGGTGTCTGAGACACCGTACTGCATACCAATTTGCGAGTTGCAAATTGCGAGTCGCAGGGACTCGCAATTTGCACGTTGCAAAATAGCATTTTGCTACTTCTGGCCCCAAGTTCTCTATTGTCCACTCAAAACTGTATTTCTCTTTTTCCTTCTTTGCAATGAGGTTTGGGGACAAGCACCACTGGGCTGGCCCAGGGGCTATCAGAGGGCTCAATAACTCACAGGTCTAACATTTTCTGCACCTCAGATTTAATATAGTTTCTGACATGGTCAGGCTGCCTATAAATCTTACTTTTGACAGGCAAACTGTCTCCAGTATAAATTGAATGTTCACACTAGTTAGTTGTACCAGGTATGAATGAGAAGAGGTCAGAAAATTGCCCTGGGAGGTTTTTTCAGTCCTCCCTCGGCTCTGTAGTGAGGCAGTCTGCAAGCACCATTCCTTCCACTAAGCCACCAGCTTCAGTGTTGGAGAAGAGGTCAGGGAGAGGATCACTCTCTTCTTCCTGCCCCTCATCTGTGGCCATGAGTAGGGTTAAATCACCCCTATCATAGTAGGGTTTAAGGTGATTGCCATGAAGCACCCTAAGGGGGCTTTGGCAGGGCCCAGGTCTACCAGGTAGGTGACCTCATCTTTCTTCTCCACAATGAGATGGGGTCCACTCCATTTATCCTGGAGTGCTCTTGAGGCCACAGGCTCCAATACCCACACCTTCTGTCCTGGGTGGTACTCTATCAGGACAGCCTTCTGGTCATGCCATTGCTTTTGGAGCTCTTGGCTGGCCTGAAGGTTTTTGGTGGCCTTTTTCATGTACTCAGCCATTCTGGATCTTAATCCAAGTACATAGTCCACAATGGATTGTTTAGGGGGCTTCAATGGTTGCTCCCACCCCTCTTTCACAAGAGCAAGGGGACCCCTAACATGGTGACCAAAGAGGAGTTTAGAGGGGCTGTAGCCCCCTTCTTTCTGGGGCACCTCCGTTTAGGCGAAAAAGAGGCAGGGCAAGAGGACATCCCATATCCTTCTGATTTTCTCAGAGAGTTCCATGATCATGCCTTTGAGAGTTGTATTAAACCTCTCAACCAATCAGTTTGTTTGTGGATGATAAGGGGTGGTGAATTTGTATGTTACACCAAACTCCTTCCACATAGCTGTGAGGTATGCAGACATAAAATTACTACCTTTGTCTGATACAACTCCTTGGAGAATCCCACCCTGGAAAATATTCCCAGGAGGGCCTTTGGCACTGCAGGTGCTGTAGTGGTCCTCAAGGGGATAGCTTCTGGGTACCTTGTGGCATGGTCCACCACCACAAGGATGAATCTGTTGCCAGAAGCTGTAGGAGGGTCAAGGGGCCAACTAAAACAACCGCTACCCTCACAAAGGGCACCCCAACCACTGGCAGTGGGATTAAGGGGGCCTTTGGGGTGCCACCAGTCATGCCACTGGCTTGGCAGGTGACACAGGAGCGACAAAGCTCCTTAGTGTCCTCTGACATATGAGGCCAGTGAAAATGGGAACACGTCTGTCCCATGTTTACTTTGTCCCAAATGTCCAGCCAAAGGAATATCATGTGCCATAGCTAAGAGGAATTCCCTATACTGTAAAGGGATGGCTAGTCTCCTGTTGGCACATGGTTTAGGGTCTATTGCCTCATTATAGAGGAGATTTTTCTCCCAGTAAACTCTGTGGGCATCATTGACATCACCATTTTGCTGTTTGACATCTTGCAGTCTGAGACCCTCTAGTGTGGGACAGGTCTGCTATGCCACACTCAGTTCCTCCCTGGCAGGCCCCCCTGCACCCAAAAGCTCAGCTGTGTCTGCTACAATCTCCTCTGGTGTAGGTTCTGCACAGGGAGTAGACTCCTTCTCATCAAAAGGGGAATCATCTGGAGAGGGAGGGATAGTGGACAAGGGTTTGCCCTTCTTACCCCTAGTTTTTGGGAACATTTGGTCCATTGGTCCAGGATCCAAGTTTCCCTGTCCTCTTTGCTTCTTGGCCGGAGCCTTGGTAAGAAGAAAGATATGCCATGGAATGCCCAGCATTGCTGCATGTGCCTCTAACTCCACTTCAGCCCAAGCTGAAGCCTCCAAATCAGACACTCTACAGGCAAGTCAGTGGATACCACAACTTTCTTTGGACCAGTAATGCCCTCCCCCTCCAGTTGTGATTCACAACAGCCATGGGGTGGCTAACAGTGTTGTTACGGGCGCCTGTCACTTGGTACTGATGACCAAGTAGGTGTTGCTCAGGGGCTACCAGTTTCTCCATCACCATACTGACACTGGCACCTGTGTCCCTGTAGGCCTCAACCTGAACGCGTTTATTAGGGGTAGTTGCTTATACTTACCCATATTAAGGGGACAAGCTACTAAAGTGACAAGGTCAATGCCACCATCAGGGACTAAAAGAGCCTCAGTGGTCTCCCTAACTAGACCACCCCCCACTACGTTACCAAAAGTGAGCCCAGAAACACCTTTTGACTAGCTATTAGCAGTGTTCTTCCCACCACCACTGCTATTACTAAGGGCTCTAGTGCAAGCAGTGGGGGTTGTGGTGGTGGGAGGCTTGGTGTTTCTCTTTGGACAAGTGGGGTCACTTGCCCAATGGCCTTTAGCTTTACATAAATAACACCATAGCTTTTTCTGATTGTGTGAAGAGGATTTGGACCCACCACCCCAAGAGGATTTTTGGGGCCCTAATGAAGATTCTGACGATTTTGTTTCTTTGTCTCAACCCTTGAGATGAGACCTACCATCCTTCTTCTTGCTGTCTTTGTCACCCCCGGTGTGAGCTTTTCTTCTCACCCTTGTTCTGACCCATTTGTCTGCCTTCTTTCCCAATTCTTGGGGAGAGGTCAGATTTGAGTCCATAAGATACTGATGTAACAAATCAGACACTCAATTGTTCAATATATATGCTCTCTCAGAATTAAGTTATAAAGGCTTTCATAGTCAGTCACCTTGTTGCCATTTAACCAACCTTCTAGGGCCTTCACTGAACAGTCTACAAAGACTATCCAGTCTTGTGAAGACTCCTTTCGGTTCTCTCTGAACTTTATTCAGTACTGGTCAGTGGTTAAACCCGGACCATCCAAGAGTGCACTTTTGAGAATGTGATAGTTGTCTGAGTCATCCTCCCTGACAATAAGGAGCCTGTCTGTTCCCTTGCCAGTGAAAGATGAAAGACAACCACATGATAGCAGACCACTGTGCTTGAGGGATCCTATGAACTTTATAGACCCTCTCAAGTGCAGCAAACCACTTACAGATGTCATCCCAATCTTTGTAAGGGGGAACACCCTTGTGCAGATTTCTGGAATCAAATGTAGGTTCCCTAATACTGGAATTCCTGAAACTGCTGCTGCCACCATGGGGAACTAACTCCAACCCCTGCATTTACATTTCAACAGCCAGGGGTTCCCTGTCTAAGGCCAACTGTTGCTGCTGTAGCCTCAGTCTGGCCCCCTCTAACCTCAGCTTTCTGAGTTCCCTATCTGGGGACTGGTCCTCAGGGTTAGAAATCTGGGACACTTCTGAGACAGAAGTGACATTGGAATTGCCAGAGGCAGATATTTCCCTAACTTGAGTCACCTTAGTTACCTGGCATCTAGGTGTGAAGAGAGCCTTACTGGTGTGCGACCCCTTCCCACTCCTAGCTACACTAGGGGGTTTGTTGATGGAAAGATCAGTGGAAGGACCCTCCCCAGGATTACCAGAATGCTCTTCTGAGTCTGTCTGGTTGGAATCTTCCTCCACCTCCCCCTATGGCTATACCTGACCAGTGCTACATCCCTGGTCATCCTTCAGGAGGAGATGTAAGAGACATTTCTTATTGAGGTTCTTCTCAATCCCTAAACGTCTTTCAATGCAGAGACCCCTCAAACTTTTAAAATTCAAACTTTCAAATGTTGTTGTCACAACTCTAGGGGTAGCCTCTACAGCAGACATTTTGACAGAAAGAGTTTAGGAAAAAGAGAGAAAGTTAGAAAGCTATTAGGCCTAACTTTTTAGAGAAAATAAAACTTTTCAAATACGTTTAGAAAGTTTTAAAGAACTTTTTAGAAAGTTAAAAGTGACTTCTAGGTACAATTATGTATAGCTCTAAGTATTGAAGCAAGCTTTTCTTGTGAAAACCACTAGTAAAGTAATTGCAAGTACTTATCCCACCGCTGCACCACCAGTGTAGGAGGCTGGCCTGGTTTGTAGTGGGTACCTTAGGTACTTACACCTTATTCCAGGTTGAGTTATCCCTTGTTAGTGAAATGTAGTCAGTGTTCTAGCAGCTTAGGCTGTTAGAGGTAGCTGTAGCAGAACAGCTTAGACTGAACTAGGTGAAATGCAAAGCTCCTGCAATACCACTATAGTTACACAGTACTTATACACAATAAAAGACAATACTCAGTGTTACCAAAAATAAAGGTACTTTATTTTAGTGACACAAGACCAAACATATCTTAGAGGCAATACTCCTTCTGGAGGTAAGTATTATACACAATGTATACACTAGAAAACAAAATAAGGTAAGTAATTAGACATAGGATAGTGCAAACCATAGGAAATGCTATAGAATGCAATGGGAGAAAATAGGTCTAGGGGTAACACAAACCATATACTAAGAAAGTGGAATGCGAATCACAAATTCCCCCCTAGACAAGTGTAGTGTGTACAGAATCCCTGGGAGAGTAAGAATACAGTAAATGTAAGTAAATTACTCCACCCCAGAGCCCAGAAAAGCAGGAATAAAGTACTGCAAGTTTCCTTAGGACACACTACACCTTGTGATATGGATTATTGCAGGAACCATCCAAGTCTGCAAACAACAACTGCTGGATTCCTGGACCTGAAGACCTGCAAAAGAAGGGGACCAAGTCCAGAAGCTGAAAGAAGTTCCAGGAAGGACAAGAGCCCCTGCAACCCAGAAATGGGTGCAAAAGAAGAGTCCCCAGTTGGACAAAGGCTGCAGGAATGCACCCTAGGAATATGCCAGCAGGCTGCTGCATGATGCAATGGATGTCCCACAACGTGAAGATGGATGCAGATGTGATTTCGTGTTGGAAGTCGCCAACAAGCCTTGGTTACGACAACATTGCGTTTTGCATCAAAATAGCGGTGACTGGACCCAGGAGGGATCTGGGGGCCTCAACTCTGTGTGAGGAGAAAGAGGGGGCTCTTAGCACTTTAGAGAGCCCTCAGGATGCCAGGTAGCATCCACGGGAGTCCCAGGACACGGGGACAAAGGAGGCGCAAAACACAGTTGGTGCAGCACTACAAAGAAGGGTCCCACACTGCCGGAGGTCAACTCATCAAGTTGAGCATTGCAGGACAGAGTTCTGGGGACCTGGGCCAGGCTGTGCATGAAGGAATTTTGCAAATAGTGCACAGAGGCCTCAGGAGGTGAAGAAGGCATGGTTCACAGGGGTACTGTCGCTCTCAGGGAAGACAACGTCTTACCTCCTCCAAATTGCGTCAGCAGGACCTCAGGACAGTCTGTGTCAATGCGGTCTACCCACTGTGTTTCTAGGAGCAAGCTCGTCGCTGTGAGAGGAGTCCAGGAGTACTGGTCGTCGACTTGGAAGGTGGCTGCGTGATCAGGGGAGTGACTCTGTCACTCCTCCGGAGATTTCTTTGATCCTTCTGGTGCAGGATGAAGACAGGGAGTCCTCAGAGCGTGCACACCATGGAAACTGTTGCAGTTGCTGGCTGGAGCTGAAGTTACAGAAGAAAAGTATCCCTTGTGGATACTTTGTTGCTGTTACAGCGGTTCCTGGAGCAGGCTGCGGTTGATCCGAGGTCAGAGGATGAAGTAATAGTTGCAAAGGATTCCTACTGGAAAATTGCAAGTAGAATCTGAAGAGAACTCACAGGAGAGACCTATAATAGCCCTGAGAGGGGGATTGGCTACCTTATCAGATAAGGACCTATCAGGAGGGGTCTCTGACATCACCTGCTGGCACTGGCCACTCAGAGCCCTCCAGAGTGCCCCCACACCTTTTAAAGCAAGATGTCTGGGACACACTGGAGGAGCTCTAGGCACCACCCCTAGGGTGGTGATGGACAGGGGAGTGGTAATTTCCCTTTCCTTTGTCCAGTTTCACGCTAGAGCAGGGGACAAGGGGTCCCTGAACCGATGTAGACTGTCTTATGCAAGGAGGGCACCATCTGTGCCCTTCAAAGCATTTCCAGAGGCTGGGGATGCTAACCCTTCCCAGCCTGTAATACCTATTTCCAAAGGGAGAGGGTGTAACACCCTCCTCTCAGAGGAAATGCTTTGTTTTGCTTTCATGGGACTGAGCTGCTCAGAGCCCAGGAGGGCAGAAACCTGTCTGTGAGGTGGCAGGAGCTGTAGCTGCAGTGCAAGCCTCAGAGAGCTGGTTTGGCAGTACTGGGGGTCCATAGTGGAGCCCCCAGGTGGCATGGAATTGGCTTCCCAATACCAGATTTGGAATGGAGGGACAATTCCATGATCTTAGACACCTTACATGGTCATATTCGTAGTTACCATTGTGAAGCGACATGTAGGTATTGACATATATATTGTGCATGCGTGTAATGGCGTCACCGCACTCACAAAGTCTGGGGAAATGGCCCTGAACTATGTGGGGAGACCATTGCTAGTACAAGGGTGCCCTCACACTTAGTAACTTTGCACCTAAACTATGAGCACTGGGGTCCTGACCAGCAGGATTCCAGTGAGACAGGCAAAAACATACTGACATACAGGTAAAAATGGGGGTAACATGCCATGAAAGATGGTACTTTCCTACACTTGCTGTGTAAAACCCTGCTCTCAGAGGAAATGCTTTGTTTTGCTTTCATGGGACTGAGCTGCTCAGAGCCCAGGAGGGCAGAAACCTGTCTGTGAGGTGGCAGCAGCTGTAGCTGCAGTGCAAGCCTCAGAGAGCTGGTTTGGCAGTACTGGGGGTCCATAGTGGAGCCACCAGGTTGCATGGAATTGGCTTCCCAATACCAGATTTGGAATGGAGGGACAATTCCATGATCTTAGACACCTTACATGGTCATATTCGTAGTTACCATTGTGAAGCGACATGTAGGTATTGACATATATATTGTGCATGCGTGTAATGGCGTCACCGCACTCACAAAGTCTGGGGAAATGGCCCTGAACTATGTGGGGAGACCATTGCTAGTACAAGGGTGCCCTCACACTTAGTAACTTTGCACCTAAACTATGAGCACTGGGGTCCTGACCAGCAGGATTCCAGTGAGACAGGCAAAAACATACTGACATACAGGTAAAAATGGGGGTAACATGCCATGAAAGATGGTACTTTCCTACACTTGCTGTGTAAAACCAGATGCTCGATTACTTGCTCAAAAGATGGAATTGCGATACAGACGAACAGTGACGATGAGGATGACCCCGCTCCAGAGACAAAGTGTGAAATAATAAATGAGGAATATCCTCTGATTAGTTTTTTTTCCAGTTTTACAGTAAAGGATTTTCCTCCTGATTTACAGGAAACAGTGAAAGAGAGAGTGTGGGATTTGACAGGTATAGAGATTGGCCTGATAAAGGGAGTTGAGCCAGTTAAAATGACATTGTGATCAAATGTTGCCCCGTAGTACCAAATCCAGCTGTGATTTCATTTCAGATTCCATGTGATGGTGAATGGTTCACCGTCATAGACTTGTCACAAGATTTCCTGCTGTGTCCCCTCATGATGATAGTCAATTTCTCTTCTGTTTCAAATTTTTAGATCAAGTTTATTGGTTGTGCAGAATTTCTCAAGGGTTTTCAGAATCACCGTCCATATTCAACTAGATCTTAAAAAAGAACTTGGAGACATTGGAAATGCCTTTCCAATCGACATTGGTACAGTACATTTATGATTTGTTGATTGCATCCAAAACAAAGGAAGAGTGCAAATATGATTGCCTTACTGAACCATTTGGAAAAGAATGGTCATAAAGTGTCTCCACTTAAATTACAATACTGTCAAAAAGAAGTGAAATACTTGGGTCACCAGATTGAGATGGGAATAAAGAAAATATTCAGAGAAAGTGTCACAGCCATACTGCAGATTAATCCCCCAACCACACAGAGAGATATCAGGATGTTTTTGGGGATGGTAGGCTACTGTTGGAAATACTCAGAGCAGGATATGTTGTGTGAACAATTTCTGGTATACTTGAAGCGTCCTAACTTCGAGGAGTATATTCTGCCCAAGTAGTGGAACTAGTAGCCCTTACAAGAGTGTGCCATATTTCTGCTCAGCTCAAAGTTACCATTTATACAGATAGTCAGTATGGACTTGGAATAGTGCATGATTTTGGCCAGTTGTGGCCTGAGAGAGGTTTCCTGACCTCTTCTTGTTCACCAGTAAAAAATGCTGAGAAAACTCAAGAGTTGTTGCAAGCTATCCAAATGCCTGAAAACATTGCCGTGGTGAAATGCACTGCACATCTGAAATCACACGATTTTGTGTCAATGGGAAATGGACATTGGGATCATGTCGCAAGATTTTGAGCATTGAACTGTATATAGTTCAAGGATAAGTGTGAATTGTTATCTGAAGAAGATGAGACATGTCCAGGCTATGCATAACATGTTACAGATACCTTGGAAGAACTGAGAACACTGCAGAATAATGTTGACAGGGAGTTAAAACGGTCATGTGGAAAAATTAAATATGTACAGCAAAAGGATGAACTGTGGGTTTCAGAAGAGGGTCAATTTTTTTTTCTCCAAACAGTTTGTTGACTCAAATGGCTAGATATTATCATGGTCAAGCGGATGTTGGGAGAGATGCCATGATTCGACTGTTCAAACAGAATTGGTTCAATCCAAAATTTAGACAGGTTTCTGAAGAAGATTGCCATCATTGCGTCATTTGTCAACAAATGAACGCGGGAAAGGAGACAGTGGTCAATTTTTGCCACATTGGAAGAGCAGGAGGACCATTCAGCAGCATGCAGATGGATTTTATTGAGATGCTTGTGTGTGGAGGATTGAGATATGTGTTGGGTGATTGTCTGCATCTTTAGTCATTGGATTGAAGCTTACCCTACATGAAAAAATGACAGCCTTACCGCATGAGATCTTCTTGGGAAGAGCAATGAGGTTGCTAGCGGTTCCTGCAAATGCTCTTGTGAACATAACAGATGATATGGTGTTGGACTACTGCAAGGGTCTGGCTCATGTGGTTCACTCTTTTTCTGATCAGATGGAAGCCACCACACTGCAACCGTCTCAAGATCAAGGACACAACCTGAGAGCTGTTGACTGGGTTGCGATCTGAAAATACGTGAGGTACACATATTTGGAGCCTTGGTGGAAAGGCCCTTTCCAGGTAGTTCTGATCACTACCACAGCTGTGAAATGCACTGGAGTTCTAAACTGGATCCACGCAAGCCATACGAGAAAAGTGGCATGTCCTCTGGATGATGAAGAGGATTTGTTGAGAGTACCAACAACGACCAGACCTACCTCAGAGCCAGAAAGAGAAGAAAGAGGAACTGAGACCAGATCTGAGCATGTTGAGAATGGTTCAGTCACTCCTGTGAGAGACGAAATAGAAGACCTACAGGAAAGTGACAGTGAGACAATCTCAATTGAGGCAGCAGGAGAGTCTAGTCAGAGGAGGGCTCTCCCAGACGTAGACAGCTGTGAGAGACAAACAGAGCAAACGCCAGACCCTGAGGGGAAAGGAGTTGAGGTGGATCAAAGCCAATGTGGTCTGACTTCTCATGAACAAGTCGCAGGTCCGTTGAGAGAAAATCCTGCAGAGCAAGAAGAAGTTTCAAGTTCAACACTGAAAAGAACATTAACCAAGGGTCCACTGAAAGGAGATAAGGGGCTGGAATCACAAGCAAAGAGAAAGGAAGCAGTCACAGTGAAGACTATTGAGGAGGTGTAGATATGACAAGAAGAGAATACCTGAGTGAAGGAAAATTGAATGGAGATTGAAAATTGAAAAGAAAAAGAACAGCAAGTCAAAGTTATGCAGGTCCTGAATGGGCGTATGCAACAACAAGTGAATGGCATAGAAAATGTTTGTCTTTTTGTTTTGATTGAGATATTCCAGATCAATATTTTAGCACTTGAAGGAAATCAATGAACTGAACTGTTGAAACTACAAAGTGAGAAAGTACAAAGAAAAAGAGACTGTTTAAAGTAACCGGACAAGACTTTTGAAAACCTGATTTGACAAGATAACCTGATTTGACAAGCTGTCAAACTGATTTTGACAAAGGATCTTGGAAGTGAGACTGAAAGCTGTAAATAATGACTGAAAGAAGATTGAAGATTTTGTTTTTCATTTCTGCTGCATAGTTACTATTTTTCTCTTCTATTTTCTGACTCTTTACAGATCATGAGTAACCTTAACCAGCAGGGTAGTAAGAATAGGTGCTGTAAATACATGAGTATTGGTTTGGCAATTGTATGCGTGACATTGTGCTTGATATTGATTGTGGGAATGACTGTTCTTTACAAGGGTAGAGCCAACCATACTTTAGCTTTAGAGTCAACTACTACATTAACAGAAATAGAGAAGTTCAGGTTAGAAAAGAAGTATCAGCACGTAGACAATGAGCAAGGGGAATTTTCTTCTAATGTCTTCTATCGCTTATTGAGAGAGTATGTTGAGACGATGGATGTGAGAGATTGTCATGTATGCATGCAGATTCCTTCATCAGTCAAAGAAGGAGTTACCTATCAGAGTTTGCCCCTGACTTATGGGATAATTTGTAGTCTTTGTAGTTATGTGGTGCTTCTTCATGATGATAGTCAATTTCTCTTCTGTTTCAAATTTTTAGATCGAGTTTATTGTTGGTGCAGAATTCCTCAAGGGTTTTCAAAATCACCGTCCATATTCAACTAGATCTTGAAAAAGAACTTGGAGTCATGGGAAATGCCTTTCCAATCGACATTGGTACAGTACATTTCACTAACAAGATTCTATAATCAGGAGTACATCCATTATTTCTATTCTAACCATGATGTTGTGTTTTCATTTGTCCCCATAATTAAGTACCTGAGTAGAGTAGCTAAGAAGAATGACATAGAGCTACCGAAAGGATCCTTTGAGCCTGCTTTAACTTTTGGCATGACATATGCGCACAAGAATAACTTGATATGCTTGCTTACAACATTATAAAAGAGCTTCTTAGATCAGACAGACAACAGGAGAAAGGCATTAGAGGAGAAGTTAGAAAAGGGTTTAGAGAAAAGGACTTTTAGAAACGATTAGTCATTTAGTGAAATAAAAACACAAGGAAGGTTCACTTTAGATGCGCAACATGTAGGAAAGCTTTGTGTATATAGGCCTAAATCTAATACTGACACACTGTTTGTGGGAACGAGTGAATGTAGACATGCATTTTTGTTTCAGAGTAAATGGACATTTATGTTGAATGGACAGGATCCAGCGATTCCTGATATATATTACATCTGCAAGCCAAATATTTAATGCCTTCTTCCAAGAGGATGGTATGGCACATGTTACTTGGGGATAGTATTCCCAAAGATAATCCAACTTGAGGACTTGAAAAGATTACTGAAAATGACTGAATTACATCATCTTAAACAAAAGAGAGATTCTCTATAGTGGGAGATATATTTGGAGCAATGATTCCTTCAGTAGGAGTCATTCTGAAATATATAAAGATTTGAAAGTTGTCTACTATTGTGGATAACATGTTGACAAATTTTTCAGGAGCCATGATCCTAATGGATACAGGAATGGCTGCAGTAAGATCTATGACTCTTCAGAATTGCCTTCCGTTAGACATTCTTTTGGCAAAACATGGCGGAGTTTGCAAAATGCTTAATTCGAAGCATTACTGCTCATTTATTCCTGATAATAGCAAAGAAATTAAAAGCTTATTTACTAATCTGACTGAAGAAAGTGGTGACTTGAAATAATTGAAAGAACCAGGGGCCAGATGTAGGAAACGATTTGCGACTCGCAAACGGCAAAAATTGCCGTTTGCGAGTCGCAAATGTGAGTTTCCTATGCAGAAATGCATTTTGCGAGTCGGGACTGACTCGCAAAATGCATTTCCGACTCGCAAATAGGAAGGGGTGTTCCCTTCCTCTTTGCGACTCGCAGTGGGATGCAATTCCATTTGCGACCGCGTACGCGGTCGCAAATGGATTCGCAGTTACCATCCACTTCAAGTGGATGGTAACCCACTCGCATGGGACCCCTTCCACTTTGTGAATGGACCAAAAAAAATTTTTTCAGGGCAGGGAGTGGTCCAAGGTTTCGTTTTTTCCTTTAAGGAAAACGGGCTACACTTAAAAAAAAAAAAACTGCTTTATTTAAAGCAGTCACGAACACGGAGGTCTGCTGACTACAGCAGGCCTCCATGTTTGCGAGTGCCTTGACTCGCTATGGGGCTGCAATTTGCGACCCACCTCATGAATATTCATGAGGTGGGTCATCGCGACCCCATAGCGAGTCGCAGTCGGTGTCTGAGACACCGTACTGCATAACATTTTGCGAGTTGCAAATAGCGAGTCGCTATGACTCGCTATTTGCAAGTCGCAAAATGTTTCTTTTCTACATCTGGCCCCAGGTGTTTGGGAGAAAGTTGGCAAAGGATTTGCTTCAGTGGGCAATTGGCTCAGCAAAATTGGGAAAGGGATAGTATCGAAAATAATACAAGGGATATTAATTATTGTGATTTGCATAATTGGAACATGGGGAATATGTAAGTTGTGTCACATGATTAAAATAAAAATGGTAAAAATGATCAGAGGAGGGAAGAAATGAAGAGGGAAAATTTGTGTAGGGAAAATTCAAGGAGGGAACGAAGATTGAGTGCGATAGAAATGACAAATTTTAGCTGAAGCAGAAAATTTGTGTGGGAATATGTAGATGTGATGACATATTTAGTCATCACAGGAGGGATTGTTAACGCTGAATTTTTACTAATGAATATTCATGTGTTCTGAGTTTTGAATCTGCATAGAAAATGAGTTAACAGAGTACAATAATACACACATTTGAAATTGTGCCTACTTGAGTGACCATCAATATTCATGAAGTGTACTTATTAACAGCTTATAAATGTAAAATGTTGAGCTCATGTTTGGATTAATGTAGTAGTTTATCTTATTAAGGGTCATGTATTATGTACTTGCTTTATTAATACTAGGCCTTAATTTAGCGAGGTCTTGGGCTTAGTTGCATGGCCTCATGTCAAGCTACATTGCTTAGGTGAGTTATAAAATGGCTGTTTTCCATTGCATGGACCTAATGTTAGTAACTGAAACTCTTTACCATGAGAACTGCTTGCTAGAATATGCTGTACTAGCTAGGGAAACATTGTATAACTTAGTATGTGTAAAGATGACCTTCTAAGGAGAAGACAATGGATGCACTGACTGGAGTATAAGCTGATAGAAATTCATTACCTGACAAGCCTAATGACGGGAACAAGAGAAGAGGAGCCAATCATTGACATGTGAACAGTGGACTAGCAAATTCTTAGATTTGAGGTGCTCCTTTCATTGGTCTAAACGTAATCCTTCGATTCTTTGACCAATAGCAATGTGGGAAGTAGTTTTAGGGAATCTAGGGCCAGATGTATCAAGCAATTTTGCATTCGCAAACGGTGCAAATCGCAAAATTCATCCGTTTGCGAATGCGAAAATGCCTTTCAAGATGTATGAAAGGCATTCGCTGTGCAATTTTAAGGAATTGCAAAAGTAGCAATTCCTTAAAATTGTGACCCCATTTAGAGAATCGCAAATTGTGATTCTCTATATAGGAAATTGCAAATAGGGAATTCCTATTTGCGATTTCCAAAGCACACGTAGCAAGTATTTCCTAAATGCGAATTGGGCTTTTAGGAAATGCAATTACCACCAAATCCAATTAGGTGGTAAGCATGTGCAAATTTTAAAAATGCATTTTATAAATACATTTTTAAAAATGACATGCAGCGCACACATGCCCCTAGGGCATGTGTGTGCTTCACATGTCCTCAAATATTTTTTTGGGGTGCATCAGAGGGGGCCTTGGGCCCCCAGCACCCTGGGGTTTGCATTTCTTACTTTGCAAATTCCTAACTGGAATTCTCAAATTGGGAAATGCAAAACCATAAGCACCAATGGGCCTATAGGTCCATAGGGATGAATGGAGTCCCATTCCCTAATTGCGATTCGGTATTAGCGATTGCAAATTTTAAGAAAATAAAATTTGCTATTTAAGAAATGCAAACTGGGAGCTTGATACACCTGGCCCTGAATTTAGCCAGACTGCACCGCGAGGAAAGAGGCCATTAGCCCTATTCTTCCGAAGTGCCCAGATACGCCATTCTCCCCATTTTTTTTAACGTCTAGCTATTACCCTAGCCGAACTGCAAGAAGAGACTTTGCTTTCCTGAACTTAAATGCTGAATTCCGATGCCTTGCTGACCGAACCGATGTCCAGTTGAAGAAGATTGTCACAGCTTGCTGAACCATGCTAAGGCAAGGTATAAGACGATGTTAATGATTGTTATGTGTACTTGTTTTTGTCGCTAGGTACCAACCGCTTATTTTGATAGAGCCATAGTTAGATGTTTTTCCAAATTTGTGTTGCCTAAATTGTTTTGCATGAAGTCCCAACATGCTATGCTAATCTGAAGGTTAGTTAGGGTACTCACTGATGATGCTTGATACATGTCATAACAGTTGATGTATTTTCTTTTCTGAATCTAAATGTATGCCATTTCGTTTGCGCAGTTATTCTTGCTATTGATTTGTACTGTAACCTTAGAATGTGTAGTGGTCCAAGCCTTGATTAAATTGTGATTCTTTAGGAGATTTGGGCAGCCAGTATTGTTTCTGCATCCTTATCATATGATTTTGAGACTAGGGCCCTCATTACAACATTGGCGGTAAAAGCCGCTTACCGCCGTGCAGAAGACCGCCAACACACCGCCGCAGCCGCGGAATTCCACCACAGCTATTATGACCCACATTTCGGAATCCGCCAAAATTCAGACACCCACACAAGTCCGCCACACCAAAGGTCAGTGATAAACTGGTGATAACAAAACCTCCACCGTCACGCCAACAGAAATACGCCCACACTATCACGACACACGAATCCACGCGGCGGTCTTTCAACCGCGGTATTCCTTTGGCGGTACACACCGCCGCGCTCAAAATACACACACATCTACAAAACACAGCCACATTGGACAATTCCAAATACACACACCTGATACACCTACACACACCACGGCAAAGGCACCCCAGGTTCTCAGAGGAGGAGCTCACGGTCATGGTGGAGGAAATCGTCCGGGTAGAGCCACAGCTATTCGGAGCACAGGTGCAGCACACCTCAATAGCAAGGAAGATGGAGCTATGGTGAAGAATAGTGAACAGGATCAACGCAGTGGGACAGCACCCAAGAAATCGGGAGGACATCAGGAAGAGGTGGAACGACCTACGGGGGAAGGTGCGTTCTGTGGTCTCAAGACACCACCTGGCGGTTCAGCGGACTGGCGGCGGACCCCCACCTCCTCCCCCACAACTAACAACATGGGAGGAGCAGGTCTTGGCGATTCTGCATCCTGAGGGCCTCGCAGGAGTAGGTGGAGGAATGGACTCTGGTAAGACAAATCTTAATTATTACATCCCCCACCCTACCTGCATGCCAGCACATACCCCCACCCTCACCCCCAGCACCCCAACTCCTCACATATGTCCCAACATGACAAACCACCCATCCCAACACCAAGCCCTGCATGCAACAACAAAGCATGGACACACATCACTAAAGCATGCCCACTGCACATACCCATACAACTCCCTAAACCATCATCACACAAGGTCCCACACAGGAATGCAAGCACCGGGGTACACGGTCACCCACAGATGTCATAACCATCCTTTTATACCCCTGCAGGACCCCTACCCAACGTCACCGGAGAGAAGGGTCCACACATGTCCACACCACCAACAGAAGAGGCCCACAGTGATGATAGCAGCTCTGTCCAACTGGATCTAGATGACCAGCCCGGCCCATCGAGGACCTCGGGACAGTCGGTTCCCCTCACACAGTCACAGGCCACCACAGAGCTTCCCCCCTCTGGAAACACCAGCACATCACCCACCCAGCGGGCCCATACCTCCATCCCCAGGACACGTCAATCAGCTGTGTGTCCACCACTACAGGGAACCCAGGATAACCCAACACCCCAACAACAACAGGGACCTGGGGCAGTGGGCACACGGTCCAGGGGACGGAGGCTCAGGAACACAGGGGAACTGGAAGGGCTGCTGTGCGACAGGGGGCGGACAGGCCAAGGGAACCCACTCTCCACGAGGCCCTCTCCTCCATCATGGGAGCCTACCACCACTCCCAGGAGACGATGGCAACGGTACTGGCCAAGTTTCAGGAGACAAAGCGCCTGCAGGAGGAACAGTATATGGGCTTCAGGGAGGAACTCAGAACCATCAGCTCCACCCTGGGCACCATCGTAGGGGTGCTGAAGGAACTCGTGAACACTAGGAGGGACACTGTGGCACTACAAGGGGCCCCTGACACTAGCATGGAAGATGAACTGCCCACCACCTCCGCTGGCACTAGTGGACAGGACGCCCCGCCACAGGACCACCACACCAGCACCCCACCCACTGCAGAGGGAGAACCACTCTGCAAATGGTCCCTGAGATCCAGGACAAAGACAGAGCACGATGCCAAGACCCCCGCCAAGAAATGAGACCACCCTGATTGTCATCCTACTGTCCCACTTTGTCACCCTGTCCATACTTAAACTGCCCCAGTTCCACTTCCTATGCCCATATGGGCAATGCTCTTGTGAGACTAAAAGACTGGACTCTGCCATGGACATTTCTCCCCCATCACCCCTCACCATTTCACAATAAACACCCTTAAAGCACAAAACAATCTGGAGTCTGTCTGTGATTTTGAAATAGTGTATTAGCAATTACAGTGACAAAAAGCTCTTTCAATTGTAATGTCAACATACCTATGTCACACAGCTCTAGTCCATGAGGAATCTAAGCAGATGTCACACAGTGGGACCCACATCTGTGAAATCGTAAGGGAAAGTGACAACTCAGTGACCATACACTGGGTGAAAACGACAGACAGTAGAGAGGTAGTAGTGTTAATGTACATGTAGTAGGCAGGTCTGTACTCTTACCTGTTTCTCACTGGAAATATTGCTGGATCACTGAGTCCATGTTGTTCATGTCTTCTTCCTCTGCTCCCTCGTCTTCACTGTCCACAGGCTCCACAGCTGCCACAATACTGCCATCTGGACCATCCTCCTGCAGAAAAGGCACCTGTCGTCGCTAAGCCAAGTTGTGAAGCATACAGCAGGCCACAATGATCTGGCACACCTTTTTTGGTGAGTAGAATAGGGATCCACCTGTCATATGGAGGCACCGGAACCTGGCCTTCAGGAGGCCGAAGGTCAGCTCGATCACCCTCCTAGTTCGCCCATGGGCCTCATTGTAGCGTTCCTCTGCCCTTGTCCTGGGATTCCTCACTGGGGTCAGTAGCCATGACAGGTTGGGGTAACCAGAGTCACCTGCAAATGGTGAGGGACAACTGTTAGACACGCACTAACCTGGAGGAATATAACCAGACCCAGACAACCATTCCCACTGACTTGCTTCCAGGTGCTCACCTAATAGCCACACACGGTGCCTCTGGAGTTGACCCATCACATAAGGGATGCTGCTATTCCGCAGGATGTAGGCGTCATGCACTGAGCCAAGGAACATGGCATTCACATGGGAGATGTACTGGTCTGCCAAACATACCATCTGTACATTCATCGAATGATAACTCTTCCGGTTTCTGTACACCTGTTCACTCCTGTGGGGGGGTACCTAAGCCACATGTGTCCCATCAATAGCACCTATGATGTTGGGGATGTGTCCCAGGGCATAGAAATCACATTTCACTGTAGGCAAATCCTCCACCTGAGGAAAAACGATGTAGCTCTGCATGTGTTTCAGAAGGGCAGACAGCACTCTGGACAATACGTTGGAAAACATAGGCTGGGACATCCCTGATGCTATGGCCACTGTTGTTTGAAAAGACCCACTTGCAATGAAATGGAGCACTGACAGCACCTGCACTTGAGGGGGGATTCCTGTGGGATGGCGGATTGCTGACATCAGGTCTGGCTCCAACTAGGTACACAGTTCCTGGATTGTGGCCCGGTCAAGCCTGTATGTGATTATCACATGTCGCTCCTCCATTGTCAACAGGTCCACCAACGGTCGGTACACCGGAGGATGCCGCCATCTCCTCACATGTCCCAGCGGACGGTGCCTATGAAGGACAACAGCAAGCACAGAGTCAAACAACTCAGAGGTACGTACCCACAGTTTACACAGAACACCATTCATACACAAAGGAAGGCCTGTATGTGTGTAGAGTCTAGGTATGTGTGACGCAGTTGAAAATGAAGCCGGGTGGGCCCCTGAAATGGCGGCTGCCTGACCTCTAAAGTGGGACAATGGGATGTGAGGTAACTGCGCTGGTGTTGTACACCGTCGCTGTAGGCGGTCGAAGACCGCGGCGCAATGCTGCCTTGGTTAACATTGGACCCTATGGGTCCCAGGAGCCAATGACGATGTACGCCGGCGGTGACGGTACGCACTGCCGCAGACGTGACCGCCATTTTCTATCTGTTCAATCACTCGATACCTGATCTTCGACAGGAGAAGACCTACACTGCAAGTGCTGCTGTGACCTCGGTCTGGAAGAGACAATGGCTCGAGTGTCTGGGGAAAGGGCCCCTGCCTTCACATCGGAGGAGTTGGAGAAGCTTGTGGATGGGGTACTCCCCCAGTACACGCTACTCTATGGTCCTCCAGAAAACAGGTCAGTACACAGGGAGCATGTTGTATGGGCCATGCCTGTGTGGAGAGGGCTGGATGTAATAAGGAACTGGGTAGAGTGCGGCGTGCATGAAAGACGGTGAATGCATGTGCCACATGGCAAGGGTAGGGATGGGGGCGAATCACTTTGATGGTGCAGTTGGTAATAACTTCTCTTCTTCACCTGTACATTTCATGTAGGTCAGCGCCCACCAGAAAAAAAGATATTTGGCGTGCCAACGCCAAGGACGTTCGGACCCTGGGGGTCTACCACAGACGGAGCACCCACTGCCGTAAAAGATGGGAGGACATTCGCCGCTGGAGCAAGAAGATGGCGGAGGCTCAGCTGGGGATAGCCTCCTAACGTGGGAGGGGTGCCCGTCGCACCATGACCCCCCTGATGTTCATGATCCTGGCGGTGGCCTACTCGGAGTTGGATGGGCGCTTGAGGGCATCACAGCAGCCACAAGGGGGTGAGTACACTCTCATTCTGCTGACTTTGCGCGCAGTGGAGGTGTCTGGGTGGGGGAGGTGGGCTGTGGGTTTCCCTAGGCCAGGGCGAGTTCCGTAGGCAAGGCCCCTCCGTAAGGCAGGCCATGTGGCACCCCACCCCACCTCTGTAGCGTGCCAAGTACACCTAGTCATGCCCCTGTGTCATCTATGTGTGCAGATGTCGTCCACAGCCTTGTAGGCCATTTCCCAGGAATTGAACAGTGGACCCCAAGAGCGCTGCGTAGTGCAGGGGGCTTCTGTGTCTGTCATGTCCGCCAACGGTAGCGGTAATGCATGCATTCAACATGTCTTTCTTCTGTTGTCCCCCCCTTCTTGTGGTCTCCCTGTTCTTGTGTGCATTAGCATCATCAGGCGGAGGAGCAGTGGCACCAGAGCATGAGGGACCTGCATCCCACATGGCCCTGGAGGGCGAGACTATGGACTCAGAGTTCACCAGTGGGACGGAGGGCGAGGGGAGCTCCACGGCGTGGACAGGAGCTGACACAAGCAACACGGACTCGTCCTCTGATGGGAGCTCCCTTGTGGTGGCGGCAACATCTGTGCCCCCGGCATCTACAGGTACAGCCGCCACCCCCCCTACCAGCACCACCCTCCCAGCAGCCCCTCAGCCTTTGCCCCGTGCCCGCTCATCCAGGAGGGTGGGCATCACCTTTGCCCCAGGCACCTCAGGCCCTGCCCCAGTCACCCCTGCTGCCCTCAGTGAGGAGGCCATTGACCTCCTCAGGTCCCTCACTGTTGGGCAGTCTACCATTTTGAATGCCATCCAGGGTGTAGAGAGGCAGTTGCAACAAACCAATGCATTCCTGGAAGGCATTCATTCTGGTCAGGCGGCCCTTCAGCGAGCTTTTCAGACTCTGGCCTCAGCACTGATGGCAGCCATTGTCCCCCTCTTTAGCCTCCCCCCTCCAACTTCCTCCACCGAGACACAAACCCCTGTACCTCAGCCTATCCCAAGCACACCTACAGACCAGCATGCACACAAGTCAACACACAAGGGAAGCTCTGGCAAGCATAAGCACCACACATCCCACAGACACTCACGCAAGCATCACACACATGCAGACACACCAACTGCCTCCACTGTGTCCCCCTCCTCCTCATCTCCCTCCTCCCTCCCAGTCTCGTCTACAGTCCTGCATGCACTACCTCTACAGCCACTACGTCCCTCTCCAGCACACGCACCACCACACCCCGCTCATGTGCAGTCACCACCCACACTACCATTCACACGTCCCCTGTGTCCTCTCCCAGTGTGTCTGTGACGCCCCCTCCCAAGATACACAAACGCAGGCACACACCCACCTAACATCCATCCACCTCACGACAGCCTCCAGCACATGCACGTTCACCCAAAGTCACCAAACGTACACCTCCTACAACCACCACCTCTTCCTCCACTCCCAAACCCCCTCCAGCTACCTGCACCCAGTGTCTCCCAAAAACTTTTCCTGTCCAACCTTGACCTCTTTCCCACACCTCCCCCACCCCGTCCGTCTCATAGGTCCCGAAGTAGCACCTCAGCCACAACATCTCTGGGACCAGTGGTGCCTGTAGTCACCGGAATCTGGAGTGCACTGGTGACCAGGGCAGCCAGTGTGGCACGGAGCCACAGCACAGACAGTCCCCCAACTGTGAAGCATCAGAAGTTGGCCAGTGCCCGGCGTAAGAAGGGGAAGACTCCAGCCACCAAAGCCGCTCCCAGGGGTCCCGGTGGGAGTGTGGAGTCAGCTGTGACACCTTCCAAGGTGGGGAAGGGCCACAAGAAACCCTGCAAGCACGGGAAGAGCAGCACAGCGGAGAAGACCGCCATCATCCCCGATGCCCCGGAGCCCACATCCAGCACAAGCCCAGCTGCCCAGGACAGGACCGCCATCACTGGCCCACCTGCCCAGGAGGCCACCGCCAGCACCAGCCCAGCTGCCCAGGAGGCCACCGCCAGCACCAGCCCATCTGCCCAGGAGGCCACCTCCAGCAACAGCCCACCTGCCCAGGAGGCCACCGCCAGCACCAGCCCACCTGCCCAGGAGGCCACCGCCAGCACCAGCCCACCTGCCCAGGAGGCCACCGCCAGCACCAGCGCCATGAAGGACCGTCAGCAAAAGCCCCGCTGGGCCATGAAGGACCGCCAGCAAAAGCCCCGCTGGGCCATGAAGGACCGCCAGCAAAATCCCCGCTGGGCCATGAAGGACCGCCAGCAAAAGCCCCGCTGGGCCATGAATGACCGCCAGCAGCTAAGACCCTGCAATGGAGACCGCCATCTCAAGCACCGCTGCACAAGGCACCGCCGTCTCAAGCACCGCTGAACAGGGCACCGCCGTCTCAAGCACCACTGAACATGGCACCGCCATCTCAAGCACCGCTGAACAGGGCACCGCCGTCTCAATCACCGCTGAACAGGGCACCGCCGTCTCAAGCACCGCTGAACAGGGCACTGCCATCTCAAGCACCGCTGGCCCATGAGCGGCAAGAGCACTGACGCAACTGAGTCCGTCACGGGGTGAATGATACACTCTGGGCACCATGCCCCCTCCAGAACCAGTGGAGATTGTCATCCACTACCTCTGTACTTAGCAGGATGAAGCACTCTGGGCACCATGCCCCCTCCAGAACCAGTGGAGATTGACATCCACTACCTCAGTCCTTGGCAGGATGAAGCACTCTGGGCACCATGCCCCCCTCCAGAAGCAGTGGAGATTGACATCCACTACCTCAGTCCTTGGCAGGATGAAGCACTCTGGGCACCATGCCCCCTCCAGAACCAGTGGAGACTGTCATCCACTTGTGAGACTGTGGCTTTGCACTCCCCAGGATTGAACAGTGGGCAACCCACCCACTGTAGAGACTTGAGAGACTGTGGCTTTGCACTCCCCAGGATTGAACAGTGGGCAAACCACCCACTGTAGAGACTTGAGAGACTGTGGGTTTGCACTCCCCAGGATTGAACAGTGGGCAAACCACCCACTGCAGAGACTTGAGAGACTGTGGCTTTGCACTCCCCAGGATTGAACAGTGGACAAACCACCCACTGTACAGACTTGTGAGACTGTGGCTTTGCACTCCCCAGGATTGAACAGTGGGCAACCCACCCACTTGTGAGACTTGAGAGACTGTGGCTTTGCACTCCCCAGGATTGAACAGTGGGCAACCCACCCACTGTAGAGACTTGAGAGACTGTGGCTTTGCACTCCCCAGGATTGAACAGTGGGCAAACCACCCACTGTAGAGACTTGAGAGACTGTGGGTTTGCACTCCCCAGGATTGAACAGTGAGCAAACCACCCACTGCAGAGACTTGAGAGACTGTGGCTTTGCACTCCCCAGGATTGAACAGTGGACAAACCACCCACTGTACAGACTTGTGAGACTGTGGCTTTGCACTCTCCAGGATTGAACAGTGGGCAACCCACCCACTTGTGAGACTTGAGAGACTGTGGCTTTGCACTCCCCAGGATTGAACAGTGGGCAACCCACCCACTGTAGAGACTTGAGAGACTGTGGCTTTGCACTCCCCAGGATTGAACAGTGGGCAAACCACCCACTGTACTGACTTGTGAGACTGTGGGTTTGCACTCCCCAGGATGGAACAGTGGGCATGTGGCCCCCTCGTGGATTTGGCGTCAATCACTCAAGCGGCTGAGGTGCCCCCCCTTTCTTTCCCCCTGAGGTGCCTGTTTAGTTGCTGTCTGATACCCCTGCAATGTTCTCTCCGTCATGGTTGGGGATCTTGTGTGGGCCTCGCCCATACCGTGTGGTCCCAGTGTTCCACAGACTCTCTTAGAGCACTACCAGGACTACTATGCTTGGTATATATTATGTACATGGTGTATATATATATTTCTGCCTACTTGCTTTTAATATATTACAATGGTTACACTCATTTTCTATTGTCTTTGCATTCTTCTGGAGGGTTTGGGGCGTGTAACTGTGATGTATTGATATGCATTAGTGTGCGTGTTGTAGTGGGTGAGGGTGGGGGTGTTGCATGTGTGTGTCCCTGTTTTTTCCCTCCCCCCTCCTCTGTGTCGTAGGTGCAGTACTCACTGTGGTCTTCTCCGCGGCGTTCGTGCTCCTGGTAGAGGAGCAGGAAGACTATCGCATGTAGAATTTGGAGTTCCGGGTCCATGGCGTCCTCGTTCCTCGTGGGGTCTGTAGAGGTGAGCGTTTTCCCTTCGGGATTCCTGTTTCCGCCATGTTTTTATCCGCGGTAAATCTGCCCCGAAAAAGGTGGTGGATTGGCCTGTCATAATAGTGTGGGCGGTACATTGTCTCCCGCCTGTCTGTTGGCGGTGACTGCCGTGCTGTTTGTCTGTACCGCCGTGGCGGTCGGAGTGTTAAAGTGGCTGTCTTTGTTGGCGGTTTCTGCCATGGTCGTAATTGCTAATTTTTTACCGCCGGCCTGTTGGTGGTCTTACCGCCGCTTTAACACCGACCGCCAGGGTTGTAATGACCACCTAAGTTATGTGATATTAGCATTGTTAATATAGGCAAATAAACATTCTAACTTTTCCATAAAGGTGTAGTTTTTCATGATCGAAAGGTCATGGTGTGTGGAAATTACTGAATGCTATGACTGTTGATGTTGTTGATTGTTATTGATCTGTGTTGGTACGGAGTCTCTTGGTAGGAACTACTTTAAGCGCAGTCAAAAGGTCCATCGACCTCCAAACGCGTCGCCTTAGAAATTAATGTCAATTAACCAAATAAGGTCAGACACGCTAACATCACCTCAATGTGATCTTGTTGTATTTATTAGAGGGTGGATGCCTCTGATTTTTCAATTGGTTCTGTGATATTGGAAAGACTCCCAGAAACTAGGCAAATACACCCAGTCACACTTTTTGTGAAAATGTTCACCAATTGAATTTATCTCCTGTATCACAGATAAGGAACTATTAGCCATTAAGGGATCCATCGAGGAGTGGTATTATGACCTAATGGGAGCACACCATACTGTAAGCATCTATTCTGATTTATTTTTACTTCCTTCACATTGACAAATATTTTTCAGGTGGTGCATTATTCAAGACCTTCTGATATTACTGAAATTATAGATGTGTGACATACTTCCTTATTATGGACTTTCAAACAGCCCTTTTCATGCACTAATAGGTTTTCATTCACATTTTTATTACACTCATTACAGCTTAGGGGGGCACTCTGTCACTCCACCTCAGCCATTGGCTGACTTCCCTGTGAGTGTCAGCATTTCTGCTGTTTCACAAGGAACACATCCACACACAAAGTAGCTCCTTTAATGATGAAGAGTATGTGATGGGCCGATCCCGGCATCACATCCTCAGTGCCCCAGGGGCACTTAGAGCTCTGAATGGCTGTACCCGGAAGCACCAGTGGATGCGGCCAATCAGAGACAACTTCCGGAGCTCTCTGGGATCCATAGTGCAAGAGGAGATGCTGTCTGGCATCCGGGTGAGACGGAAGAGGAGGACAGCCCTGAAGCAGAGGAGAACAACGATGACCGGCGGAATCCATTCTGGACAGCGGACGACTCCTGCAGATGGAGCCACCAGAAGCGGCCCACGAAAGACAACGCCGGCAGGATCTTCTGGACCCCAGGACCGGTGGACCAGGAAGGCGGAGAAATCAACACTCCGGCCACGCTCTGTGGAGAGCGTGGCCTTCGCAGGTACAGTCCCACAGTGGACAGGTCTGCATTGTAAAAGGGAGGAGGGAGGTGGGAGTCACGAGGTACGAAGAAAAGAGAAAAAGGGGGGAAAACAAGTGACAGTTAAGAGACAGCAGCCGTAGCGTGCATAAGACAGCATTGAATATTGGTTTGTTTTATTTTTCCTGGGTCTAAATGAAATCGGAAGACAAAGAAGTACGCAGCCAGTAAAAGGCTTATTTTGTGTTCGATATTTGTTTTGTATTCAATGTTATTTTTTTGGGGGTTTGAGAAAAAATCCACAAGTATTTAAAGGAAAAAAGAACAGCAATCAAGGAAGGGATAGGGACAGAGAAAAGGGACAAACTCAGCAGAAGAGAAAAGAGAGCCAAAACCACAACAAGAGACAATAGAGACGGAAGAACAAGGAAAGGAAAAAAATCAGGGAGAGCAGAACATAGCTGCAGGCAAGAACAACTTCGTATATGATAAGAGCTAGAGCAGGGGCAAAAGGGCTCTATAAAAAAAAAAAGGAAAGAGAGAGAAGAAGAGAAACTAGTAGAGAAAACAAAGAAAAGAAACAAAAGTAAGAAAAAGAGAAAAGCATGTTACCATTCCTCCAACAGTTGTTTTTGTTTTTCTCTCATATGTGCCTCCTGAGACTCCACCTGTAAGGAAGAAAACAAGAAACGAGGAACCTCCTGTAAGTGCCAGATCCCAGACCAAAGGAAAGAGATAAAGACTACATCCTATGCTCCAGTAATACCATAAACAATAAAGTGACATTTGTATAGTACTGCTGCTTACGAGTCATCCTTACGGTACCCTACTACAGTGGTGTCAGAAGTGGGATTTCTGAGGTCAAATTCCCAAAGGATCCGGGGCAGTAATGGAAGAGAAACTCTCCCTAACTGATATGATAGCCCAACTAGCGGAAGGGCAGTGACATATTCAGTTGGTATGGGAGAAGCAATTAAGAGAAGCGAAAAAAGAAAGAGAAGCGTTACAGACTGCGTTGAAAAGCCAGGCCACAATATTAGCAAATAACCAACTGGTACATGGAACCGCCTTGGGGAAATTAAGCAACACCACAGCCCATACTAGGGTGCATCCAAACGTTCTAAGTAGTGTCCTTCAAAAATGTCAGGACAATGAGGACCCAGACTCATTCTTTACTAATTTTGAGAGGGTCGCGAGTTCAGCCAATTGGCCCTCTGACAAATGGGGCCAGTATATAGCCCCATTATTAACTGGAACTTTGTAGGTGACTTATCAGGCCGTCAATCCGGGAGGGGTCACGCCTTACAATGAAATTAAGAAAGCTATCTTGGAACTCATTGGGCTGACTAGGAAAGTTATTGAGTGCATTTCCGGCAAACAAAATGGATGCCCCAAGAAAATCGCCGCACTCTGTATTATAGGGTGCACCATGCAGGGGGAAGATGGTTAAACCCCACAGAGATTTCCGAGGATGAGATGTTTGAAGCCATTATTTTAGAGCAATATTTAGATGCTCTCCTGCCCACCACCAGAAACTGGATCAGACAACATCTGGACCTCAGTAATCATTCAGCAATAGATCTGGCCTGCACATTCCACCATGCACCTGATTTAGAGGGGCCCAACCAAGAAGCAGCCCCGCGAACCCAAGGGTCGTTACTCCCAAACTCCTCTTCCCAAAACCAATAGCAGGTCCCAGTAGTGACCGATCAAATACCCCTCGTCCGACTCCCTCCCGAGATTTCCTGTCTGGACCACAATGTTTCAATTGTGGAGAATGGGGGCATATAGGGGGTTATTACATCTTCGGAGGAGGTAGTAATCCGTCCCAAAACTGACGGGAAAGTGACGGATATACCACCAGCCGTATTACGAGTCCATTATATCCTATGGAACTCGTAATAAGGCTGGTGGTATATCTGTCACTTTACCGTCACTTTTGGGACAGATTAACACCTCCTCCAAAGTTGTAATAACCCCCATAGTCAGACACTGCCCCTGAAAAAAGGAACCCGAAGAACCTATGGAGATAGAGATGACAAAGGGCCATTAGTTATGGCTTAGACATAATATGGAGAAATATACCACCCCAATGTGGATAAATAACGGAAAAAAAATTTACTGATAGACTCCGGCTGTAGCCAAAGTGTGATAAAACAGGCATACGTTCAACCCGGCCAGTGGATTCCCAATGCGCAAGTACTAATTACTTGCATACTTGGAGACCGGAAGATCTATCCTGTGGCCATGATAGAGCTGAAATGGAGAGGACGGGAGGAGTATCTTTCGGTGGGAGTAATCCCGGACTTAGGGGAAAACATGATTATAGGAACGGATTATGAGGATTTTTCCCAGTTGCTGAATATGGCAAATCTGGAAAACATAGCGTTGATGTGGTGGAAGGAGGCTCCCTTTGTCTCCTCCACCAGAGAGGACACCACACCCAGAAGAAAACTCAGTAAAAAGCAAAAACGTGCCCAAAAACATTCTTACCAAAAGAGGACAGCCTGTAAGGCTACACCTCTCTCCATGTCAGTCCCACAGCAATCATGTCTATCTCAGGACAATTCCGACAGGCTCAAAGAGAGGATCCCACTCTGAAGAATGCCTGGCACTTAGCCTTAGCACCTGATTCCCCTTTGGTAGGTCCTGCCTTTAAACTTACCAACACGTTATTGTATAGAAGAGGCTCAGATAACCCAGATAGGAAGACACAGTTGGTGGTCAACCCAACTCTACCGGGAACAGGTCCTGCATCTAGCACATGGGGGCAATAGGGAAGGTCATTTAGGAAGGGAGAAAACTGAGGAGGCTATCCTAAAACGGTTTTACTGGCCTGGGGTGTACGGGGATATTAGAAGACAATGCCAGGAATGTCCAAAGTGCCAACTCATCAACCCACCCCCCTATCATCCTGTTCCCTTCCAACCACTACCTATAATAGATATTCCATTTACCAGGGTAGGAATGAATTTAGTGGGACCCTTAACCCCTTCGGTTAGGGTGCATCAGTATCTGTTAGTAACAGTAGACTCTGCTACATGGTACCCTGAGGCCATTCCGCTAGCCAGCATGACCACCAAAACGGTAGCCCAGGCCATGATAGAGGTATTATCCCGAGTAGGTTTTCCAATAGAGATACTCACGGACCAGGGCACTTCTTTCATGTCTCGACTAATGTCAGAAATTTGTCAAACTCTCGGGGTAAAACAAAAATTTGGACCTCAGTCTATCACCCACAAACAGATGGTCCTGTGGAACGCTACAATAAATTGATTAAAACCTTGTTGAGAAAACTCATAAATGATTCAGGAAAAGATTGGGAAAGAAAAATACCCCTTGTAATACTCCCATATACAGTTGTCTACCGGACACATCCCCTTTGAGTTATTGTTTGGTAGACAACCACGAACTCTGTTAGAAATGTTGGCCGAGCAATGGGAGGAAATGTAGGATGATTTGAAAGACATTCTCACGTTTACAAAAAATCTCAAAGAAAACCTTCACAAAGTATGGGAAGAAGCTCATCAGACCCTAAGAGAAGCATTAGAGAGACAGAAATATCATTATGATGCACACAGTAGCCCTCGCAGCTTAACAATAGGACAGAAAGTGTTTGTCTTATTACCAACTACCGAGAATAAACTTCTCGCACAATGGCAGGGCCCATACACTATTCTTGATAAAATCACACCTACCACATACAAGATTGAAATACCCGATGGATCTGGTCGTGAGCAAATTTATCACATTAATCTTCTTAAAACATGGTATGACCAGACAGAAAAGGAGGATGTCCCCAATTTGTGTATAACCAGTAATCCTGACAGTGACATTCCCGTATAACCCACAAAAGAAAGCACCCAAACTGAAATAATAATGCCCCACATCAGTGGAACGCTCTCACAGGATCAGCAGACCCGATTAAAACAGCTAGCCCTGGCTAGTTGTGACGTTTTTTCAAAAACACCTGGTCGCACCCACATGATTCAGCACCACATACATACCATAGGGGATAGAGTAGCTCGACAATGCCCATCCAGGATACCAGAGGCCAAACAACAGGTGGAACAGGAAGTTAGAGACATGCTATTCTCAGGAATCATTGAAGCCTCCTCCAGTCCGTGGTGTTCCCCCATAGTCCTAGTACCAAAACCGGACGGATCTACTAGATTCTGTATTGACTTTTGACAGGTGAATGCACTATCCCATTTTGACTCCTACCCCATGCCCCGGATAGATGAGTTATTAGAAAGATTAGGAGAGGTGGCCTATATGTCAACATTAGATCTAACAAAAGGGTACTGGCAGATTCCCCTTAAGGAGGTGGATAGGAAAAAAAAACACCTTCGCTACCCCCTCAGGTCTCTATCAATTTACTGTCCTCCCCTTCGGCCTTCATGGGGTGCCAGCCACATTCCAAAGACTCATCGACATGATTCTACAGCCTTTTCAAGCCTAGGCCGCCGCTTATTTGGATTATATAGTTGTGTATAGTAATACATGGGAAGAGCATTTCTCACATTTAAAAGACATCAAACAAGCTCTGTGCACGGCCAACCTCACTGCTAACCCTGACAAATGCAAGCATGGGCATGATTCCATCAGATATCTGGGATAGGTAATAGGACATGGGAAAGTCCAACCACAGATTGAGAAGATTCAAGCCATAACACATTCCCCCTCCATGCCGGAAGAAGGGCATTAGAGCTTTCCTTGGTATGGTTGGCTATTACAGAAGATTTATTCCACATTTTTTGGATATTGCTGCCCCTCTCACTGACCTGTTAGGAAAAATCAAGTCTAATCTGATTTCCTCCCTCTCTGCTGTTGAATTGCACAGTTTTGAAAGGCTCAAGACCATTTTGGTGTCTGAACCTGTGCTCTGTTGTCCTAATTTCAGTAAACCATTTCAAGTACAGACTGATGCTTCTGCTCTGGGGTTGGGAGCCGTGTTGTCACAACATGGGGCGGACGGCTTCTATCACCCCATTGTGTGTTTGAGACGCAAATTGTTACCCCGCGAACAGCATTATCCCACTTTGGAGAAGGAATGTTTAGCCATCAAATGGGCGGTTGAGTCCCTCTGTTATTACCTGGCTGGTCGGCCTTTTACCTTAATTACTGATCACGCCCCGTTAGACTGGTTGGCTCGTCATAAGGACACGAACGCCCGAGTCCTCCGTTGGTTTTTGTCATTGTAATCTTTCTCTTTTCAAGTCCAGCATTCTCCTGGCTCCCAACTCACCAATGCGGATTTCCTGTACCGTTATCCGTTTGATCTGTGGTACCCACGGCCACTTTCTAGGGGTGGTGAGTGTGATGGGCCGATCCCGGCATCACGTCCTCAGTGCCCCAGGGGCACTGAGAGCTCTGAATGGCTGTACACGGAAGCACTAGCAGATGTGGCCAATCAGAGACAACTTCCGGAGCACTCTGGGCTCCATAGTGCAAGCGGGGACGCTGTCTGGCATCCGGGCGAGACGGAAGAGGAGGACAACCCTGATGCAGAGGAGAATGACGACGACTGGCGGAATCCCTTTTGGACAGCAGACGACTCCTGCAGATGCAGCCACCAGAAGCGGCCCACGGGAGACAACGCAGGAAGGATCTTCGCGACCCCAGGACCGGAGGGCCAGGAAGGCGGAGAAATCAACACTCCTGCCACGCTCTGGGGAGTGCGTGGCCTTCGCAGGTACGGTCCCACAGTGGACAGGTCTGCGTTGTAAAAGAGAGGTGGGAGGTGGGAGAGGGGAGGTACAAAGAAGAGAGAAAAGAGGGGGTAAAACAAGTGACAGTTAACAGACAGCAGCCGTAGCGTGTGTAAGGCAGCATTGAATATTGGTTTGTTTTATCTTTCCCGGGTCTAAATGAAATTGGGAAAAAAAGAAGTACGCAGCCAGTAGAAGGCTTATGTTGTGTTCCATATTTGTTTTGTATTCAGTGTTATTTTTTTTGTGGTTTGAGAAAAAATCCACAAGTATTTAAAGGAAAAAAGAACAGCAATCAAGGAAGGGACAGGGACAGAGAAAAGGGACAAACTCAGCAGAAGAGAAAAGAGAGACAAAACCACAACAAGAGACAATAGAGACAGAAGAACAAGGAAAGGAAAAAAAATCGGGGAGAGCAGAAGATAGCTGTAGGCACGAACAACATCGTTTATGATAAGAGCTAGAGCAAGGGCAAAAGGGCAATATAAAAAACAAAGGAAAGAGAGAGAAAAAGAGAAACTAGTAGAGAGAAAACAAAATAAAATAAACAAAAATAAGAAAAAGAGAAAAGCATCTTACCATTCCTCCAACAGTTTGTTTTTCTCCCATATGTGCCTCCTGAGACTCCACCTGGAAGGAAGAAAACAAGAAACGAGGAACCTCCTGTAAATGCCATAGGAAACAGATAAAGAGTACATCCTATGCTCCAGTAATACCATAAACAATAAAGAGACATTTGTATAGTACTGCTGCTTAAGAGTCATCCTTACGGTACCCTACTACAGGGTACTATGAAAATTTGCACTTTTTGACACCAAAACAAATTGTTGTTTGCAGACATTTTGCCCAAGATTTAAGAGGGCCTAGCGCCATCTAACGAACATTGTCGTAATTTGTTTACGCTAATGTGGCTTTAGATGGTCAAAAACGTTGCACCAGATTTATAAAATCGTGAAAAAATGGCACAAAGAAATCTAAGAGCTTTTTTTTGCGTCATTTTTCCTGCATTTTTAATGCCTGCTGAGAGCAGGCGCTAAATGGGGGCACACCAATATTTATAATGGGCCCCCATATACTGTTCACAGTTAGCACCAAAATTTGGTGTTAACCCTTAACTGTACATCAATAGCGTCATAAATTCTGACGCTGTTGCCCCCTTCCCTGCGCCACGGTGCCCCGCATTTTAAATACAGTGCGCACATGTTGGCGGTAGGGAGTGTTAAGCGGTGCAAGAAAAGTGGCACTGCACTGGATGCAGCGCCAGATATCTTAAATATGCCTCTTTGTTTATAATAGCGAGAGCCCCGTAGCCCTCCCACTCCAAACAATGATCTGCAAAAGTAATGATGAAATAAAGCAAGTATTGTCAATGCCAAAATGCTTGCAGCGAACATAGACCCCTTGGCTTTCCAAATGCTTGTTTTAGAAACCACCGTAAGGTAAACGAGCATGAATATGATATGGCAGCCAGGAGAAACCATGCACGGCTTGTGTTGTTTTTGTGTCTATCCTTTCTCAAGCTGAGGAGAAGGCAGGTACAGAAAGTAAAACAAAAATATATCAATGACCGAAAAAACGAACCACGACCAATGCCAATCATTTTGACACTACTCCAATTGTAACGCCACATCAAAGGAGGGACACAATGTGATGAGAATCAATTTCACACAAAGTGAAGTTTTCCAGTATTGCGCATTTTTTCCTAGTTATTCGGATTTCGTGAGTGCGATGCAAAAACGTAAAACGACTTTTTTCGCCAAAGAAAGCACTCCCTGAATTAATTCAGGTCATACTTCAAAGACGTTTTGATCTTGCTGCACGTCACGATGTCCTGTCACTTTATGAAGTCTGATTCTTGTGTGAAATCTGGAGAAGTTCTGGTCTTTGAAAATATCAATATCTCACTATATTTAGATGTGTTTTTAATTAGAAACTGCATCAGGGCTAGCTTAGGTAGAGAGGGCTACAGCATGTACTTTACGTGAAGGAGAGTAGAGGTTAGGTAGTGCATGTGCTCCATTTCTCAAGGTATACCGGCAGAAGAGGAACAGACAGACCTTGTGTGATGAAAATGTTATGTACAAAATTCTAAATAGGCAGCTGAGAGTAGGGGTTCCAGCAAAGCTACCGTGCTACCGAGCCTAGTAATGTTTTGATCTTGCCACAGATACCTATCTTTTTTTACATTTGTCTATAGGAATTGCACACAAAACAACTTTCAGTTTCACCTCCCCGACCCCCCGAGTATGCTGCAACTCAAAAGCATGCAAAGTTTTTTTTATGTAATATTGGTGTATTTGTCGCAAATACCATAATTGCAACAATATTTAGAAAAATATTTTTTATTGGTTTTCCAGTGGACTTTCAAACCCCATTTTTGCTGTTTTCAGAAAAAAAGATCTTCTACGTCCATCCATAAGTCATGAGTGAAAAGCTTTTAAGCTTATCTTGCAAGCTAATGGTCCATGCATCTTAAGCACCATTAGCACTCTCCAGAAAATAATACCAGTTTGCATGAAAAAAACTATATAATGGGGTAGAAATAGAAAGAACCAGGGACTCTGCGAACAAATGGTAGATCAATATTCGGGTTCTAGGCAAGAAAATGCCTGTTTGATAAAAACTGTTTACCCCCACCGCCCTCCTCGACAGATGAAGTCAGCTTTTTGTCTCAGGACTTTGACTGTCAAATCCCCTCCGTAGGGAAACTCACAATATAACTAACCAAAACAACATAAATAACCACCTTACCTAAGGAATATATTTTTCGAATATATTTTTCGACCCCTATGTGCAGTAAGGTGATTCCCTTTGCAACGGTTCACTTCATAGGTATCTTATTCATTCACGGACTCAGACCTCCTCCACCTTACACGGTCGTAATTGTACGTTTTTGAATTCCAAACACTAGACAACAGTGTTCTACTATCCTACACCATACAAGTAAATACCATACTAAACTTACTCTTTAGAAAGCCTTTAAAAACTCAAGTTCAGACCTCTTCAAATACCTACCGTGCCAACTATAGTACATGACTCCATTAGCTGCCTGTAACACAGTGACTTTGAAGTTTGAGCATGAAATGACTATGGCATATAAGCCTCTATGATAGGCTGCAATGAATGACACAATCCTCTCTGACAATTAACACATAAGAGCATAGGGGCTGATGCAACCTGACAAAGACACCTTCCACCTTCTCACTTATCCATTTGCACTCATTAACACACTTCATATATTTTCATAAAGAATGGGACCAGACATATTCGTATCCATTTGTATGTGGCTTTTACCTGCACAGAAGACTCCACTTGCTTATATCCACCCTAGTTCATCTCCTCAAGTGCACCTCAAACGTAAGGCACTGAGGCCCATATTTATACTTTTTGACGCAAAACTGCGCTAACGCAGTTTTGCGTCAAAAAAATTAGCGCCGGCTAACGCCATTCTGAAGCGCCATGCGGGCGCCGTATTTATTAAATGACGTTAGCCGGCGTTAGCCGCCGGCGCCGTCTGGTGTGCGTTAAAAAAAAACGACGTACACCAGGCAGCGCCGGCGTAGGGGGAAAATGGAGTATAGGCGTCCAAAAATGGTGCAAGTCAGGCTGAGGCAAAAAAATCGCCTCAACCCGATTTGCGCCATTTTTTTCCCACTCCCAACCCCCATTAAAATGACTCCTGTCTTAGCAAAGACAGGAGTCATGCCCACTTGCCCAATGGCCATGCCCATGGGACTTCTGTCCCCTGGGCATGGTCATTGGGCATAGTGGCATGTAGGGGGGCACAAATCAGGCCCCCCTATGCCACAATTTTTTTTAAAAAAAAATACTTACCTGAACTTACCTTAATGTCCCTGGGGTGGGTCCCTCCATCCTTGGGTGTCCTCCTGGGGTGGGCAAGGGTGGCAGGGGGTGTCCCTGGGGGCAGGGGAGGGCACCTCTGGGCTCATCCTGAGCCCACAGGTCCCTTAACGCCTGCCCTGACCCAGGCGTTAAAATCCGGCGCTAATGCGGGTTTTTTAGACCCGCCCACTCCTGGGCGTCATTTTTGCCCAGGAGTATAAATACGATGCATATGCATCGGAGTCATTTTTTAAGACGGGAACGCCTACCTTGCATATCATTAACGCAAGGAAGGTGTTCACGCAAAAAAATGACGCTAACTCCATGAACTTTGGCGCTAGACGCGTCTAACGCCAAAGTATAAATATGGAGTTAGTTTTGCGTCGAATTTGCGTTGAAAAAAACGACGCAAATTAGGCGCAAACGGAGTATAAATATGCCCCTGACTGAGGTTGCCAAGCCTCCTATGGACTGAATTTTAAAGGGCCAAAAGCCATAAGCTATATCTTTCTAAAATTCATAAATGTCTAATTATTCTTAACTGAGGTCGGCATGTTTGTATTCATGACTAAAGGTTGCATAGGTTGGAATATTTGCAAGAGTAAATGTAACTTACTGGAAATGACAATACTCTTCACACTTTTACATAATACCAAATACTTTGTTCAGAGCCATGAGAGTTGTGGTCAAATTATGTGAATTGAAGTATCCGCAGGACAGAGGCAGAGTTGCAGTCACAGAATGCCTGCCCCCTGGGCATCCAGCCATAAATTCTTCAAACCTTATAATTCTCACTAATGGTGCTCTGAATTTCCATGGGTCTGAAGCCCTCTATTGACACATTTTTATCTGAAATGCCACCCTGATTCAATGATTTAATTGGTTGGTAAATAAACAGAGATTAGACAAGTGTTGGAGTCTAGCAAGGGACTAGAAGGGTGATTCGTCAGAGGAATAGATGGGGGAGACTGGGACAAGGCTAGATATTGGGCTTATGTGTGGTCTCTAATGGAAAACAGGCAATATGGTAGTAGAAAGCTGGAAGGGAATCAGGACAGAAGAAGGTGACTAAAGCAGGTTCGAACAGGCTGTGAATTGGGCACTGGACGTCTGCCTAGAAAACACAAGTGCAAAGCCGGGAAATGATAGACACTTTCATAAATGATAGTTGTCTGTTCCTCGGAAATGATCTCTCTGTTTGGTAAAAAGATCTTATACCTGTAGGAGGCTGGCCTGGCTTATAGTGGGTACCTTGTGGTACTTACACCTTGTGCCAGGTCCAGTTATCCCTTATTAGTAGAATAGAGGTGTTTCTAGCAGATTAGGCTGTTAGAGGTAGCTATGGCAAAGCAGTTTAGGCTGAACTAGGAGACATGCAAAGCATGTACTATACCACGTATATCATATAGCACAATATCATAAGAAAACACAGTATTCAGAGTTACTAAAAATAAAGGTACTTTATTTTAGTGACAATATGCCAAAAGTATCTCAGAGGATACCCTCACTTAGGAGGTAAGCAATATACACAAATTATATGTACACAAACCCAAAACAGGTAAGTAACAGTAAGAAAAGTAGTGCAAACAATGTAAAATCACAATAGGATGCAATAGGTAGACATAGTTCTAGGAGCAACACAAACCATATACTCCAAAAGTGGAATGCGAATCACAAATGGACCCCAGACCTATGGGAGGTTGTAGAGGGTTGCTGGGATTGTGAGAAAACAGTAAGGGTGTCCAAGATACCCCACCCCAAGACCCTGGAAAGTAGGAGTAAAGTTACACTACTACCCCAGAAAGACAGAATAGTCGTGATAGGGGATTCTGCAAGAACCACAAGCACCAGCAAAACACTGAAGATGGATTCCTGGACCTGAGGACCTGTAGAGGAAGGGGACCAAGTCACGAAAGTGTCCAGGGGGGGCAGGAGCCCATTAAACCCCAGATGAAGATGCAAAGGGGCTGCCTCCGGGTGGAAGAAGCTGAAGATTCTGCAACAACGAAAAGAGCTAGGAACTTCTCCTTTGGATGGAAGATGTCCCACGGCGTGCTGGAGGTTGCATAAGTGTTTCCAGGCTTAAATACCTCAAACAAGCCTTGCCAGCTGCAAGAGTCGCAGTCGAGGATTTTGGGTGCTGCTGGGGCCCGGGAAGGACCAGGATATCGCCCCTTGGAGGAGGAGTCAGAGGGGGCACTCAGCAACTCAGAGAGCCCCCACAGAAGCAGGCAGCACCTGCAGAAGTACCAGAACAGGCACTTAGAAGACCTGAGGACTCAGAGTCACAAAGGCGGGTCCACGACGTCGGATTTCAACTCAGCGAGTTGGGCAATGCAGGACGGAGTGCTGGGGACCCAGGCTAGGCTGTGCACAAAGGAAGTCCTGGAAAAGTGCACAGAAGACGGAGCAGCTGCAAATCACACAGTACACAGGTTTGTTGTCTGGCATGGGGAGGCAAGGACTTACCTCCACCAAATTTGGACAGAAGGGCCTCTGGACTGTGGGAGACACTTGGACCCAGCTCCTGTGTTCCAGGGACCATGCTCATCAGGATGAGAAGGGACCCAGAGGACCGGTGATCCGGAAGTTTGGTGCCTGCGTTGGCAGGGGGAAGATTCAGTCGACCCACAGGAGATTTCTTCTTGGCTTCCAGTGCAGGGTGAAGAGCATACACCACCAGGAAACAGTTGAGAAAGCAGGCAGAATAAAGCTCTACAATGTTGCTGGTAGTATACTTGCTACTTTGTTGCAGTTTTGCAGGCGTCCTGGAGCAGTCAGCGTTCCATCCTTGGCAGAAGTCAAAGAGGGAAGTGCAGAGGAACTCTGGTGAGCTCGTGCATTCGTTATCTGAGGAATAGCCCAGAGGAGAGACCCTAAATAGCCAAAAAAGGAGGTTTGGCTACTAAGAAAGGAGGCTTGGCTACTGAAAGAGGTAAGCACCTATCAGGAGGGGTCTCTGACGTAACCTGCTGGCACTGACCACTCAGAGCAGTCCATTGTGCCCCAACACCTCTGAATCCAAGATGGCAGAGGTCTGGGACACACTGGAGGAGCTCTGGGCACCTCCCCTGGGAGGTACTGGTCAGGGGAGTGGTCACTCCCCTTTCCTTTGTCCAGTTTCACACCAGAGCAGGGCTGGGGGATCCCTGAACCGGTAGAGATTGGATTATGCAGAGATGGGCACCATCTGTGCCCATCAAAGCATTTCCAGAGGCTGGGGGAGGCTACTCCTCCCCAGCCCTTCACACCTATTTCCAAAGGGAGAGGGTGTAACACCCTCTCTCAGAGGAAATCCTTTGTTCTGCATTCCTGGGACTGGGCTGCCCAGGCCCTAGGGGGGCAGAAACCTGTCTGAGGGGTTGGCAGCAGCAGCAGCTGCAGTGAGACCCCGGAAAGGCAGTTTGGCAGTACCCGGGTTCTGTGCTAGAGACGGGGGAGGCATGGAATTGTCCCCTCAAATACCATAATGGTATTGGGGTGACATTTACATGATCCTAGACATGTTACATGGCCATGTTCAGAGTTACCATTGTGACACTACACATAGGTAGTGACCTATGTGTAGTGCACACGTGTAATGGTGTCCTTGCACTCACAAAGTCAGGGTAATTTGCCCTGAACAATGTGGGGGCACCTTGGCTAGTGCCAGGGTGCCCATACACTAAGTAACTTGGCACCTAACCTTCACCAAGTGAGGGTTAGACATATGGGTGACTTATAAGTTACTTATGTCCAGTGAAAATGGCTGTGAACTAACGTGGACATTACTTCACTCAGGCTGCAGTGGCAGTCCTGTGTACGAACTGTCTGAGCTCCCTATGGGTGGCAAACGAAATGCTGCAGCCCATAGGGATCTCCTGGAACCCCAATACCCTGGGTGCCTAGGTACCATATACAATGGAATTATAAGGGTGTTCCAGTGTGCCAATGAGAATTGGTAAAATTAGTCACTAGCCTTGAGTGACAATTTTAAAAAGCAGAGAGAGCATAAACACTGAGGTTCTGGTTAGCAGACCCTCAGTGATACAGTTAGGCAGCACACAGGGAACACATATAGGCCACAAACTTATGAGCACTGGGGTCCTGGCTAGCAGGATCCCAGTGACACATATCAAACACACTGACAACATAGGGTTTTCACTATGAGCACTGGGCCCTGGCTAGCTAGTAAAAACACCCTGACATATACTCACAAACAGGCCAAAAGTGGGGATAACAAGGTTAGAAAGAAGCTACCTTCCTACAATACCAAAGCAAGGAGCAGATTAATTTCATAGAGTTCAGGGAAGTATCCAACAGCTTCTATGGAGAAGGTGTGTTATGTGGGTCTTTGTGCCAAAGGTACAAGCCTTGGAATCTAAGTGCCATCCTTGAAAGCAATGGAACTCAGAATAACAACATACAACGGAACAACGGGGAACAGAACAAGAAACACCAAAACAGAAACTGGGCTCAGGCAAAGCAGGACTGGAATTAGGGTCAGATACAGGACTGAAATTCTGAGGACAAACCTAGGAAGAATCTGAACTCAAACAAGGCAAGATGGAAATATGCATACAAACAGGATCACAGAATACAAGGCAGTGAGTTTTCGTACAACAGGGCAGATCAAGAGCAGTGCAGACAAGAGACTATGATTGATGACTAACACTGGAACAGAGATGCATGACAACTACGAACAGAAACAGGAGACTATGAACTATGGCTAACACTAGAGCACATGCAGGAAAAAAGGAAAAGAAACTGGAGACTTTGAACTACGGCTAACACAGGAGCAGAGATGCGAGGGCTTTTCGGTGTGTGACATTTCTCATCCTTGATTATGTTAAAATTGCTGGGCTAGGAGCTGGTTTTCAGATTAAACTGCCAAAAGGGGGCAGAGTGATTACCAGCCTCAACTAAACGCTCATATCCAAAAGAATTTCTGCATGACATGCATGAAGAGGAATAGCGGAAATGGTTATTTCCATTGCTTTGTAAAAAAAAAGAAAGTAGGGCAGCGCATTGCACTGCCTTGCATTCCTTTGCATCAGGGAGGCATTCCAAGGGTGATGAATGGACATTCCAGTGCATCCACCTATGAATTTTGATGCAAACCAATATCTAAAAAGACTTGTAGATATGGATTTGTGCCAAAATCCTGCGCCTGCCCAAGCCTGGGGTAGCAAAGAAATGTTTTAATTTTTTATGCTTTTTTCCTCTTTGCAACTGTGCAAGCAAGCATACAGTGGTGGAAGGGACCCCTTGTTGCAAAAAACTTTTGTCAGTACAACACAGACACCCTTGTACTAAGGCACATGGGAGCCTGTACTGGCGCTTGGCCACCACAAGTGCGTTAGAGGAGGGTGAGAGCAGAACTGTACTACTTCTAAGTACTTATGGCACAGTTCTGCTGTCTCTTGTTCATGCAACGCAGCATCTTTATGTGAACCCTTTGTAAATATACCCCTTGAGTACAGCCTCATTGAGACAGCCTGCTTCAGCTTGTTGATGGTATGGCCCCTGTATTAAATTAATACATACTCATAGTCACATGTATAAAAACACAAACTTATCTGAACCACTCTTTCTAGCTATAGCTACATTTGGGGTTTACAATTTTGAGGCCGTCTTATTTATGTGTAACTGTTAGTAACAACTTGATATGTCAGTACAGCACGACACAGGCTTGAGGGGTTCATCAGCAAAAATTATAAACCGATAAATTGTAAATATCTGTTCAAACGGTGTAGAGCGATCTGAATATGGAATACAAATGTGAGCTGTGGCCCTCAAAGGAAAAAACACTGAGAGATATGCATATGCGGAAAATAAAATAGGAAGAACTTCAGAACATCCAGAATAGAGAATAGCAAAAATATGATTGGTAAGTTGTCACCTTCATTCATTTTAGGGCAGAACATAACTAGGTCTGAGTGTAAAACTCCACTCGCAGAGTTTGTAGAATTAGGCAACTCTGCGTTCTGTGGAGAATGCAAAGTTACCGATAGACTCCACACTCCGTAATGGAGCAGAGTTTTTTTCGCAGTGGTGCACTCTTTATATCATTGGGCATGCATGGGAAACGCGATAAGAGATGTGCCGGGCACTCTCAAGCTCAAACAAGATTTTCTACCTGCCCACACATTCCTGCAAGATTTTGCGGCCAAGCAAATCTCCTCAAAAAGACAATTTAGAGTTAAAATCCTTCTCTATAGGACTGTTTGAGTTGTTTTTTTTTGTGCGAGGAGTACTTTTTTAATTTACTTTAATTTTTTACAACCAGAGGAAGTGCCCCAGAGACTCCAACTTCCTGCTCCTGTCCAGCAAGCTCCTCCCATTGCTTTAACATCTCCTGGTCATTTTTCACTTGGATTTCGAGCTTGAAGGATCACTCTTTTTGTCTTCTGGATGTATCATTGGATTTAAGGACTTTGGGGCATATATAAGAAGCACTGCCTTAGCATCATTTTATGGTTAGGGGGCCTTTTCCCTGTACCATATTTACTAAGTGGCAAAATGCATGTATTGTGCCACTTTGTAACCCTTTGTGCCACAATACACCTGTCCCAAGCATAATGTATGCAAGGGGTGTTCCCCCATTAGAAGGCCTGCAAAAACAGTGCAGTCAAATTTAACAGATTTCATCTACTCAAACCAGGCGTTAAAATGACGCACCCATATAAACTAACGTCAACATTTTTGCCGCTAGTGTAGCAAAGTGCCACTATAGTGTAAACATTTTTGATGCTATTGTGCTAATGACCACCAAGCTGCTCTGTATTATAAATACGGCGCAACCATGGTGTATTTAGGTGCCGGTAGGGGAGTGCAGAAAAAGGGGCGCATCAGCTCTGATGCACCACTTTTTCATAAATATGGGCCCTTGTCCTTTAGGTGTCACAAGTAAGTTCAAAAACACTTGTACAAGGGTGTTGTACAACTTGTTTGTTTGATAGAGGGCATGCACCAGGATTTATTTGTACTTTTGTTTGATTTTTACATTTTATTGTGGTGGATGGCCTGCAGTTACAGTAGGGGCCTAGTTATTATTTTACTTATAAGTTTTCTTCTTTAAAGGAAAAATGTTGCACAGTTCAGTACATTTTCTCCATGTTTTGTAATAAATGTGCATTATTCATTTAAATCACTATGTGGCCGAATCTGCTAATGGGCTTTTCGGCTGTAGGCCCAGTACTAGTCATGGGTGCATGATGAAACAACTGTTTTTGTGGTGTCTGTTGAAATGAAACATCATTTAGACCATGGATGGCATTGGATTAAATAATTAAATTACAAAATGTTGTTTGGCGGTATTTCACATTTTTTCCTACAAATAGTGTATGGTGGCGTGATATGTTTGATACTGTTGTAGGATTTGTAATATTGTTGTAAAATGTACTTTTTAGCCCATTTAAGTTTCGCTTTTGGAATTGCTGACCTAATGCTGGTTTTTTCTCCCGTGTTACCAATGCCTCCTTTGTCTGGCTAGTGTGTTAGTGTGTTTGCTATAGGCCGCCATTTGTCTTTGTTTCCCATGCCACGCGGTCAGGGCCCCTTTTTTTGTATAGTCAAATATAAGCCTATATGTGTTTTTTGTTTTCCATTCAACCTGCGTGTTGTTTGACCATGTGGCTGGCAGGCATTTTGTGTAGACAGCCAGTGTGCTTTTGCCATGGGCCTTGTGGTGGCCATGCCTCTTTTCTGGTTGTTGTTGCTGTTTGGCCATGTGACTGGCAGCCGTTTTGTGCTAGTAGCCCGTGTGCTTTTAGGCCTGCATGTGTTCTTTGTTGTAGCCATGCCTCCTTGCTCATTGTTGTTGCTGTTTGACTATGTGGCTGTCAGCCATTTTGTGTAGACAGCTAGTGTGCTTTTAATCCTGCACGTGTTTTTTGATGTGGGCATGCCTCCCTGCTGGTTGTTGTTGCTGTTTGACCATGTGGCTGGCAGCCATTTTGAGTAGGCAGCCAGAGTGCTTTTAGGCCTGCACATGCTCTTTGTTGTGGCCATGCTTCCTTGCGAGTTGTTTTTGCTGTTTGATGATGTGGGTGGTGGCCATTTTGTGTAGGCAGTCAGTGTGCCGTTAGGCCTGCATGTGTTTTCTGCGGTGGCCATGCCTCCTTGCTGGTTGTTATTGCTGTTTGACCATTTGGCTAGTGGCCATTTTGTGTAGCTAGTCAGTGCGCTTTAGGCCTGCATGCGTTCTTTGTTTTGGCCATGTTGGCTGTAGTTGTCGCTTTTTGGCCATGTGGCTGCTGGCTATTTGTGTAGGCAGGCAGTTTGCTTTTAGCCTGCGTGTGTTCTATGTTGTGGCCATACTTCCTTACTCACTGCTGTTAGACCATGTGTCTGGTGGCCATTTTGTGTGTTATGCTTGAAGCCTAGTAGCTCACTGCTCATACTAAATGTACTGTATGAACACTGTTTTATTTTATATTATATTCTTTTTTTGTGTTTTTCACCTGCACCACTCCTGGCCTACCAAATCCCAGTGGTTTCTCATGGCAGTCCACTTCCCCTAGTATAACAGCAATTATATTTTTTACTCTTTATATATATATATTTAATTAATAATAAATAATTTTGTTGTTTTTATTTGTTTTCAATTGTTTTATTCTTTAATTTGTTTTCCCATCACCCCAATGTCTGCCATAGGCGGACAGCTGCACAGCATTCTCTAAGGATTATTCCATTGTCACCACCACCTTCCTGAGTGTCACAAGCCAACTTAATGTACAAAAAGCTAACAGTTACATATATGTATGTTATAGTTGTTTCTCTTTCTTATCTTTCCTGAGTGTACATGATGATGAAAATGTATATTGGTGTGGTTTTGCGAATGGATGCCCTGTATTGTGAATTATTTATAATTTAAGTAACCACAAAATGATATTGTTTGTAATACTAATTCAACTACAACAATGCCAAATTTCACTGATGTTCTTATTGCATGTTTGCTTTAAGGTGCCCAAGAATAGAGAAAGAGACATCACCCACAGTACTGCCAGATAGGAGACCTGTGCATGACATGACGCATGTCCACACTCACGACACAGACATCTCTTCAGCTTGTGAAGCTAAGTGTTATTGCCAACTGACAGCTTAAAGATGGCCTCAAAGAAAAGTGCTACCAAGAAAGTGGCCAGTGATAAAAAGGACCTTCCCTCCACTGGTATGTCGCCCCAGACATTTCTCAGGCAGAAATGTGTGCCTGCAGCACCGGCCTCCAGTAAGCAAGCTGGGAGCAGAACTCACACATCAGTGGCCCCACTCTAAACTAGGCCCAAGCCCATGTCTGGTACAGAGGCAGCCACTCTAATCAGGGCAATGCTGATGAGCAGTGACATTGAATTGGACTCATCTGTTTCTCAAAGTAGTACCCAATCGTTGCCGGAAACTCAGCTCAGTGGACAATACAACAGCCGCAGCCAGCAATAGTAGTTCCCCCTAAAGTAAGAGCACATCAGGATATAGAGCTTCATCCTGAGAAAGTCAAGAAGCCCCTCTTTCACAAGATCCACTGTCTTCCAGATCTCTGCCATCGTCAAGCTTCTCTTCTTATGATCAAGAGTCCACTTGGATGCCACCTCTGTCTGAGACATTCCAGGTGAGGCAAGGAGTAAAAAGGAAGGTTCTTGAAAGCCTTAGAGTTATGGATGAAGAAGAGGAGGATGACAAATCTGACAACGAGCCAGTCATCATGGATGTTAACCCAGCCCCAGTGGTGTCCAACATTACCCCATCTTCTCAACCTGCTCTTAGGGATGTAGCACAGATACCACCACTACCACCGCCAGGTTCCATATTTACAAGGCCCCAGCTGTAACCTACATACACAGCCATCTTAGTAGAAGTAGGCACTGCAGAGAGGCAAAGAACATCAAAACACTACCCTGCCACCACTTCTGCTGACATTAGCAGTGGCACCAGTGTTAGAAATTTGACATTCCTAGTTTGGGACTTTTTTATAGTTAGTGAAAAAGAGCTAAACATTGCTATATGCTCCATTTGCAGAGCAAGTGTTAGTCCTGGTACGCTTGGTGCAAACTATGGTCCCAAAGGCCAAACAACCCATTTGAAAAAACACCAGGAAATCCTCTGAGAGGCACACCTTAGAGGCCCAACACCTGCAAGTGGTGTTGGCGAAGGTGATGAAAACTGGGAATCTGATCCGATCATGGTGGAAGGTGAAGGTGAAAAAGATGATGACATTTTCGTTTCACAAATCAGCCCTGTCCCCAGCAGTGCAGTAGTAAGATCTCCCACATCAGCAACATCACAAGGCACACAACTCAGATTCAGGTTGAGACACCAAGACAAGAAAATATAGTGGCAACCCCACTGAGACACACATTGAGTCTATCACTGCCTTCTGCTTTCATGAAGTCACCTGCATCAGTGGCACAAGTTAAGAAAAACATACAGGCTACTATTACTGCATGTTTAGGCAGAAGGGGCAGTACGTACGCAACCACCCAACGGGACGATTGTACAACAGGAAGCTGGCTAAAATGATAACGCTGGACCTCCTCCCTTTTTCTTATGTGAAAGGAGTGGGCTTTCTAGAATTTGTAGCAGCCATCAGCCCCAAATGGAAGGTTCCCAGTTGGACCTATTTTGCCAGAGTTGCTGTTCCAGCGCGCCATCACAATGTGCTGGAATTGGTTGGACAAGATTTGCAGCAGAGTGCTTTCCACACAATCCACCTGACGACAGACATGTGAACCAGTTGCAAAGCCACTCATTACAAGTGCATCATTGCACACAAGATCTCTTTTGCTGAAATGTTAAATGGTGTTCAGAAGCATGCAATGTAGCAATGTTCACCATGGAGAAATGCCATACAGCTCAAACATCTTGGATGACTTTAACAAAAAGTCTTTGAGTGGCTGGGCCACAGAGGGCTTAGCATTAGATTTGTTGCCACGGACAATGGAAAAAATATAGTTTAGGCCATGTCAGATGGTGGCTATTTCAGGGTCCTGTGCTTGGCACACTCCATTAACATCACTGTACAGGACTTTCTAAAAAAAGAACCCAGAGTCATCAACCTATTGTCCACATGCAGAAGAATCCCAGAAGCTGTTAAGGATTATCCAGAGTGATAATAGAATGCCAGGTAAAGCACTCATACAGGAGGTGCCAACATGTTGTAATTTAAAGAGGGGATACAACTGTGAAAGCCATGATTATTTAACGGACCAATGGGGCCTGGTCAAATGTCTGACAGAGATGCTTCTTCCTTTTTAAATTTTCACACAGGAAGTCAACAAGGAGGACTGTTATTGCATATGCTGCAGAAACAGCTCAAGGAGGTGTCTGAAACATACGCTGGTGAGGCTGAAATAACAGACGCGAAGGAGTTGGTGGAGAGCTTACTGCTTCACTTATCTGTTTATACAAGTATGCAATGAGACATTTTGGCATCCAAACATTACATCTGTGCCGCAATTCTTGTCCCACGGTACAAACAATTACTGGCCATTTTTATTCCTTTTTTCAGATGGGGATGTTTCAACTTACAAGACCTGGATTGTTGAGCAAGCCAGCAACTTAGAAAAATAATGGCTGGGAATTAGAAGCCCACTCATGTGTAGAAGTTCTGGGGTGCAGCCTACAATTTCCATAGAGCCTGCGGATAGTGCTGTTTGCTCACATCAGCCAAAATCAACACCAGCAACAACAACAACAGGAGCAGCAGCCCCAAAATCTGCATTTGATTGGTTTCTAAAGGGAAGGCTTAAGTCCACTGCAGAGGCAAAGGCAAAAGAGGTCGAGCAAGGTGGAACACTTATGTTTATTGAGAGGATGGTCCTGGGCTACTTGAATGACCCAATGGAGGTCTTTCTGGATCAAAACCCAATGGTGTATTGGTATGGGAAGCGGTGCCAATGGCCAGTGCTCAATAGGCTGACAATAAAGTATTGGGCTTGCCCTGTAGCCACGGTGTCTGCTAAGCATGTGTTCAGTTCAGCTGGTGCAGTTGTCACAGTGAGAAGGACCAGTCTCTTGCCCCAAAATGTCAAGAGCTTGACTATTATCAAAATGAATCAGCATTTTACAGCTCTGAATTACAGCATGCCTAAAATACAACAGGAGGAGGCTGAGGGTGATTGGTCAGACTCAGGTCATGGTAGTCTGTTAGCTGACCAGCTTCTGGGCGAGCCACCAGAGTTTGAGGACAAACACTACTTCCCTGACTACTGACTCTGAGTAGACCTGGGCCACCATAAAATCTTCTATCCATGAAATGGTTTGAAAAACAAAAAAGCATATAGCAAGCTAGGGAACATTATTTTGTTTGTTTATCTCTCATTGACTAATGAACCACCAATATTTTAGACATATGCATGGCTGGATTGGAGTTGGAACTTGGACCTGTGTGCAGTCCAGTGTAGTGTGCAGTGTGAAAGGCCTCCCCTGGAATCCCTTCCGGGACATTGGAGAGACAATGCCAGCCTCCATCTTGTGCCTATCCAGGACTGCCTCATAATATTTAGTTTACAAGTTAGACCGGCCAATGTGTGTTTCATTTCGTGAATCAAAGAGGATCAGCAATGTACCTCCATGCTTGACTGGAACAGCTAGATAATGTTACGTACCAATGAGTGATATATGGGTGATTCTTATTTCAATGTTGAAATGATTCACGTGGTGGGAGACAGTGAGAGTGTGTGTTTATTGTTTAACTACAATTGTAACAATCAACTGTGTTTGTGATTGATTCATAATGTTGGTGGCCTAATGGGTGATCATTTTTTTTCCTGAAGGTAATTTATTTTCCTTTCTCTTTGACACTTACTGAGATTTGTTTGCCGGTTTTGCACTTCTTTGTTTTCTGGTTAATTTCACACTCCTTAAAGACCAGACTAGTCCCTTTAGCTAACAAACACACATCTAGTCTACACAAAAAACGACTTAATGTTTCTCTTGTTGTTCATCACAGCATTGCACTACAGGTCGCCCTCTCTTAATTGGTTCAGGAGACTGGGACTCTAGGGAGGTGTCAGTATGGAGTTGGACATAAACTTTAATTGAGTCAGGAGGATGGTAGAAGGACTTGGGCATGGATTGGCAACTTCAACAACTACCAGTAGAAAGAAGTTATCACCTTTGTGGAAATCAACATGGGTGATGACTCTAAGAAGCTTACTCAACTGTAAGGACCAGTGAGAGGTACGTTGACTACTTGATTTGGGAAGTGCAATGCTGCTGCGTGTGTGTTGGCTGGATGAAATTTGAAACTATGAGGTTGGGGGGGGGCTGTTGTTGTAGGTAACCGGAGGAGACAGGCATTTGATGGATGATGTCACATCTTCACATTATGCTTGGGTTCTAGGCTAAATGTTATTATGATGATGATCATGACAGTTGCGAGTTTGATCATCCCAAAACATGCAGCCACTTGTCTGTGATTGTTTGTTGCTGTGATTTCTCTCACTTAATTGATCACACATCAGTCATAAAATGAATGACTGCCAAGGACTGTGCTCTTGCTGTGCCTCCTCCAAGTCTTCTTGGCATATTACTCCTCATGAAGCTTACCTTCCATTCCCTTTTTCTTGTTGATGCTACAATATCATGATACTCATTTCTGTTTTACAATCTGCAGGCCTTCTCTTCTCCTGCACGAAAGGCAAAAGCACCAAAATACTCATGCTTACCTTATCGGACCACTTCAGTTATGCAGGCACTCAAGATTGACTGGGAAATCCAAGAAGAATGCCACCACCCAATTTGTCAATACAGGTTTATTTTTCTTTTAATAAACTTTTTTTAAACTGTGTGTGTTTGCTTCACTCCAACATTATTTGTATTTACTACTTTTCAGACCTAGGCGACAGAACATTTGGATATAAAACTTTTGATTCTCTGGGGCTGACACACTGTTTGCAATGACTTAAAGTTAGCTGTGTTATATTCATTCTATTCCTTCCACAACAGGTTGCTGATCACTGCCCAGATAAATATTGTGTTTGTTTATTGTTAGTCTTTTTGTCACACCCTTCCCTAAATCACCTTTCCCAGCCATTCTTCAAATCCCTAACCCTCATCACCCGGGATGTGTAATTTATTGACGTGTGACTTAATAATGTACACCATAAATGGATCATATCCTTGGTGAGGTAGATGTAGTGAAAGCAACACCAATTCAGGATCTTCATTTGAGTTCACCTAGGTGGGAGTACGGCATTGCTTCTGATGTATTCAATGTTAGTGTAGCATGCTACTACTACCACCACAATGGTACCTTGGGAAACCATGCAGCTCTCACTTCATCTATTCAGGTAAGAGAACTATGGAGCATTGTTGTACTTTTAGGCAATATAATAGGCTATGGCAACTCTCTCCCCAACTCCTGCATCAATACAGTTGCAGTCTACAGTGCAGAGACTAGGAGAGTAGTAGGACATGGCTACCTAACCGCATGACAAATTGTAATACACTATCAGCAGATTTTAAAAACATGCTGCGCTAAAAGGCAGCAGGGTGAAGCAAAATACCCCAAAAAAGACATAAATAACATTAAATAAATATTTATTAACCTTTAAAAGAATATGAAACACACCCCTTCCCCCCACAACTGGCCCATCCCTCTCCCTAAACAAATCTTCCTGTCCCCAACCAATGTCCAAAAAACTCAACTGTCCATTATAAAAGAAAAATCCAACGGTGACAGTCCCCAAAACCCACATTCCCACCTTCTCTACCCACAACAAGTCCCACGCACTAAAACAAAGGATACAAAAAGGCAGAAGAGGGCACTAACGGTGGACCAGGAGCCTTTTCAGAAGCCCTTTAATAAGTACCTGCCTGGCTTCTATCTGCTCCAGCCATTGCAGGACGTGGCATTGAAAAGCCCATTCTTAGGGGGGCAGCAGTGATGGAAAGGTGACAGGTGGCTGCCAGAGGACTGCGGTGCCGGTGTTGAGAGGCTAGACATGCTGGGGGCTGGCTGGGGCCCTTGGCATTTGCATCTGCCGCCGTCTCCTCCTCCAGGACTCCCAGTCACTGATATTCAGCCCTGATGGCCAGCAGCTTCTGCTGCCACAGCGGGGCTACTATTTCCTGCATGGAAGGTGGATCAGCAGGAGTCGCTGTATCAAGAAAGAAAAAAGACAAATTATAAACAATGCTCTGTGCAAAAAAACACTTGTTTAAAATTATGTAGTGGCACAGTAGCAGTATATTTGTCACCTCGGGCCATTTGATTTTGATGTGATTAGAGTCTCAGTCAATATGCACTATGGAGTACAAGTATTATTCTCTCTCCTTTTGGACTAAATTAATGGAGGCATGCTAGCTCAGCTGACACCCTACTCATACACATTAGTCATACTTTGCTATTGTCTGTAGATGGGGCAGGTGTATTAGATACTCATTGTATTCCAATGGCCCTGTTCTTTTCCAAAATGGTTTTCAATGTTACCGTGACTACAAGGCAGATAAATGCCATGAATGATACATGTCACGTACTATAAAATCAATCAAGCAGACATCCTGTCTGCTGTAACTAGATGGTGGGAAATGTGATGCACTGCAGTACAGGGGAAGGATTATAGTTTATATTTGGCACATTCACCAGAGACTATCCCAACCACAAAAGCCAAGGCACTTTCTTAGTACCACTTTACTCCCTGGCCTCACTCTCCTCTGCCAAACTTTGTAATTACCTTTTTTTAGAACAAAATACATTTGCTTGGCAGTGAGGAAAGGAATCTTAACTTACTCTACTGCAGTGTAAGTTAGAGTGGATTAGGCTTGGTAGGTAGATGCTTTACTGATCATCATCATTGTGTGCCTAAGTTTGGCTAGTAGTGAGTCACTGTGGTTGGCAAATGTTGAAGGGGAAAAAATTGGAAAAAAGTAAATCCATTATGGAAGCCATAATTAATTATCTCAATTGGCTAGAAAAATGTGGCCTAAGCAAAGAATGGATTTTTCAAAATATTCAGACGGCTGGGACAGAACTTAAGAAAGATTAAAAGACTGAAGTACTAGGAAGTGACCTAGTGAGCACTGGGAGGGAAAGGAAACTCACCTTGTTTTTGCATTGTCATGCATTCAAAACTTTATAAATAAATGCACGTTCACTTAACTTAAGCAGACACGCATTGCACAGCCAATACTGCAGTGCTAAATTAAACCATGCAGCTGTTAGGTCATCATGGCTGGCACTGGTGAAATGCAATTGGTAGGTGATGATTGATGATGGGTGGGATACAAAATATCTTCCTCTCTTGAAAAATACTGTGAGTCAAGGGAATAGTCAGAAATGCCACCCCAACCCTTTGAATCAAAGATTTGATAAAACCATTCCAAGGAAGAAAATTAGGTGAGAAGAATACCCCTATCCACAGCTCCCTTGTTTCTTCACGCCAAGCATTTATCCATTCATCATTGCATTGTTCTTCTAGTATTCTTATTCTTCACCCTTGGCTTTGATAAACACTGTTCAAGCTTTACATTCTCTCATTCAATCTTTCATTATTGAAAAAAATCCATATCCATCCAAAGTCCAAACTTGGCCCTCAATGAGCCTTTCACCAGCCAAGGCACTTTCTTAGTACCACTTTACTCCCTGGCCTCACTCTCCTCCGCCACACTTTGTAATTACCTTTTTTTAGAACAAAACACATTTGCTTGGCAGTAAGGAAAGGAATCTTAACTTACTCTACTGCAGGGTAAGTTAGAGTGGATTAGGCTGGGTAGGTAGACGCTTTACTGATCATCATCATCGTGTGCCTAAGTTTGGCTAGTAGTGAGTCACTGTGGTTGGCAAATGTTGAAGGGGAAAAAATTGGAAAAAAGTAAATCCATTATGGAAGCCATAATTAATTATCTCAATTGGCTAGAAAAATATGGCCTAAGCAATGAATGGATTTTTCAAAATATTCAGACGGCTGGGACAGAACTTAAGAAAGATTAAAAGACTGAAGTACTAGGAAGTGACCTAGTGGGTACTGGGAGGGAAAGGAAACTCACCTTGTTTTTGCATTGTCATGCATTCAAAACATTATAAATAAATGCACGTTCACTTAACTTAAGCAGACACGCATTGCACAGCCAATACTGCAGTGCTAAATTAAACCATGCAGCTGTTAGGTCATCATGGCTGGCACTGGTGAAATGCAATTGGTAGGTGATGATTGATGATGGGTGGGATACAAAATATCTTCCTCTCTTGAAAAATACTGTGAGCCAAGGGAGTAGTCAGAAATGCCACCCCAACCCTTTGAATCAAAGATTTGATAAAACCATTCCATGGAAGAAAATTAGGTGAGAAGAATACCCCTATCCACAGCTCCCTTGTTTCTTCACGCCAAGCATTTATCCATTCATCATTGCATTGTTCTTCTAGTATTCTTATTCTTCACCCTTGGCTTTGAGAAACACTGTTCAAGCTTTACATTCTCTCATTCAATCTTTCATTATTGAAAAAAATCCATATCCATCCAAAGTCAAAACTTGGCCCTCAATGAGCCTTTTACTAGCAGCCATTTACCCAATACCACCCATGTATCCTTTCACCCATTCACCTATCCAAGATTTAACCCATTCAAGGATTCCTTTCATCCATCCAGGCAGGAATCCTTTCACCCATACCCTTTCATCCACCAGGCAGGCATACTTTCACCCGTATACCCTTTAATCCATTTTTCACCCACCCATGCATCCTATCACCCACTCATGTGCACCCTTTCGTCCATACATCATTTCATTCACATTACATTTCACCCATCCTTTCTCCTTCCATCCTATTTTCCCTTTTCTATCAACCCATCATAGATAAAGTTCATTATGAACCTTTGTCTGCTGAGCTGCAGATAGAAGAGGCCATTACAATTCAACTCAGGCTATATCTGATAAAGCGGGCGTTCACGAGTGAGTAAACACTAGTACACCTTTGCAGTGACTATATTACTAATTGTCAACAAGCAAGCAATTTGACTTACCACCACCCGCCACTGCCACCACTGAGACTCCCCCTTTAACCGCTAATGCTCCCTCATCTGCTGCTGTGCTGATGCTGTCACTGCTGGCCCAGCACTGGCGGCCAGTGCGGCTAGAAAAAACAAAAACATTACAGATTTTAGTTGCCAGATACGCATCCCCATTGCTTTTTTTAAATAGCAAAACACAACTACAATACATCACTACCATGCAGTTACAGTATCTTCTATCAAAATATCACGTGAGCATTTTGTTGGTTGGTGTTAGACCTGACAGCCATAGGGTGGTCATCCTCCAACTGTTTGTCTGCCTCTCTCCACTTTTCTGACACTGTTTTTGCTGTAGGGCCTGTAAATTAAAGGCTACGAGTGGGCTTGCAGCACTGGTTGTGCCACCCACAGAAGTAGAGCCTTAACCATGTTTCAGGCCTGCTATTACAGGGCCTGGGTGTGCCGTTTCACTGCCACTTTGACTTGGCATTTAAAAGTCTTAAACTCCCTTTTTCTACATATTAGGCACTCCTAAGGTAGGCCCTAAGTAACCCATAGGGCAGGGTGCTATGTAGTGAAAGGGCAGGACATGTACATGTGTGGTTTATATGTCCTGGAAGTGGAAAACCAATTTCCACTACTCTGAGGCCTGCTCCTTTCATATGATATCATCAGGACAACCCTCATATACTGTTTGAGTGGTAGATTCTGGTCAGAAAGTGGTTAGAAAGTCATATTTAGTATGGTCAGAATGGTAATACAAAATCCTGCTTAATGGTGAGATTGGATTTTATATTATTATTTTAGAAATGCCACTTTTAGAAAGTGTGCATTTCTCTGCACTTAAAATCCATCTGTGCCGTACAGCCTGTCTCCAATCCACATCTGGTCTGGGCTGGTTGACAGCTCCCTTGTGCATTTCACCCAGACAACCACAAACACAGGACACCCAGTTAGACCTGCACTCATCTGCATACTGAATGGGTCTTCCTGTGCTGGGATGGTAGGGGGCCTCACACTTACATTTCAAAGGCTAGTGGCCTGCCCTTACACAATGGACTGCCAAACCCCCTACTGGGACCCTGGCAGACAGACTTGTATTGAAAGGGGACCTTGTACACTTCAGACCCACTCTTTGAAATCTCCCTGCTTCAAAGGCTTTTTTGGGTATATAAAGTGGGTTCCTGACCCCACCAACTCAGACGCTTCTGGACCTGAACCTGCAACATGTCAAGAGGAAATACCTGGCTGCCCAAAGGACTCATCTGGACTGCTTTGATGTGAAGGACTGCTGCCCTGCTGTTGCCCTGCTACCCTTCTGCCCTCTGTCTTTTCTTGGAAGTTCTCTCCAAAGGCTTGGATTGAGCTTGCCTCCTGTTTTCTGAAGTCTCATGGCCAATAAGACTTCATCTCTTCAAGGAAAATCCTTGTGCACCAAAAATCACCACACAGCCTGCCAGAAACAATGCACAGTCTGCCCTGCAACGAGAAAATCGGCGAACAGCCGAACTGGAGTGATGTAGCCTAGACTTCCAGAGTGAAGATTGAAGCAGCATCTGCGTTGCGACTGGAAATTAGATTCACAGCCCTACCGGATTGATGCACAGCCAAGCCAAAATTATGCAGCCCGACTTCCTGAGTGAAGAATTGAGGCAGCACCTGCTGTGTGACAGAAAATTGGATGCATTGCCTTCCGGATCGATGATTTGCCTGTGACTTCATCCCGCACGCCCAGGATGTCCTCGCATTGTCCATGGGCATCAAAAGATTTCTGCAATGCAGTGAGAATGCCAGAAATCAACACAAAGCCTCTTGCAGCATAGAAAGAAACAACGCATCGTCTGTGCTGCAACTCACACCTTATTTTTTCCATGCCTCTCCTCCTCTGCGGTCTCCATGTGTGGTAATTGTGACACAAACCAGGTACTTTGTGCAAACAAGAGATAACTGTTGACTTGTAAGATCTAAGACTCTTTTTAACTTTGCAAAAGTGATATCTCAACTTGTGCTTGTTAAATCTTTATCGTTTTGACCTTAATTTAACCAGATAAAATTTCTTATATTTTTCTAAACCTGTGTGGTGTGTTTTTATGGTGTTTTCACTGTGTAACTGTATGATTTATTGCACAAATACTTTACAAATTGCGTTCTAAGTTAAGCCTGACTGCTGAGTGCCAAGCTACCCGAGGGTGGGCACAGGATAATTTGGATTGTGTGTGACTTACCCTGACTAGGATTGTGGTCCCTATTTGACAAAGGTGAATACCACTGCCAACTAGAGACCACATTTCTAATAGTTGGCAACTTTTGAAAAGCCAGGTAGTCAAGGCAGTTCAATTCATAGTAATACATTTAAAATATTAGCTAAAGTTATATATAGTAGAGCAAATGTTTTCCTTAGTGATGTTACAATGTGTATAGCTATATAATATATGTATGTGTAACATTAAATATTGTGACATTTATTTAATTCACATTATATCAAATGTGTATATTAACATATTTAACATTTACAACTTTAAACTCTATATTTAAAAACATTTATATTTTTGTATAGTTTGGACAATATTTTTTTCTGATATTATGTTACTTGTCATTAGAAGCAGAGTAGCACACTATTGGGGAAAATTATATTATTGATGCAATATTTTTGTCAACCGTGTTTTTTACCAAAGTATTGTTTCAGTGAACCTTTAGATTGTATCTGAGATCGGATAAGTAATATGTGTTAGTTTCAACATCCTCTCCTTTCTGTTTTACTGGCATGGACAATTTTTCCATTCCCAGAATTTCCAGAGACAAGGATATCATTCCAAGAGTTTGACTTTGGCACAGATTGCAACTATTGTATATTCTGCTGCACATAGTGCAAGTGACTTATGTTTCCCCTCTAAGTGAATACAGTTGGAAAGTCTTAGGAGGGATATTAGGTTATAAGCTGTAAATCTAGGGATGTCCTTTTAGAACATTGTGTCTTGCATCTATATATTGTTATGATTCAGGCTCTATGATGGCTATGGTTAAAACATGATCCAACGTTTAGTGAAGTGTTGATAGTGGCTAAAAAAATATGAACACTTATTGGCTTGCATTGGGAAAATGAAAAATGAAAAGTCCTTGAAAGATACAGTGGAAATGTATATAGAGAGGGAGTAGTAGTTCTAAGTTGTGGAGAAAATGCATTGAGAACACAGGGATGTTCATGTAATAGACCGACAAACAACTTAAACGGAATTTGTTTTAGATGTAGCAAAAAAGGGCCTGTGACCAACCACAATGACTGCCCAGTTCTCAAAGTAGTATGCACATTGTGCAAAGAAAGGACACTATGTTAAGTATTGCGATAGGAAAAATGTCAAGAGAAGAGTTCATAGAGTATCTAACAATGCTGACATAATTGTCTTACAGATTGGAGAACAGCTGTGTGGTAAACCAAAAGGAAATGTCATGATTGAGGTAGTGTGGGTAAAAAGGTATTTTATTTTGGTGCCTTCAGAATGCCTTTCCTATGGAAAATATGTTTTTAATTAGGTTGCAGGAATACACCTTCAGAAAGCAGATATACTTCCTGATGTTTAGGGTGGTAAACCCAGAAAGCATATATTTTGTTTTGAAGCTTCATTGACATACAGATCTAGAGAAATCAAAGACCCCATCAAAACTTATTTGGCATGATTTTAAATCCTAATATTTATACACAGAGATAACTTGCTCAAATAGGACTTCAGGATATGAACATTGTAGAAAGGTTTCCACATGTTTTTGAAGACGGAGTCGGTTGTTTACAAGGATAAAGCCATACAATTAAACTTAAACAAAATGCTAATCTAGTGATACACAAAGGAAGAAACATACCTTTGAATGTCAGAGAACAGATCAAAAGAGATTTGAGAGTAATAGAGTGAATTGAGGCTACAAAATGTATAGTTCCAATTGTCAAAGCAAATACACTTGGGGTGAAATTCAACTCTGCATTGATTTGAGAAGCTTCAATGGAAATGTGGTAGAGGGCACGTGTTTTTCCCCAAATACAGAGGTGTCTACTTTACTCAATATGACTAAAGGGTTAGAACACTTGATTCAACATTAGTGTGCCATCACAACAAACTACCTGGAAATTCGCAAGATCTGAAAGTGTTTGAGGAACCTTTAGGTACATTTAGATTCCAACAAATGCCCTTTGAATTGATTACTGTTGCATCAGTTCTCCAAAGGGTCATAGATTGGTTAATAGATGGATTAGAGGAAGTACAATATTTTCAAAATGATGTCGTAGTATTTGAGAAATATTTGGACAAACACTAGATGAGGATATAAGTGGTTTGTAGTATTTAACAAAAGAGTGGTCTGACTTTGAAAACCAATAGATGTTTGTTTGCTAAATCCAGGATTGAATATTAAGTAATTACCAATGGTGAGAAATTGTTTGATAGCACAGTAAATTTGAGAAGTCGCAGTACAAACAAAAAACATATGTTGTTCTTAGGAATAGTAGAATTCTACAGCAGACTGAGAGTTGTTCTAGCAAGGCATCTGTAATGAGGAATCTACTAAAGACAATGTGTTTTGGATTGGGACTACACTTGTGAATTGGATTATTTAAATATAAAGAAGGAACCAACATATGGTGCATGTCTGTAATCATTAGATGATAATACATTCTTCACTTTTAGAACAAATGCTAGTGACACGTGGTTTGGAACGTTCATTATGCAACAGGGTGGTACAACTGAACTTTCATCAAAAGCTCCTAGGGCTAAGATAATCAAGGTGTGTATCGAAGGCCAAGTAAGGTGGAGTAAAACCAAGGAAAGGGAAAGAAATGAATTTTGGTGGTTAGGATTGGGACTTATTTTAGTGATGACTATCAGGAAATGTATACAGAGCCAAGTAATTAATACCTTGGAGAAAATACATACATGTCCTGAGGCATGTAGAGACCTTCTACAAGAACCATTGGAGGAAATTAGTTTAGGTACTGAAGGCCTACTACAAATGGGTAAAGATCTCAGTTATGTTGTGGTGCTGATTGACATATTCTCTAGGTGGCCTTAATTTGAGATTTTAAAGCATGTGACTCTCAGAAAAAAAAAAAAAATGGTAGTAGATTTTTTAAGGTTAGGTTTCCCAAAGATATTGCTCACTGACTGTGGTGTGCAATAACGTTCAAAAGAAATGGAAAAATATTTGAAAGAGAGAGGTGTTGAGCATAAAAAACTTCCTAAATCAACAGAAGTACTTCAGAGATTTAATCATATCCTTAAATAAATCATATAGTTAGACAAAAGTAATGGTATTTGCTGGGGTAGTGAGATTACTGAATAAGTATGGGTTTACAGAAAAAGCACCACTTTGCACAACAGTCACCTTTTGAAATTTCCACGGACAGGACACTCATCAAAATACTAAGATACAAAACTATCTCCATGATGGATGTTATGAAATAATGTGATGTGTGACCGTAATCCTAGATGTGACTAGAGAGAAAGGGAAACAAATACACATGTATGAAACACATTGTGCTTTGACAGAGGAAATGCAGTTGAGTGGACAAACATTGAAGTAGGAGATCTGCTGGTGTTGGACCTGGTTCTTTCTGCAGGGTCATTTCCAGCTTTTTGCCATCTGTTGCTGAACCCATTTTTGTTTAAGAAAAGTGTCTGTGCTCTCTGATTCAAACATGATAACATTAAACTACACCTAAATTGTCCATTTAATTTACTTGTTAGTCTCTAGTAAATGTACTACCAGTACCCACGGCTTGTAAATTGAAATACTACCACTAGAGAGCACCACTCATTGTGTCACCCACTAAAGTAGCCTTTTCATAACATGTCCATGCCTGCCACTGCAGTGTTTAGTGCAGTTTTAAACTGCCATTTCAACATGGCAGAATACATATTTTGCGAGCCTAAACCTTTAATCTTAATACTTATAAGTCATCAATGCGGTAGGCTCTATAGGCTAGTGTGCATTATATTGGTAAAGTAGGACATGTGTACTTATGTTTTACGTGTCCTGACATTGACAAACACCTAAAGTCATTTTGCACTTTTGTACGGCTTCTCTCTCCTATTGACTATCACTGCATTTTGTTATTACATTTATTGGATGTTAACTTTAGTTTGGGAGCGAAGACAGAAAACATGTTCACAGTCAAATGAATTGTAATATAAAATCCTCTTTAATGGTAAAGGTGGATTTTGAGTCACAATCCTGAACATCCCACCCTGTGTCTTAATATTACTGTCATGGGTCACATGACAGCAATGTTGTTGGGGTTTTAATATTACTCTTAGACAGTAATAGAAAGGGGGCTTAGGTGTAGACTGGATGGGTCATTCTGACAGGATGGCTGTGGAGGAGCAGTGCTCAGCCTCATTGTCACCCCAGATAGTTTGAAGCCTTGACCAGGGAAAGGGAAGAACTTTCCAGACCCAGTTGTGGGAATTTAAATGGAAGACCTCCCACAAAGGCTGGCACCAGGTATAATATTAGACCTCCAGAGCCACTCATCAGAGCACTCCTGGATCTGTGGAAAATTCAGATGAAGGACAGCACTACTGCCGGTGGACTGCCCTGCTGTTCAAGGACTGCCTTGCTACCCGAGAAGGAAGATTAGACCTGCGTGCCTTCATCCCAGGCCACCTAGGGTGACGCCAAGGGTCAGTTGGCTGCCCTCCTGTGTGAGCTACAAAAATTCAACAAACTTCAGAAGCCTCCCTGCAACTGCCCTGCTGACCTTCTCCAAATGGACCTGTCTGGACCTGCTTGGTCCCTGTTGCTGTCCTCTACTGGAGTGAGTCCTATTCACCTAGGATCTGGAACCTTTTCTGGCTTCAGAGAGACATTTTTCTAAAGAAAAACTGAAACTCTTGAAGTTTGGGCTTTTTGCAATCGCAAGTGGATGCATTCACACCAAGAGAATGAGAACCTCCACTTCCAACTGAGTATTAGAGTCCAGCAGATTCCATTCATGACACAAGCTTCCCTAGTTCCTATTATGTTTTGGAGCTCAGTGGGTTCTGAACAAGCCAAATTATGGTACCTAATGGAGGGATAAGGAGTGTGTACTTGGTGTAATCCTGGAAGTGGACCAGAGTTGCCCTTTTGTCGAAGGATAGGTTTACAGACATCCTTTATCCTTCCTTATGGACACTGGAGTCATCCAGAATGGTTGAGGTCCTAAACCTACCCCTCTCGGGAAAGGAAATCCACGTTGCTGGCATCACAAACCAATAGCATACCAATCGTTTCAACCCCAGGACTAGTAAAAATAGTGACTATCAGAGATTTTCACCAATCTGACATATGTGATTTAAGCCCCATGAACTTGCTGGGAAGGGACCTACTTTGTAAACTTAATTGTGTTATATATAGCATACCAGATGGAGTAGAATTTAGAGACTCAAGCTGCGAGTTTAAGTTGACTCAACAGGAGTCTGTAGTGACATTGTACCCTGGATTTAAATGAATCATTAGGAAAACAGGTGTTAGATGTCACAGGAAAGGAAGTTAGCCTGATTAAGGGTGCTAAGCCCTAAAGAAAACCTCAGAGCGGATGCAGTTTTTCCCCAAACCCATCCTTACAAATTGCCCCCAGGAGCTGCTACAGGAATAACACACACCGTCAAATGTATGAAAGAACAGGGCATTCTGAAGGAAGTCATCTGTAGTCCATGTTATTCTCCAATTATGGCCTTACAAAAAGAAAAGCAAATAAGAAATGGCAGGTAGAGCAGGATCTCAAAAAAATCAATCCCGTAGTAACAAACTCCGTTGTAACCCTGTTCTGAATTCCCACAGAGTGATTTACAGTCATTGAAATGTGTCATGAATTATTTTCCGTTCCCCTTCGTGTTCAGATTCCAGGAAAATACTCTTGTCTAGTGTTGCAAAGAATCTTGCAGACTGGAAACCATTGCTGTGCCCAAACATCTTGCTGAGAATGGGCATGAGGTTTGCTCTGAAAAGCTGCAGTACTATCAAAAAGAAGTTAAATATTTGGGACATCGCATTGAGAAAGGATCCAAAAGAGTGTCCCATGAACGCATTGACTGTACTTAAAATGAGATTTCCAATTGTACAGAGAGCAGTCAGAATGTTATCGGGCATGTCTGGCTATTGACAACAATGGATCCCAAATGTTTCCCTTGTGGCAAAGCCTTTACTGAGTCTGATGCTTACAGATGTAATTAACACCATACCATCCTATAGCTGCAGCATTGCCTGGTTGTCTCAAGGTAGTTGCAGCAGATAGTTTGAGCATTCAGCAGACTGAATGAATTGTGATGTGTCACCTGATCATCGACATGGTGCCCCATTTATTGAAAGTCTTGTGACACGCACAGCATTGGACCAATAGCTGCCTAATCTGCTTTGAGAGAACTATTCTTGCCACAGACAATGCCTCTTTAAATAGGTGTAATGTTTTAAACCCTGCCTCTCTATTGCCTATCCCAGAAGAGGATGAGGAAAATTAGTTTGACCACAAATGTACTGAGGCTCCTGAGTTGTGCACAAAACAGGGACCGGATATATTGGCTATACTACTTTTTGGATCAGACCATACCATGTTCATTGATGGCTGTTGCCTGAGAAACAGATGTGGCATTTTAAGAGTTTCTTATGCTCTCTTTACTCTGAGTGGAGAAGCATCCTACCGAGACGTTTTGTGGTGACTATGAGTAACAAAGGTAAGTCAGATGGCCCCTTTAACCGTCTTCAGATCAACTTCTTTGAAATGCCTCAATTTAATCAATTGAGGTTCATACTAATCATCATATGCTTGTTCTCCCATTGGGTTGAAGCATATCCTATCATATTAAAATCTGACAGTTGCCAAACTACTACTGTGGGAATAGGGTCAGTGATTCTGAATGCCAGTTCTCCTTGAATCAGATCAAGGAAGTCACTTTGAAAATGAGGCAATGCAATGTTTATATATAACGCTAGAGACTGAACAAAGATTTAATTGCAGTTGAAGACCTTGAAGCATCAGGCATGGTAGAGAGCATAAATGAGATGATCAAAGCAAAATTGGACAAGAGCTGTGCCTCTACATCACTCAAATGGCCTGATGAACTTGGTACTGATGAGCATTTGGAGCACTCCATGCCAAATGACAGGATCTCCTCTCATGAGCGATTGATGCAGAGATCCATGAGAATCTCTTCTGACCTGGCTTCTGCACTCGTGAATATCATAGATGACCTGATTCTCGAGTACTGCAAGGGACTGGCTGAAGTGGTGTGTTCTATTTCTCACCTGGTTGGTGTTGCAACTCCAACTGTGCAAAGAGCTCCATGCCTTGACTTGAGCCCTGGTGACTGGGTTTGTGTGAAGAAACATGCCCACAAGTCATGCCTGGAAGAGTGCTGGAGAGGCCCGTAACAGGTGCTCTTGGTTATGGATACCTGCTTCCCATACCAAGACGGTGAGATGAGCCGAGGAAGAAGTAGAACCAACATCCATTAATCTTTGAGTGTGCCTAGGTTTAAGGCTTCTGTGGCATCTAAGGCAGAGGAGGAGGGACAGTCAGAGACCTCCATATGCCCCATAGTAGAGCATCAACAACAGTGAGGATAGAACAGAGGTAACAATTCCTCGCTTGCAACTGACACTCGAGACTCCTGACTGAGGTTATGCATCCAGAGATAAATCAAGAAAGCAAAACTGATCCGCCCGGCACAATTGCCTCAGAAATGGAAAGTAGAATTGATAGAGCAACTCCTGCTTCTGAAAATGAATCTACTACCACTGAGTCTGAAATCATAAGTATCTCAAGGAAACATGGATCACTGGGAGAAGAATGATGAAAGATTGGGAGTAGATGAAAGAGACCCTTGATAAGGAAACCAGAAACAATTAGGGAAATAAATGAGGTAGAGGAACAAGAACTCCAAGAATTGCATGACACTAGTGATAAGGCGTTAGCCTTGATTACTTCTAAAGACCCAAAAGAGAGAGAAAGGCAAATCACAGGTATTCTGGTCCTGACTGGACATACTTGGGAAGAAATTATATTGAATCTGATGAATGTCTGACAGATGTTGATGAACACCCATGCGAGGAAACAACAGCTAAAACGGTTCATCTCGCTTAGACATTGCTGACAAACCTTGAAAGGACTGAAAGAGATTTAGGCATCTAGTTGATTTAGAATAAAAATCACAATAGATTCTGAACAAGAAAGTGACCATGGAGTATATTTAGGAGGACTAATTTCCTTAACAAAAGTCTAATCTTTTCCATGATATGATGCAAGCGAACATGGCACAGCAATGCTGCAAAATTGTCCTAATGGTATTGATAGTAGCCATTGCTGTTTCTGTAGTTGGGTGGATGTTAGACATCTATCGGGCGGAGGGAAAAGTTCACCCCCACAAAATAATGATCTCAATAAGTCAATAGCTAATAAATAAATGCATGTGGATAGACTGTTCCACACCCCCTATTGTGATAGTGATTGTCGCTATAATGTATATTATCTCATGTTGGCTAAATATGTTAAATTAATGCAGGTTGAAAACTGTTTTGTTTATTCCTATCTTCCAGTTTCTTTAGCCAATGGGTCTCCCTATCTTTATTTACCACTATTATGAGCATTACCATTTAGCTTTTCTCTTAATCTGTTTTATCAGCAACACTTGATTAAACTATTTTATACAGACTAGCAATAACCATTAGAAAATGTACCTTTTGTGAAGGAATCCAACATGCAGTGGGCAACCAAGCATGCTTACTATTTCTCTAAAGCTTCTAAGTAAATGTATCAGTGTGAGTGTATGATGAAAATCTTTGCCTAACTAAATGCGAAATTCACTAACCCTGGTACACATGACCAAACCTGCACGATTTGTGAAGATGAGTAGACAAATTAAATGAAAGAATAAACCAAGAGGGAAAAAGGAAAGTGAAGTAATGAAGCGGGGTGGTTAGAGGCACAGACAAGGGGAATATGGAAGATCCACCCCCAAGATTGAGTGTTGACATTGCAAAGAAGGGAACCTTATGTATGTTATGTAGACAAAAATAGAATGAGACTGTCAAAGCAATGGGATGGAGTGAAAGTGAGCATAGCTACGTAGCTAAGGATAGAGTCTTTGCTAAGCTCAAAGTAAGTATTACAGGACATACTATGTGTGTGGTAAGTTAGCTTCACCCGTTACACAATTGGGTAGATAGTTGCTATGTTTTTCCCTAAAATGTATCACACTAATGACATTGACCACAAACTCAACAACTATGTAAGACAGAGTAGGCACAGTTTCAAGCAAATAAAAAGTAATATCTTTGGAACATTAATACTCTCAGGTGTAGCTTTAAATAACATTTGAAAACGGTCAACTTTAGTAGATAAACTTGCTACTAACACTGTAGGCCCTTTGACCATCATTAACAAGGAACTGCTTGCAATGAGAGCCATGAGAATACAAAACCACCTTGCTTTAGATATGCTTCTCACCAAGAAAAGCAGAGTATGCAAGGTAATTCACACAAGAGAATGTTGCACATACATTCTGAGGATAGATGACCAGATTAACAGCTATGTTGCCAGTAATATTGCCCATGAATTAACTGGACTGCAAGAGACAGGTCCTTGGAAAGGAACGGGTTCTGTGTTTTGATCTATTGGAAAGGGATTTACAAAAAAAGGAAGTGTAGGTGGAGGAATACTAACATTGCTTTTAACCCCTTTTCTGGCCAAATTAATTGGTACTGCATGTGTGCTTTTCTTTTTTAAACTTTGTGAAGAAATTTCATCAAGTCGTGGGGTACCTTCTGGAAAATAGAAGCTGCCAGCAAAGACCAGAAACAAAAGGAAAATATCAGATGTTACAGTCAATGAGATGAGAGTGAACTTTATGACAGGGCAAAGGATGAAGGATTAAAGCACAAGATTTCCAGACTGATGACAACTGTTCTGTAATTAATAAATCAATGAATGTGATGATTTAGAAATCATCACAGGGAGGGTTGTGGGATCTTTTTTCCAAATTGAAGTACATAATGAAGGAGAAATGCAGCTTTTATTTACTTAGGACTACTTTATTCTGTCATGCATTTTGAATGCAAACCCGTAGTTTACAATGTGACCATTGCTGCTATTACTTTGCTCTAATAAAGAATTGTAAGCTTTGCTGTGAAGACTGAGACTTTCCTAACTTCAATGAATGAAATATACTTTTCCAAAGACAATTTGACTGTCTCAGACAGGACGACATATTAGGTAACTAATCATGTGGCATGTCCGGACTCTGGGCACACATGAGTTCAATGTAATCAAATGGTGAGAGTATTCCTTAATGTATTCCATAATAACTGTTCCTCTTTGCATTCTTTTTATTGTTGAAAAGCCTGTGAACCATGTACTCATGTAGTGAATATATAAAATCCTAAGGGATGTGATTTCCTCATGCTAGGAGAAGACTCTTTTCCCACTTTTGAAGGCAAATCTGTGCTTAATTGCTTATTTGAGAACTCTTAAAGTTCTTGAGCTCATACTTACCAATGATTTATATGCTTACTGAACTAACTAGCCAGTGGCCTAGCTTATACACTTCTGTAACTAATATTCTCAAAGTAAATCTTTACATTTTAGAACTTGTCTGTCGTTCTTTCAAGAAAAAATGTTTGTAGTATAAATTCCATGCAAGATTTAATTAATAGAGAGACGGATCCAGAACGGACCACCAAAGTTTAAAAAAGAATGAGTTGGAGAGCCCGAATAGTCATTCTGACCAACTGAGTGATGGATTGGAGGATTCACACCTAATTTGGGAGGTGCACTAAGAAGTGACACACAGAATATGCACCCCACAAAGATGCCCTTTGGTAAATGAGCACAGGTGGCCCAGATACCTCCAAGAATTCCTCCTGATGTAGGTGCAGTAAGACACTGTACCAACCTGCAACTTTCAATAATAAAGTTTCTTTATCACAGGTGTGTAGCATCAGATTTTGAGTTTACGGTTGCGCTAAGGACAGATTTTTGGGAATTCTGTGCTCTGAGTCAGTCTGGCCTGGTGGGCCTGCTTAGGAGTGTACCATAGCACAAACAGGGACAAAGTTTAAAATGGACCCAAGGATTTTTTAACCACTACCCTAATCACCCCTCTAACCCTTGAACTTAATCAGCCTTCTGACCCCTGCTCACCCCACCCCTTGAGTCACAATACTGTAGCCATACCCATGGGAAGTTATGTTATGGTATGTTATTTGAATTTATATAGCACGCAACTGCCCAGAGGCCTTGCGGCGCTCAAACTTGAAGCAAAAGCATCCATCAAAAACAAATTGAAGTTCAAACCCTGAAAAGCCATGTCTTCAGGGCCTTGTGAAAGGGTAGTTCATGGTTCATTGCTCGTATGCTAATCGGCAGAGAATTCCACAGCTTCGTCCCCTTATATGCCAGAGAGCTTCCCCTCATCTGGCCCTATTGACTTTAGGAATAACTGCGAGGTATGCTGATGAAGATCTAAGTGATCTATTGGGGATATATAAGGATGCTAATGACCTCAGCATTTCCGGACCTCGATTATGCAAATCTCTATGCATACAGCATAATGTTTTAAACTGTATCCTCTTATCTACTGGCAGCCAATGCAATGATGAAGTTCCAGCTTTTATGGATTCCTGCTTAGGAATATTCAGTACCAAGCGTGCTGAGGCATTTTGGTCTCTCTGCAATCTTTTAATGACATAGCCAGGGAAGCCCATGAACAATGCATTCCCATAATCAATTTGGGAACCAATTAATGCCTGTGCAATTATTCTTTTGGCTGTGAGTGGTAGGATGGTAAAAACCTTCCTCAACAACCTAAGAAGGCCAAAGGAGGAAGCAGCTATTTGTTTAGCTCGATGCGCCATTGACAGTTGTGGATAGAGCCAGACCCCCAAACTTTTAGTAAGATCTTTAGGTGGGGGTAAAAAAAACATTCCGTCAATCAAGGAGGGATTCTTGATGGGCTTTACTTGTTGCCCAAATATCATCACCTCTGTTTTATTGTCATTCAGTTTAAGTTTACTTCCAGTCATCCATGCTGCCACCGCTTGAAGACATGAACCAAATGCTAACTCTGTAGAACAGGAATCCCGTGAAAGAGATATAACTAGTTGTGTGTCATCTGCATAGGACACCAAAGTCAGCCCAAAGGGCTGGATTACTTCTGCCAATGGTAACATGTAAATATTAAATAAAGTGGGGCTAAGAGACGACCACTCTGTATTTACTCTTGATATGATCTGAGAAATTTGACCTATCTAGGACCTGAAAAGACCTATCTTTAACAAATGATTTGATCCAATCAAGAGCTGCCCAAGATAGTCCAATATCTTGTATCCTGTTCATTAATATATCCAGGTCTACTGGATCAAAAGTTGCACTGAGGTCTAGAAGAATAATGGCTGTTTCTATGCCCTTATCTAGTCGCTTTTTCACTTCTTCAGTAACAGCAATTAGCACAGTCTCTGTCCCATGTAATGGTCTGAAGCCTATTTGAGTAGCATGTAGAATGTTATTGGCTTCCAAAAAAAGAGACAATTGAGTTTGAACATGTTTTTCAGCTATTTTAGAGAGAATCAGCAATAGTGAAATAGGCCTATAGTTAGTAAGATGTTCGGGTCAAGATTAGGTTTCTTCAAAAGAGTCTTGACAATGGCATGTTTCCATTGCTTTGGCACTGTACCAATAGTCATTTAAAGATTAATAGCATTTGTGATAAAAGGAACTGTCACAGGTTCGCCTAATAATAGTACCTGGGGAGGGGCTGGATCCAGAGGTGATCGTGATTTAATAGCGTGAAGGTGTTTTTTTACAGCATCCTCCAATATCGGAGGGAAAACTGATAAAGATGTAGTGTACACTGATTTTTGTTTAGAAACCTTCTGTCCCTGGTTTACGACATCAGGAAAGGTTAAATATATATCTAGCACTTTTTGTTGGAAATATGATACAATAATATTGACATGTTCCTGGGATGCATCCAGAAGTACCTTATTCTCTTGGGGCTGAGTGATCTCATTTAGAACGCGAAAGATCTGCTTAGGTGAATAAGCTGCCTGTTCGATCTTTGCTGTATAATATCTGGTTTGGGCAGATTTAATTTCAGTATGATAAATCCAAATAGCTTTTTTGTAGTCATGCTTTAAATATTCCGTATGTGACTTCCGCCATTTCCTTTCCCCTTTCCTGCATTCTCTTTTGAGATGCAGTAAATGTGCCGTAAACCAGGGAGAATTATGTCTACCACATTCCCTTCCCCTGATGGATAATGGTAGAAGTGCATCTAGATTATTCACAACCCAGATGTCAAAGGATTTTGACAGAACCCTGACATTATTTTGGCTAGACGGTTGATTCCTTTCAAGGGTGTGAATCCAGGCATCAGCATTAAGCTTATGCCAGCACCTGGAGGGAAGAGTCATATTATGCACCAATTTCTTATGTCTTGGTATAGTTAATTCCAATCTTATCAGAAAATGTTCAGACCAGGCCAAAGGATATGAAGCCATAAGTATTAATAGTTTAATGTTTGAGAAAACCAGGTCAAGTGACAGGACATTATGATTCCTTTAGGTATAGCTTTGAGGGATGAGCCAATAGAGAGGTTATAAACCCCTATTCTACCTCCCCCAGCAAGACTATATTGTGCATGTAGAAGGACTGCAGGCCAAGGTCTGCTGATGCTCAGCACAATACATTTATAGGCACCAATTCATGGTGTCTAGTAGGTTTTCTGCCCTCTGGAGCAGAAAGATAGGAGGTGGCCCTTCCAATCCTTTGACTGAAGTGGTAGAAAAGCTGTCTGTTAGCCAGGTGTGGGGGCTGTGCCAGGATGATCAGGTCCCACACCCAATGTTTTCTTACTTTTTTCCTGATGGCATGGTGGACTTTCTGACTCCCTCTCAAATGAACAGTGCACAAAATGTCTCTTTTTGCATGTTCAACTCCGTTTTATTGGAGTGATGCTGTTGGTTTTTGGACTCTATACACTGGGACCCTGCTACACAGGCCCCCGTGCATGTGCTTTGACCCCTAAAAACTTGCGGAATTGGTAAAAATCTCTGATTGGCACATTTAACTTACCTATAAGTCCTTAGTAAATAATATCCTGTATGCCAGGAACTGTAAGTTAAATGTCACTTGTGGACTACAGCAATTATTGTGCTTACCACTAATTAAAGTGAGTATGTGAATCATGGCTCTAGGTATGCCAGAGCAGCCTGGCTGGTCAGTATTAAAACTGCCATTTTGATCTTTTAAACCCATCCTTTTAGCAGGCCTAAACTTTCCTTTTAAATAATAGTAAGTCATCCTTAGTGGGCCTTACTAGCTCGAAGGCAGGGCGCATTGTATTTAAAAGTAGGACACGTATATGTAATGTTTTTCTTGCCCTTACAGTGAAAAAGGCCCCAAACCTATTCACTTTCTTACAGGCAGATGGGGTAAACGCCTAATTCTTTCCATCAAGGGCCCCTGAAAGCCCATCAGAGAACCAGGAGACAAAGTAAGCAAAGGTATGGGATGGTGTGCTGGATCGGCTTGGCATCGGGCCCCAACACGGTGCACAAGAGAGTATTTCTACCGCTGGGGGAGGCAATGTGTGGGATTTACCCCCTTTCTTTCATCCCATTAGTCAAAACTATGCCACGGGGAATTGCAGCAGTGTTTGGACTGTGGGTCCGCTGACACTGAGGGAACCTTTTCAGCACTGGGCATTTCTGACATCGAGCAAACTAGGATAATCCAGTCTAGAGTGGTTTGTGTGGCTCTCAGTATTTTTCCTTACCATGAATAGCCTGCAAACATCAAAATATGGCTAACTACCCAATTTCTTCTCACTGCCATGGGATGATGTCCGCAATATTTTGGGTTGATATTAGCTGACTCCCAGGGAACCCTTCAAACTCTTGGCAGTTCTGAAACTTGGTGACCTTGGGGAATCCATGGTCATGTGGTTTGCATGGATCCCAGCACATTTCATTACTCATAATACTCTTTGTCTAAAACTCTATTTTCCTCCTATTCATGTTCAGAAATCTCAGCCCTTTTTAGCCAATGGCCAACGACTTGACAGTTATGTTTCTGCACTTCCCAAATAAGCATAAGCAAAATTCTGTGGCTTTAGCCAAAGTGTTTTCAGGGCATACTGGGTAAGAACAAAAAGTAAGATCCACACAAGTCATACCACTCTGAGCTACCATGAATGTCTAGTTTCAAGATGTATATGAGGTTGGTAGGTTTTTTACGGTAGTGGCTGACCCAGAGTGCAACATTTGCAGCTACCCACATGGCCAGCATAGTGGAAATTCCCCCCAAAATGTTTTTGGCTCCACATTGCTTTTTTGGACATTTCCTGTCATGGATGACAGGACCACCCAAAGAAGTGGGGTACCTTTTTTATATAGAGAAGTGTGAGAAAACCGAATACTAGAACATTTGTTCTTCTTTATTAGATATCTCTCCATTTGTGGCTTCCAAATATAAGCCAGCGTGCCAGAAAGAACACATTTTTCAAAATGTCCTCCATTTCACATGATATTTAGAGAAGTAAGAACAACCCCTATTTCTAAATTCAGATTCTTGAGCACAATTCAGAAATCTATAGCTCTCCTTCAGACCCATTTGCCATTCATTAGATTTTACCTTATGAATTGATGCATGATTGGTACAGATAGAAAACCTACTGTAAGCTGGAGCTTATTTGATGACACTTGTGTCAACGATTTTTTGCTTCTGTATTTTTAGGTATCATTAATAACATGAAGAGTGTATTTTCACACTCTACCACACATGTATACACTGATAGAGTACTGTTAAATCGGAAACAAATTTTCTATGTTGTGAAAAAGTGTGTTGTTCTGATTCAAGTCAACTGGGCCACCAACCTATGTGTAGGTGCCATCTTCTCCAAAATCTAAGTCAACCTTGTCACTCAAGTCTTTCCCAGGGCACATCTCTCTATTTCTACAGCCCATAGTCAAACACATTAGTATTGTTGGTTTATATGTTGTTTTTGCTGAATTTAATGAACTTCCTCAGCTCAGTTATGAAACTGCAACTATTTTTTCAAGGTCTTTCCTCTTGATCATTCATGTAACATATTATTGTTCATGTATCTATTCTAGCATCTCCAAATGACATTAGCATACATGGGCAGAATAACTTTTCATGTAGTGGGATAGTGTTTAGGTGTTAAGGCAAAGGGGTGTTTAATATTACTGTGGTCTGATATGCTGATGAAATGATATATTTGCTCACACCACATTGATTCTGAAGCTCTGCTAATTTCAAATGTAAAAATAATGTATAAAAACCCTCAATCTTTGGGATGATCCCGAAGACTTTCCTATTCTACTAAGGCTGTTGTCCGTTACTATCCCGACTTTGCACCCCACTTGGGACTTAAAATAATTTCTGACTTTGCTTATTTCTTTATTACCCTTTTCATTGAGAACCTTCACGGCTCTGGCTCTGTAGATATTTACTTTTGAATTGTGTAATAAAACCCTTTAACTGTTGATCTAGAACTCAGTTATTGAGTGGGTGCCATCATAATGTTTTTTAATTTCACCCACACTGAGCAATTTCCTGCGTTTGGACAACTAACTAACACTATTTTTCCCTACGACCAGAGGAGGCTAATAGATGTAATGGCATAAATGTTTTGTAGAGTAGCCAGTAGAGCAACAAATTACAGATGAATACATTGTCACGTATTACTATTTTTCCCACTTACTGTGGACATTTTTTAGATAAAAAATTAGTTTCTTTAGGAAAACATAAATTATCTACACTAGCGATTCCTTGATAAATTCCGAATTGTATATAATTTTCCGAAATTTACAGCTTTATGGGACTAATAAACTGCAAATTGGTAGAAACTACAAAAATAGGAACTGTTGCTCGCTACTTAGAAAAAAGCAAACACTGTGGTTAAAAAAGCTTGCGTTTTTAATCGTTTCCTATTCCTCCAAGCTGGCAAAAGAACCATCTTATCACAATAAGCTTTTTGTTGCACCTGGCATTCTCATTTTCCCAACAATAAACGTTCCACATTTTGCTACATTTTTTCTATTTATTCGCTTCCCTTTCGGGTAAGTCAGAAAAAATGGGGCCCTTTATAATCCCCTACAAGTGGGATACAAAAAGGCACACATTTGTTCTGGAAACCTTTTGTGGAAAAGGGATGTGAAGGCTTAAACATACACTTCCCCAAATTTCAGAAAGGTCCCAGTAGTGGGTTAGAACAGAAATCAACAAAATCACAACACATGCAACAGTTTTCTGAATTCAGTGACCTAATAGGATAGAACAGAATAGCCATAAACAGGACAAATCAATGGTATCAATGTTGTTTAAATGTTGTTTCAAGCATGTAAGCGCATATCTACTTTTTTAAATGAGGTTTGACACCACAACACAGGCAACAGTTTTCTGAATTAAATTACCAAATAGGATAGAACAGAAATGTGCAACACGCAAAATTGCGATTATGCCTCTGGAGATGTTTATTTTGTTCTGGCTAATTACTTCCCTAATATACCTCTAAGTTTTCTTTCTTGTTTGTTTTTTATGCTCAGAAAAGCTTTACATGCCATTTTTGCAACCATCAATAATGTGTTTAGCACCGTGTGATACATAACCCACAAAATGGTATACTTGTCCTTTGATCTAACTTTTTATGTATGTACACAGTTTGGAGGTGCGCTATACTTCAGAGAAAGTCATAAAATACTATGGCCCTCATTACGACCCTGGTAGTGGGTGATAAAGTGGTGCTAATACTTCCAACAGGCTGGCGGTAAGTCCTGCCAATTTATGATCATGGCAATGAAATCTCCGATAGACAGCCAATGTACTACACCAAATGCCAGGGTGGAAACAACAGTCACCACAGCAGTAGCCGCCTACAGCCAGGCGGAAGTCAAAGTTCCACCCACCATATTAAGACCCTGCAAACTGCCACCTTTTCTGGGGTGGTACCAATGCCAAAAAAAGTCTGGCGGAAACAGAGAACAAATGTCAAACTACTCACCATTGGAGACACAGGGAGGAACCACGCCACCATGGAACCTGAACTGCAAGTTTTCATGATGATCTTCCATGTTATGCTTCACCTGGAACACCAACGCCGACAAAGATGACGACGGTGAGTACAGCCGCCTATCACACAATGCAGGGTGGGAGGAAAAAGAGAGTAACACATGCACAACACACACCATTCATTAATATATCCAGGAGGCTCCTGGGCAGTCCCTGCACTCTGTGATGGCAACACATCCATGGCCTTCTGACAGCTGCTGGTGGTGGCGGTGTTTGCCTGAAAGCTTTCACTGGCGTAGAGTGCCTCTTGTCCTCCTGGTCATGGGTTGGGGATCACTTACCCTTCCTGGCAGAGGTGGATGGGCTCTTTCTCTCTCTGCCTGGTGGTGCAGGCTCCTTCCCCTTCCCCAAAGCTGGTGCAGACTCCTTTCCTTCTTCACAGTTGGTGCAGACTCCTTCCCCTTTCTCACAGCTGGTGCCAGACTGTTCCATTTAATCCCAGGTTGTGCTTCCTCCTTCCCCTTCCTTTGTTGTTGGTCTGGTTTCCCTACCACCATGAGTAGGTGGTGCTACTACTGTCCCCGTGCTCGGCTGAGGTGCTCGGCTGTGTCCTTGGTACCCTGTCCATACATGCAGGATGGGGGAGGGGATGGGCAGAGGTCAATCTGGGAAAGGAAAATCTTTTTAGGGATGTTGGGGTGGGAGGAGGGAGGAGTTATGGGAGTGGAGGATGAGGGAGTGGTCGTCAGAGATGTATGTGCTGGATTTGGGTGCAGGTGCATGGGCTGTATGCTGTTGTGAGGTAGATGGCTGTTGGGTGTCTGAGTGCTTGCGTTTGTTTCCTTTAGGATGGGGGACAGACACGGTGGGAGAGGACACAGGGGACACGTGCATGGATGTTGTGGAGGTGTCTGCCAGTGAGGTGTGTGTTCTGCTTGGTGTGGTGATGATGCTGGTAGTGGATATTGATGTAGTGCATGCAGGTGTGAGTCTGAATGTAACTGGGTGGGAGGTGGAGGAGGAGGAGGAGGGGGAGACAGTGGATGTTTTTGTGCCTGCAACTGAATGGTGTTTGTGTGAGTGCCTTTGGAATGAAGTGTGGTGCTTGTGTTTGCCTCTGCCACTCTTGTGTGTTGTCTTGTGTGCATGCTCGTCTGCCTGCGTGTTTGGGATGGGTTGGGGTTGAGAAGAATGGGACTGGGAAGTCGAAGTTGAGGGGGAACGGTAGAAACAGGGACAATGGCTGCCATCAGAGAGGAGGCCAGAGACTAGAACGATCTCTGTTGGATCGACAATCCACTGTGAATGCCCTCCAGGAAGGCATTGCATTGCTGCATCTGGGATGCCAGCCCCTGGATGGCATTCACAATGGTTTATTGCCCTACAGAGATGGATCTCAGAAGGTCAATAGCCTCCTCACTCAGGGCAGCAGGGCTCACTGGGGCAGGGCCTGAGGTGCCTGGGGCGAAGGAGATGCCCACCCTGCTGGGTGAGCAGGCACGGGAAACTTGCTGAGGGGCTACTGGGACGGCAGTGCTGGTACGGTGGGTGGTGGCTGTACCTGCAGCTGGTGTGGCCACAGTGGTGTCCGCCACCACCAGGGAATTCCCATCGGAGGAGGTATCAGAGTCTGTGTTGTCCCATCCAGTCTCCACCGTGGTGCTCCCCTCACACTTCATCGCACTGGTTCCCTCAGCGTCAGTAGACTCTGCCTCCAGCTCCTGTCGGATGCAGCTCCCTCTGTCGATGGTGCCTCTGCTTCTCTGCCAGATAATGCTAATGCATAAAAGGAAAGGGTGACAAAACAAGTAAGGGGGGAGAGAGACAAAGGATACACTAGGTCAATGACTGCACCAACACCACCTTTGGCGTACACAGCACCCTCACACACAGGGAAGAGGCCTACGCACTATGCATTGCATTGTCAGTGAAATGGCTATTCACCAAGGCATGAGGAGGGGCACACACCACCAACTGCAGCACACTTGGGTCCCACGCAGCCCTGCCCAGAAGTGAATACTAACAAGCTAGGTAAGCAGTATTTTCCATTCAAACCCTTAGCCTCCAGAGGACCTATGCTGCTATGTCTGGCCTGGCCTAGGGGCACCCACTGACACACAACCACCACCCGGATACCACCCCATGATGTAAGTTGTAATGATAGCCACTGTACTCATCCCCTTGAGGCTGGTGTGATGCCCTCATGTGCCCACCCAGTTCAGGGGAGGCCACCGCCAGTATGCGGCCATCAAGGGGGTCAGGGTCCGATGGGCACCCCTTCCTCGTTGGGAGGCCATCCGCAGCTGTGCCTCTGTGGTCTTTCATGCCCAGCATCGCAGGTCCTTCCACCGTTTCCGACAGTGGGTGATCTGCCTGCCATAGACCCCCAGAGTCCAAACGTCCATTTCGATTGCACGCCATATTCCCTTCTTTTGATGGGCGCTGACCTGCAGAGGCAATACAGACAGGAGAACACCATTAGACAATCAGTCCAGCCTGTCACACAAATGTCCCACCATACCCGTTTGCATCACCATTGGCACACACATAGCCCATCGCCAAGAGGACATCCAACCACCCCCTTACACAATGTCTTCACACACAACTCCATGCACTCATGCCACATGCATCGTGTCCACAGTATACTCACCTGTTGGTCTGGAGGCCCATACAGCAGTCTGTACTGGGGTAGGACCCCATCCACAAGTCGCTCCAACTCCTCAGAAGTGAAGGCTGGGGCCCTTTGCCTGGTCACACAGGCCATGGTAGGTTCCAGACAATTGTCACAGCAGCACATGCAGTGTATGTCCTCTCCTATAGAAGGTCAGGAAACAAGTGAGGAATGTGAAATAAAATGTCGGTCACGTCCGCGGTGGTGCATACTGTCGTAGATCCCCATTGTACACTGTAGCCCATAGGGCCCAATATAAACCAATGAGGAATTGCATGGCGGTTCATGACTGCCAAGGTACCCAATGTTCGCGTCATTACCTCACTTCCACCTGTCCCTCCACAGAGGACAGGTGGTCGCCATTTCAGGGGGGGTGAACAGGCCTAACGATTATTCCTGCATCACAGGATTTATAGACACATACTTTTAAATTACACTGTCCCAAAACATGATTGCACGATGTGGACTGCTGTTGTGGTATAGTTGTCCGAAATGTGACATCCTACTCACTCTTGTCTTCCTTTGGCTACCTACCACTGCAGATGAGTAGGAGATGGAGACATACCCCCATGTACAGAACCCTGGTGGACTTGGCTACAGTGGAGGACAGGCACATTATACTAACCTATAGACTGGACAGGGCCACAATCACAGAGCTGTGTGCCCAGTTGGAACGTGATCTGATCTCAGCTATCTGTCATCCGACTATGATCCCCCCTCTTGTGCAGGTTCTATCAATGCTCCATTTCCTGGTAACTGATTCTTTCAAGTGACAGTGGACTTGGCAGCAGGAATGTCACAGGCAATGTTCTCAATGGTGCTGGCAAGAGTCATGTATTCCCCCTGTAAAACATATGTGCAGCTACATTGCTTTGCCCCATGTGGAGGATTTGGCCACTGTGAAGGCAGGGTTTTATGCAATGGGACATATCCCAATATAATTGGGGTGATTGACGGGACACATATTGCATATTGCTTTGTCCCCCCCCCGGCAAAATGAGCAGGTGTTCAGGAATCGAAAGAGTTTTCACTCCATGAATTTGCAGATGGTGTGCCTGGCGGACCAGTACATCTCCCATGTCAATGCTAAGTATCCTGGGTCGGTGCATGATACCTTTGTCCTAGGGAATAGCAGCATCCCAAATGTGATGTCAGGCACAGAGTGTGGCTAATAGGTGAGCCTTGGTTCCCACCCAGTATATGTTGGGGTATGCCTATGCTATTGGCATTTAAGGATATTGTGTGGCTAAATCTTGTCCCTCAATATTTGCAGGTGACTCTGGTTACCCAAACCTATCATGTCTGCTGAAACCTGTGAGCAATGCCAGGACAAGGGCAGAAGAACGTTAAAATGAGGCACATGGGCGAAACAGAAGGATCATTGAGAGGACCTTTGGCCTCCCGAAGGCCAGGTTCAGGTACCTCCATCTGACCGTGTATCCCTGTGCTACTCACCCAAGAAGGTCTGCCAGATAGTAGTGGCATGCTGCTTGTTGCACAACCTGGCCCTCAGACGACATGTACCTTTTCTGCAGGAGGAGGAGATTGGAGATGCCCCTGTGGCAGCAGTGATCCCTGAGGACAGCGAGGATGAGGAATCAGAGGATGAGGATGTGGACAACAGAACATTGGTGATACGTCAGTACTTTCAATGACACACAGGGGAGACAGTGCAACTTCACATTTCTATGACTATTGCTGTATTCTGTGTGGCATTGGCATGCTGACTTTACCCACTTCTTTCCCCTTCTTATTGTTACCCATGGATATTCATTTTACAGATGTTGGTGATATGACAATATTGTCCTGATGTGACCACAACAGCCAACAACAGGTCATTAATGCTGTGGTCACACTATGTACAGTTCATTTGCAATGGTTGTAGCTGTTTCAATCAATACAAATTTGCAATACATGAAATACTAGTAGTCAATTTTTATCAGAGGATGTTTATTGTTGTGCTAAAATATAGAGGGGAAAATGCACTGGAATGGGGTGATGATGGAGGAAAGTCCAGGGTATTGTTCCAGTCTGTTTGTAGCACAGGTGCAGTGTCCATGCGGACATAGGAAGGGAAGAAATGGAAGTTCAAGGTGGACAAAGTGACTGAGTGAGACACAAGGGGGACAATCAGGAGAGTCTCACTTCCTGGCGGGGATCTTGGCAAGTGTCTCTGGCTTCTGTCTGGTTCACAGGGAACATTTGCGGTGTGGTTCACCTTCTAAAGGGGAAGGGTGCTGGTGGCCTTTGGGTCCTGTGGCGGGGCCTCAGGGCCACTAGCGGCAGTGGAAGTGGAGGGCTGTTAAGATGACTAGCTAGTGGTAGGGGCCCACCTCATGTGCTGTTGCCTCCCTCATGATGTGGGCCATGTCTGCCAGCACCCTTGCTATGGAGATCAGGGTGTTGTTAATGGCCTGCATGTCCTCCCTGATCCCCTGATACTGTCCCTCCTGTAGCAGCCTGTTCACCTGCACATTGTCTAGGATCTGGCCTATCATGTTCTGGGAATGTTGGTAGGCTCCCAGGATCTCGGAGAGTGCCTCCTGGAGAGTTGGTTCCCTGCTCCTGTCCTCCCCAGGTGCACAGCAGTCCTCACAGTGTCCCTATTGGCATGTGCATCTGTCCCCTGAATGGTGTGCCCACTGACCCCAGGTCCCTGATTGTCTCATGGGCGAGGTGTAGCCTGGGGCCCTGTACATGTGGGCACACTGATGATTGATGTGTCTTGGGGACAGAGGCGTGGGTACACTGGGTGGCTGCTGTGGTGTTGGTTCCAGAAGCGGGAGACTCTGTGGTGGTCTGTGAGTGGGCTTGGGTGACCGGCTATCCAGTGGTCCCTGATGGACCAAGTAGGTTGTGCAGATCCAGAAGTCCAGAGTTACTGTCATTACTGGGGGCCTCTTCTGTTGGGGGACTGGATAGTGGTGGCACCTCCTCTCCAGTGACATTGGCTGGGGTACCTGTGGGGATGTAAATTATGTATTATACTTCAAGTGTGACATTGTACTTCCGTAGCTTTCCCTCTATGGTTGGTGTTACCCTGCCAGCTTTTGCTTGTGCATGTTAGTGTATTGTGGGATTGTTAGTTTCCCTATGCTGTGCATGCTTTAGTGATGAGTGTCCATGCAGGGCTGGGAGGGGTGTCCATGCATTGGTACAGCATTCAGAGCCTGGCATTAGGATTAGTGAGATGTGTTGGTGGAGTGTGTGGTATGTGGTGGAGTATTGAGAGTGAGGTTGAGGGTGTGTGATGCCATGCAGGTATGGGGTGATAGTTGTTAAAAGTTGACTTACCATTTTCCAGTCCTCCACTAACTCCGGTGAGTCCCCAGGAGGCAGGATTGCCAGTACTTGCTCCTCCCATGCTGTGAGTTGTGGGGGAGGAGGTGGGGGTCCACCGCCAGTCCTCTGTATGGCGAGCTGGTGTCTTGCTGCTATGAAACATACCTTCCCCCGTAGGTCGTTCCACCTCTTCCTGATGTCGTCCTTTGTTCTTGGGTGCTGTCCCACGGCATTGACCCCATCCACAATTCTCCACCATAGCTCCATCTGCCTTGCTATAGATATTTTCTGCACCTGTGCTCCAAAGATCTGTGGCTCTACCCTGATGATTTCCTTTGTCACGTAGGCTCTCATTATCCTAATGAGACTACTGGATTTTTGGGTGGGAAGATCGTTCACAGTGTGGGGGACTAAGTCTGACCCACGACGAAGGACCCTTGTCACCCCAAATCCAGGTTACGCTCAGGCTAACTAGCAGTGCCTCATCTCTCGAAAGGGAAGAGACAATTGGGCAGCAGAGCGCATGACATCTTAGTGCTTCCCAGGGAAGTCGTGGTCACTCAGGTCACAACCAGTTCTCTCGTACAAAGTGTGGTCTCATAAATAAATGACAAAAGCAGAGGAAAAATGCTGTCCTAGTCAATAAGAGCCACAGATAGTTCCATGGAAAAACAAAATGCGTATCTTTAAGCCAACACATCAGCTTACGTGGACCTGACAGGTCAGAAGTCGAATAGGCAAATGAGTCCGATATACCATTGTTGTTGTTGGCAGAGTAACCAGAGGCAGTTCGTGCAAAAGGTGTTGCCGTATTCAATGGAGGAGGGTTTATCGCGGTGGAACACTGTAGATAGCACCATCCGTCATGTCAGTAGTCACGGTGACTCGATCAAAAGTTTCCAAGTTATTTATTGTCAGTGGAACTAATGCGAGACCATCATCCACCCTCCCCAAGCTCGGAGCGGTGACAGTGTTGGTATAGATAACTTGAAGCGGAACATCTACTCTAGTAGTGAGAGGGATTCGGGAACTACTGGACGTTCCTCTTGGTCTGCTGTGTAGAATTGGCCACATGTTGTAACTTGACATTGTCAATGGAAACAAAGCGATTTTCTTTGGCACCCGGCAACGGTGGTAGAATAACAGTTCTCGTTCCGTGTATCCCCAACACATGGACTGGTGCTCGATAAGAAGGGCCAAATTCTTTTTTCTCCTGCGACCTTTTCACGCACAAGATCCCCAACCCTTGGAATCCAGCCGGTAGGTGTTACTGGCACATCCTTAATTCCTGTGGAGGCAACATTTTTAGAAGAGTTATCTTCACGGAACTGCTGTAACTCCTGCAAAACAGTGACACAATCATTTATGTCAAAAGGCGTTTCCGCCGCCTCCACACCAGGACCATCAAGATCCGGAACAAACATTTGTGTTCCGAACAGACACTCATATGAAGTACGACCCCCCAGGGACCTTCTAGGCAAGTTATTTAGTGCTCTCTGAACTCCATACAGGTGGGTTAGCCAACTACGACCCGTACCTATGACTCTGGCTGTTAAGGATTGTTTTAAATCATGCTTTAATCACTCCACAACAGAAGTTCCCTCAGGATGAAATGGAGACAAGAACTGGAGCTGCACCCCCAACAAAGCCATGGTGTCCCTGAATGCCCTTGAGGCATAAGCAGGGCCCTGGTCCGAATGGAATGCCGCAACTGCATATGTACCGACAAAGACTCGCAAATCTTTAATAACAGTCCGAACGTCAGCCGAGCGCTGTGTCCACACCCACACAAATCTGGAGCAAGAATCAACAGCGACTAGTATATATTTGTATGCACTATCCGGTGTCAGCGGACCGCAATGATCCAAGTACACACATTGTAAAGGTCTGTTGGATATTGAGAGGGGTGTCTGCGGCGGGCACTTAGCTGTTGAAACTTTAATTTGTTGACAGATGTCACAACAATGGACATACTGCTTAGTCTCTTTATAGAGACCAGGCCACCAGTAACAGGCCTGTAATAGCGAAATTGTGGCGGCCACGCCAGCATGTGCAGATGCCATCCCCTCATGCGCTGCTCTAATCAACTGTGGTCTTACAACTTTATTGGGGATGTCACGTACGCCCACGCTAGGAATTTTAACCTCAGCGTTCAGCATACTTCTCATAAAGTATTTGGTATTTATTAGGAAATCCTTTAGGATAAGGCGTGCCATCAACCGTAGCCTTTATGGCCGCCAGAATCTCTGTGTCTGGTTTGGTACTCAAACGAGTCACTGCAGCTACAGTAGCCACTGCCACTGCCGACTTTGCGGCTTCATCAGCCAAAGTATTCCCAGCAACGTGTATTCCAAAGCGCTGGTGTCCAAGTGTGTGTACAACATGGACTTTGGGTAGCGTCTCCTTCAGGTTTGCTACCTTCCCCCACAGTAGTCTGTGTTTTATGGTGTTGCCTTTCGAATCTCAAGCGCCAGTAATGTAGGTATTCATTAAAAGACTGGATGCAATAATACGAATCACAAACAATCAGTGTAAACTGCGTTGGATCTTTATGTTCTAATGCCATCAGTAGAGCTTTTAACTCAGCCAATTGGGCCGTACAATCCCCTAAGGTCTGTGTATAAGTCTGTTGGGGGCAGAGTTTCTCCCCTTCCATATGGCCACTCACTATTGCACATGCAGCTGAATATTGGTGTTTTGTTCCAACCGCCGGTTGCGCAGAGCCATCTGTGTACATGACTACTTGATATTGATCAATAGGCAACTTGTCAGCGGGAACTGGATATTCAACTTCATATTGTAGAAATTCCTGAGTTTGTAACTTTGGGTCAAAAATGTAGTCAACATCAGTGGCTGTCAAAGACGTAGCCCACTGTATCCATCGTGGATATAGTGCTTTTGCGTTCGGGACGCTAGCTTTTGTAACAGCCTCGAGGGCCGGAATAGGAGAAACGACAATTATGCATTTTCCCTGGGCAAGAGGTGTTTCTTTAATAACAGCCATCTGCACAGTAGTGAGAATTTTCTCTGTGGGTGCAAATCGTTGTTCAGCAGCCGAATACAAGTGGGACTTGTATCCAATTGGGACTGTCTCACCTTCATTAAATGTGACATACGTAAACCCAATGGCCCCAGCTATCACCCTGATGACCAAATGCGTCTTATTGTCCCATGTGTGTAAATGTTTTTCCGATAGCATATCTGCCTGTCACTCCCGAAGAGTTTGTGTATGTTCAATTGTGCAGAATTTGCTTGAAAAATCAGGACAAATTAATTCATACAAAGGTTTAATGCATGTAGCATATTCAGGAATGTATGTTCTGCCAAAATTTAGAAAGCCCAATAACGATTGGAGTTTCTTAATTGTATTAGGTGGTTGCAATTGTGCTCACTTTTCTAAGAATTGGGGCACTAGGCTCTTACCTTCATTTCACAGCTCGTATCCCAGGAATATGACGCTGAGGAAGGCAATTTTAGATTTTTTGAAGTAAAATTTGTAGCCAATTTTGGCAAACCCTACAACAATGCGGGCTACTCGTCTCAAATGTTGTAGCAACTCGTCATCCGTGAGATATATATCATCTACATAAGACAATGCTTCAGGGTCTAACTCGTGTAAAATTGCAGTCACACGAGCCGCAAACAGTCCCGGGCTGTTCTTATACCCCTGAGGCAAACAATATAATTTTTTCTGGGAGCCTAATGCACTAAAGCTTGTTAAATCCCTGCTTTCGGGTGCTATATTCTGGCAGAAGAATCCATTTGAGATGTCTAAAGTTGTTTTTATATTTTTTCCGCACAATGTTGTTCATCAGTGCGGTGCTATGTGAGTTTTGTATACAATAGGACTCCGTGAGTTCCCCTGGAACAAGAGGCGAGAACGAAGGTTTAATAACCTCCTACACAACTGGGCAGGTGTGGACAAAATCAGGCGGCCAATCTTGTTCGGCCAGCAAAATGTCAAATATCTTGACCACACGATCCCAAAAGATTGCGTGTATAGTGCGTTCAATGTCTCCTTCCAATTGTAAAGTCACTGTATACACCCTATCGGGTACAGAGACATGCATATCTGCTGTTTCAACTTGAATTAAGTCATCAGTTGCTTTCACCTCCAGATGCTCTAGAAGATTCCGGCGAACTATTGTGACCTCTGCCGCGCTCTCTAGCAGTGCTAGTGCCCATGTCTTGTTCTTCAAGAGAACTCTCTTCCTGAGTGGAATGTCTAACTGAGACTGCAGCAACCTTTTTCTTTTTAAACTGTTATTTTGGTTGTATCGGTTTCTCTTCCTTCTAGACAGAAACCTCAGAAGAGCGTTGTGATTCCTGTCTCGGTTTCACGTACTCTGTTCTCCGCTCTGACCGCCCACCTCTCTCATTTCTCTGTTCTGATGAGTCCTGAAAGGAACGAGATTGACGTGTATCAGTATATTGATATCTATCAGGCGTTTTTATTTTATCCCTATTTCTGAGATTATACCTATTCTGTGGGTTCTCCGTACGTGGAGATTCTCCCATTTCTCTTTTAGGTGTCTGTTGTTTTTTCTCCCAGCGCTTTTTATTACCCTCAGGTTGCTGTTTAGCATTTTCTTTACTAATTTTTCCCTGAAATTGAGGTTTTTGCGGTCTGGCCCCTAGGCTATCTCGACCTATACTGGAGTATGTTTCCCCTATTATTTTTGACAGTTCCCGCTCCTGATCTTGTTGCAGGACGTCCCGAAGACGCATATGCACTGCAAGTGCAACTGCTTCCCCTTTAAGATTACTTAGGATTATTGAAGAAACCGTGGCAAAGTTGCCCATCAGTTGCATTCCTAAATCTAAGGCCGGGGCTGCCCCATAATCATCCTGAATTTGTTTTAGCACTTCCGGTAGGTTGGTCAATGTTGGTGTACTGTGTGCCGTTGTATAGAGCGCGCAAACACAGTGCCCCATGTATTACAATGGTCCACTGAGGGAACCATTCCAAATGGCAAACACATAGTTAGTATTCTATGTTTGTCCTGAGGTCCCGTATGGGGAAATACCGCCTCCAGCGTATTTATTTTTTGTGCCAGCCAAAACAGAGTCTCCTCTCGTTTTTCTGGAACTTTACTCATAATAGAGTGTACAGTCACCGGGTTTTTACCTGGTGTTACTGCATGTGGTTGTGCTGGAGCAGCACGCACTGGGTTTGTATTTAGTGTCTGCATCACAAACTGTACTAAGCGTCTATATTTAGCCGTTAAGTCTGTATATAAACGTCAAACTTCAGCCTTCTCCATATTTGCAACCGCAGGATGTGGTGTATATGTGGCCAATAAAGGCCACGTTGGACCATCATTACTTAGTGGACCTAACCTTACTGGTAATATTGTATGGGGTAGGGCGCCATCAAGCCAATTATTATGTTCTTGATAAGATAGAGGTATCTCTAGGTATGCATACGCCCTGTACTGTCCATGCGTGTTCGCAACCGTATATGTATGAAATGTATTTGTGTTCCCATCAACTGCTGGAAATGTGACCCAGGAGTAAAAAAGTTCTGTTCTATAGGCTGCGTGGGCGGCCACCACAAACGTGACTGGACCACCCTGGATCGTAAGACCATGTGCAAGCAAATGTGCTGTGAGCAGTTGTCTCATATTAAGAGCTATTTGCATTACCTGGGAATTCGCCATTAGAAAAACAGCGAGATTTCAGAGAAGGCACACCAAGAGGGGGTCTTTCCTTTTAAGGTTCACGCTTGAACAACCATCTGCTGTAATTAGGGTTACCTATACCGCGGTGGTAGAAGTCCTCAGTGCCACGGACGTCTCCGCTAAAGGAACTGAGGGATCATTATATAATATGAGACAGAGAGAAACTGGTGGACCCGAAAATTAGAGCCAGACCAAAAGTTGGCAGCGCCATGTAGCGTAGGCTCTCGTTATCCTAATGAGATTCCTGGATTTTTGGGCAACAAGATCGTTCACGGTGTGGGGGACTAAGTCTGACCCACGGCGAAAGACCCTTGTCAACCCAAATCCGGGTTATGCTCCGGCTAATTAGCAGTGCCTCATCTCTCCCAAAGGGAAGAAACAATTGGGCGCCGAGCGCATGACATCTTAGTGCTTCCCAGGGAAGTCGTGGTCACTCAGCTCACAACCAGTTCTCTCGTACAAAGTGTGGTCTCATATATAAATAACAAAAGCAGTTTGAGTTTTAAAGATTGGTTTAATAAAATGACTGCATTTTGGATAAAAAGGAGTGAGCCGCAATAACCAGAACCATACAACACAGTGGGATTGAAATAGTAACGAGGAGAGTGAAACATAAGAATAATGCTATCATAGTGCAACTAGATTATGTTCTCTCTCTAAGTTATATTTTGAGCACAGCATGTGAAGCTCTAAGCCTGCCTTTCAGGTTCCCCCGGGAGGACATCGACTCTCATACCTGAGCAAAAGCCTGTGATCTGGATCAGCATCTGCAACAGGGCAGTCAGCATCTAGTTGTGGATTCCTGGTCAGAATCTACCTCTTACGTGTACTGGGACTAGAAAGTGTTTTTATACTATTGATGTGAACTAACACCCCGATGTTCCTTCGTAAGAATGTGTACTGTCTACGAACCATAAAGACTAAACTTCTACCATGTCTATCGGCAATGTACCAGAATGTATCCTTGACTGAAGCATAGAGTGAGCAAGAATCTATTGTTTGCAAACACAGCGCTGAAGTAAGCTAAACAGTGTGATAGAAGGAAATAAAACAAGACTGTGAAATTGGTTATTGTAAAATAACAGTGCAAGGCTAAATAAAATGCATCTAGGGCAAAGTGCACAGAGGCCTAATAAGTTAAGCAAACCCGCAAAAAACTACATTAAAAATGGCTACACTACACCTTCACCATGACCCTTAACTCTTCCTCAGTGAAACGGGGGTGCCTTTGTGATGCCATGGGTGTTGTGTGATGTGTGTTGGTGAGGGTGCTTTGGGTAATGTGGTGGGGTGTGTGATGTGGAGTGCGTGAGGGGTATATGACTGTATGTGGTGTGTGTGTCTAGATGTCTCTGTGCTCTCCTTCTCAGTCTCCTGGTAGCAATTGTTGGACTTAAGGGATTGTGTGTAATGTGGGTGTGCGTTTAATAGTGGTGTGGGTGTGGTGTGAGTGTATGGTTGTCAGGTGTGTGTTTCTGGTGTTGTTCAATGTAGTTTTGTTGTGTATGCGGGTGTCCATTGTGAGAGCGGCGGTGTGTATCGCCAATGGTTTACCGCCGTTGAATGTCCGTCGAGGTGATTTGTGGGTCATATTTGTGATGAGCGTTATTCTGTTGGCATAACGGTGTGGGTTTTGGGACCGCCCATTTATCACTGACCTTTGGTCTGGCAGATTTGTGTATGTGGATGTATTCTGTCGGATTGGTGTGTGTGTGTCATAATATGGTGAACGGATATTCGCCAGCGTGGCGGTAAGTTGGCGGCAGTCAGCGGGACTCAATCTTTCCCTACATAACAAGTACAATTGGAGGTTTGAGGGAAGGGTGGAAGGGTAACGGCTTGGGACGAGGAGGACTATGAACAGGGGGGATGAAGATTCTTTATTCACGCGTATTACGGACACGCTTTGCTGTTGCTAGGCAGGAAAAATATGATTGAATTATTCCTAAAATTAGAATAGCTCACCTGTTTTACTGTTGCTGCAAAAACGTTGGTGTTATTTCGTCTTTTGATGACTAAAGCGAGGATTTTAGTATTAAGGAGGGAATAAAGAACAAAAGGAATTACACGCCTCTGTCCGTTTTGATGATAGTTGAATGTTGCTCTTGTAGTCTTTTGGTGCGAGAGATCTGAGCATGTTTTATTGTAATTCATATTTTTGATCTGTAGTCAAAACACTTAGCGTTGGAGCTGTAACAGTAGTCTTGCTGTGCACGGTGTATATTTTGAGCAGAAACGTCTGAACAGGGTAAAAGCTCCTGATTGCTTCATTGTTTGGAGATTGCTTTTCAACATAATCAACCTTTCAGATTTTTGTCATAAACCTATAGGGTATGACTCAGTTGATGTAGCAGGTTTCGCACATGTAGAAATAAGCAGTTGCGTTTTAATCAACGTGTGTTACAGACTTCCCACTATTTATTTCGCTGTCACTAAAACGGTTGAAAGTTTCACTTGAACCAAGAAATAGGAACTTTAAATTGTGAATCATGCATTTGGACCTGCAAGAGAAACACTTTTATCAAAAAACGTTCTGGAGGTGGGGGGGATGCCATAGACGTTATGTGAAAAACTGCAATCTATTACAAAGAAAGCCATATATCAAAACAATTACATATGAAAAAACTATGATCACTAATTTTAAGAAGACATTGAGGATGGGCCATGTGTGACAGGAAAAGGAACGTGTGCGGTGTAACGAGTATGACGATAACGTAAGTGTTTCCCAAAATAAAATAAAAAGTAAAGATAATAAAACAAAATAAAGTTAGTAAGCGAATTTTAAAAACCGTTTGGGACCTGTTTAGAATTTGGTGAAATGGACATTCCACCTCAAATGTGGTGGAGTGTCTTGTCCATCAAACTCATCATTTCACTACTCAGTTTGGAGTTTGAGGAATTGCCATATTTCCGCAGGTAGAGCCTTCACTGGCTCTCTTGCTAGAAACCTTTGACAGACAGCCTAAAAGACATATTGGTGCCTGTTAATCGTCATCGGACTATCCGCCCTCATGAGCTCAGATGTTCTGATCCCATTCTTTCCTGTTTGGGGCCACCAGGGAAAGTCTGTCGGTTCCAAACAGGAAGTTGGATAAATGATCCCCACATACTGGGAGAAAGCACCAAGTTTGGCTGTGATATTTATTTTTTGGTTGTCAAAATCGGATCTACTTTGGGAGGGTGTTTTTTAATTTTGCTCTATGGACGCATTGAATATAGCGCCTTCGCACAAAGCTTCAATGCTTTCACAGAAACTGCTGTGTTGGTGAGTCCTCTGAAGACAGAGATCACAAACTGCCTGAAAGGGAACTCTAAATACAGCGGGCTGTAGTCTGTCAATGTCTAAAAAAAAGTGTGGCTAAGCACCTTATTTAGAGGTTGGAGACCAGGACAGCCACCAAAAAGTAGCTGATGTCGCATGTGACATAGTTATAGTAGCATTGACATCAATGAACTCTCAGTACAGTGGAAGGGACATCTGTCACTTTTTGGCAGATGTCCCATATCCTCCCAATTCTAAATGTGACCATAAGTCAGGAAAAGTATGGCCATTTGCTAATCGATGAAACTCAGACTGTTTCATGAGCTGTTAATGTTAGTGAACTGGAAATGCAAAAAATAAAGAATTAAAATTGTTTAAGGTAGATATTGTGTTCTTTCATGACCAATATTTAATTTATATTAGTGTATTTAGAAAATAGCAACACTTTGTACACAGATTTTTGAGAAGTCTGAGACTACCCCGAGTTTAGCATGGTTTATCCAGAGTTAGCTAATTGTAATACGCACTGATAAAAAGTTTGATTTCCTTGTGTTACTTTCCAAATTATGAGACCTTCTTGGAAGGAAGGATTAGCAATGTCCTGTGAGGACCGCCTTTTATGTCTGCTTTAGGGTAGAGAGGGAGCCAACACTATCAAGAATGGAAATCATTCTGCTTCCAATCTGCCAAATCTTTCCACCTCTATCTCAATTTATATGACTTTCTGTCTGATTTGATGTTCTGGAGACAGGCTTGGAAGGTGATGTAGGTGACCAGTTGCGGCTGAAGATTTGGGAAAGTGTTGTACTTACCTACCCTCTTCCTACCTTTTGCAGACCTTGGGTAAATTCACACTTTGTGTTGCACACAGGGGGTCATGGCAAGAGAGAGACCATAAGTTTAACTGATACATCTTCCTGGCTGGGTAAGCAGGTCATTTGGGCAGAGCTATGTCCAAATATCACTTTGCTGCTGCAAACAGATGCTCTATACAGTATCTATGTTTGTGGAGGTAATGAGTTTTTCTTTTGGTATGTTTGCTCATGCTGATTTTTCACTGAAATATCCTGTTTATATGGGCAGCCAGCTAAGCTGCTGAAGGAGGCACATACAGTTCAAAAGGCAAGGCAAAATCCATGTTGTCTCTTGGTTCCCCTCATCTGGCACACCAGGCATTCACTGATATAGTATGATGGTAGCTCCAGAAATAGCAACTAGTTTGAGTGAAGGACTAGTGTGCCATTTGTTTGAAGGTTCATCGTCATAAATAGGTATTTGTAGTAAGCACCCATACAGGAAGTCCACTGTTACTGCCTATTAGTAGTTGGTAAGAGACACCAGTGCACCCTTTTAGGGACAGCAAATAACAGCAAATAATTGCAGGTCGCCACTGCAAACAAAAAGCCTAACCTTTCAAATATTCCTTCAGGTTCACAAGACCTGTATCATGCCTTTGACTTATTTTAAGAAAGAAGTTTAGTAACCATGGTGACAAGGGGGAAACAATTGTGTATGAAACCTGGAGCTTTGAAATGGAATAAGCACAGGCTGAACACATTTGACAAACAAATAACCTAGTCAATGTACCTCCATTTAAGTCATTATTTGACTGGCTAAGTGTATTGAATCCAGTAAACATGCTGGGAAATGTCACATATCTGACTAAATAGAACATTTGCTCACGTCATAGCTTTATTCAGGCATCAAGGCAATCCCCAAAGAAAATGAGGTGTTGTATGTAATGAATCATTAAATTACAATACAGTTAAATACAGCCGATCTTAAAGGTCCAAACTAAGTTTAATTAGAGAGATGAAATTTAAATGAAACGTCGAAGAAATGGCAAAATAAATCAGCAGTTAGAAAGTATTTTGGCGAGAAAACTGAACTCATTAAGATCAATGGGGACATTTAATGATAGTCTTTTAGGAAATATAATGCAATCTGAGCATATTTAATCTATCTGCCCAAAAACCTCTACTTTCCCCCTCCCCATTGAGAATACACAAAAATGTGGTATTCCTAATTGTGTTCCTACAGCACTGTGAATGCTATTTTTGTTGGTGAGGGTTCGTCAGTCATAGTGGTACACCAGATTCCTTATCTAAAGTTTCTAGTTGATCACCGTTTAGTCATGGTCTCATTCATGAGAGACTGCCATGTACACGATAGTACGTGTCATACAACTGAACCAAAGTTTCTCTGAAGTGTGAGGAAAACGTCTGGCACATTAGAGGTACTTTTCCTTTGTGGCACACAAGAACCCTTAATTGAGGGGTATGTTTCTATGACATACATGCTTTGAAAACAATGAAAGACTATAGCTGATTCACTTTGGCGGATTAATGGGACTAAGCTGTGGAAGGCCCCAGAGTGAATGATTATCAGACATCACTGATCATGGAGACATGAAAGGCAAAGTTACAGGAGGTATTTTCTGAAAGGAGGTGTAATGGGGAAAGAGTAGGTCAGCTTCATCACGTGGAACCATGGTGTCTCATGTATATAAGAGGACAGCCACAACACAATTCTTCAACCATTGCAGAGCCCACATTGAGGCATGGGCAAATGTGGAAAAATAACAGCTATCAATTTTGTATAAAGTCCATCATGTAATTTGCCAAGCTCCAATGCCCTCATTTTGACTGGCCCGTCAAATTCCATGGGCTCAGTAATGAAAGTCACAGAGACTATTCAAATTAAACATTTTGTTGAGATTCTGGCTACTAAAAGCAACTGAAATGCTTGTGTGAATGTCTGGGAGGGGGGCATGGTAATCTATAAAAATATGTACCCCCCATTATTATCGGGACCCTCAGAAATAATAATTCAGGGCTGGAGAAATAACTGGGGCCTTAATGGGGTAAATATAATGATGAACTAACAGTTTTATTGAGAGTTTGGCATACACGTTGCTGTGCCACCAATGTGACAGAATACACTGTATACCAAATTGATGATCTTCCCACTCTAGTTAGATTCAGAAGAACCATCATGTTTTTACAACAAGAAACCACACATCAATAGCCTGATAGACTTGTGGCCATTGGTGTAAGTACCGCATATCATTTACCCTATTCTATTTTACTTTGTTTTCTGTTCAGGCCCACCAAGAGAAGCATGGTAGTCCATCACAGAAAAAAATGGCCTTCACATCCAGGGAAAAACTAGCAGTATGTCAGGGTCATTCATATTTTTTTCAAAACCAAATTCCTGCCTTGGAAATTTCTTATGGAAAACAAAAAAGTTTGCTGAGTGGCAAACAGAGCAATTGTGAATGGTCGGCAAACTTTCAGTGCCTTCTGAGGAGCTGCGTGGGGACAGCTCTTCTGAAGACATAGTAATCGTAGAAAATTCTGCCAGGCAGGCAGAGATCTCTACATATGATCGGCTATAATCTGCAAGGGTGGCAGAGGATTTGACCACCACCCTCCTGGTGGACAGCGAGATAACAGTTGAACTATAAATTAGGTGGAAAGTGTCTTCTGCGACAGATATTTGATTTTCTGAGCCTGTTCCAGCTTTTTTCTTTGTCATTTTTTGCCTTTTGTTTAGATTTATTTTTACCATTTGTTTTTGTTCCAGGAGTTCCTATTTGAGGTTTTTCCCCCTTGGGGTTTTTTCACTCGGGGACTCCTTCTGGAGGGCACGGACTGCTATTGGAATTCTCTCCATCAGCAGCACCATGGCTACTAGAAAGGGTCACCCCTACTTGGGCCAAGCAGAACCTATAAGAACGAAGACCTCGCCACATTTCCAGTGGGCCACAGACACAGACAACGAGTAGGTTGTGACACCTTTAGAAACCTATGTCCGTAGTAGCCTCTCTTCTACCTTCTAAAAGATGCCATATTAGCATTTTATTTTTTACAAAGAACAACTAACCATGGCATCTGAAAATGAAGAATGGGAACTGGGACAGCCATGTAAATCATTTCACTTGCCTACATAAGTGCAATTGCGAGTGAATAATTGAAATTCACAAAAGGAATCAACCACTTCTATTCAAGTTGTACTATAGATCAGGAAAGTTTAAAAAGACACCCACCCTGGCTTTTAGAACCATTTTTATTAAAATTTTTTGTAATATGAACACAAACACGTACATAGGTAGCTCTTCTAAAATCAAGTTAGCATGGTGGCATGAGGACAAATGTAGGAGGATATGCCTCACTGATAACCATTGTGAATATGTTAGTACAAAGATCATATCGAAGAACATTGAAAGTATTGGACCTTATGACGTTAGACCAGCAGTTTGTCACCAACCACAATAAAGAAATTGCCTCATAACGTAATTGTCTTGTAGGTTTCTCACTGTAAATGGTCAAGCAGAGCATTCCAAATAATTAAATATTTGTAGTTGACCATTCCCAATGTAAATTCTCTTTTCAGAAGGTTCTAGAGTGCTGAGTGCGTCAAGCCATTTGTTAAGAGTTGGAACAATGACAATTTCCCATTTTTGAAGTACGCAAAATGTTGCCACAAATAAAGAAGAATCAATCAATTTTTTGTTTATTGACTTGACCTAAATCATTTGTATCATGCAGGATCACTAGTTCCATTGATGGAGTTGTTGTAATATCAGAGTGTCTTTCTACAGTTAGCATGTCAGAAGATGAATAATAGTGGAAAATCAAGTCAATTTTATTTCCGAATTTGAACCCCAACAAAGTCCACTCAAGAAAAATACATTTAACACAAAATCAAAACAAAATATTGTTACCATAAAATAATGACCAACCACAATACAATCAGTTTTGTAATCTAAAAACAGAGATCATACCAGATTGTTCAATACAAATTAACAAAAAACATGGAAAAAAGATAAAATCTCTTACACAAAACATTTCAGTGGGAAGAAAGAACAGTAAATGTATGGCTTCAGTGATCATTCAAACTTGATACTTTTACAATAGGGTCCCATAAACTTGTGTTGATGTAACAGCAGTGTACGACAAATAAATACCATGTATTTCATATTCTGGACACCACTGTTGCAAAGGTTAAATATATATATTTGAGGATCTATACCATTTAGAAGTTTAAACTTATATAGTTAAAATATTTTGGTGGTATAAAGTCCGAAAAACATCTGACCACATGGTCCATATTCCATGTCAAATATTGTTGCGCCTTTTCAAGATAAAGGAATTTATTACCACTTCCAATTTTTCTTTTCTACTGTAAAATTTAGCATCCAGGCAAATGCCTAATTTAGAAGAGGCTTGCTTGAGGCAGGATTCAAACTGGGTTACAGACATAGATAATGCATATCCCTGATCTTGAATTGAATTGAATTGAATAATAGTGGACATGGCCACAAACTATGCCACCATTAGGTTGCCCACATCTCCAACTGTTGAGTTTGTTTAGAGATCAATGTCAAGCATAATATTTTGAAGTTAACTGAGTTTCAGTGTAGATTCTCTTAGGCTGAAATCTTTGCTCTTTAATAAGTCTCCCCAGTCTTGTTCCACAAAGGCTTTTTGATTTAGTGTTAACCACAACAATCACAGATGTTGCATGGTAGGCTTAGAATAAAGATCCTCAGTGAACAAACTGTGAAGTCCTGGTACCAATGCATTTTATTTAAGGCATTTGATTAGATAATCATGAATCTTAGAACTGGAAAGCAAGCAGTGAGAAGTTCTACACATTTTACAAAAACATGCATTCAGCTGCCTCTATTGTCATTGTTTGTCCTAACTCAGGTTGAATTCTTCTTGTAAATTCCAGAAGTGTTTGACTTTTCCCTTTGTAGGTAGCTGTTGTTCACAGATTTTACTTGATGAGAACCATGCTGTATAATAAAACATTCAGTGTCCTCTAAGAACCACGACATTCCAGTGAGGCACTGAGAGATGCCAGAGGCATTTCCTTGGACAGATTTATGGATTGTGGATCAAATAGATACTGAACATTACATGGTAGGGTTGTGCTGGTATCCTAAGCTGTTAAAGAACTTGAGGTCCTGAAGTACCATTTTGGATATGTCTCTTCAAAAGTACTGGACCAAGGAGTTCTCTATCCCCATCAGAATGATAAACAAGTTGGGGTATCTGATCAGCAGTGTAGCAAAGTTTAAACCTAGGTAATCAGAGGCCCACAGAAAGTGTCTTCACTAACAGTTCTGCTACCTTCAGCAAGGGAGGGAGGGTCATGCCTCCTCAAGTATTATATTTAATCCTACTATTTATGAGAGGTAATTGTTTCTGTGGAATGGTGATAGAAAACATACTGAACACACAATTGAATCCGGAACTCACCACCGTTTTTTTGGTTTGTATTCTTCATCAAAAGGTAAGGTTCAAATGTCTCCATATGTCAAAGTCTCTATGTGTAAGTAGAAGAGACAGATTATTATGGACCATGTTGTGTACTTCTCTATTGACAAGAATCTAGAGATATTTAAGTTTATTGGGGATCCAGTTAAAGGCATTGCTTCACTTTGGGACCAGTTAACTTTATAGCCAGAGAACGCTGAAAAGTTTGTTATGGTGTCCATAAAAACATGAATGGCTAGGCATTGTGAAGACTATGGCCCTCATTCTGACCTTGGCGGGCGGCGGAGGCTGCCCGCCAAAGTCCCGCCGTCAGGTTACCGTTCCGCGGTCGAAAGACCGCGGCGGTAATTCTGACTTTCCCGCTGGGCTGGCGGGCGGTCGCCTTCAGACCGCCCGCCAGCCCAGCGGGAAAGAGGCTTCCACGATGAAGCCGGCTCGGAATCGAGCCGGCGGAGTGGAAGCTGTGCGACGGGTGCAGTTGCACCCGTCGCGTATTTCACTGTCTGCAAAGCAGACAGTGAAATACATGTAGGGGCCCTCTTACGGGGGCCCCTGCAATGCCCATGCCAGTGGCATGGGCACTGCAGGGGTCCCCAGGGGCCCCGCGACCCCCCCTACCGCCATCCGGATCCCGGCGGTCGGACCGCTGGGATCTGGATGGCGGTAGGGGGGGTCGGAATACCCGCGGCGGTGCAGCAAGCTGCGCCGCCGTGGAGGATTCAATGGGGTGGCGGTACACTGGCGGGAGCCCGCCAGTGGTGCCGGTCCGACCGCGGCTTTACCGCCGCGGTCGGAATCCCCATTGGAGCACCGCCGGCCTGTCGGCGGTGCTCCCGCGGTCCTCCGCCCTGGCGGTCTTTGACTGCCAGGGTCAGAATGAGGGCCTATGTTTGCAAAGCAGACAGGGAAGATTGCAATGGCGCTCGCCGGAGGGGGAGGGTGGAGGGGCCTGCACTGCCCATGCCAAGTGCAGTGCTATTGCAATGAAACCGCTGGCAGAGAACAAGGTTGTTATATCCAGGGCAGCTCTGCTTGCAGCGCTGATCTGGTGGATTAGGATCTCTGCCACCGCCAGACCACCGTGATTTAAGATCCTAGCAGACCTGGTGGTCGGACTTCCAGGGTTGTAATGTGGCATTTGGACCACCGCATTGGCGGCGGTCCAGACCACACCTGCTAGTGTGGCTATCTATAGATCAGCACGCTCGTAATGAGTCCCTAAGTGTCTATGTGTCAAAGGCTGGCTCTGTACTCTTGTGGTAGCAATACTAGATAGTCTATCATGTACGGCCTTGAGCAGAGGTACACAGTGAAATGCTGTGCAAAGGAATTAACTTGCAGCAATGCTTTCACAGAAAAGCTGCTGATTAGAAAATAAAACATCATGGGTAAAAGCAAGCCCTGCTATAATGAAATAAAATTAATAAATGAAATAACTTAGTAAAAGGGCACAAGCCGCAGGCATAAGCTAAAACAGATGTGCCCAAGCAAGGCGCTAAAATGAACCCAAGACAATACATGTGTGAATGTATTTGCAGAGTAATGCAAGGAAGAGACTTTTGTTGCCTTGCGTTACTCCAGATTAGCCAAGCCATGCAAGGTGACTTTGTGTGGCTTGGTAAATCTCACTTATGAGCTTGCATGAACTTGCCTCATGTTGCATGATGTAAGGGCAAAGTGAGTCCTTGATAGATTTGGCCCCAATGGTCTCTTAAGGAGTGATCATGCATCATAGCTTTAAGAATGCTTGTGCTTGGGGAGCTCCTGAGATCAGGCCAACTAGATCTATCAAAATAGGGTTCAATAGTGAGATTTCAAATGCCACCCAAGATAAGTGGTGTTTGTCTAAACTGTGGGAGGAGTCTGCTTAGCTTTGAAAATAATGATTTATTTCACTCATTGGGAGCCTATATCTAATCAATAATAAAAGTAAAGTTTTGGACTATAAGTTTAGCAAAGGTATATCATATACTTAGATGTAGGTGTCTATGTATAAAAATCACCACACCTTTTTTGGTATGGGACGTAGTTCTTGGTGTGGTGTGTTTTTTTGTTTGTATGACATGAGGAAAATATAACTTTACCAACCCATTTTCTTTAAAAAAAATTGATTCTCCCTCAGAGAGTTGTGTTTCTTTGAATAAGACAATGTCTTGTTTTTTGAATTTCAGGCACATCCATTTTTTCCATTTAACAAAAGAGGGTACATTTTTAATATTTAACGGTATCAGTGAGAGCACATTGTTAGTGGTCATGTGTAGGATATGTCTCTTATTTCACAGGTAAGTATTTGCAAGACTTGTACCCTTGAGTCAGTGATAGGATGTTGGTATCTGAGCAGAGTTGTGGAAGAACATTCCAAAGGAGCCAAATTATCCAAGTGAGAGGGTGTTTTTGTGGGAAAAGATGAAACAACTGCATGACATTGTGAGTTGGCATAAAACAACATTACTGGCGAACTTCAAGCAGGTGTATGTTTTTTTGGTGGATGGCAGTGGACCAGGGTTAAAAGTAGTAAAACCAAATGTTGAATTCTCCGCTGATTCCTTATTTTTCTGATCTCAGGTAAATAAAAGTAGATTGCATGACTCATAAGATCTGTGTTAGCACATTAAAGGTGACCTTAATGTATCCCTTTCTTTAGATGTTAATTTGTCAAAATTGTGCACCTTAAAAGGATTTCTTAGGTGCATGATAGACAGATGGCATGCATCTAAACTGTGATGAGGTTAATTCTGTTCAGTGAGAGAAAAAGGGTTGGTAAGTTCTTCCTGCAGCACTAGGGTGTCTATAAAGCCATTATCTAGCTCCTTTATGAATTTTTCTAGTTCCAATGGGCCTTGAAAGTTTCTGGTTCAGAGGTCCAGGGTCACTATCATTGTTACTACATCTTTCAGACCATTGTGTGTTTTCTTTCCTTTCAATGCAGCCAATAATGCAAGGTATTTCTACCAAATGAGGTGCCTATCATGGAAGTAATTTCCCCATGAAAATATTTTGTAACCTTTATAATTGTATGGGTCATGTTTCTTTAAGTTTTAAAGGAGGGAGTGATGTTGTAATATGTGAGTTGTGATTGATCTGGTGGTGTTACTTCCCATTCTTTTTTTCTGTCTTAGCCTATGGACGCTCTGAATCTCTAGAGGTGGATCAAAAGTGATGCCAGTAACTTATCGTAGCAGAATAGACATTTAGGTAGGTATAGCTGTATCTCTGTCTGATTCAGGTGCACCATAAACTCTAATGTTTCTGCATCAGCTTCTGTCATTGGGGATGGAGAAGTTGTGTTTCAAGATCATCCAATCTCTATTGTGATGTATCTATCCATTGCTTGAGGGAAGTTAGTTTCATGTGTATTGGTTTGACCTCTTTGTTTCTGTCAGTACTAACTGCTTCTATTGCATTCATTTAAATGTTAAGGCTTTGTAGTTTTGGCAAAAAAGGTGTCCAAAGTGGCCTCTGCTATGGCTGTATATCAAAAGCTATCCAGTGGTCTTTCTCCTTGACACTGATATTCATTTTCAGTATTTAAGGAAACAGCAAAGGTATCCTTACAGTTGCATAATTCACATTAATAATATATTAGTAGTGGTGATTTGGTAGAATTTTTGCTTATTGAAATGCAAATAATAGAGTTATAGTTTACAACGCAATGCCTTTTTGTATTGTTGAATTATTATCCGACATGGCCACCTCTATTAGAATACCTGACATCATCAATTGGTAACCAACCTAAACCAAAAAGGCAGTCCATTATTGGGGTGGTTGAGCATGGCAGAGGGTAGTAGGTACCTGTGTGTGCACCACTGCTCCTTCTTGGCATCCAGTGTCCATGCCTCTTCTGGCTTTAAGTTGTTTGGTAACCAGCTCTCCCACTATGCAGAATGCCACAGGAGGTCGCTTCATATGAGGAAAACATGTGGCAGCACCAGAAACCTCTTAGGCCATTGCACCATTCTGATACTGCCCAGAGGATGATACATCAAAATCAGGTAGGTTTCTCACTCCGTATTCTGTGCTCCAGTCTACTGCGATTTTGGATGCATGATAACTGATGTTCTGTGAACCTTGTCCCTTCATAGGGAAGATGCGGATTAGTGACATCCAGTATGTTTAACCTTATGACATGGGCAGCAAAATGATGTTAGGAATTAGCAGATGAGGATATCAACAATATCATGCCATAATAGTGCCTTGATAAGTCCAAAATAGGTGCAAGTACCACAGTCAAAGATATCGCCAAGTTTATACGGCTTATAACTTAAAAATGCTTACCCTCCTCACCTGCAATAGCCAAAAAGATCATCTGAGCATCATAATGAATAATAATGTCAAACTTCATGTAAATCTGATCAGCCATTTTCATGCTGCGGTCAATGCAGTAGCTATGGAAGATGCACTGGTGGTACATGTTTTTGGACTCTCCTTTTATCTGTTCACCCCATTAACTATTCCCTATAAAAATTTACATCATCACAAAATGAACAGCACGCTATAACTCTGGTGCGTTTTGTGGTGATTCATCAAGTGGGGAAAACAAGGGAGCAAACATCTGAGGAATTCCTGTAGCTGGGAAATCCTAACTATAACTACAGAGTAGTCCAATTTAGTGTGACTTCTTTCTTTTATCTATTGTACTTGTTATGTATTTGTTTACATATTTATGTGAGCATAAGTGTGTCTTATAGTTGTTTGTGTGATAATTCTGAAACTTTATATATGTTGTCCAGTTTATTTTGTGGTCATCCTTGCTACTTTTAGTAGTGTTGTGGTACATATGAAACCCAAAGGGAATGAAAGAAAATTGTTGTTTTAAAAATTGAGGTTAATATTTTTTTCTTATTGGCCTATTAACCAATTATCATATCCTCTATATAGTAGTCTGTGTAGCTCATTGCTAGGTAACGTTTCCATTTTGTTGCAAAATAGTGCTTAAGAAAAATGTTTTTTGGGCACAGTTTTATTTTGTGAGCCAGAGAGCATGCAAAGAAACCTTATGTAGATTAAGATGTATTACAATTGTTATGTATTTGTTTGCTGGGTTCCATTAGCATGTTTCCATAAATGGATCTTTCAGTTGCTCAGGGGTTAGGGCCTGAAGGCTGGTGCATACATTATTTAGGAGAGGGAGCATTTGGCACCCTCTCCAAGCCCTTCAGAGACACCAGGGATCCCATCCACCGGGGTAGATATTTTAATAAAGGGGAGGGGCATGTGCCCCTCGAACCTAAAAAGAGCCCAGAGAACCCATCCCAGCCAATGTGTTTATGAAGGGGAGGGGGATATGTGGCCTCCTCCTCGAGCCTCCATCCCCTGGGGTCATCATTTTAATTAAGACAAAGGGGCCATGAGGCACTCATCTGTAAGCCTGAACAGGACCTGATGACCACATCCCTGGGCCACCAACTTTCTATATGGAGCCATTGAATGGCCCTGGGGACCCCGTGTCCCAGGTCTGGCTCAGTGACTGTGTCTTGGGGAGCCCACTCCTGGGACTCTGTCTATATCCCCACCTTAGAGTGTGCGTCCAGGGAAGGTGTAATGTTCTCAAACCCGGAAGAAGCACAAACCTGCTTCGACTATGTGAGAGCACAAATCTTTTTCCTGCCCACCCTTTTGGGTACAGCAATATAGTGAATTACTCAAACCCAGTGGGAACAAAAGGAACCCTCTCCTGTGGGGAGGAAGGCATCTTGTTTTCAAATGCACTTAAGATGCGTGCAGGCAGGAGAGCAGGTGGGGCTACAAGGGCTATGAGCCTCTCCCCAAGGGCCCCCAGTGAGGGACCTCCTGTGAGGTGCACCAGGTGGGTACCCTACTTTAAAAACAAAATGACGGCTCCTACAGGAGCAGGGAGCTAGAGGGGTCATGGGGGCCCTGGAGTTTTCTGCCACAGCTCTTAAGGAAATAAATGATCTGGGGTGCCTCAGATAGACACTGGCGTATCTCTTAATATATGTAAAAAATGGTGACTCCTGCGATACCCCGTGAAATGGGACCCCTTGCATGGAGTTAATGGGGCTGTGGGTTTCCTGAGGTTCCCCAACACCTTCCAATAAAATAAAAAAACAGGGGGTGGCCCAGGTGGCACCAGGACACCTAGAAAAATAAACAAAAATGCCAAAATGGAAATAGTAAATGAGCAGATGTGGCCACTCATTTATTATTCACTACACCTTTAAGGGGTACCCCATAAAGCATTGCGATGGCTGTTTACATATTTGTTTGATTTTGAAAAAGTCCCTAGAAGGGGCAAGGGAATAAACACACTTTTTTAATACTTTAGGGAGGTCAGCAGTCCCCTGAAACATTACAAAAAAACCAATAAGGGCCTCATTCCAAGTTTGGCTGGCGGCGGGCGCCCCCAGGCAAACGGAAACCGCCACTTGGCCGCTCCGCGGTCAAAAGACCGCAGAGGCCATTCTGGCTTTCCCGCTGGGCCGGCAGGCGACCGCCAAAAGATCGCCCACCGGCCCAGCGGGAAAGGCCCTGCAACAATGAAGCCGGCTCCGAATGGAGCCGGCGGAGTTGCAGGGGTGCGACGGGTGCAGTTGCACCCGTCGCGATTTTCACTGTCTGCAATGCAGACAGTGAAAATCCTTGTGGGGCCCTGTTAGGGGGCCCCACGACACCCGTTCCCGCCATCCTGTTTCTGGCGGTGAAAACCGCCAGAAACAGGCTGGCGGGAAGGGGGTCGGAATCCCCATGGCGGCGCTGCAAGCAGCGCCGCCATGGAGGATTCCCCCAGGCGGGGGAAATCCGGCGGAAAACCGCCGGACCCGGCTGGACGACCGCGGCTTCAAAGCCACGGTCGGAATACTGCATGAAGCACCGCCAGCCTGTTGGCGGTGCTTCAGCCGGACCGCCAGGGTCGGAATGAGGCCCTAAGTCTCCTGGTCATTAAATCCATGGCCCCAGGAAAGCTTGTAATATTTGTATCAATACTACCCAGGCTTGAGCTTTTTTTCTATGCTGACAGTCCAACACCCTCCAGGGGCCGGTTCTATGGCTGCACCTGAAGATGTATGACATTTTCACTTGTAAAATGTAATAATATAAATTATGTATTATTCAAGTTTCTTGTACTGAGTTGCTCCAAGTGAGTATTTTCTTTTTTATACCTTGAGTGTTTGTTGGTCATTGTTGCAAGATCTGAGGGAGCCAATACAGGTACCAGTGTCAATTATTATTTTGACACACAATCCCAGATTTTAACAGAGCAGTTATTATTTACTTGTATTTAATTTTTAGGTATCTCATTACATTGTTTGATCCTGATGAGTCCCTACATCAATAAAAAGGTAAAAATGCCATGAACACTAATTTATACAAACAAACCAACCCCTGACAAATCCCTTGATTGTTACTAAGGCTTGGATTCGTTCTTGTAATTTGTTGATATCTGCATGGTTGTTTGTTGCTTCAAGTAACACAACAAAACTTTGTGTTGCTTCTTTTGTATTTATATTTGTAATCCTTTTAGAAGTTGGCACTTTCTTGTTCTAACCATTTGATGCCTGTGGCCAATTTTCAGATTGACATGACTAGCATGCACAAAAAACTTCACACTCCCCTATTGTGCTCTCAGACAGACTTGGACAAGGGCAGGGAGGCAGGACATCACAGGCACTATTGTTAGGGGAACACTGCAGGAGTTTCTTCTACTTCCAGGCTGAAATGAGGTATAAAAATGGGACCCTAAGAACCACTCTTCAGTATACTTCTGGCCCTTTGGATACTACAAAAGAAGGACTGTCCTGGTGCCTGAGACTTGCTCTGCTGTCTGAGAAGGAACACTGGTTCTGATCCTTCCATCCCAGGATGAGTGAATCCAGAGGCCAGTTGACAGACCTACTGTACTGAGCTGCAGACACACAACTCATTCCAGAGGACTTCTTGGAGCTGCCCAGCTGACCTGCTGCACTGGAGCTGCCGGGTCTGCAACTGGACCTGCCTGAACCCTGTTGGCCTTGGGTGGAGTGAGTTCCTGATCCCCAGGTGGTACATCCCTAGGTCCTCGGCCCTTACCTGCCTCCCCCTGGCCTACTGAAAGTTCCATCAAATCCAACATGAAGCAACACAAAGCCACGCAAACCGTAGTCGTACCTATGTAAGTTTCTTTGGAACTGGTGCCAAGTGATGTGAACCCCTACAAAACCTCACAGCACAGCTGCCAGCCTAATTGGTTTTAATGCTGAGCAATGCAAAGCCACACAAAGCCTCACCACACAGATGCCAGCTTCATCAGAACCAATGCAGAGTGAGGCAAAGCCCTGCAAAGACTAGCCACACACCTCATCGAAACAAATGCAGAGTGATGCAAAGCCCTGCAAAGCCTACCGCATAGCTTTATTGGAACCTATGCCGGACAAAGCAAAGCCTAGAAAAGAAATGCAGTGCAGACAACAAAGATATAAGGTACAATCCTTAGCAGGCCAAACTTGGTCCTGTGCCCAGCCTGCATTCCACTGTGACCACACTGATTGTGACTTTGTGTCAGTCCACTGCACATTTTGGTGCAACTTTTATCTAAAACTTTATAATGCCATACCTCCAGTTCTACTGATTGGATGATTGTTATTTTGGTTTCAAGTATATATTATTAAAATATATTCTATTATTCTAAATTGGTGTGGAAGTTTTGTGTTTTCACTTTATTACTGATTAAGTACTGCATACATACTTTACATACTGGGTTGAAGTTAATCCTGACTGCTTTAGTGGCAAGCTATCCAAACCATATTTATCACATTGGTTATCAGTAGTGGGGTACAGTACTTGTGTTTGTGCAGTTGCATGCAGTGATTAGCGTAGCATGTAAATCACATATAAATCATTTGTGTAGGAGGCTGGCCTGGTTTGTAGTGAGTACTTTCGGTACTTACATCTTATACCAGATCCAGTTATCCCTTATTAGTGAAGTAGTAGTGTTCTAGCAGCTTAGGCTGATAGAGGTAGCTATAGCAGAGCAGCTTAGGCTGAACTAGGAGACATGCAAAGCTCATGCATTACCACTTATAGTTACACAGTATGTATACACAAGTAAAGACAATACTCAGTGTTACCAAAAGTGAAGGTAGTTTATTTGGGTGACACAGTACCAAAAATATCTTAGAGCCAATACTCCTTCTGGAGGTAATTATTATACACAATATATACACTAGACACCAAAATGAGACAAGTAATTAGTTATAGGACAGTGCAAATAATAGGAAATGCTATAGAGTGCAATGGGAGAAAATAGGTCTGGGGCAAACCAAACCATATATTGAGAAAATGGAATGCGAAATACGAATTCCCACCTAGACAAGTGTAGTGTGTGCAGAATCGCTGGGAGAGTAAGAGTACAGTAAAGGGAAGTAAATTACCCCACTCCAGAGACAAGAAAAGCAGGAATAAAGTACTTCAAGTTTCCTTAGGCCACACTACACCTTGTGATTGGGATTTTGCAGTAACCAACCAAGTCTGCAAACAACAACTGCTGGATTCCTGGACCTGAAGACCTGCAAAATAAGGGTACCTAGCCCAGAAGTCAAAAGAAGTGCCAAGAAGGACAGGAGCCCCTGCCAACCCAGAAGAGGGAGCAAAAGAAGAGTCCTCAGTTGGACGAAGACTGCAGGAATGCACCCTAGGAAGATGCCAGTGGGTTCCTGTGTGATGCAGAAGATGTCCCATGACGTGAAGATGGATGCAGATGTGATTTCGTGTTGGAACTCAACAACAAGCCTTGGTTCTGAGAAATGTGTGTTTTGCATCAAAATGGCACTGGATGGACCCAGGAGGGGCCTGGGGGCCTCAACTCTGCGTGAGGAGAAAGAGGGGGCTCTCAGCACTTTAGAGAACCCTCAGGATACCAGACAACACCCACGGGAGTCCCAGGACACAGGGACATGGGAGGTTCAAAACGTGGTTGGTGCAGCACAACAAAGGAAGGTCCCACACCGCCGGAGAACAACTCAGCAAGTTGAGCATTGCAGGATGGACTGCTAGGGACCTGGGCCAGGCTGTACATGAAGGAATCTTTCAAATAGTGCACAGAGGCCTCAGGAGGTCAAGAAGACACAGTACATAGGTGTACTGTTGCTTTCAGGGAAGGTAAGGTCTTACCTCCTCCAAATTGCGTCAGCAGGACCTCAGGACAGTCTACCCTCTGTGTCTTTGGGAGCATGCTCGTCATTGTGAGAGGAGTCCAAGGGTACCGGTTATCATCTTGGAAGGTGCCTTCGTGAACAGGCGAGTGACACCGTCACCCCACAGGAGATTTCTTCAGTCCTTCTGGTGCAGGATGAAGACAGGGAGTCCTCAGAGTGTGCACACTGTTGAAACTGTTGCAGTTGCTGGCTGGAGCTGATGTTGCAGAAGAAAAGTATCCCTTGTGGATACTTTGTTGCTGTTACAGTGATTCCTGGAGCAAGCTGCGGTTGATTCGAGGTCAGAGGATGAAGTAGTGGTTGCAGAGGATTCCTGAAGGAATTTTGCAAGAAGAATCTGAAAAGAACCCACAGGAGAGACCCTAAATAACCCTGAAAGGGGGATTAGCCACCTTATCAGGTAAGGACCTATCAAGAAGGGTCTCTGATGTCACCTGCTGGCACTGGCCACTCAGAGCCCCCACACCTTGCAAAGCAAGATGGCTGAAGTCTAAGACACACTGGAGGAGCTCTGTGCATCACCCCTAGGGTTGTGATGGACAGGGTCACTCCTCTTTCCTTTGTCTGGTTTTGCGCCAGAGCAGGGGACAAGGGGTCCCTGAACCAGTGTAGACTGGCTTATCCAAGGAGGGCACCATCTGTGCCCTTCAAAGCATTTCCAGAGGCTGGGGAAGGCTATCCCTCCCAGCCTGTAACACCGATTTCCAAAGGGCCTGTAACACCGATTTCCAAAGGGAGAGACCCTGCTCTCAGGGGAAATGCTTTGTTCTGCCTTCCTGGGACTGAGCTGCTCAGACCCCAGGAGGGCAGAACCCTGTCTGTGAGGTGGCAGCAGCTGTATCTGCAATGCAAGCCTCAGAGAGCTTGTTTGGCAGTACTGGGGGTCCACAGTGGAGCCCCCAGGATGCATGAAATTGGCTAGCCAATACCATATTTGGAATGGGGGGACAATTCCATGATCTTAGACATGTTACATGGCCATATTCGGAGTTACCATTGTGTAGCTACATATAGGTATTGACATATATATGTAGTGCACAAGTGTAATGGCGTCCCCGCACTCACAAAGGCCAGGGAAATGGCCTGAACTATGTGGGGGCACCTTTGCTAGTGCAAGGGTGCCTTCACACTTAGTAACTTTGCACCTAACCTTCAGCAAGTGAAGGTTAGACATATAGGTGAATTATAAGTTTCTTAAGTGCAGTGAAAATGGCTGCGAAATAACATGTGCCTTATTTCACACAGGCTGCAATGGCAGGCCTGTGCAAGGGTTTGTCTGAGCTCCCTTTGGGTGGCAAAAGAAATGCTGCAGCCCATATGGATCTCCTGGAACCCCAATACCCTGGTACTTGGGTACCGAATACTATTGACTTATAAGTGGGGTCCAGTGTGCCAACTGAAATTGGTAAATGAAGTCACTAGCCTACAGTGACAAATTTAAAAGCAGAGGCATAAGCACTGAGGTTCTGATTAGCAGAGCCTCATTGACAGTCAAGCCCTATACAGACACACACATTAGGCCATGAACTATGAGCACTGGGATAATGACCAGCAGGATCCCAGTGAGACAGGCAAAAACATACTGACATACATGTAAAGATGAGGTTAACGTGCCAAGGAAGATGGTACTTTCCTACAAATTGATACTGGATTTGATCTTTTTTTAAATTTTCCTTGATTGGAAATTTTGTATTTTCCACATTCACTCCCACTCTAACTAAATATCTGTGCCCGTGACTTGGCCTGCAAACATGGAGTTTGAGCTCAGCAAACTGGAGAGCTACATTGCGGCTTTGAGCAAAAGGAGCTCAAAAGAGGAGGAGCTCCAGAAGGCCCTCAGGGTCTATGAGAAACCTCAATAATTACAAGACATAGCAGAGGAGTGTGATGCTATTCATGCAGGGGCCAGAGGTCCTCGGTGCAGGTCCTTAGCTCCATCACTCAGAGTAGGACAACTCACCCCCAGAAGAGGAGCCTCTTTTCATGGCAGAAAGCAGTGCGTCTTACTGCACTCTATCCCCAGAGGAGCTGGAGAACTGCAGAGCTGGGAGGGATCTCAAGCTGCAGCTGGCCAAATTACAATTTGAGCCAGCCAAGGAGGAGGCTGCTCCCAAGAGGACCAGTAAGAAAAATAGGCTGGGCATGGTGGAAAGGGGAATGGCACATGTGCTGAGTTTCACAGAGCTGGACGTTAGGGCCAAGCAACTAGTGTCCAGCAACAATGGTGGCAGCATGCCCTCAGTGTTCCCTGGACAGGTGAGAGTTCACTTACTGCAAAATTTGGTGCCCAGCTAGCTGGCGAGAGATGATATAGACATGTGGTTTTATGCTTATGAGGTAGTCCTGAGGTCTCATGTGATTATTGAGGGGCTAGATTATAGAAACACATGGCCAGATTGGGAAGGGACAACCTACTTACACTAGTTGTAGGGGACCAAATGAAGTATGCCCTGATGAAGGCCATTCTTATCTCCAAATTTAGGCTGATCCCTGAGAGGAACCAAGTACCACTTTAGTTTCTCGGGCAGTCACAAACTGCCAAATCAATGTGGATTTGTGGACTATTCTAGCAAGGCATTGAGTGGTTGGGTGAGGGGCAGCAAGGTTGATGATTTTACTGAGCTCAATCCAATTCTGAAAACTCACATGCTCAATATCTGTTTTACAGAACAGAGCCAATATCTGGTTGAAAGTAAGCTCACTGATCCCAATGATCTTGTAAAGATGCAGATCTCTGGATTAATTACAGGGTTTTAAAACGGTACCTGGGAGTGACCCCAAGAAGGGCAGTGTGCCCCCCCTGTGAGTGAGCGGGAGGTTAAGGAAGATATAGACAAGTCCCAGAATAAGGTGGAAGAAGGGGTTGACATGCCCCTTCTGTGAAACAGGCAGGAATTTCTGCTGGGCAGTGGCCGAGGGTGCTCCATTTCCACCCATGATGCTTTGATTATTCTGAGTTAGGACACAACAAGGTCCTAAGAGCCACCCACTGATAGGAATACTACAAAGGTGGTCAAGGTCACCTTAAAGGTAAGTAATCCCCAGCAACAGATGTTAGAAAATGCCCTGACTCTCTTAGCTGGGAGACAGACTCCAATAATTAGCATTGATGGGTGAGAGCCATCAGATACACCAGATTGCAGTGAATGGAATGCTTTTCACTGCTCTGAAGGATACCGTTGCCAGTCAGACCATGTTGGTCGAAAGGCTGGTTTCCATAGATCAGTACATTGGACAGGTATGTAGGGTAACTTAGGCCCAGGTGCAGGACTTTTTCCACACCGTAGCTCTGATGTCCCTGTAATACGGTGGGAAGCAGCCAACAGAAGGGCCATAGTTAACTCCCAGATGACCATTGACTGCATTCTGAGTAATGAGGTGTCACTGACATTCAAAGAGGTGGGCGGGGTGGGTGCGCAGGGCTCCCTGAAAGTTTAGGTTTCTGGGTGTACCACTTCCAAACACGATGTACAGAGATGGGGATAGAGGGGCCTGGGGAGGAAGGTTAACCCCTAACCCCTGTTCAGCCCCAAGATATAGTCCTGGGAGAGCCAGTCTCAGGCTACAATTCCTGCGATAATGGGAAGAAGAGTGGAATAAGGGTGCCTAACACCCAAGGCTGTTGCCCTCCACTGTGAGAAACCTCAGAGGTTGGAGAGCCCTGGATGGCCCAGTGTCTGGCTCCTGACACTGACAACTTTCAGTGGCCTCTGTTGACTGCTATCTTTTTGGGCTGCATTTTACTTGGGTTGGGGACAGGTATCTGATTCAAGGGGTGGAATTGGCTGCATCACTTTGTTGGTCATGGTGGCACTGTCTGCCTACTGGGATGCAAGTTAAATTTAGGTGATTCACAGTTGGAATCCACAGGTAAGGAGTATGGTCCCCATGGGTCAGTTCAGTGGATTAGGCAAGTGCAGACAGAGGGATCCAGCTGAGTTCAGAGGGGCATAGAACTGGCAAGGACCTCTGCAATGGAGTTTTTTTTTTCTCCATATTCTTTCTCTACAGCAGAAAAGCCCATCAAGGTATTTATTAGTCTCACCTTGCTTTTGACTGGAGGTGGGTCATGTTGGACTTGGTTGTCTCTGCAGGGTCACCACCAGCTTTTTCCCTTCTAACTTCTTGTTTTGCTGAATTAACCCCTCGGTTGCCTTGGACGAACTGGGCTCGGCCACGGTTGCCATATGCCGAGGATGAGCCCAGCTCGTCCTGTACCCAGCCCATGGGGGGAGAGCTAGCCCTCCCACTGTGGGCCTCCCACCCACAACCCCAATCAGGGATGGAAGGGGAATCACTTTCCCTTCCACCCCCGACCCTACCCGGCAATCTGATGACGTCAGCGCACTCACAGCGCACTAACGTCATCAAATGTTGCCGGGGACACACTGGAAGCCATTTGCTTCCAGAGTGATTGGAGAGAGGATGGAAAAAAGGTGAGTCCTTCTCTTTGGTGGGTTTGGAGGGGGGAAAACTAACACAGGGGGAAAGGAAAGAGTTTTTCCTTTCCCCCTGTGCTTGTTTTGATTGGATTTCTGCTCCACAATCGCGGGCGAGGCCTGTGATCGTGGACAAGGAATCCACCCACTAGACACCAGGGATGTTTCTTTGTTTATTTTGTGGCACAACCCATTAGGCTAGCGCTGCTCCCCTGAAGCATAACTATGGGGGTCATTCTGACCCTGGCAGTCACCGACCGCCAGGGCCAACGACCGCGGAAGCACCGCCAACAGGCTGGCGGTGCTTCCATGGGCATTCTGACCGCGGCGGTAATGCTGCGGTCAGAAACGGGAAACCAGCGGTGTCCCGCCGGTTTCCCGCTGCCCCAGGGAATCCTCCACGGCGGCGCTGCTTGCAGCGCCGCCATGGGGATTCCGACCCCCTTACCGCCATCCTGTTCCTGGCGGTTTTCACCGCCAGGAACAGGATGGCGGTAACGGGTGTCGTGGGGCCCCTGGGGGGCCCTGCAGTGCCCATGCCAATGGCATGGGCACTGCAGGGGCCCCCTAACAGGGCCCCCACAGTGATTTTCAGTGTCTGCCACTCCGCCGGCTCCATTCGGAGCCGGCATCCTCATGGAAGGGGGTTTCCCGCTGGGCGGGCGGCCTTCTGGCGGTCGCCCGCCAGCCCAGCGGGAAACTCAGAATGACCGCCACGGTCTTTTGACCGCGGTACGGTCTTCTGGCGGCTCCCGCCTGGCGTGCGGTTACCGCCGCCGACGGGAGTCGGAATGACCCCCTTTATCCTTGTTTAGCCCCCCCTGTGGGCAGATTGGCTGATTTTTCAGCCGATCTAGCCCCCGGGAGGGTCGAAACCCACTAGACACCAGGGAGTTGTTTTCCGTATGTTTTAGGGCCATGACCCCTTTGATTTTTTGGTGCTTGCGGGCGTCCCCTTTGGTAAGAGGTGCTTCCAGAGGGGGGAACAAAATTGTTGGCCATATCTGCCCGGCTATTTTTTTAGGGCCATCTGCCCCCAAATCTACTTAGGTACCAGAGATCTTGTGAATGTGTGTGTGTTTTGTGTGGGGGTGGCCTCTTTGGCAAGGGTCACCCCCCAAAGGGGGCACATGACTGATGACCATTCAGCCTATTTTTTTTAGGCCCTTCTACTCCCCTTTGGTTTTTTTTTGCAGGGGGACGACCCCTTTGGCAAGGGTTAGGGAGTGCAGAACTGTTGGTCATTGATTGGCCTATTTTTTTGTAGGCCCATCTGCCCCCAAGGGGGGCAGAATCCACTTAGGAACCAGGGAAAATGTTAAAATGCTTGGTGGTGGGGTGTTTGTCAACTGACAAAGTATTTGTATTTGTGAATAGTTAATTTCTCCTTTTTGTTCTAGTTCAAAGCTTTCGCTTCCTTTGCTGTGGATCCTTTTAGTTTTAGCAGTAGTTGATCTGCGGTATGCGTAGTTGCATGTTTTAGGTAAGTAAAAGCAATTTACTCCGAAGGAGTATTGTTGACATCCATGAATGACATGCTTGTAGGTGGTGCACTAAATACACGATTGTGTTTGAAATTGTCCTTAGATTTGTGCACAATGATATTTCTGTTGTCTTATGTCTAATTTGCTTTTCTTTTTTCTTTTAGTAGGATATCATTGGTGATTGCTGTGTCTGTGTGGAGTAGTTGCTGGCGAGTCTAGCTTTTTCACTCAAGTGACAGGTATAGTTTTTGAGTATATAACTCTTTTGATAAAGCCACACTTTGGTAATTACTTATTTTAGACAGTGCTGGTTGTTGTTTGCGCTTTTGTCAAGCTACATTTCATAGAAAGGATCATGGTTAGCCGCAGAGTGACTGCTCAGCAGGTTTTTGGCATGCTTTTTGAGTCGTCTTCTGACCATGTTATGAGACTGACTCTGAATCTGAGACAGAGGAGGAAGTGAAAGATTCTGACAGTGATTTTTATGTCTGAGAGGAATCTTCTGATGAGGAAGCCACTCTCAGTGCAGATGAAGGGCCTGTTTTAGAGGAGGACATTGATGTGTCAATGGTGCAGAAGCCAGCGGCTGAAGGGTTTCCTATTGGAAGACCTGAAACATGGGTTGCCCCAAACATGGAGCAGCCACAGTTGCCTGCATTTGCTGGTCTCCCACGGTGTAGAGTCAATACGGAAAACTTTTTGCCAGTCATTTTCTTTCAGTTGTTTATGGACAATGTATTTTTGGAAGAGATTGTTGAGCAGACTAATTTGTATGCGGAGCAGTGTTTGAGGGACAACGCTGCCAGACTTAGGCCTCAGTCTAGAGTTACCCAGTGTCAGTCAGTCAGTCAAAATACCTTTATTCGGCATACTGCCATAAAAGTACACATACATACATATAAATCATCATAATATACAGTACTTATTTGTATAATTCAAAGACAAATACCTTTGATATGCAAATCTATAAAATCTAAGTTTACCACTTAAGCCCACTAATCAAAATAAGATAATAAATACTTATAAAATCATGTACAGCAGTAAAACAATATCTGATTCGTATTGGTTCCTAATGGTGATAGCGAATTTGATAAAACTTAAAATAGAACTGCACATTTGTTTGGATGAAAGGCTTTGAATGCCAATCAATCCTTCTTTATAGGAAAGGGTGTGCAAATTACGCAAAATAGGCAATACAAAATTTTCCCTTGGAGCTGAGTAAAGTGTACAAAATAAAATAAAGTGGCAAGTGCTTTGTTTTGAAAAATTGTCACAAGGGCATGGTGGTAATATTTTTTCCCACACACATTTTGTCGGGAATGCCACTCTAAAATGGATCAAATTAAATCTAAAAAGTACAAGTAAAGAGTATAAAGAGGGGATAGGGAACCAAACAAAATAAGGTTCTAACGAATCCAAAGATGAAATTTGTACATATGAATTAAAAGAGCTCAATTTCTCTGCCACTTGATATCTAAGGTTCATAACATGCTCTTTATATCGGAGTTTAACAATTTCTTTCGCATTGGCAGACAAAAGCTCTGTCTTAAAATACATGTACTCCAAGTCCAAGTTTCGAAAGCCATTGCAAACAGAATTTAACCATGGAATTTTGTTAAAATTTGCTAACGAGATACAGTCTTTTATACAATCATGTGTTTAAAATGGCCTCCGGATTTAACCATACATTTATCCATAACAGAAGTGGGGCAATATCTATCAGGTCTGCAATATGACGGATTCCCAACTCCTCATGGCATATAATATTTGCTACGTTCTTGGGCACCATAAGTAGCCGATGGAGAAATGTATTCTCTGCCAGTTGTAATATACTTGAACTGGTGTATCCCCAGAGGCCACTCCCATAAATTGCCGCCGAAACACATTTGGATTTATAGAGCGTGAAGATCTGGTGAACGGGTCTATGCCCTAATCTAAGGGCAAAGCGGAAAATTGCTTCAAGATTTCCTTCCAGTTGTTGGAGCTTAAAATTCAAATGAAATTTCCATGACAGAGTGGTACTTAGATACAGACCTAGATAACAAAAATCTTTTACCTTTGTTAAAACATTTCCCCCCATTATAAAACGTTTAGTGTGTGTGTTTTTAGGGCCGCAAATCATAACATGTGATTTTTTAAAATTAACTTTCAGATCAAGCTCTTGTATGTGTGTTAAAAAAAGATCCAAAAGGGACTGTAGGCCATTGGCCGTGCGGGCACTTAAAACGGCGGTGTTGGCGTACAATAAAATTGGCAATTGTCTAAAACTCATCCTTGGGAAATCCTTGCCATTTTGGCCTAAATAACTATACAAACCATTTATATACAGCAGAAATAAAAAAGGTGCCAAAGTGCAGTCCTGTCTAACACTCCGATTGGATGCAAAAGGATGGGATCTTTCGCCATGCTGTCCAAACTGAATTATAATAGTAAGGTCAGAATATAGGCGTTTAATCAAGTCCAACAGATCTTGCTCGATCCCCATTGTGTCCATTATTTCCCACAATTTTGCTCTGTTCACCATATCAAATGCACTGGACAGATCTATAAAGGCTAGGTGGATAGATTCCATTTTTGCAATAACATATTTGCTAAGAATGAGATGTAAGTTTAGGGCCTCATCCACTGTGCCTAATCCAGGCCTAAACCCATATTGAATCGGCGATAGAATGTTTGTCCCTGTAACCCACTCCTCCAGCCGAGTCAAAATGATACTCCTCAGAATCTTAGCCGTGGAGTCAATGAGAGAGCCAATGTCAATGTCTATAGCAAAAGGGGTCAAGCCTATTACCCTTTTTAAATATCGGGACAAGTATTGCCGTTAACCATGAGGAAGGGATAGCACTTTGAATAGCACTATTCAAAACATTTGTAATTAGTGGAACCCACAGATCAGGTAAAGATTTAAATAAGTCCACTGGAAACCCATCGGGGCCGGGGGCTTTCCTTGTTTTCATTTTATTTATTGCTGCACTGATCTCATATGTCTCAAATAAAATACTACTCTTGATTGGAATGGAAGTGGGCGAGCGTGGGCGGACACATACCTCCACACCATAATTAGGGTGATTTACAGACTGAAATACAGTTGAGAAATGTTCTACCCAGACCCCTTCTAGTATCAGACAGTCATCCTCCCTATTTGTCTGCCCTGAAAAATATGAATGATTAACCACCTTCCAAAATCGGGAGGGGCCCGTAATTCTGTGGCTGCCATGAGATCTTCCCAAGCGCTAGTGCGTATTTCATTCTTTCTTCCCTCAAGAACTGACTTGTATCGGCCCCTAGCCTGTTTAACTAAATCACGGCTGAATGGAATAGTTTTAATAGCTGTCTTTAGATCTCTATGGGCAGCTGTACAGGCCGAATTGAACCACCGTTGAGGTTGTGCGCCTTTAGAATGTTGGGCACACTTCAGTGCCTCAGAAATAGCACAGCTTAAAGACTCAAAAGCAGTTATAAGATGGTCGCAAGTGGATTGCAGGGACAAACAAGTATTAATATGGACCTTGTTTTGAATTATGAGGGCCTCATGAAAAGTATTTGGGTTTACTCTCTCCCATCTCATGCGGAGGCCAGAATTTCTTTTAAAAGCCTCTTTACCTTTATGTACTATTCTAGGTAGAATTTACCTAGTTTTAAGAGCTAATTTTATGCTCAAGGGATTATGGTCACTGGCACAATGAGATTTAATTTTAAAATCCACCATTGAACGTGAAAGTGAAGGACAAATAAGGATAAAATCAATAGTACTGCCATTCGTGCTCCCTGTATAGGTGGGTATTTCCCTTGACCGACTATTTGTCATATCCCTTGCAAAAGCAAGATCAAATTTGTAGATAAGGGTATTCAAGGCATTACCTAAATTAGAGTGGGTAAAATGGGTGAGTAGCTCTCTGCCTTCTGTGGAAGCACCACACAGATGAGGTAATTCATGATTGCACAATTGAACATTAAAATCTCCAACCCAAATCATATCAAATTCCCTATCCTGGAGTTTTCCAGCAGAGTCTAAAAAACCTGTAAGCTCTTTGAGGCTTCCTGGGAGGGCGGTACTCGGAATATAGTTATAAAAATGTAAAAGTAAGATGTCTTTCCGCCCAGTCATTGATAATAAAACCACCAAGAAAAAAACTGAGGACCAGATCAAAGAAACCTTGATTTTTGGAAGTAGTAATGACACAATTACCAGGAGCCCGCCACTTGCTCTGCCCGCTCTGGATGGAAGAGGTTGCTGGGACACAGAATAGTAGCCATCTAGATAAAAGGGTGCAGTGTGCCAAGTTTCTTGAAGACAGATGATATCAAAAGTGGATACAAACTCCAACCATTCTAAGTTTTCAACTTTAGAACAGAGACCAGCAATGTTCCAACTAATTAACGATAAAAATTCATTACTTTGCTGGGGCATTATCCCAGGCCCCTTAATTATAGCCATATCTGTTGTATTCTGTGGTAATCTGACTTGCTCATCAGGCCCTGTAGGTGATTCCAAAAGTGTATGCCCTCCAGCCAACTCGTTTCCCTGTATGAGTTACCCAGTGGATTCCCAGAAATCTGGAAGAGTTGAAAAATGTCCTAGGTTTGGCCTTTTTGATGGGGTTGTTAAGGAAATCTTTGCTGGCTTCTTATTGGTCTACCAGTCCCTTGATGGCAACGGCTATATTTCCTGCAACCATGACTCGTAATCGGTATTTGCTTCTTTGGATGCTGCATTTTGTTGACAATGCTTTAGCCTTGCCACAAGATCACTCTGACTGTGACTGTCTTTTTAAGATTTGGCCTGTCCTTGATCATTTTGTAGATTGGTTTTCAGAGGTTTATGTTCCAAGGAAAGAAATATCTGTAGATGAGTCTTTGGTCCTGTCCAAGGGGCGTTTGTTTTTTAAGCAGTACATTAGAAGAAAGAGGGCATAGTATGGAATTAAATTGTATATGCTGTCAGAAAGTACTACAGGATATGATATGTGTATAATTTCTGGATCTACACTGGTTGAGATTCCAGTATTGTCCCCCTGGCTGTCCGCCCACTTTTGGAGTTAGTGAGAAAATTGTGTGGGAACATGGTAGACAATTGTTGAACAAAGTTCACTATTGGTATGTGGATAACTTCTACACTGGAGTGCAGTTGTTCCAGGAATTGTTCAGAGTGGACACTGCTGTGTGTGGCACAATCCGCTCTAACCGGAAAGGCTATCTAAGGGGGCTTGTCTGTAAAAAACATGAGAGGGGACAGTGCAGTGCCTTGCGGAGTAATGAGCTGCTAGCTCTGAAATTTGCAGACATAAGGGATGTCTAGATGTTCACTACCATACATGATAAGACTACTTCACCTGTGGCTGTTTGGGGTCAAGCTGCTGAAGTGCACAAACCTATGTGCAGTTTAGACTACAATAAGCACATGGGTGGTGTTGAAAAAGTAGACCAGAGTTTGAAACCTTAAACTGCTATTTATAAGTCTTACATTTGGTACAAAAAGTTGGTCATCCATTTGTTTCATTTAGCAATTTTTAATGCTTTTATTGTGTTTAAGGATTGTTTCCATGAGTCAAGGATGAAATTTGTTAAATTTCAGGAGTCGGTGACAGAGAGCCTTATTGTAGTAGAACAGGCAAAAGTTCATAGAGTAGCAGTGGTGGAGGATGTGGCTAGACTAAAAGATTGCCACTTTCCTGATCACATTCCTACCACTCCCAAAAAAGACTTTCCTACTAAGAAATGTGGAGTCTGTGCCCAAAGAGGTATCTGGTGGGAGACTCGGAACTACTGCCCTGATTGTCCTTCTAAGTCTGGGCTGTGTGTGGTCGGCTGTTTTAGAAGTTAGCACACCCAAAATACTTACTGGGAACTACCATGAGTGAAAACTGCTTGTTCCGCATTTTTTATATTTTTTGTTCAGTTTCATGGTTGGCAATACTGTCATGCATTTAGTTAGAGCTTTTATGTTTGTAGTTTTGTACTTATTTGTAATTAGTTAGTGGTCTCTTTTTTGTTTAAAAAGAAATGATGGTGGTGTGCGTGTAAATAGTGACTTGCCGTTGACCATTGCAACACACTGCCAGCCAAACGCCAGTACACACACTCCCATCAGCTGGTGTCATTGCTGTATCAGAAATGTGTGAATATGAAAGTGATGGGCCCTTGAATGGCTCTGTCTACTCATGCAAATGTTGTGATGTGCTGGGCCCGCGGCTGGTGGCGTTAATGGTCCTGTTCATACCATGCATGAAAGGTATGTGAATGGACTGTAAAGCGGTTGGTACCTTGACGCGGCTTTACAGCTCACGAGCTGTGAGTCATTGGTTCAGTTTTTTGGCCTTTCAGTTATTAGCAGTGAATGTCATTTCTGTGAAAGCTCTTGGTAATAAAATTTGATCTGCTGGACCATCACTCACACTCGTGGTAAATCCAACCAGTATGTGTGGTAAAAATGACTGTGGTAAAAATGACAAAACCTGCCCCTCTGTAATCAGGAGTCGGAGCACACAAATGACATGCTAGGTGTCTCGGGTGGGACCCTGATGATGAAGCATGCCACGAACTGTGTTTAGTGTTTGGAACATCACAGAAGGATGTGGGCCCATCACAATGATCTATTGCAACACTACCTGTTTTTAAGGGGGGGGTCACCTGTCTTTTTTGGTCCGGGGTGCAGCGGTCATCTAGGGAAACCTACCAAACCCAGACATTTTTAAAAACTAGACACCCAGAGGAGTCCAGGGAGGTGTGGCATGAGTCGATCCCCCCAAATTCCTCTCAGATTCCACAACTATCAGCCACCGAAATGTGAGAAAAATTTGTTTTTTTGACCAAATATTGAGGTTTGCACTGGATTCTGGGTAACAGAACCTGGTGAAATCCCCAAAAGTCACCCCATCTTGGATTCCCCTAGGTGTTTAGATTTCAAAAATGCACAGGTTTGGTAGGTTTTCTCAGGTGCCGGCTGAGCTAGAGGCCCAAATCCACAGCTAGGCACTTTGCAAAAAACAGCTCTGTTTTCTTTGGGAACATGTAATGTGTCCATGTTGTGTTTTGGGGCATTTCCTGTTGCGGGCACTATGCCTACCCACACAAGTGAGGTACAATTTTTATTGGGAGACAAATTTGAATGTTTGCAAATGATTCTTGGTAAATGAACAAGTCACCCCATTCTGAATTCCCCTGGGTGTCTAGTTTTAAAAAATATATAGGTTTGCTAGGTTTCCCTTAATTCCAGCTTAGCTAGAGGCCAAAATCCACAGCTAGGCACTTTGCAAAAAACATCTCAGTTTTCTTTGGGAAAATGTGATGTGACCATGTTTTGTTTTGAGACATTTCCTGTTGCCGGCACTAGGCCCACCCATACAAGTGAGGTACCATTTTTATTAGGAAACTTGGGGAAATGCTGGGTGGAAGGAAATTTGTGGCTCATCTCAGATTGCAGAACTTTCTATTACCGAAATGTGAGGAAAAAGTGTTTTTTTTGACAAATTGTAATGTTTGCAAAGGATTCTGGTTAACAGACCTGGCGGGAGCCCTACAAGTCACCCCATTCTGAATTTCCCTAGTTGTCTAGTTTTAAAAAATGCACAGGTTTGGTAGGTTTCCCTAGGTGCCGGCTGAGTTAGAGGCCAAAATCCACAACTAGGCACTTTGCAAAACACACCCCTGTTTTCTTTGGGAAAATGTAATGTGACCATGTTGTGTTTTAAGGCATTTCCTATCGCAGGCAAGGCCAACCCACACAAGTGAGGTACCACTTTTATCAGGAGACTTAGGAGAACGCTGGGTGGAAGTAGATTTATGGCTTCTCTCAGATTCACAACTTTCTGTCACCGAAATGTGAGGGAAAAGTGTTTTTTTGGGCCAAATTTTGATGTTTGTAAAGGATTCTGGGTAACAGAACCTGGTGAGCGCCCCACAAGTCACCCCATCTTGGATTCTCCTAGATGTCTAGTTTATAAAAATGCACAGGTTTGGTAGGTTTCCTTACTTGCCAGCTGAGCTAGAGGACAAAATCCACAGCTCAGCACTTTGCAAAAAACAGCTCATTTTAATTTGGGAAAATGGGATGCATCCACGCTGTATTTTGGGGCATTTCCTATCATGGGCAATAGGCCTATCCTCAAAAGTGAGATACCATTTTTATTGGGAGACTGAGGGGAATGCTGGGTGGAAGGACGTTTGTTGCTCCTCTCAGATTCCAGAACTTTCTGTCACCGAAATGTGAGAAAAAAGTATTTTTTGGCCACATTTTGAGGTTTGCAAAGCATTCTGGGTAACAAAACCTGGTGAGAGCCCCACAAGTCACCCCACCCTGGATTCCTCTAGGTGTATAGTTTTAAAAAATGCACAGGTTTGGTAGGTTTTCCTAGGTGCCAGAGGAGCTAGAGATCAAAATCCACAGCTAGGCACTTTCCCCAAAAAGTCAGTTTTCAATCTAAAAATGTGATGTGTCCATGTTGCGTTTCCTGTTGCGGGCATTAGGGCTACCCACACAAGTGAGGTATCATTTTTAGCGGGAGACTTGGGGGAACACAGAATAGCAGAACAAGTGCTATTGCCCCTTGTCTTTCTCTACATTTTTTCCTTCCAAATGTAAGACAGTGTGTAAAAAAGATATTTATTTGAGAAATGCCTTGTAATTCACATGATAGCATGGGGACCCCAGAATTAAGAGATGTGCAAATAACCACTGCTTCTCACCACCTTATCTTGTGCTCATTTTGGAAATACAAAGGTTTTCTTGATACCTATTTTTCACTTTTTATATTTCTCCAAATGAATTTCTGTATTCCCGTAATACAATGAAAACCCATTGCAAGGTGCAGCTCATTTATTGGCTCTGGGTACCTAGGGTTCTTGATGAACCTACAAGCCCTATATATACCCACAACCATAAGAGTCCAGCAGACATAGCGGTATATTGGTTTAAAAAATCTGACATCACAGGAAAAACTTACAGAGTAAAACGTGGAGAAAAATGGCTGATTTTTTTCACTTCAATTACATTTTTTTATTTCACCTGTTATTTTCTGTGGGAAAACTTTGTAGGATCTACACAAGTGACCCCTTGGTGAATTCAGAATGTTGTCTACTTTTCAGAAATGGTTAGCTGTCCAGGATCCAGCATTGGTTTCATACCCATTTCTGCCACTAACTTGAAGGAAGCTAAAGGCACAAAAAATAGTCAAAATGGGGAATGTCCCAGTAAAATGCCAATGTTGTGTTGAAAAATGTGTTTTTCTGACTCAAGTCTGCCTGTTCCTGAAAGCTGGGAAGATGCTGATTTTAGCGCCGCAAACTCTTTGTTGATGCCATTTTCAGTGGAAAAAACCACAAGCCTTCTTCTGCAGCCCTTGTTTTCCAATTTGTTTTTTAAATGACATTTTTGCTATCTTTTGGCTAATTTCTTGGTCTCCTTCAGGGGAACCCACAATCTCTGGATGCCTCTAGAATGGGACTCACTAAAACATGGTACATTTGGCTTACACCCGATTAGCATATTTAATACACTTGTAGGTCCTTACTAAAATGGTATACCATATTCCCAGGGCTAGTATATTAAATGCTACTGGTGTGTCAGCAGAACCTATTGTGCCACCCACATAAGTGGCCCTTTAAAAGATGTCCCAGTCCTGCCATTTCAGCATGTATAAAGTGTTAAACCTCTTGCAAGCCCTAAATCTAACTTTTTATTACTTTTGTGCCACCCTTAAGGTAGGCCCTAAACAGCCCATATAACTGAGTGCATTGTATTTAAAAAGTTTGACATGCACCTTTAGGTTTTACATGTGCTGGTAGTAAAAGACTCACAATTTGTTTTTTCTACTGTGAAGCCTACCTTTCCCATAAGATAACATTGGATTACCTTAATATATTTAATACGTGTTACCTCTTGTTTAAGAACAGGTAGAAATGTCATGGTTGGTGTCAAATAAATTGTAATTTCAAATCCTCTTTAATTGTAAATTTCACATTAGCCCATTGTGCGCTCAGGCAGACTGACACAGGGCAAGGAAAGAGGAAATTGCAGACATGTCTGTGGATGGAAAACTTCAGAATATTTTTTTTTCACTTCAAAGCTAGCATCAGGTATCAAATTGGAACCCTCTGCCCCACTCTTCGGTGCACTCCTGGACCTGTAGATGCTACAGAAGATGGGCTACCTGCTGTTAGGGGACTTCCCTGCTGCCTGAGTGCTGCCCTGCTGTCTGAGAAAGAAGACTGGTTCTGTTCATTTCATCTCAGGCTATTCGAGTGACTCCAAGGGTCACCTGACTGACCTCCTATTCTAAGCTACAGGCACAACAGCCTCCAGAGGCCTCCTTGTAACTGGCCAGCTGACTTGCTGCACTTGACCTGCCTGAAGCCTGCAACTGGCCCTGACTGATACTAGCTGGCCTCTATTGGAGAGAGCTCCTGACCCCCAAATGGTTCTTCCCAGGTCCTGGGTCATTGGCTGGCATCATAGAGGATCTTCCTGGCCTAACTGTAGGTTACACCAAATCCGGTGCAAAGCAACACAAAGCCTCACCACATCTCTGCAAGCTTAATGGGAAGTGACGCAGAGTGACGCAAAGCCCTTAACACACAGCTGCCAGCCTCATTGGAATTGACACAGAGCGATGCAAAGCATCGCAATGACTGCCGGCACAGAAGCCTTCTTCATTGGAACCAATGTTAGGCAACATAAAGCCCCACCAAGTCTTGCTAAACAGCTCATCGGGATGATGCAGAGTGATGCAAAGCCCAACAAAGTCTTGCTTCATAGCTCTATTGGAAACAACGCCAGCTGACACAAAGCCTCATAAAGCAACACCACACAGAGCACACACCAAGGGCATTAGGTGCAACCATCAGTGCATTCAATGTGGTTGCTTAAACTTGTAACTTTGTCCCGGTCCATAGCGACCAGATATCCTCAAATAGTATTTTGCACCTTTTGGCGCTACTTTTATTTACATTTTTTAAATTGTATATCCCCGGTTCTACTGTTTGGATTTATGTAATTTTGGTCTGAATTTATTAAAATTTACTCTATTTTTGTTAAATGGTGTGGGATTTTGCTTGTGTAATATTTTCACTTTATTACTGTTTAAGTGCTAGGTAAATACTTAACATTTCCTGTATGTTAAGCCTGACTGCTTTTGTGCCAAGCGACCTGAGGGTTAAGCACAGCTTAATTTTGTCTCTTTCTGTGGTTCACCCTGATAAGGATTGCAGCTGTTGCTTGATTAGAGTTTTACCCCTGCCAACCAATAACACAATTTCTCACAGTAACCTTACTATTGTTTTATATACTTGTGTTTATTATAGATGTACTTTTCATGGTGATGGTCTCCAATATCCTGGTATCACTGATTTGGTAAGGTCCAAGGAGAATAGGCAGAATCTCATTGTGAGGTAAAAATCATGACTGATTCCTCATCCACCTGTCAAGATTTCAAATAGATTATCTATATATCTCAGCCAGTGAATAATCTATTTTTACATTCCTCTAGATTAGTTGACCTGGCTACCTGCTTCATTCACCAACCCATATAAAGGTTAACATAGCTGGGAGCGAAACAGGCACTAAGCAGCTAACCATGAGCTACCAATTCATAATCAATATATTTAGGGCGTAGTTTAGCTATCAGAAAAGGGCAAACCAATTCTGACTTACATTTGAGGATACATAATTAAATAGCAAAAAGGGGTATCGGAGTACCATTTAAAGATCATAGTTGTAAGTTCTCCAAGCACTTTAAGAGATTTTCAGATGTTCCCATTTTTTATCTGTTTTTTATGTTTCCAGAATGTCCCAACTGTCACTAAAAAAATAAGTAGTTTCTCTATGATCTGAATAGGCAAGTAAGAAACTCTCAATCTAAAATCTGCAATACCATTTCATGTCTTTAATCGTATTCTCTTTTGAATAATACCTTTATCTGCTACATCTGTGTTGCATCAATATTATTATATACATTGATGAAAGTGTTCTAGTTGGATAGGTAAATGGCCAATACATATTTAATACATATTCAAATATTGAAGTGTAGAACAGTCACATTAGGAGAAACGAAAGTCGAAATACCTGGTAAAACACCTCTCAATGATAGTACATGTTTTTCAGCCTAGCCTAACAACAGCAATAAGGTCAGCTTCTTCTAAAAACGCCAGAGGGGAGAAATTCACAAAAAATCAGTAAATCAGCAACCATAAAACTACTGATTTCATGTCACATACATTTACAGTATTATGCCTGCAAAGCAGCATGAGGGACATGTTTACACACTTACTATTGGGACTATCACGCAAGCTCCCATTTCCCCATATTCAATTTTACAGATGTAGATTTTTGTGGTGGGGAAAAGGTACCAGATGTTTAAATGCACATTTTATTCTTTTTTTTATTTCTTCATTTCTCCATTTGGAAATATATTTATCTCACATTTAAATTAAAAAATGAATTCTCAACTAAAACAAAATATATATATATATTATGGATTAATTTTTACTAAATTTGATGCATAGAATTAATGGAAAGTAAATGAAATATATTTAATAAAATGTATTGTTTTATTTTTTGAATGAAAAAAGATTAAAATGATTTAGGATTAAATAAAAATATGTATTATTCTTGTATTGTTAACATGAAATCATATTTATGTTTAGCTGTTATAAATAATTTAGTTTAGCTCAATATTATTTCATATGGGTTTCATTTTAGGTCCTTACTCTACTGATTTCTATAAGAAGGTGTTTCAGTGGTCGGCCATGTGTGGCTCTGGGCTTACTTCAGCTCTGAACTCGGGTAATTTGCTACATTTTGTGGGTACCTTTTTGCTGTAGAAATGTTAGAAGCATAATTTGTAGATAGGAATGGGCTCACTCTTTTATGGGTGGGAATATGTATCTCCCTGCCCCTCCTTTGACCCCTCGTTATTCCCCCCTAAACCTAGGTATTTCCCATTTTCTGGACATTCTCCTGTGACTCCCACATTTACCACTAAAACGTATACTTATTTATGCAAAGGGTCTACATTTGCGGGGCGTGATTGGGGCACAGAAAAAGGAGACCCAGAAGTGTAATCGCTACATGGAGGTTTGTGATAGCATTTTGTCGGACTACTCTAGTGCTATAAAATGAACTACAAAGTGCAGTTTGTGAATAGGCCACCTTGGTATGCAAACTATCAAAATATTATGTCAAAAATAGCTTGGAAAAGAATATCATATAAAAAGCTAAGTATATAAAAAATCAATATATATAACATTGTGGTGGTAATTAGCAGTGCATGGTGAGAAGGAAAGGCCAAGTCCAAACTTCTGAAGCACGCAACCCCACATTGTGCACAGCCTTCAGCCACGTGCATCATGGCATTAGCTGCAGGGTCCAGCCTGCGGACAGACCATGTATCCTTCTACCCCTTGTGAGAAGCCAAACCCACGCCAGATAGGTCCGTCTTGCATGCACAGTGGTCAGTTGCTCGCGCAGGTCCTGGACACACTCAAGCAGACTCACTAACTTTGTGAAAGAGTCACAACAGAAAAATATAAAAAGTGAGCCTACTGGCTTTTACAGTGGGTGAGAATATCAATATACATCAAATAGATCTATTATCCTTCTCAAATATTCACCAATATTTTTAATCTAATGTATATTTAAATAATTATCACAATGCAATGTTTAATAACAATGATTATTATAAAAATGTTTCATAAAGTTTTTGTGAAAAACCTGTCTGTTAGTCTTTCTTTCAATATACTTTTTAATTTGGCATTTTATGGGCTGTAAAACGTTAAAAGAAAGACTCAGATACATTGATATTTTTTTAATATAAAACCCTGTAGCAACCCATAAAATACTTAAAAAACAGTTCTTGGTGATGCCCCTGGCCCTAGTAGGGGCACCATCAAGCTAAAATAAAAATGTACAGCAAGGCATTATGGGGAGCTCCTTCAAAGGACAGTGAATAATACATGAGCAGCTCCTGCCCCTCATTTATTATTCACTTTTCTTTTACATTTTTTGTGGGTGTCCCAGTGCCCACCCAGGACACCCACATGTTTTATTTTAGTTGGGGCTATAGGGAGACACTTGGGGCCCCATATCCCCAGCTGGCACACCAGCTGGCACATATTATGTGTGCCACCAGGAACCATCATATTTTTTATTTAGTGGGTGCTCCGGATCCCACCCAGGTCACCCATGGCTCCTTTTTTAGTTGGTGGCCACGGGGGAGCTCCAGGGCCCCATGTCATCAGCAGGCCCTCCATGCAGTAGATGTGTGGCATACACAATGATGAGGATGTTGGGGACCGTGAGGGGAGCCCCAAAGTCCTATAATCTCAGCTGTTTTCCCAGTGAGCACCATACTAGCTGCTGGTTGCAGACAGCACTTTGTCTTTGCTCCCATCTAGGCTATATAAGGATTTTATGATTGCTCCTCCCGGGTGGGAGCAAACTTGAGATCCCTCTCAGTAAGAGTGTGGGCAGGGTATACCTGTACTCTCCTGAGAGGGAAACAACAGTGTCCATGGGGTGGGTTTCCCGGGATACTTTTCAATATCAGGACCTGGGGGCTCAGGAAGGGGGTCCTCCCGTGTTTTTTTTTTTTTTTTTGCTGTGATCCCATGGGACCCCTGCTAATGTCCCACTGGATTGAAGTCAAATAAACCAATGATTTTAAATTTTGGTCCCAGGGTCCATCTGGGGCACCGACAAGGGCCTTGGGGGTGGGCTATCCATAGCCTGCCCCCTCAAAGCTTTTATTAATAACAATCTCAGAATAGGAAACTAGAGGCCTGATTCCTAACTTGGTGGGCATTGTTCCACCATTGAGTTTTCTGTTGTCAGACCACTGCCTCCTCAGTGATCCGCTGCCACCTCCTCGGCTGTCCAATCGCCAGTCAAGATTTTGTGGTGACATCACCTCAGGACCACCGCCACTAATGAAATCACTGCTACTGTGGCAGCGACAATGGTAGTGGAGGCGGTCAATGGAGGCGGGCCCGCAACATCAGCTGGCAGGCGGATCAGGACCTGCCTTTCCACTGGCCTTTACCTTGTGTAGTCCCCACCAGGTGAAGGTTAGCAGAAAGGCAGGGAAAGAGACACAGCAATGGCCCTATGGTGATTACGCTATTCTATAATGTGAGCTATTGATTCCTTCTAGCCCACCAATGCCAGCTGCTTGGTGTGTGCCAGGTATCCCTTGCCAGGGATACTGCAAGGACACAGTGTACTCACCTGGCTGGTGACCCTGAAGCATGGTCATCATTGGCTTAAGGCTTTTTCTAGAGCTGAAGCATGCTGCCGCCATGACTGTGGTGCCAACACACCACCAGCCCCTTATACAACTTGGAATTCGGTGGGTGAGATGCTGCTGGCTTGGTGGCCTGTTCGTGATCACTCCCGTTGCGTGATGGCGGTCTGTCATACTTGTAATTGGGCCCTAAGTCCCTGAGTCCTGTAATAGTTGCTGCAACATTTTCTTTCATGTTGCAGCGAGCCATTCAGACCCCTTGCTACTGCACAGGAGTGAGGAGGCCCAAGGGAAAAGAAGAACCCTAGATCAATTATAACGCTCTATTTTGTTAAGTTGAGCTTGCGGGATTCCCAAGAGAGTCTCTTGCTCTCAACTGTCCAGATATACAAATATATTTGTGCCTTATTTTCTCACAAGCTACTGAAAGGAATTACACCAAATCACACAAAGCACGCTTTGTGGACCAAGATGTTGCTTCATGCCAAATTTGATGCAATTACATTCAGCAGGTTTTGCAATCACATGTTCTAACATAATCTATAGAAAATGCTATGGGAAATTTCATTTGGGACCACCCTTTTTGTCAGTCCCCTCTTGACAGATCATGTCAAAACTTTCCAAGAAGTAGCTGAAATGGATTAACCTTTTTCTGCAAAGTTTCATGAAGATTCAACACACAGTGCCAACGTTATTAGCAATCCACAAAAAATGATTTTCCCATCAAAATGCTGACCTAACTATGACTTACCCACTGGTGACTGTCAGTGGTTAATATGTTAATATAAATATAAAAATTAACAAATATATACTTGCAAACCATGTATCACACTATAAAAAAATAAGATATTTAAATTTAAACCAAAAATTACTTTTCAAAAAACTAATGAGAACAATTTAGAAAAAATGCAAAAAATACAATCACAAATAAAAACTCAGCAAAAGAATTGAATTTCAAGGGAGTCACAGTAACTAGTGTAACACTAGTTTAAGCAAAAGTTTGAACTAAGCAAGGGTTAGACTTACTTGAGTAGCGAAAGTGCTGGACTTTGGAGGAGTTAGATGTACTATTCCTACGCCAATCTAAACAGTATGGAACCTGTTATATGTTGTAGGGGTTAGATTTAATATTCCCACTCCAATCTAATCAACACAACATAGAGCTGAAATGTGGAGGGATTAGACTTACTATTCCCACTCCAATCTAAGCAGCCGTAGTTAAAGTGTTGGACTTTGTAGGTGTTACATTACTACATCCACTCCAGTGTAAACAACAGTAGGAAAAGTGATGGACTTTGGAGCGGTAACATCACTATTCCCACACTAACATAAATAAATTCCTCTTCTTAGCATACTCTCTAGCCCAGAATATATAACTGTGTTCAATTAGTCACAAATTAAGCATTTTCTTTAAATACAACCCAATATCTTGAAAAAACAGTCAGTGAATGTAGTAGAGTGAAAGTTATGTGTACAACTGTGGACAATCACCTTCTTTGTGACATTATATAGTTATTATAACAACAGATTGATTAGTTCAATGTGATATTTAGTGGTGGGTGGAGATCACACAGTGCTACTCCATGGAATTCCATGAAGTTGGGTAAAAATTCTGTGGAATTCCGTGGAGTTCTGCGTGCTGCAGAGTGTCACCTGCCCTCCCACACTGGCGCTGAATGCACCCGATCTTGGAAGCGCTAAGCAGGGTTGGGCCTGGTTAGTGGTATTAACCAATCCTGACCCTGCTTAGCACTTCAGAGATCATGTGCATTAAGGCCAGGCTATGTGGAAACGGCAGCAAAAGCTGCTGTTTCAAGCCTCTTGCGCTGACACAGCTCACCAGCCTGTAGCCTGCTGCTCTCAACCACACCTGCACACTTCCCTTCAATAACTTGCTTCGGAGAGCCAATTACACCCCCTGTCTTGCACCAGACTTGTAATTGCTTTGTCTGCACTTGTACAAAGCCTCAGACCACCCTTTCTTTGGGGCCCAGCACTAGCAGCAGCAAACCAGCTCACCATCAGCAGCCTGGTATTTTCACAGAGTGCCTAGGCTTGCTTGCTACAGGCCTCTAATGCCATACACATCTCTATCTGGTGGGGGCTGCAAGACTACTACTCAGCAGCTGATGCTCCCCTGGTCTCCAACTCTCCGTGCTGGCCTCAATACTGGAGTGCATACCACCACTTCCTTTCCGAGGGAAGGGATGCTGGGGAGACAGGTTCTTTTCAAGTGGAGCTCTGACTACAAGTTTCCTTTTTTCCAAGCACAGACCCTTCTCATATGAAAATACTTTCCATGCCCAGTGCCAGCTCCTGTGCACATAGAAGAGAAAGTAAAATTAGGGCCTTACCTTAGTCCCTCCAGGGTTTCCATTGCCAGCAGCTTGGCTCTCTGCCTCCCTCTGCCCCCCTTCTCTTGGGCTGCTGAGGACAGTAAAAGGAGGGAGGCCTGGATCTAGTGGTGGTGCAGCCCCTCATCATCAGCTTGCAACAGCTCTAGAGTCACGCCCAGCTGTCACCGACATCTTCTTTTGCCCTAGAGTACACTGCAGCCCAGTTATGGGCCCCACATCGCTAGCGCAGGCTGCACCTGCACTGTGTGGCCCATAACTGGGCTGTAGTTTGCATGCTGTGAGCTCTGCTCTGCTGCCAGGGCTTGCAGAATTTTATGGCTGAACTCCACGCTCCAAGCAGAGCGCATAGTGCCAAAAACTCAGTTAACTTCACTAGCGGAGCAAAGCTCACCGCCCATCCCTAATGATACTGGGCTGCTAATGTAGACCAAAGATTACTAGAGAAGCCCATTCATTTGTAAAAGACTAGAGTGTAAACATACTACAGAGTAGATACAGCTATTTCAGTAGATTTGATGGTCATATGACCAAGTAAACTAATATTCTATACCATCACAAATGTAGGACAGTAATTATTTGGAATGCACTTTGTGGTTTGTTGAAAAATAAAGTCAAAGTGAATCTAATTTTAGTCACATGACAAAAGTACTCAATGTTGTGGTTTGCTCTACAAAACATTTGGGCCCGTATTTATACTTTTTTGTGCCGCATTTGCGTCGTTTTTTTACCATTATATTTTGTAGGTTTGCGCCGTTTTGCGTCAAAAAGCGGCGCAAATGCGGCGCTAAAAAAAGTATAAATACGGGCCTTGGTGTTAACATCAACAGATGTTGCATTACATTTACCAGTAGGCTACAAGCATAGCTCAATACTACTCTCTCTAAACACTATTAACATTACTTCTTTTGTTTGCTGTATTAGAACTGCAGTTCCACTGAAGCTTGGAGATACACTTAAGTCCTCCTTATGAGTTTGGCAGTCCATCAACTTCCATGTTGGCGTTGGCGGTCCAACCACCATTGAGTTGGAGGTCGGACCGCCGTACAACAAGTCATGCATGCTTGTGGAATAAAGACCGCCGTGGTTCAAGACTTCATATTAGAGCCTCTCGTGGTGCACTACCTCAGCAGTAATTGAAACTACAGCTCAAATATTCAGTCACACTCACCTTCTCCGCTAAAAGGGACTATGGGAATATGTTGAAAAATGTGTATAGTTTAACCAGGATTGACCTGAGTAAACCATCTCTGTTGGTGATTTTACCTTTCAGATTGTGTCTGATTGTTGCACACAACTGATGATATCTCTTTTAGGTACAGCTGTGCATTTTTATTAATTAACCTGCTGAAAACATGCAGTAATTGATTCAAGAATGCTTCAGGATGAGCAACAGGAAGAGAGGGACTGCACCGGAGTCTCACAGTCCTTCCGTCCACATGCAGATCTGTGAGCTGCTGCCTTGATTTGCAAGCGCATGAGCGGCTTGGCCTTTACCCCATGGCGATAATGAAGCGATGGAAAATGGGATTCCAGAGTGAAGCAGGGTTTATTATGCTTCCACCTAGCCCCAGTAATTCAATTCCTGCGGCCTCCGCGGATGGGAAGTAGCCAGCGTGGACACCCCTGCCCTGCTGGGCCTTCAAGCACCGCCATCCAAATAAAGGTTGAATGCTGTATTTTTTATCATTTACCCCCAGCGTGACATCAAAAGCGAGATTGTGCACGTTAATGTAATATTTATATGGCCCAGACTTCTGCCTACAGGCAGTCTTCTTTGGTGCACCCAGTACAGAAGGGCACAGGCTGCCTGGAGATGCAGCTGCCCTAGAGATCATAGTACAATGTCAGGTTTATTCAGATTTTATTTGTATTTCTTAATGTAAAGAGCATTAAGGAGTTTTACACAACAATACATGCCACATAGACAGCTTCCTGGCTATAGATGTAAGAAAGTAATAGAAACAGATTGATGGTGAGGCGAGAAATTTATTTGGAGAGTCTTGGAATCTGCTTGGTTGCACAGGTAGGGTGTACATCCACATTCCTCGGTCCTTGTCATGCTCAAGTTGGGCAATTAATTGTAGTACAAGGTACCAATCTGCCGCATGCAGAACTCTGCGGAATTTCATAGAGTTTTTACATAACTTCTCAAGCTCCCCCTCTCCTACAACATCCAACATTACATCTACAGATACAAATCACACACCCACATTCCTCTCAGGCCACGACTGTTGTCACATTCGACACACATATGTATGGAGGTGGCATGGAACACAAATAAAACTCCCAGTAAACAGCCCTGCAATGGGCGCACACATCACCCACATTGCAATACAATGGAAGGACAATGGAATTCACAATAGATAGAGAGACAAGTAGACAAACCTCACTATGCAAACAATACCTGTACAATTGGGATAGGGCCATCAGGAGCACTGAAGGAAGGGGTCTGCACTGGAACACATATCACTTTACACATGCCCATAAAACAACATTTGCACAGGATCTGGCCTTACATGTATCTCAGAGATAAACAATATTAGATCCAAATGGCATGCTAATCTACACAATGTGGAAGTGCAAGTCAACAAAGAACATTCATCTCCAACTGCATGAGACATACCTCCACACGAACTAGCAGCAAGGTACACACAGCTATATGGACACATGCACAGTCAGTTGCAAATAAAGGTAGCACAAATGAACAAACTTCATGTCTGCACAAACAAAACTCAAGATGACACACATCAGATGAATATATAATCCATATCAGAATGACAAGTCTAACACCATTCATGCTCACATTGGACAACACAAGGTAAGATACTTACCATAATAAACAGTACTCATTGGATTTACACCCACATATCCATACACTCAGCATATACCCTTGTCTTGGGGGACACCAGCACTGCCCACAAAGTCAGATATTGCAATCAAGAGCAAAAGGAACAACAAGCAGGCTGAAGCACACAACAGTGGGCAGAAAACGCAAGTTACTCAAGAACAACAGTAAGGTAGGAAAGGAATTGCAGGACAAATGTGTACCCAAACAACAACTGATTTGGGTTCATTTAACAATAAATGTCAAAAGCCCAAGGACATTGGCCAGTCCATTTAATTGTCCATGACAGCACAGTATTGTGCCAATGCTTGACTCCTAACTGCCATAGAACTTTCACAGGAAGGGACATTAAGTAGGCAGGCAGACACATCAGGAATCATCTTTGGGGGGGTTGAATTTGAGAGAGGGGTTTGGTCTTGTGTTTGAGAGAGGTGGTCTCCTTTTGAGAAGGTTGGGCTTCTTCTTGGAGGGAGTGGTATGGGTACTTGTAGTGGGACAGGGGAGGCAGTGAAGATGGAAGGAAGGGGCCGGGCGGTGGGAAGACTCTTGGGTTTGGAAGAGGGTAGAGGGAACAGCGGTAAGGGAAGGGTAAAAAAAAAAAATTGTTAGGGACACAGGGACTGTCATCAAAAGGGGGTTGGGATTTGGAGGTCAAGGGGGTGGTTGTCTGCTGTGTTAGAGTGGATGTTGTGGGTGCATGATTCTGGGAGGTATGCTAGTGTTTGGTGGGTGTCCATTGGGTGGGTGAGTGAGTGCGTTTGTGTGGCCTTGTGGTTTGGGAGGCAGAGGTGGAGGTGCTGGGGCCTGGAGTGGTTGATGTGTGTGTGTCTGTTGGGGTGGTGTCTCTGGGTATGCTGGATGTGGTGGATGACTCTGGATCTGTTGTTGTGGTGTTTGCTGGTATGGTGCTTGTGGTGGATATCTGTGTGTCTGTTGCGCTGGTTCTTGAGGGTATGCTGGATGTGGTGTGTGTGTCACCAACTGTTGGTGTGGTACCTTTGAGTATGCTGGATATTGTGTGTGTAATGCTGGGGGTGTCTGTTTTGTCTCTGTTTGGCTGTTGTTTGCTTGCTTGCTGTTATATTTTGTTGTGGTTGGTTTTGTTTATGCTACTCTTGTGTGTTGATGTAGCTGCATGTACATCTATCTGTATGCTTTGGCTAGAAAGGGGAAAGGGGATTTGGATTGGGAAGAGGGAGGTGGAGGGGGAACAGAATGTAGGGGGTGACTGGCTGTCGTCAGTGAGGAGGCCAGAGGCTGAAAAGATCTCTGTAGGCCAGACATTGCACCATGAATGCCTTCCAGGAATGCATTTGTCTGCTGGAGTTGGGTTCCCAATCCCTGGATGGCATTCACAATGGCTGTCTGACCCACAGAGATACTTCTCAGGAGGTCAATAGCCTCCTCTCTCAGGGCAGCAAGGGTAAAAGGGTCTGGGGCAGAGGTGCCTGTAGCAAAGAAGTAACTCTTGGGTGAGCAGACACAGCCAACTGGGTGGGGAGCAACAGTGAGGCTGGTGATAGAACTAGGGGTGGTGGACATTGATGAAACTAGGGTACACCCTAGTAGGTCCACCACCACTAGAGAGTGTTCACTGGAAGAAAAATCTGATGATGAAGACAATGTTGTTCCAGTCTCTCCCGTGGCACTCCCCTCACCCTCTGGGCCACCAGATCCCTCCATGCCAGTGGTGTCTTGAGCCAAGGACCCATGGCCTGGTGCGTCCCCCCTTTGGTGTGGCCTGTTAACTTCACTTCCCTGGGTTGATGCTGCAAACATAAAGAGAACTAGGGTGATTACATGTCCAGAATCACACTTGAAAAGCAGTTCTAATTAACAAACATTACCATGATGTCAAGTAGGATCCAGAAACAAACTCCACCTAAGTGGCCCATACATGTACCTTAGCATGTGCATGCATGCCACCTGAATTCTCAACAGTTGTCCATAGGAAAATCAAGATCTCAGACAACTGCAATTGTATGGCTGAAGTTGTGCAGTCACAGTAACCGTTGAACTAATATGCAACCTCATCACCCTCAATGCTTTGCACCATGAAGAATACCTCAGTTACCTGCTGTCATACAATAGTAGGCTAATGCCAACTACATATGCCATCATGCTAAAAAATCTTTTTATATTGCTGACAAAAGTAAAATGGCCTGGAGAAGGAGACATGGAAATACTGATGTCACACTGGTAGCAGTTCCACCATGCACACTTCACCAAGTGATATTTGTCCCAAAGGAGTCATGGAAGTAGTACTAATGTTGCTCAGATAGGCCACACATTTGGCATGGAAATTGACACTGTAGATACCATGTGGAATATGTCAGGGAGAGATGTCTCTAAAATACACAACACAATGAACCAACAAGCCCCGGTGAAATCACCACTGATGTCTGGCATCCCTAACAATGATGTGAGTGTTAGTGTATCGGTAGATGCTATTAGTCCCATGGATGTTAGAGAGGCCCAGAGATTTGGAAGCACTTGTGGAAGCCCAACAACATGTTGCTCAATTGGAAGCTAAATCATTCTTTCCATTTTGATCTTGCAAACCCAAATGTCTGTCAGTGAATGCTTGTACCCAAACACATGTGATTCCAACATCACTGCAGGTCAATCAATGATGCATGCCAACAGTCAGGTTACACACTTTACCCATTTCACATCTGCAAAGCATTTTGCTACATGATTCTACATTAATGGCATAGAAATACACATTGTGGCTAATGACCCCAGGCCTACCTGTCATGTCCCTCATTGTTACTGCGGTTGTACATGCCAAATGATATGCTATGGCGCATGCGGGTGTGGGTCAGCCAATAATCAATGGTGACACACTACTGTATGTGGCACAACATGAAATGTACCCCGTGCGTAAATATCTTAATCTACACACCGGTTGCCATGCACATATATATGACGGAATAGAGACATCATCCCATTAACACAGGTAGACTGGGCATGAAACACCAGCTTACAAATGTTTTGCTAAAGAGAAAGGGACAAATGCTGACATGTAGGCACAAGTAATTTTGGCAACAGTCATGGCACATAAATCATGTCAATGGACATTCACCACTTACCATGGGCATGTTTTGAGCTGCACACCAAAAATAAATTTGTGCACAGTCACATGTATGATGGCCATCTTCACATTATAGACAATAGTGAGGCATAAGCACCCGTCAAAGCTCTGAAGCGAGCTAGCCTCAGGGTGGCAGATGCCAAAGTACTCATCTAACAATACACTTGGCTGAGGACAATGACCCAATACTTCCTTACCTTCAGCATGTAATGTTGAAAAGTACTGGTCTGTTGAAAGAATTTACACCCACTTCACCAACAAACAGTACTTGATTGATCACTGTACACAGCCATATGTTGTCTCTAGAGAGCAGGCTGTTTATCAATTGTACACAGTTGTGTCTTAGGTCCCTGGGCCAATAGGCAAGGCACATCAGTACACAATACTTGACATGCCCACACAAACAATCACTCATCCACTGTGTTACCTATGGCTCATCTCTAGTTGTCAGAGGGAGATGTCAGAACCAAACACACTCACTTTGCAATGTGACAGATAGGAATATGCCCTGTAATCACCCCCTTGTGGCAGCTGCGCTATCCTCAAATGCCCATCAAGGTCCGAGTAGGCCACCACTGGAATGTGGGCCATTAAGGTGGTCATGGTCCAACGGGCAACCCTTCCCCATTGGGAGGACATCCCCAGCTGGACCTCTGCGATCTTCTGGGCCCTGCATTTCAGGTCCTCCCACATCTTCCAACAGTGGATGCTCCACCGGATGTGGACCCCAGGTTCCACACTTTCAGGAAGATGGCTCTCCATAGTTCCTTTTTCTGATAGGCATTTACCTGCATGGATGACAAAGACAAATCAAGGAATTACAACCACAAGATTTGGTCACAACAGATTGAGTCACATACATGTCAGGATTACCAAGCTAGAAGTTTTCTATTTGTGTACAGGGACATGAGTACAGACATATGCATTTGCATCTGCTGACTATCCCAGTATCATACCCAGGGCCTACATTGAATAAGCAAGGTTACTGGTATCAGGTAACCCCTGCCCCAGCAATATGTACTGTGACGTGAGCCACAATGAAACAGTACACACCAATGTGGTTTCTGAAGGGGGAAACATCCTGAACAACTAGGTCTAAACCACTACTTGCCTGAACCACTACTGCTAAACAACTAAAACGTCTCTACAACTAAGTACTGAACAACTACTGTCTAAACAACAAATGTGCCTGAACAACAATTGCCTGAACAACTAATTTTAAGGTACGGTTTTCTTTTTGGTTGTTATGGTTTATTAGTTGTTTAGAATATATACTTATATATTAGTTGTTCAGGCAATTGTTATTCAGGCACAATTGTTATTTAGACAGTAGTTGTTCAGTACTTAGTTGTAGAGACTTTTAAGTTGTTTAGCAGTAGTGGTTTAGGCTATAGTTGTTTAGAACCTAGTTGTTCTGTCACATATTCTTCTGAAGAATAAACTCCTTAGGCCTGAATGGACAAACACATTCACATTCTGTGAGAGTGACTCTCTGCACACCTAATCTAGGCAATGGATTGAGGCATTCAGGGCAAGGTTTGCCAAAAGAGCTCTAAATTGGCCATATGCCAGGATCTGCAGGTCTACAGGGAGTGGGCACAGTGCCACAATTGCATAGCCATAGTGACTCACACAACCTTGACTAGGTCTCATAATGGGAGATACAACTGACAGGCCCTGGTCTCTGCAGGCTGAGCTGACAGAACCTACATGTCATTTCATGTATATTACTTCTATGCATGACTGTAGATTGTGTGCCTATTATCAATTTGGCATGATTTTTGTGTGTGTAGGTAAAGGGTAGTGTGAGTCATTACATGCTTTCCACACAATATTTCAGCAAGGCCAAAAGTGTTTTGGCAAATCTGTGACAACATTCATATTGCTCACATGATTCTTTGATGACTCCTACCAGATGCATACACAGCTCATGCTGTCTTGCACATACATGTAGGCTAACATTTACAGACATAGTGAAGAAAAATATATCAGTGGATGACAGTAAAGTCTCCTTAGCCAGTCATGTTCATACTACTCAAGGAGTATCCATGACCCCAGATTAGCTCATACTACACAAGGTGACTGAACTTAACAAATGATACTGCCCACTAATACCTGCACCATGTACATCCTATCGATGCCACATAGACCACAACAGAAGGCACACAAGAAGAAAATTGGAACACATGGGCACATTGTAGCCTGTGAAGAGGGAAAGGATGGTGTGAAACAGCATCAATTGTGCCTACGGAATTCTTACCTACTCCTCTGGTGAGCCATAGATCAGTCCATACAGGGGTAGGATGTCATTAACTAGCCTCTCCAGTTCCTCTGGAGAGAAGGGGCCTAATCACCTGCTTAATGTGGCATGATTGCTCCCAGAGGCGGCACACAGGAGCTCAGGTTGTGGAGTTGTTGGTGGCAGCAGAGTCAGGAGTCAAGTGAGTGAATCTACAGAAAATGGCTGTCACGTCTGCCATGTACGGGGTCATCAGAGACGGCTGACACAACCACTGGCCCGCAACCGCCAATGGCAACAACTTTAGCATATTGTTGTGTCTACCGTGGTTGCAACCGCCTACTGCCATGACGACTTCTGCCAATGGTCATGGGTCGTTCCCAATGTCCAATGGAATAGGTCAGGCATCCTCCATTTTGGTGCCCTGAAATTCTATACTGGTCTTTCTGAACTGTGTTACACCCTAGATACATGTCATGTTACCTCACAAATATCCTGATTTTGTATTGTCAGGTATGTCCTCCTACTCAACCAACATTGCAGCATATTGCAGGGCACAAATGGCATTTAACAGTGGTGCATAGTGCAACACCGCCGAAGGACATTTTTGCACTTGGAGAAGGCAGTCATATTTCAAGGGGCAATTGTGTTCCACAAAATCCAATTTGGTCCAATACCATGTGGTGGACAAATGTGTGGGAAACTATGTGGGTTACGTGACCCCTGTGTAGTTGTTAACTGGGATGAGTACTTGGTGCCATGTCTATATAGTCAGAAACTCTCTGTTACATGATCATTTTGGCTTGCATCAGGCATGTTGCTGTGGATACACTAACTAATGTTACAAATCATAACTTGTCACACATAGGTACCTTGGGAGTCTATCGTTCACTGCCAAACCTGCAGACCATGGAGCAATGCCACATAATCATGTACTACTGCCTGGCTAGGCAAACACTTGTGGACTTATGTCGCCGTTTGGGGCTAGATATGATGTCAGATATTAGGTATCCAACCAGTATACAACCCATTGTACAAGTCATGTCAGTGCTGTACTTCCTAGCCACATGATCCTTCCAACATGCAGTGGTCCTTTATGCTAGGATGTTCCAGCCTATGTTCAGTCTGGTGCTGAGGGACGTCTTCTCAGCAATGTTGAAATACTTTGACACCTATATCCAGGTCCCAGATGTGAGGATTTAGCCAATGTGAAGGCTGACTTTTATGGTTTTGCCCACCTCTCACATATGGTGGTGCACATGCTAACTCGCTGCCACTGCATGCCAATGAACATGTCTATCAAAACAGAAAGAACTTCAAATCCATCAATGCGCAAGTTGTCTGACTGGCGGATCTCTACATTTCACATGTCTTACCCCGTTATCCTGGTTCAGTCAATGATTCCTTCATTATGCAGAACTCACCATACCTCTGCTGATGTCACAACTGCGATCAGAGGTGGCCTGGCAGGTTGGTAGTCAATTCTGTACTGTTTGTGTGTGTGCAATATCAGTTGCTACAATCATGAATTGTGTGACTTATTGATGCAAATATGTCAGATTCCTTGACAGGAGACTCTGCAGATCCAAACTGGCCTTGGTTATTGACACTACTGTTAGAAATGGGGTCTCTGGTTCGCAGTTAGTTTGCACTCTTCCCAAGCACCGACCCTCACTATAGTCAGGGCAATGGAGATACACACTTGGTAGCTTGGCAACAGGCTTATCTCAAAGGCAATGTCTAAAGTATTTGTACCAACACACACAATAATACAGTGAAAACACTACAAAATGGACACCACACCAGTTTAGAAAAATAGCTATTGTTTATCTAAATCACAAAAGGCCAAAACAAAAAAAATCCAACATACACAAGGCAAGGTATGAATTTTCAAAAGATTAAGGCGGTCATTACAACATTGGCGGTAAAGGCCGCTCTCCGCCGTGCAGAAGACCCCCAACACACTGCTGCAGCCGCGGAAAACCACCATAGCTATTATGACCCACAGCACGGAATCCGCCAAAATTCAGACACCCACACAAGTCCGCCACACCAAAGGTCAGTGATAAACTGGAGAAAACAAAACCTCCACCGTCACGCCAACAGAAATACGCCCACACGAATCCACATTGCAGTCTTTCAACCGCAGTATTCCATTGGTGGTACACACCGCCGCAATCAAAATACACACACACTTACAAAACACAGCCACATTGGACAATTCGAAATACACACACCTGATACACATACACACACCACTCCCACACACCCAATACAATATAAAACACACAACCACATCACCCACAAACCCCTATGACAAAAAATCACGAACGAAGGCCAGAGAGAGACACCACCATCAACAATACCAGCATCCACAGGCACACAACACCATCACCCACATAACTTCCATGCACCTCACACTACACACCACTACATATCATGCACACTTATCACCCCACACACCACTCCACAAATCACCTACAACACCCCATGGCACAGCAAAGACACCCCAGGTTCTCGGAGGAGGAGCTCAGGGTGATGGTGGAGGATATCGTCCCAGTAGAGCCACAGCTATTCGGATCACAGGTGCAGCACACCTCAATTGCAAGGAAGATGGAGCTATGGCGAAGAATAGTGGACAGGGTCAACGCAGTGGGACAGCACCCAAGAAATCAGGAGGACATCAGGCAGAGGTGGAACGACCTACGGGGGAAGGTGCGTTCCGTGGTCTCAAGACACCATCTGGTGGTTCAGAGGACTGGCGGCAGACCCCCCACCTCCTCCCACACAACTAACAACATGGGAGGAGCAGGTCTTGGTGATTCTGCATCCTGAGGGCCTCGCAGGAGTAGGTGGCGGAATGGACTCTGGTAAGTCAAATCTTAACTTTTACATCCCTCACCCTACCTGCATGCCAGCACATACCCCCACCCTCACCCCATCACTCTAACTCCTCACAAATGTCTCAACATCACAAACCACACATCCTAACCCCAAGCCATGCATGCAACAACAAAGCATGGACACCCATCACTAAAGCATGCCCACTGCACATACCCATACACCCCCCTAAACCATCATCACACAAGGTCCCACACAAGAATGCAAGCACTGGGGTACACGGTCACCCACCCATTGCACACCATGGCACACACAGATGTAATAAACATACTTTTATACCCCTGCAGGACCCCTACCCAACGTCACCAGACAGGAGGGTCCACACATGTCCACACCACCAACAGAAGAGGCCCACAGTGATGACAGCACTTCTGTCCAACTGGATCTAGATGACCAGCCTGGCCCATCGGGGACCTCGGGACAGTCGGTTCCCCTCTCCCAGTCACAGGCCACCACAGAGCTTCCCCTTTCTGGAAACACCAGCACAGCACCCACCCAGCGGACCCATATCTCCGTCCCCAGGACACGTCAATAATCTGTGTGTCAACCACTACAGGGAACCCAGGCTAACCCACCACCCCAACAACAACAGGGACCTGGGGGCAGTGGTAGTGGGCACACGGTCCAGGGGACAGAGGCCCAGGAACACAGGGGAACTGGGAGGGCTGCTGTGCGACAGGGGGCAGACAGGCCCAGGGAACCCACTCTCCACGAGGCCCTCTCCTCCATCATGGGAGCATACCACCACTCCCAGGAGACAATGGCAACGGTACTGGCCAAGTTTCAGGAGACCCAGCGCCTGCAGGAGGAACAGTATTTGGGCTTCAGGGAGTAACTCAGATCCATCAATTCCACCCAGGCACCATCGTAGGGGTGCTGAAGGAAGTACTCAACACCAGGAGGGACACTGTGGCACTACAAGAGGCCCCTGACACTAGCCTGGATGATGAACTGCCCACCACCTCCGCTGGCGCTAGTGGCCAGAAGGCACCGCCACAGGACCACCACACCAGCACCCCACCCCCTGCAGAGGGAGACCCACCACGCAACTGGTCCCTAAGATCCAGGACAAAGACAGAGAACGATGCCAAGACCCCCGCAAAGAAATGAGACCACCCTGATTGTCATCCTACTGTCCCACTTTGTCACCCTGTCTATCCTTAAACTGCCCTAGATCCACTTCCAATGCCCATTTGGGCAATACACCTGTGAGACTAATAGACTGGACTCTGCCATGGACATTCCTCCGCCATCACCCCTCACCATTTTGCTACTGCCTCCAATTTTGAGCACTAAAATAAACACCCTTAAAGCACAAAACAATCTGGAGTCAGTCTGTGATTTCGGAATACTGTATTAGCAATTACAGTGGCAAAAAGATCTTTCATTTGTAATGTCAACATACCTATGTCACACAGCTCTAGTCCATGAGGAATCAAAGCAGATGTCACACTGTGGGACCCACATCTGTGAAATCGTAAGGGAAAGTGACAACTCAGTGACCATACACTGGCTGAAAACGACAGACAGTGGAGAGGTAGTAGTGTTTAAGTACATGTAGTAGGCCGGTTAGTATTCTTACCAGTGTTTCAATGGAAATATTGCTGGATCACTGAGTCCCTGTTTTCCATGTCTTCTTCTTCTGCTTCCTCGTCTTCACTGTCCACAGGCTCCACAGCTGCAACAACACCGTCATCTGGACCATCCTCCTGCAGAAAAGGCACCTGTCGTCGTAAAGCCAAGTTGTGAAGCATACAGAGGGCCACGATGATCTGGCACACATTCTTTGGTGAGTAGAATAGGGATCCACCTGTCATATGGAGGCACCTGAACCTTGCCTTCAGGAGGCCGAAGGTCCACTCGATCACCCTCCTAGTTCGCCCATGGGCCTCATTGTAGCGTTTCTCTGCCCTTGTCCTGGGATTCCTCACTGGGGTCAGTAGCCATGACAGGTTGGGGTAACCAGAGTCACCTGCAAATGGCGAGGGACAACTGTTAGACACACACTAACCTGGAGGGATATCCCCAGACCCAGACAACCATTCCCACTGACTAGCTTCCAGGTGCTCACCTAATAGACACACAGTGCCTCTGGAGTTGACCCATCACATAAGGGATGCTGCTATTCCGCAGGATGTAGGCGTTATGCACTGAGCCAGGGAACTTGGCATTCACATGGGAGATGTACTAGTCGGCCAAACATACCATCTGTACATTCATCGAGTGATAACTCTTCCGGTTTCTGTACACCTGTTCACTCCTGTGGGGGGGGACCAAAGCCACATGTGTCCCATCAATGGCACCTATCATGTTGGGGATATGTCCAAGGGCATAGAAATCACCTTTCACTGTAGGCAAATCCTCCACCTAAGGGAAAACGATGTAGCTCTGCATGTGTTTCAGCAGGGCAGACAACACTCTGGACAACACGTTGGAAAACATAGGCTGGGACATCCCAGATGCTATGGCCACTGTTGTTTGAAATGACCCACTTGCAAGGAAATGGAGCACTGACAGCACCTGCACTTTGGGGGATTCCTGTGCGATGGCGGATAGCTGACATTAGGTCTGGCTCCAACTGGGTGCACAGTTCCTGGATTGTGGCACGGTCAAGCCTGTTTGTAATGACCACATGTCGTTCCTCCATTGTCGACAGGTCCACCAATGGTCGGTACACCGGAGCATGCCACCATCTCCTCACATGTCCCAGCGGACGGTGCCTATGAAGGACAACAGCGAGCACAGAGTCAAACTACTCAGAGGTACGTACCCCCAGCTTACACAGAACACCAATCACAATCTAAAAAGTGGCCTGTATGTGTGTTGAGTCTAGGCCTAGGTATGTGTGACGCAGTTGAAAATGAAGCCATGTGGGCCCCTGAAATGGAGGCTGCCTGACCTGTAAAGTGGGACATTGGGATGTGAGGTAACTGCGCTGGCGTTGTACACCGTCATGGTAGGCGGTCAAAGACCACGGCGCAATGCTGCTTTGGTTATCATAGGACCCTATGGGTCCCAGGAGCAAATGACGATGTACGCCGTTGGTGACGGTACGTACCGCCGTGGACGTGACCACCATTTTCTATCACTTCAATCACTTGATACCTGATCTTCGACAGGAGAGAACCTACACTGCAAGTGCTGCTGTGACCTCGGTCTGGAAGAGACAATGGCTCGAGTGTCTGGGGAAAGGGCCCCTGCCTTCACATTGGAGGAGTTGGAAAAACTCTTGGATGGGGTCCTCCCCCAGTACACGCTACTCTACGGTTCTACAGACAAACAGGTAAGTACACTGGGAGCATGCTGTATGGGCTATGCCTGTGTGGAGAGGGGTGGATGTAAGAAGGAAGGGGGGAGAGTGCTGCGTGCATGAAACAACGGTGAGTGCATGTGCCACATGGCAAGGGTAGGGATGGGGGCCAATGACTATGACGGTGCAGTTTGTAATAAGTTTTTCTTCTCCCTGTACAAATCATGTAGGTCAGCGCCCACCATAAAAAATATATTTGGTGTGCCATCGCCAAGGACCCCCGGACCCTGGCGGTCTACCACAGACGGAGCACCCACTGCTGGAAAAGATGGGAGGACATTCGCCGCTGGAGCAAGAAGACAGCAGAGGCTCAGCTGGGGATGGCCTCCCAACGTGGGAGGGGTGCCTGTCGCACCATGACCCCCCTGATATTCAGGATCCTGGCGGTGGCGTACCCGGAGTTGGATTGGCGCTTAAGGGCATCATAGCAGCCACAAGGGGGTGAGTACACTGTGATTCTGCTGATTTTGCCCTCAGTGGAGGGGTCTGGGTGGGGGAGGTGGGCTGTAGGTTTCCCTAGGCCAGGGCGAGTTCCATAGGCAAGGTCCATCCATAGGGCAGGACATGTGGCACCCCACTGCACCTCTGTAGAGTGCCAACTACACCTAGTTATCCCCCTGTGTCGGCCATGTGTGCAGATGTTGTACATAACCTAGTAGGCCATTTCCCAGGAATTGAACATAGGAGCCCAAGAGTGTGGCGTAGTGCAGGGGGCTTGTGTGTCTGTCGTGTCCGCCAACAGTAGCGGTAATACATGCACTCAACATGTCTTTCTTCTGTTGCCCCCCCCCTTTTGTGGTCTCCCTGTTCTTGTGTGCATTAGTATCATCAGGCGGAGGAGTAGTGGCACCGGAGCACCAGGGGGCTGCATCCCACATGGCCATTAAGGGCCACAATACGGAATCGGACTTCACCAGTGGGACGGAGGGTGAGGGGAGCTCTACGGCGGGGACAGGAGCTGAGGCCAGTGACACGGACTCGTCCTCTGATGGGAGCTCCCTTGTGGTGGCAGCAACACCTGTGCCCCCCATCTACAGGTACAGCTGCCACCCCCCTTCCAACACCGCCCTCCCAGCAGCCCCTCAGCCTTTGCCCCATGCCCGCTCACCCGGGAGGGTGGGCATCACCTTCGCCCCAAGCACCTCAGGCCCTGCCCCAGTCACCCCTGCTGCCCTCAGTGAGGAGTCCATTGACCTCCTCAGGTCCCTCACTGTTGGGCAGTCTACCATTTTGAATGCCATCCAGGGTGTAGAAAGGCAGTTGCAACAAACCAATGCATTCCTGGAGGGCATCCATTCTGGTCAGGCGGCCCTTCAGCAAGCTTTTCAGACTCTGGCCTCAGCACTGATGGCAGCCATCGTCCCTGTCTCTAGCCTTCCCCCTCCAACTTCCTCCACCCAGACCCAGTCCCCTGTACCCTAGCCTATCCCAAGCACACCTTCAAACCAGCATGCACACACGTCAACACACAAGGGAAGCTCAGGCAAACATAAGCACCACACACCCCACAGGCACTCACGCAAGCATCACACACATGCAGACACACCAACATCCACTGCCTCCACTGTGTCCCCCTCCTCCTCGTCTCCCTCCTCCCACACAGTCTCGTCTACACTCGCACCTGCATGCACTACCTCTACAGCTACTACTACCATCACTAGCACACCCACCACCACACCCTGCTCACGTGTAGTCACCACCCCCACTACCATTCACACGTCCCCTGTGTCCTTTCCCAGTGTGTTTGGGACGCCCCCTCCCAAGATACACAAAAGCAGGCACACACCCACCCAACAGCCATCCACCTCACAACAGCTTCCAGCGCATGCACCTTCACCCAAAGTCAGGAAACGAACACCTCCTACAACCACAACCTCTTCCTCCACTCCCAAACCCCCTCCAGCTACCCGTCCCAGTGTCTCCAAGAAACTATTCCTGTGCAACCTTGAACTCTTTCCCACACCTCCCCCACCCCGTCCGTCTCCTAGGTCCCAAACTAGCACCTCAGCCACAACATCTCCGGGACCAGTGGTGCCTAAAGTCACCGGAATCTGGAGTGCACCGGCCACCGGGGCAGCCAGTGTGGCATGGAGCCACATCACAGACAGTCCCCCACCTGTCAAGCATCAGAAGTTGGCCAGTGCCCGGCGGGAGAGGGAGAAGACTCCAGCCACCAAAGCCGCTCCCAGGGGTACAGGTGGGAGTGTGGAGTCAGCTACGACACCTTCCAAGATGGGGAAGGGGCACAAGATACTCAGCAAGTCTGGGAAGAGAAGCACGACGGAGAAGAGCGCCATCATCCCCACTGCCCAGGAGGCCACCACCAGCACCAGCCCAGCTGCCTTGGAGGCCACCGCCAGCACCAGCCCAGCTGCCCAGGAGGGTTCAGCCGTCACCCCCGCTGGGACAGAGAGGACCGCCAGCACAAGCCCCGCTGGGCTAGAGAGGACCGCCAACACAAGCCCCGCCAGCACAAGCCCCGCTGATCTATAGAGGACGGCCAGCACAAGCCCCACTGGGCCATGAAGGACCGCCAGCACAAGCCCCGCTGGGCTAGGGAGGATCACCAGCACAAGCCCCGCTCAGCCATGAAGGACCGCCAGAACAAGCCCCGCTAGGCTAGAGAGGATCGCCAGCACAAGCCCCGCTGGGCCATGAAAGACCGCCAGCAGCTGAGTCACTGCAAAGGAGCCCTCCGCTCCAAGCACCGCTGAACAGGGCACCGCCGTCTCAAGCACCGCTGAACAGGCCACCACTGTCTCAAGCACCGCTGAACAGGGCACCGCTGTCTCAAGCAACGCTAGCCCATGAGCGCCAAGGGCACTGACGTTACTGAGTCCGTCATGGGCAGAAGGAAGCACTCTGGGCACCATGCTCCCTCCAGAACCAGTGGAGAGATCCATCCACTACCTCTGTCCTTAGCAGGATGAAGCACTCTGGGCACCATGCCCCTTCCAAAACCAGTGGAGAGATCCATCCACTACCTCTGTCCTTAGCAGGATAAAGCACTCTGGGCACCATGCCCCCTCTAGAACCAGTGGAGACTGTCCTCCACTTGAGAGACTGTGGCTTTGCACTCCCCAGGATGGAAGAGTGGACAACTCACCCACTGTAGAGACTTGAGAGACTGTGGCTTTGCACTCCCCAGGATTGAACAGTGGGCAACCCACCCACTGTAGAGACTTGAGAGACTATGGCTTTGCACTCCCCAGAATATAGCAGTGGGCAACCCACCCACTATAGAGACTTGAGAGACTGTGGCTTTGCACTCCCCAGGATTGAACAGTAGGCAACCCGCCCACTGTAGAGACTTGAGAGACTGTGGTTTTGCACTCCCCAGGATTGAACAGTGGGCAACCCACGCACTGTAGAGACTTGAGAGACTGTGGCTTTGCACTCCCCAGGATAGAACAGTGGGCATGTGGCCCCCTCGTGGATTTGGCGTCATGCACTCAAACGGCTGAGGTGCCCCCCCTTTCCCTCCCCCTGAGGTGCCTGTTTTCTTGCTCTCTGATGCCCCTGCAGTGTTCTCTCCGTCATGGTCGGGGATCTAGTGTGGGCCTCGCCCATACCGTGTGGGCCCAGTGTTCCACGGAATTAATTGGAGCACTACCTGGACTACTATGCTTGGTGTATATTTTGTTAATGGTGTATATATATATTTTTGCCTACTTGATTATAATATATTACAATGGTTACACTCATTTTCTTTTGTTTTGCATTCTTCTGGAGGGCTTGGGGGGTGTAACTGTTATGTAACAATATGGATTAGTGTGTGTGTTGTGGTGGGTGAGGGTGTGGGTGGGGGTGTTGCGTGTGTGTGTTCCCTGTTTTTTCCCTCCGCCCTCCCCTGTGTCGTAGGTGCAGTAATCACCGTGGTCTTCGCCGCCAGCGTTCGTGCTCCTGCTAGATGAGCAGGAAGACTATCGCAGGGAGAATTTGGAGTTCCGGCTCCATGGTGTCCTAGTTCCTCGTGGGGTGTGTAGAGGTGAGCGTTTTCCCTTCTAAATCCTGTTTCCGCGGTGTTTTTATCCGCACTGAATGCGCCCCTGAAAAGGTGGCGGATTGGCCTGTTGTGATACTGTGGGCGGTACTTTGTCCTCTGCCTGTCTGTTGGCAGTGACCGCTGCGCTGTTTGTTTCTACCGCTGTGGCGGTCGGAGTGTTAAAGTGGCTGTCTTTGTTGGCGGTTTCCGCCACGGTCGTTATTGCAAAATTTTTACCGCCGGACTGTTGGCGGTCTTACCGCCGCTTTACCACTGACCGCCAGGGTTGTAATGAAAATAATGGAAAGTTTGATTTTATGCAAAGTAACTGGTTTGCATAAAAAATAAAGCCGCACAGGTGAGCGTGAGTCCGAAAAGTCAGCAAAGCGTTGATTCCCTACTCACAAGTGATGCCATGCATCATTTCTTCTCTGGTTGGGTGGGTGATGCGTTTTTTTTCTCCCTTGCAAGAGAGCGATATGTCGATTTCCAGGCAGGATACCTCTGATCCGCCCACCGATGATGCATCTGAAATCCGGTCACATGGTATTAGAAAACTGCGCTGCCTGGGGATTTGTGTCATTATCAGCAGCTGCACACGGGTGTTGCATAGTTTCTCCAGCCACAATGTGTCGGTCTCCCAGCTGCGATGCAGGTGGAGGATTGCCTATAGCCGTGAAGTGGGTGGCGTGGCATTTTTCAGCTGCGTTGCAGGTGGTGCTTCAAAAAGTTCCCTGCACGATGTTCTGTGCTAGGATTTCAGTCCCTGTTTTGCCAGCTTCACCTTTCAAGGGCCAAGGGACTGGATGAAGCACCACTTGGCATGGCAGGAATCTCAGCAGAAAGTCCAGGTGTTGGCAGAGGAAGTTTTTGATGGCCCTGAGACTTCAAAACAGGAGGCAAGCTCAGTCCAAGCCCTTAGAGATTCTTCACAAACAGAAATATACCACAAAGTTCAGTCTTTGTCCTCTTTCAGGCAGAAGCAGCAACTGCGGGCCAACCTAGAAAAGCATAGTCACAGGCAAAAGGGCAGTACTCCTCCTCCAGCTCTTCTCCTTGGCAATGGTTCCTTTTGATTCCAGAAGTGATCTAAAAATCTGGGGTTTTGAGTACACTACTTATACATCTTTCTGCCTTTGAAGTAGGCAAACTTCAAAGGAAAACCTCTATTGGTCACAAGATCTTGCCTTTCCCAGGCCTGGATCCAGACTCGCACCAGGGGGTTGGAGAATGCATTCTGTGAGGGCAGGCACAGCCCATTCAGGTGTAAGTGACCACTCCTCCCTCCACTGTAGCTCAGATGGCTCATCAGGATATGCAGGCTACACCCCAGCTCCTTTTGGGTCACTGTCTAGCGAGGATTCACAAACAGCCCTGTCAGTCTGATCCAGACATGGAATACACAAACAGGCAGAGTCACAGAATGGTTGAAGCAAGAAAATGCTCAGTTTCTAAAAGTGGCATTTTCAAACAAACAATAAAAAAAAAAACACTTTACCAAAAACTGTATTTTTAAATGTTAGTTCAGAGACTCCAAACTCCACATCTTTATCTGCTCTCAAAAGGAAACAAGACTTTAAGGATTTTTAAAGGTGGCCCCTATGTTAAACTATGAGAGAGATTGGCCTTGCAACACTGAAAACCGAATTTGGCAGTATTTCACTGGTAGGACATGTAAAACACACCAGTACTTGCCCCACCTTTAACGTACACTGCACCCTGCCCATGGGCTACCTAGGGCCTTCCTTAGGGGTGCCTTACATGTATACAATCAAAGGATTTGGGCCTGGCAAATGGGTACACTTTCCAGGTCAAATTGGCAGTGCAAGACTGTAAACAGACACTTCTGTGGCAGGTCTGAGACATATTTGCAGGCTACTCATGTGTATGGCACAATCAGTGCTGCAGGCCCACTAGTAGCATTTGATTTACAGGCCCTGGGTACCTCTAGTGCTCTTTACTAGGGACTTACTAATACATCAAAATATGGTAACCATGGAAAAGGCAATTACCAATACAATTTGTACAAAGAGCCAATGCACTTTAGCACTGGTCAGCAGAGGTAAGGTGTCCAGAGTCCTAAAGCCAACAATAACTGATCAGAAAAAATAGGCGGAAGGAGGCAAAAAGTTTAGGAATGACCCTGCAAACAGGGCCAGCTCCAACAACCACTGAGGAATCCAACTATGCCAGGGGAAGTCTGCTTGAATGAGGTCCATGGAAGAACAAGGCAGATGGAGGATTGAGCTTTTGGGCACCTGAAGGCCAGATTTCGGTGTCTTGATTGGACAGGTGGAGACTTTCTCTACACACACTTGAAAGTATGTAAAATCAGTGTGGCATGCAGCATGTTCCACAACCTTGGCCCTCGGAGGAATATCCTATAGATCCCGGAGTAGCGGGACCCTGCAGTGTCACCTGGTGGGACCCATGAAATGCCAAGTGAGGATGACAGTGGTGAAGAGGAAGGAGCTGACTTGTGGAAAGATCTCAAAAGCTACTTAGCTTGGGTGTACGTAGGTGCTGTGATGATATGACTGTGACTCTACAATGAACTATAGTTGTGAAAATGTGTGGAGTTCACTGTGTCCGATACAGCTAGGGAGCTGACACACTGAAATAACCAGTAAAAGACTGCTTGATACATTTGCTTTTGAGACATGCCCACCTTGATGATGTTGCCTTGTTTGTGTAAGTTTCCCTGCAATGTAAGTGGTTTTCCAGTTGCATGCAATGTGATTTGTGTAATGGCTATAATTCTAAGCCTATATTCCTTGTATTCTCATTGTACAGGTACCTTCATCATGACATCCTCATGTGGACATTTCAGAGATATGACACTGGCAGGTAAATGATGCTGGTCTGACATACGAAGTGGACATGGATTGATCCAGGTAATATAGGCCACAGAGTTTGGGTGTATAAGACTTGTGCCAAGACAGCTTGCACAGTGCCTTGCTGGCAGGTCAGAAGTGCCCATTGGAATTTTCTATGTGTGTGGTGGTGGGCCAATTGCATTGTGTGTCATCATGTGGTCATGAAATATGTAGTTATAGGTTGCAAACAAGTCATTTTCCCTGCACCTAGACTAAACACTTCTTGCATGCCGGTATATAGCTGTAGGTGTGTTTCATCATTGTAGACCATTGTGCCTGTGTCACAAAACTGACATGTGTGTGTAATACCACCAAATGCATGGTAACTGGATCATGATGGGCCTGTCATCTGGGACTGTTGTTTTGCCATCTGTCTGTATTTTTTTAAATTATGTGGTGTTGAATAACGTTGGTGTAGCATGTGATAAGGCTCAAGCTGATGACATCATCCACTTCCATGTTTGCATATTCTATGGGTCAATGTCTGGCAAATCACTTTCCTCTGTGGTTTGGGGTGCTGTACCTTGGGTTATGTACTATGACTCAGTATGAGTTACACATTATTGTTTCTAAAAGTTCAGACATGTGGACAGCCTATGTGCTGTACACTAGAATATTTTGTTAGTGTGACCAGGCATCTGTGCTAATGTGTTTGTGTGTAATGATTATAGTCCTGATCAGGACATTGTATACTTGTGACATATCCCTCCTTGCGTATATAGGTTGTGTTCTCATCATATAGTTCACATAGTCTTACATCTCTACATAGCAATTAGTAGAAACTAAATGAGCAGACAACCAGTTTGGGATGGGTAAATTTATTACAAATCTGTTGCAGAACATAAATTGTGGACAGACAAGAGCCTAAAAGTAAAGGGAAGGGGTCAGTCATGGTGGACAAAATCAACTGAGTAGATGCCACACCACTGGGAGTCCAACATCTAGAGAACTCCTCCCATTGGAACTGGTAGATGATTCAGGATCCGTCCACAGAGTAAATGTGTGGAACACAAAGGAGTTCCGTTAGGAAGAGGTAACTTGCTGGCAGTGGTGAATATCTTGCCATCTGCACCTTCTGGATTCTTTGCTGGACGCCCTCACTTACGTGCATTGATGTCGATGTGCCTGATGTTGCTGCTCCAAAGGAAGGGGTGGAGTGTTGTTGAATAACACTGCCCAAGGTGGTGTTGATGTCCCTCCACACTACTGTTAGGGATGCCATGTTGGTACTCTGGGTCTCCCTTTGCTCCCGCATTTCCCTATATATGTCCTTTTGTAGCTGCTTGATTCCCAAGAGTTCCGTGAGTACCTGGCCAATCACACCTTGGGACTCTTGAGCCCTATTCTCCCAAACATGTGATATATGTTATCCTCCCAGGTGAGTGAAATTCAATTGAGATTTACCAAACAGGGGTATTTTGGAAAGTGACCACTGGGAATGTGTTTGCAGTTTCAGAAACAGTACCACCTGGCCTTTGCAGTAAAATGGGTCTATGTGGGGAAAAAAGTGTTCTGGCTTGAGTGGTTTGTGTGGGAAATGCAAAGGATTGTGGTCCATCAAGGGGTGGGTTTCATAGTGTCCCTTGCAGGTGTGTCCAGTATGGCAATGTGTGTCAGCTGTGTCGTTTTCTAATTCCTCCAATGTGCAGTTGTGTATTGGTTTGCCCACAATCTGCTGTGGGTTGGACCGCCTTTGGCTGACCGCCAACTGGTTTCCATCACAGTGTCTGTGTGCTCGTAATATGCTCAGTGGTTAATTATGGGGCTGGCTGCAAAGGAGGTTGGACTGCCTTATTCCAGGCTGCCACACTGCAGCAGTCTGCCTTTTTAGGTTGGCGGTCCTACCTATATACCTCATAATAGAGCAATATGAAAGAACGCCACCATGGTATTCTTTCTGGAACCACCATGGTGGTCTGGCAGTCCAAATGTCAAACTCGTAATGAGGCCCAAAATCCTTGGAAATTTACTAAGAAACAATCCTTCTTATAAAAACTGTACTGCTGAACTGCAACATAAACAATATGTTCGCTGACTTTTGGAATAAGCCTTTACAGTGAAAAGAAAATAAATGTCACTCCCTCTACTTCCCACACTTGAAAAATGTTGTCATCCCAGGTGGGTACCCTTCATTTGTGAGTTACCAAACAAGGGTGTTTGGAAATTAAAACATTGGGCTTGTGACTGGAGTGACAGTAACAGAGCCTCCTTTGAGTTGCAGTCTAGTCACTACCTGTACTACACACCATCTACCAATGTTCTCCCCACAGGTGAGTAAGCTTCATTTGAAAGTTGAGGCACAGGTTTATTTGGCCTGATGTACACTGGTCTGATGGTTTGGGTTATAGAAACAGGGCCTATTGGGAGTTGTAGTCAGGTCACTCCCTGTACTTAGCACACTAAACAAATTGTATCCCCCCAGGTGAGTAAATGTCATTTGTAAGGTAAAACACAGGTTTATTTGGTCTGAGGTATACTGGTCTGGTGGGTTGAGTTACACAGAAACAGGGCCTATTGGGAGCTGTAGTCAGGTCACTCCCTGTACTTCATACACTGGACAGATGGTATCCCCCAGGTGAGTAAACTTCATTTGTAAGTTGAAACACAGGTGTATTTGGCCTGAGGTACACTGTTTCGGTGGTTAGAGTTACAGAAACAGGACTTATTGGGAGCTGTAGTCGGCTCAGTGCATCTACTACACACCCTCTACAATGGTATCCTCCCAGGTAAGTAAACTTCAATTGAGAGCTAACAGATAAGGGTATTTCAGCAACTGACCACTGGGCTTGTATTTGAAGTTAAAGGAACAGTGTCTGCTGGAAGTTGTAGTCATGTCAGTCCCTGTGTTACACACACTATGCAGATGTCATCTCCCCAGGTGAGTAGACTTCACTTGTGAGTTGCCAAATGGATGTCTTTTAACAGGTGGATTTCGGAATGCTGAGTGGTGTAACAGTAAATGAGTCAAAAGTTGAACTCAGATCATGTATGACAGCTTTTTAGTGACATATTTTGAGTTGTGACTTACCAGACTCCATTCCCCCAGGTATTCCTGTCAAGCCCTCAAGATGCAGGATGGCAACAACCTTCTCCTCCAGGAGACTGAGTATTAATGGGGCACTGGGAGGGCCACTGCCAGTCTTCTTGGCCCGCATCTGGTGCCTAGAGACCATGGAACAGACCTTGCCCCTGAGGTCATTACACCTCTTCCTAATGTCCTCCTTTGTACACAGGGAGGTGCCTACAACATTCACTCTGTCGACATCCTATCCCACATTTCAATTTTCTTATTAAGAGGAGTATGCTGGACTTGTGCTCCAAACAATTGTGACTCTATTCTTACGATTTTATCCACCATGACTCTCAAGTCATCTTCAGAGAAAGGGTGTATTTTTGTAACCTAACATGGTGGGAAAAACAGGTGGCAGTGACTTACAAAACAGGGATAGTGCAAAGGGGTATGAATGGACAGGGTATTCTAAGGGATGGTGAAAAAAGGAGTGACATATGGGACTATGTGGGGAAAAAAGTGTTCTGGCTTGAGTGGTTTGTGTGGGAAATGCAAAGGATTGTGGTCCATCAAGGGGTGGGTTTCATAGTGTCCCTTGCAGGTGTGTCCAGTATGGCAATGTGTGTCAGCTGTGTCGTTTTCTAATTCCTCCAATGTGCAGTTGTGTATTGGTTTGCCCACAATCTGCTGTGGGTTGGACCGCCTTTGGCTGACCGCCAACTGGTTTCCATCACAGTGTCTGTGTGCTCGTAATATGCTCAGTGGTTAATTATGGGGCTGGCTGCAAAGGAGGTTGGACTGCCTTATTCCAGGCTGCCACACTGCAGCAGTCTGCCTTTTTAGGTTGGCGGTCCTACCTATATACCTCATAATAGAGCAATATGAAAGAACGCCACCATGGTATTCTTTCTGGAACCACCATGGTGGTCTGGCAGTCCAAATGTCAAACTCGTAATGAGGCCCAAAATCCTTGGAAATTTACTAAGAAACAATCCTTCTTATAAAAACTGTACTGCTGAACTGCAACATAAACAATATGTTCGCTGACTTTTGGAATAAGCCTTTACAGTGAAAAGAAAATAATTTATTTTAATAATGAATCACATGAAAACACTCACACGTTTAATTTTAACTCTTAAACTATATAAGTTAGGCAAAAAAGGTTTGAATCAGTTGAATTTGGAGGCTGATGGAGACATATGTCCTGTAGTGAACCAGACTTTCACAGAAAAGGTTGATATACGTATACTAATTAGGTCTTGTCTGTAATCAGTGAAGGACATTCAGAGGAAGGTATGCATGGATCAGTTGTTGGCTTAGAGAAAAAAGTGACCAGTATCATGGAGCACTCACAGCAGAATTTTGAGTAAAAATAAATAAATCATGCTTACCACTTCAATATGCAAAAAGCATATAGAAATACGTCCAAACTGTATTTTTACTTAATATAAAAATACAAGGTAAACATTTAAACTTTTGCAACCATTAGACAACTGCCCATTTCATAATATTACATAAAAGCCGGACCATAGTTTACCTTGCCTTAAACATGATGTGTGTAATTCCACCTTGCATTAAATTAAAATGCTTTCAGACATTTAATAAAGAACACTCAGAAGAAATATACAAGCACTTAGATTTAATGGGTGATGCCTTAGAACTTCATCAAATGAGGTAACCTACAGGAGATCGTTTAGTGTTTGGGAAAAAATTGAGAGGCTCAATGTTATCCAGTTTTATTTCCAACTGGAAAAGGAGAGCGATCATCCTTTTCAAATTTCTATAACTAAATATCATTCTACAGGACTATGGCCCTCATTACGACCTCATGCTCAACCTCCACTGCCACGTCAACATGTGTGCGTGCATGGGGGTATGCGTGTGAGTGTGTAGAGGGGGTGTGTGAGTGCGTGTATGCGTGCGGGGGTGCTATGTGTATGGGAAATGTGTGCAGGTCGGTCGGTGTGCTTGTCTGTATGTGTGCAGGTATGTGTTGTCGTGATGTATGTGTGCGTGTAGGGGTGCATGTATGTGCATGTTGGGGGTGTGTGCGTGTAGGGGTGTGTATATGTGTATATATGCATGTTGGGGTGAGGGTGGGGAGGGGGGTTGTGCAACGTTTGGGGGGTGGCAGGGGGTGTGGGGATAGGAATCGTGGGGGGTAGCGGGGGTGGGGGAGACCCCTATTAGTACCAGGGAAGGAATTCCCTGGCACTGATAGTGCCTACCACCATGGATCTCATGGTGGTTCCCAATCACCCGAAATTCATGGCGGTATGCAGGGTCCTGATGCCGTTGGCGGTCTAGTGACAGCTGCCGGGCTGGAGACCGTAATCTCCAGCCTATCGGTCATCACCGCCATGGCGGTCGGAATGGTGAAGTGGCGGATTACCACTGAGGTCATAATTCAATTTTTTTTTCCACCGGCCTGTTTGCGGTCTTACCGCCGCTTTACCACCGACCGCCAGGGTCGTAATGAGGGCCTATATTCTGAACATCAATGCTTCAGGAAAACTTAACTATATGGAAGTGAATTATCAGTTACCTTTTAAGCTGTTGCCCAGGTCCTGTGAACTGGAACAGGATTTAATAAGATGACAGCTAAAAATGTCCTATAAAATAATTACAAAAACCTGGAATAAATATCATGGCATGTCAACAAGGTACAAATCAATCAATGGTTCAGTAGACATGGAGACCTAAAATGTATTTTGTGAAAGTTCAGTACACTTTAAGCTCTGTGGAATAACTATGGGATGATTTCTATACTTTCTTATTTGAAACTAACGATAATTTGCCAGATGTGGCTCTCACAACACCAAGAGAATTATGTTCTTTAGATCCAGCAAACGTTCACCAATTTTTTAATCGCAAATTCCAAACTAAGCTGAAGTTCCTAACAAACAAAAAAAGACCCTAAGAGAGGTTGTTCATTTATTTTAAAGAAAAGAAAAGGGTCCCAAGTCTGAGGTGCACCTAATATTCATATGCCCTTATGAATAAAAATGAAACAAAATGTATATGTGACCGATGAATCAGTTCTTTACTTTATTGAATAATATGTGACATGTGACACCGCAAATAAAGAAACTAACAAACAATTGATTAACCAGGTTATTCAATTTCAAAGTCACAAATGTTGAGCAGTTTATAAAATGTTGTTTTGGATTCCCAAGGCCAATTTAAAAAACTTAAGAGTGAATAATCTTATGTCATTATGTATGTTTAGGCATGCTGTTAAAAGGTTCCGAAAAATACACAACATTTAAAAAGAGGGCACATATCACAGTGGATCAATGACTACAACCCTTTCATACTGCATATGTGGAATGCTAATATAAATATCCAATTTATGGATGATATTACAACTTCTGTTGCCAAGCATGTGACTTCATAAGCTACTAAAGCTGAGAAAACTGATATGATGGAAGTATGGGAAGAAATTTCTGCCAAGCAATTTCTATCAAACAGGTTGTATCAATTTAGAATTCAAAGGTTCTCTCACTTAGAGGTTAGCAGTTATGAGGCCTGTGACTGTTTAGGGTTTTCCAGCTTATATGCCAAATCTCAGGCTATTAAATGGCTTAGCTTAGAATTAGTGTCCTGCTAGAAACTGAGGCCCGTATTTATACTCCGTTTGCGCCGAATTATTGTCGTTTTTTTCGACGCAAATTCGGCGCAAAACTAACGCCATATTTATACTTTGGCGTTAGACGCGTCTAGCGCCAAAGTATGGGCAAATAGCGTAATTTTTTTGCGTGAACGCCTTCCTTGCGTTAATGAGATGCAAGGAAGGCGTTCCCGTCTAAAAAAATGACGGCGACGCAAATGCGTCGTATTTATACTCCCGGGCAAAAGTCACGCCCGGGAGGTGGCGGGTCAAAAAACCCCGCATTTGCGCCACTATTTAACGCCTGGGTCAGGGTAGGCGTTAAGGGGCCTGTGGGCTCAAAATGAGCCCACAGGTGCCCTCCCCTGCCCCCAGGGACCCCCCCGCCACCCCTGCCCACCCCAGGAGGACACCCAAGGATGGAGGGACCCACCCCAGGGACATTCAGGTAAGTTCAGGTAAGTATAATTTTTTATATTTTTTAATTTTTTTTGGGTGGCATAGGGGGGCCTTATTTGTGCCCCCCTACATGCCACTATGCCCAATGACCATGCCCAGGGGACATAAGTCCCCTGGGCATGGCCATTGGGCAAGGGGGCATGACTCCTGTCTTTACTAAGACAGGAGTCATTTAAATGGCGTCTGGGCGTCGAAAATAATGGCGCAAATCGGGTTGAGGTGATTTTTTTGCCTCAACCTGACTTGCCCCATTTTAAGACGCCCTAACGCCATTTTCCCCCTACGCCGGCGCTGCCTGGTCTACGTGGTTTTTTTCCACGCACACCAGGCAGCGCCGGTCTGCTAGCGCCGGCTAACGCCATTCGATAAATACGGCGCCCGCATGGCGCTTCAGAATGGCGTTAGACAGCGCTAAATTTTTTGACGCTAAACTGCGTTAGCGCAGTTTAGCGTCAAAAAGTATAAATATGGGCCTGAATATCTTGCTCATTTTGATCCTGAAAAGAGGGCATTGTGAAAACTAATTCAATAGACACATGGGGGCATATTTATACTCCGTTTGCGCCGAATTAGCGTCGTTTTTTTCGACGCAAATTCGGCGCAAAACTAACGCGATATTTATACTTTGGCGTTAGACGCGTCTAGCGCCAAAGTATGAGGAAAGAGCGTCATTTTTTTGCGTGAACGCCTTCCTTGCGTTAATGAGATGCAAGGTAGGCGTTCCCGTCCCAAAAAATGACTGCGACACAAATGCGTCGTATTTATACTCCCGGGCAAAAATCACGCCCGGGAGTAGACGGGGCAAAAAACCCCGCATTTGCGCCTCTTTTTAACGCCTGGGTCAGGGCAGGCGTTAAGGGACCTGTGGGCTCAAAATGAGCCCACAGCTGCCCTCCCATGCCCCCAGTGACCCCCCCTGCCACCCTTGCCCACCCCAGGAGGGCACCCAAGGATGGAGGGACCCATCCCAGGGACATTCAGGTAAGTTCAGGTAAGTATACATTTTTATTTTTTTTATATTTTTTTTTGGCATGGGGGGCCTGATTTGTGCCCCCCTACATGCCTCAATGCCCAATGACCATGCCCAGGGGACATAAGTCCCCTGGGCATGGCCATTGGGCAAGGGGGCATGACTCCTGTCTTTACTAAGACAGGAGTCATGTAAATGGCGTCTGGGCGTCGTTAAAAATGGCGCAAATCGGGTGGAGGCGATTTTTTAGCGTCAACCTGACTTGCACCATTTTTAAGACGCCCTAACGCCATTTTCCCCAATGCCGGCGCTGCCTGGTGTACGTGTTTTTTTTCCACGCACACCAGGCAGCGCCGGTCTGCTAGCGCCGGCTATTGCCATTCAATAAATACGGCGCCCGCATGGCGCTTCAGAATGGCGTTAGCCGGCGCTAAACTTTTTGACGCTAAACTGCGTTAGCGCAGTTTAGCGTCAAAAAGTATAAATACGGGCCTAGGTATCCTAACAGCAGCCCGTCATTGAAAACCGTGTCACTATATGAAGTAGCTCAGTGTTATACTTACAGAAATAATATGATTGAGGATTTTCATAGTGGTAAAGGTTATGTGCAGGGAACAGATACACTAAACCAGACTCATTACAAGGTTTCCAAGGGGCTAACCAGCGGAAATCGAAGCTTCAGCCTAGTGGAATCTGTGCAGCGGTATTGGTCTCCACATGAAGACAAGGCTAATGCCGACTCACCAGGGAGTCCCCCAGCACCATCACAATGCACACTGTTTGCAGTGCAGACAGAGAGCATTCCGATGGTGCTGGGCAGGGGGGCCTATGGTACTAGCTTTCCACCAGCCTTTTCATAGCAGGGTCCCCACCAATAAAAGCCTGGCGAAAAGTGGGGTTATAAGTTCAGCGGCGCCAAGGCTGTAAACAAGCCCAACCGCTGCCACCCCGCTGGGATCTATGATCCTGGCAGTGGCAGCAGTCCCCTGGCGTTACGACCACCAGGGTTGTAATTTTGCGGTTGGACTGCCAGGAGTGCGGCGATCTGACCACCTTGAAATGTCAAACTTGTAATAGGGCCCTAAATCACTAACCAAACACCAAAAGTTTTCACTGAAAGAAAAAATGTTAGTTGAAAGAATATACAATACGCTTGGTGAAATTCTTAGGGAATTACTTCCTTATACATCATCCTTCATTTACAGTTAATAGAATTCCAAGACCATCTCCCTTAGTTCACAAGTCGCTATTACTAAACATGGGAAAAGCAACAATGTCCCAGTTATACTACATGATTCTCTTACCAGGTTCCCTGTTGTTCACATGTAATCAATATGAATATTCTAGTGTCCATTTGTTGAGGAATTACAGTAATATATATATTTAGTTCCTTATAACAAAAATTTTATAAATGAATAAACGACAAAAAAATAACTTGGGGCCTGCTTTAAAATTTGGCTGAGGAGATTACTCCATCACAAACCTGACGGATTTCCTGTGTGCTACGATCTTATTATAGCCTATGAAGATTATAATATGGCAGACGGGATGGCCATCACATTTGTGATGGAGTAACCTGCCCCCAAACTCTGAATCAGGAACTTTATTATAAATTTCTTTGTCTTTGATTCTCTCTACATGGAGACCTTTTTCCATACTGATTCGGTACGTGTTTCTTTACTTTGCTTCAGTTACTGTTTTTTCACTGTATCTATGATTTCTAAATTAATCTAAATAGATTTATCCTATTCTTTACCCCGCTGTTAATTCCATTCATTATCTATGTGATGGCCTGGAACCCCTTACCAAAGGTCTCACCTGTCATGTTTGTGAAAATCTTGAATAGGGTGTTGCCATTTAAAGTTTTATTCATTCTTCACAATTGTTGTTTTGTGAACTTCAATCCATAATATAAATGCTCTTTATAACCCCATCATGTGTGTATCTACAAACAACATATATATCACAAATACACATTTAGGGCCTGATTATGACTTTGGCGGTTGGTCTGCCACACCACCATAGTGTCAGCCATCAAAAGACCTCCTTGTTGGCGGTCATACAGACTGCGGTACTACAAGTTACACAGGCAGGGCTGACAAAACCGACAACACCTTCAGTACATTGGAAGGTAAGAAATAGGTGGTTCAATCAGCAGCACTGACAGCCCGGCAACCAGTTACCAAACTTATTACAAGTTCAAAATTGTACTTATGGTCCTCCAATGGCAGTCCAACCCATAGCAGTTCGCGGGCCACCACAGTAATGCAGAATACCACATTGGAGCATTTTAAAAGAAACAAAGCTGACACACATTCACACCCCCCAACACACCTACAAATCACAGTATAAAACACAACTCTTCCCACACCATAATCCTTTACAACTCCCATGCAAAATACACCTTCCAGAGAACCCAAAAAAAGGATTCAAGCTAGCCTGGCTGATGAGGGGTGAAACCCTGAAACCGGTCCCAGGATGCTTGTTTCCGGTCCAGGGAGGACCTGGCTTGGCAGTTCGGGCTGGACTGTTCCCATGAGGAACAGGGTCAAGACTGATTTGCATATGGCTGGGTCCAAACTCGGGTGGCATGGTGAGCAAAAGAATGATGGATTAAACCCAGATCTGTGACTGGGGGTGAGTGTTTGCATTGCTCAGGACTCCGTCCATCATCCTTTTGTATTGCTAAAGTAGTAATAAAAATATGAACTTTGCAAGAATTAACTTAAAAAATGCAGTTCTTTGAAGTCAATAGCTCCACCTGGGGCTATCACGGTGTCATGTTCAACAAAACCAACAGTTTAGGCTGGCTGCAGCGTCGCCCGCCAGCTACGGTGTTGGGAATACCAGCAGTACCTTGGAAATATGGGGTGTTGTGATCCTCACAATGAGATTGGGGGAGTGGCGTCGCTGGCATCACAGGCATCGGTTCCGGAGGTCGGTGAGGGGGCCCTTGAAGTCACACGTGTTGCAGATCGATCTCCGGGCTGATGAGGTCAGGAACGCTGGCGTGGATGGCATCAGGGGTGTGATGCGAAGTGGGATAATGCAAAGTGGGGTGCCCACAATTCACAGCGCAGGCAGTGGCTTGGTGACGGCATCAAGCAGCATCTGTGAGACCAGGACTGCGGTGTGAAGCGAGGCTGTATGATGTGTGGTGTCACCAGGTCACAGTGCAGACAGCAGTGTTGTTGTTGCTGAATCGCTGTTGTCAGTAGGCCCAAGTCAGCGGTGTAGTGCGGGACGGGCTCTGTGCGCCATCCACGCATCACAGTGCAGACGAGGACATCTGTTGACGACACTGGAGTCGATGGCACTGACGTTGGTGGACTGGGGCTTTGGTGCAGGATGGGACGGTGCTCCGTGTACCTCAGGAGCGGTGTCCTCAGGCCACGTTGCAGGCAGTGGCGCCGGTGTCAGCAGGAGTGGTGTTGTTGGGGACTCCCAGGCTGCAGTGTGAGGAAGGTGATGCTGGAGTGCGGGGCCCACAGGTCACGGTGCAAGCAGCGGCTCAGTGGTGGCATCAGATGGTGGCGTCGGTGAGACCAGGGTTGCAGTGCAAAGAAGGGCAGTGTGACTCCATGCGGCATCAGCAGGTCACGGTGCAGGCCAGAGGTTTTTCTTCTTGATCAGAACAAAACACGCAGGCCCTCATTACAACATTGGCGGTAAAAGCCGCTTACCGCTGTGCAGAAGACGACCAACACACCGCCGTGGCCGTGGAATTCCGCCACAGCTATTATGACCCACAGTTCGGAATCCGCCAAAAGTCAGACACCCACACAAGTCAGACACACCAAAGGTCAGTGATAAAATGGCAATAACAAAACCTCCACCATCACACCAACAGAAATACGCCCACACTATCACGACAGACGAATCCACGTGGTGGTCTTTCAACCACGGTATTCCATTGGCGGTACACACCGACGCACTCAAAATACACACACATATACAAAACACAGCCACATTGGATAATTCAAAATACACACACCTGATACACATACACACACCACTCCCACACACACAATACAATATAAAACACACACCCACATCACCCACAAACCCCTATGACCACAAATTCCAAAAGAAGGCCAGAGAGAGACAGCACCAGCAAGAACAACAACATCCACAGGCACACAACACCATCACCCACAGAACTTCCATGCACCTCACACAACACCCCACTACATATCAGCACACTTATCACCACACACTCCACCCCACACATCACCTACACCACCCCATGGCACGGCAAAGGCCCAGGTTCTCAGAGGAGGAGCTCAGGGTTATGGTGGAGGAAATCGTCCAGGTAGAGCCACAGCTATTCGGATCACAGGTGCAGCACACCTCAATAGCAAAGAAGATGGAGCTATGGTGAAGAATAGTGGACAGGGTCAACGCAGTGGGACAGCACCAAAGAAATCAGGAGGACATCAGGAAGAGGTGGAACGACCTACGGGGGAAGGTGCGTTCCGTGGTCTCAAGACACCACCTGACGGTTCAGCGGACTGGTGGCTGACCCTCACCTCCTCCCCCACAACTAATAACATGGGAGGAGCAGGTCTTGGCGATTCTGCATCCTGAGGGCCTCGCAGGAGTAGGTGGAGGAATGGACTCTGGTAAGACAAATCTTAATTATTACATCCCCCACCCTACCTGCATGCCAGCACATACCCCCACCCTCACCCTCACCCCCAGCACCCGAGCTCCTCATATATGTCCCAACATCACAAACCACCCATCCCAAAACCAAGCCCTGCATGCAACAACAAAGCATGGATACACATCACTAAAGCATGCCCACTGCACATACCCATACAACCCCCTAAACCATCATCACACAAGGTCCCACACAGGAATGCAAGCACTGGGGTACACGGTCACCCACCCATTGCACACCATGACACACACAGATGTCATAACGATCCTTTTATACCCCTGGAGGACCCCTACCCAATGTCACCGGACAGGAGGGTCCACACATGTCCACACCACCAACAGAAGATGCCCACAGTGATGACAGCACCTCTGTCCAACTGGATCTAGATGACCAGCCCAGCCCATTGGGGACCTCGGGACAGTCGGTTCCCCTCACCCAGTCACAGGCCACCACAGAGCTTCCCCCCTCTGGAAACACCAGCACAGCACCCACCCAGAGGGCCCATACCTCCGTCCCCAGGACACTTCAATCAGCTGTGGGTCCACCACTACGGGGAACCCAGGATAACCCACCACCCCAACAACAACAGGGACCTGGGCGCAGTGGCAGTGGGCACATGGTCCATGGGACAGAGGCCCAGGAACACAGGGGAACTGGGAAGGCTGCTGTGCGACAGGAGGCGGACAGGTCAAGGGAACCCACTCTCCACGAGGCCCTCTCCTCCATCATGGGAGCCTACCACCACTCCCAGGAGACGATGGCAATGTTACTGGCCAAGTTTCAGGAGACCCAGCGCCTGCAGGAGGAACAGTATATGGACTTCAGGAGCAACTCAGAACCATCAGCTCCATCGTAGGGGTGCTGAAAGAACTCGTGAACACCAGGAGGGACACTGTGGCACTACAAGGGGCCTCTGACACTAGCATGGACGATGAACTGCCCACCACCTCCGTGGGCGCTAGTGGACAGGACACCCCGCCACAGGACCACCACACCAGCACCCCACCCCCTTTAGAGGAAGAAGCACTCCGCAAACGGTCCAGGACAAAGACAGAGCACAATGCCAAGACCCCCGCCAAGAAATGAGACCACCCTGATTGTCATCCTACTGTCCCACTTTGTCACCCTGTCCATACTTAAACTGCCCCAGTTCCACTTCCTATGCCCATATGGGCAATGTACCTGTGAGACAAATAGACTGGACTCTGCCATGGACATTTTTCCGCCATCACCCCTCACCATTTCACTACCCCCTCCAATATTGAGCACTTAAATAAACACCCTTAAAGCACAAAACAATCTGGAGTCTGTCTGTGATTTCGAAATAGTGTATTAGCAATTACAGTGACAAAATGCTCTTTCAATTGTAATGTCAACATACCTATGTCACACAGCTCTAGTCCATGAGGAATCTAAGCAGATGTCACACAGTGGGACCCACATCTGTGAAATCGTAAGGGAAAATGACAACTCAGTGACCATACACTGGGTGAAAAAGACAGACAGTAGAGAGGTAGTAATGTTAAAGTACATGTAGTAGGCAGGTCTGTACTCTTACCTGTGTCTCACTGGAAATATTGCTGGATCACTGAGTCCCTGTTTTTCATGTCTTCTTCCTCTGCTTCCTCGTCTTCACTGTCCACAGGACCATCCTCCTGCAGAAAAGGCACCTGTCGTCGCAAAGCCAAGTTGTGAAGCATACAGCAGGCCATGATGATCTGGCACACCTTCTTTGGTGAGTAGAATAGGGATCCACCTGTCATATGCAGGCACCGGAACCTGGCCTTCAGGAGGCTCGATCACCCTCCTAGTTCGCCCATGGGCCTCATTGCAGCGTTCCTCTGCCCTTGTCCTGGGATTCCTCACTGGGGTCAGTAGCCATGACAGGTTGGGGTAACCAGAGTCACCTTCAAATGGTGAGGGACAACCTTTAGACACGCACTAACCTGGAGGGATATCCCCAGACCCAGACAACCATTCCCACTGACTTGCTTCCAGATGCTCAGCTAATAGCCACACACAGTGCCTCTGGAGTTGACCCATCACACAAGAGACGCTGCTATTCCACAGGGTGTAGGCGTCATGCACTGAGCCAGGGAACATGGCATTCAAATGGGAGATGTACTGGTCTGCCAAACATACCATCTGTACATATGATAACTCTTCCGTTTTCTGTACACCTGTTCCCTCCTGTGGGTGGGTACCAAAGCCACATGTTGTTACGACTCAGTCGTCCCATTTCCAGGGGGCGCTGTAAGGGGACTGTCAGAAGCCTGGGAATCACCTTGAACACCTATCTAGAGTCCCTTGCTGACTCCTGTTTGTTTCTCTTTTCTCCATGGTACACTTGTGTAGGACTACATTTGCTTCTTGGGACTGCAAATCCCATAATGCACTGCTTGGTAGTCAGGAAAACCCGGATTCTGTTTCCCATTGTTTTCAATGGGAGAAATCCAGTTGCTCCTTTTCACTGGATCCTCTCCTCCAGGACTTGCAAGTGTCCGAAACCACACACACCTGAAACCTCTCCTGTGCAGCCCAGCTTGGAACTGCTTATAAGCAGCCATTTCCTCAAGCTCCCCGTCGTGCATCGGACTTCAATTCCTTTGTGTTACAGACCCCTTGTCGGATGGTGTTCCAGTTTTGTTCCTGTTCTGTTCCAGCCTGATCCTGTTTCCTGTTTCTTGTTTCTCTGCCCTGCTCCTGATTGTTCCAGCCAGAGTCTTCTCCCTGCTTCTTAGCCTTGTACCTGTTTGTTTCTTCCAAAGCCTGCTCCCTGTTTCTCTGCCCTGCTCCTGCCTTGTTTCAGCCTGAACCTTCTCTCTGTTTCCCAGTCCTGTTTACTGCTCATTTCCTACTCCCTGTATTCCAGTCCTGTCCTTGCCTGTTCCAGCCAGAGCCTGTTCTCAGTTTCCCAGTCCTGTCTCTGTCTGTCCCAGCCAGAAGTTTGCGCCCTGTTTTCAAGTCCTAGACCCGCCTTTGCTTCAGCCTGAGCCTGTTCCTAGTTCTTGCCTCTGCCTCTTTGTTTGTTCCCTTCTGTTTCTGTTTCTTCTTGGTTCTTTGTGTCTGGTAAGTGTTCTATCAGTCTTCACCAGTGTATACGTGTCCTCCTGTGTACTGGGGTTGGCTCCTGGTTTCCAGGAGGCAATTCCAGCCCCCATCCTTGTCCAGTGTTATACGTTGTATTTCGTGCCTAACAGTGACAGTGTGCTATTGCTGTTTTCTCAGGAATCGCCACTGTGTTTCGAGCTGGACGCACAAGAGCGTGTCCTGTGTATGTAAGTACTATCCTTGTTTGTGCTCTAGGGTCCAGAGACAGAATCACTTCTGCTGCCTCCTTTCTATGGGGCTGGCAGGGTGACTATCTGTAAGAGCAAACTGCACAGAGGCATTGAGATTCCCTGTCACTGTGGGAGGTTCTGCGCCTTACTCTGTGTACAACCCCAGCGTGTTTGTCCACTGGTAATCTGTTTCCTGTTTGTTCGCACAAGGGTTGCTCTGCTTTTATTTTCCTGTTTCCTGTGCCTATCCATAGCTGTCCTTTCCGTGTATGCCTTTAGCTGCTCCTCTGCCCCAGTCTACTACCTCTTTAGGATATTCGGTGACCTCAAGGGGTGTCCCAACCAAAGTCCTGATCAGACCCGCCCGAAACCGTGACACATGTGTCCCATTAATGGCACCTATGATGTTGGGGATGTTTCCCAGGGCATAGAAATCACCTTTCACTGTAGGCAAGTCCTCCACCTGAGGAAAAACAATGTAGGTCTGCATGTTTTTCAGAAGGGCAGACAACACTCTGGACAATACGTTGGAAAACATAGGCTGGGACATCCCCGAGGCTATGGCCACTGTTGTTTGAAAAGACCCACTTGCAAGGAAATGGAGCACTGACAGCACCTGCACTTGAGGGGGGATTCCTGTGGGATGGCGGATTGCTGACATCAGGTCTGGCTCCAACTAGGTACATAGTTCCTGGATTGTGGCACGGTCAAGCCTGTATGTGATAATCACATGTCGCTCCTCCATTGTCGACAGGTCACCAACGGTCGGTACACCGGAGGATGCCGCCATCTCCTCACATGTCCCAGCGGACGGTGCCTATGAAGGACAACAGCGAGCACAGAGTCAAACAACTCAGAGGTACGTACCCACAGTTTACACAGAACACCATTCATACACAAAAGATGGCCTGATTGTGTGTAGAGTCTAGGCCTAGGTATGTGTGACGCAGTTGAAAATGAAGCCATGTGGGCCCCTGAAATGGCGGCTGCCTGACCTCTAAAGTGGGACAATGGGATGTGAGGTAACTGCGCTGGCATTCTACATCGTCGCGGTAGGCGGTTGAAGACTGCGGCGCAATGCTGCGTTGGTTAACATTGCACACTATGGGTCCCAGAAGCCAATGACGATGTACGCCGGCGGTGACGGTACGCACCGCCGCGGACGTGGCCGCCATTTTCTATCTGTTCAATCACTCAGTACCTGACCTTCGACAGGAGAGGACCTACACTGCAAGTGCTGCTGTTACCTCGGTCTGGAAGAGATGATGGCTCGAGTGTCTGGGGAAAGGGCCCCTGCCTTCACATCGGAGGAGTTGGAGAAGGTCGTGGATGAGTCCTCCCCCAGTACATGCTACTCTACAGTCCTCTAGACAAACAGGTAAGTACACAGGGAGCATGTTGTATGGGCCATGCCTGTGTGGAGAGGGCTGAATGTAAAAAGGAAGGGGGGAGAGTGCTGCATGCATGAAAGACAGTGAATGCATTTGCCACATGGCAAGGGTAGGGATGGGGGCCAATCACTTTGACAGTGCAGTTGATAATAACTTCTCTTTTTCCCCTGTACATTTCATGTAGGTCAGCGCCCACCAGAAAAAATATATTTGGTGTGCCATCGCCAAGGACGTTTGGACCCTGGGGGTCTACCACAGACAGAGCTCCCACTGCCATAAAACATGGGAGGACATTCGCCGCTGGAGCACGAAGACGGCGGAGGCTCAGCTGGGGATGGCCTCCCAACGTGGGAGGGGTGCCCGTCGCACCATGATCCCCCAGATGTTCAGGATCTTTGCGGTGGCCTACCCGGAGTTGGATGTGCGCTTGAGGGCATCACAGAAGCCACAAGGGGGTGAGTACACTCTCATTCGGCTGACTTTGCGCGCAGTGGAGGTGTCTGGGTGGGGGAGGTGGGCTGTGGGTTTCCCTAGGCAAGGGCGAGTTCCGTAGGCAAGGTCCCCCCGTAAGGCAGGACATGTGGCACCGCACCCCACCTCTGTAGAGTGCCAAGTACACCTAGTCATGCCCCTGTGTCATCTATGTGTGCAGATGTTGTCCATAGCCTTGTAGGCCATTTCCCAGGAATTGAACAGTGGACCCAAAGAGTGCGGCAAGAGTGCAGGGGGATTCTGTGTCTGTTGTGTCCGCCAACGGTAGCAGTAATGCATGCACTCAAAATGACTTTCTTCTGTCGTCCCCCCCTTTTTGTGGTCTCCCCGATCTTGTGTGCATTAGCATCATCAGGGGGAGGAGCAGTGGCACCGGAGCACGAGGGAGCTGCATCCCACATGGCCCTGGAGGGTGAGACTACGGACTCAGAGTTCACCAGTGGGACGGAGGGCGAGGGGAGCTCCACGGCGGGGACAGGAGCTGACACCAGCGACACAGACTCGTCCTCTGATGGGAGCTCCCTTTTTGTGGCAGCAACATCTGTGCCCCCCGCATCTACAGGTACAGCCGCCACCCCCCCTACCAGCACCGCCCTCCCAGCAGCCCCTCAGCCTTTGCCCCCTGCCCGCTCACCCAGGAGGGTGGGCATCACCTTCGCCCCAGGCACCTCAGGCCCTGCCCCAGTCACCCTGCTGCCCTCAGTGAGGAGGCCTTTGATCTCCTCAGGTCCCTCACTGTTGAGCAGTCTACCATTTTGAATGCCATCCAGGGTGTAGAGAGGCAGTTGCAACAAACCAATGCATTCCTGAAGGGCATTCATTCTGATCAGGCGGCCCTTCAGCGAGCTTTTCAGACTCTGGCCTCAGCACTGATGACAGCCATTGTCCCCGACTCTAGCCTCCCCCCTCCAACTTCCTCCACCAAGACACAAACCCCTGTACCTCAGCCTATCCCAAGCACACCTACAGACCAGCATGCACACACGTCAACACATAAGGGAAGCTCGGGCAAACATAAGCAACACACATCCCACAGGCACTCACGCAAGCATCACACACATGCAGACACACCAACATCCACTGCCTCCACTGTGTCCCCCTCCTCCTCCTCTCCCTCCTACCTTCCAGTCTCGTCTACACTCACACCTGCATGCACTACCTCTACAGCCACTACGTCCCTCTCCAGCACACCCACCACCACACCCGCTCACGTGCAGTCACCATCCCCACTACCATTCACACGTCCCCTATGTCCTCTCCCAGTGTGTCTGTGACGCCCCCACCCAAGATACACAAACGCAGGCACACACCCACCCAACAGCCATCCACCTCACGACAGCCTCCAGCGCATGCACCTTCACCCAAAGTCAGCAAATGTACACCTCCTACAACCACCACCTCTTCCTCCACTCCCAAACCCCCTCCAGCTACCCGTCCCAGTGTCTCCAAAAAACTTTTCCTGTCCAACCTTGACCTCTTTGCCACACCTCCCCAACCCCGTCCGTCTCATAGTTCCCGAAGTAGCACCTCAGCCACAACATCTCCAGGACCAGTGGTGCCTGTAGTCACCGGAATCTGGAGTGCACCGGCCACCAGGGCAGCCAGTGTGGCACGGAGCCACAGCCCCCCACTTGTGAAGCATTAGAGGTTGGCCAGTGCCCGGCGGGAGAGGGGCAAGACTCCAGCCACCAAAGCCACTCCCAGGGGTCCCGGTGGGAGTGTGGAGTCAGCTGTGACACTTTCCAAGGTGGGGAAGGGCGACAAGAAACCCTGCAAGTCTGGGAAGAGCAGCACAGCGGAGAAGACCGCCATTATCCCTGATGTCCCAGAGACCACCTCCAGCACAAGCCCAGCTGCCCAGGACAGGACCGCCAGCACCGGCCCACCTGCCCAGGAGGCCACCGCCAGCACCAGCCCAGCTGCCCAGGAGGCCACCGCCAGCAAAAGCCCCGCTGGGCCATGAAGGACCACCAGCAAAAGCCCCGCTGGGCCATGAAGGACCACCAGAAAAAGCCCTGCTAGGCCATGAAGGACCGCCAGCAGCTGAGACCCTGCAATGGAGACTGCCATCTCAAGCACCGCTGAACAGGGCACCGCCATCTCAAGCACCGCTGAACAGGGCACCGCCGTCTCAAGCACCGCATAACAGAGCACTACCGTCTCAAGCACCGCTGAACAGGGCACCGCCGTCTCAAGCACCGCTGAACAGGGCACCGCCGTCTCAGGCACCAGTGAATAGGGCCCCGCCGTCTCAAGCACCGCTGAACAGGGAACCGCCATCTCAAGCACCGCTGAACAGAGCACCGCCATCTCAAGCACTGCTGAACAGGGCACCGCCATCTCAAGCACTGCTGGCCCATTAGCGGCAAGGGCACTGACGCAACTGAGTCCGTCACGGGATGAATGATGCACTCTGGGCACCATGCCCCCTCCAGAACCATTGGAGATTCACATCCACTACCTCAGTCCTTGGCAGGATGAAGCACTCTGGGCACCATGCCCCCTACAGAACCAGTGGAGAAAAGCATCCACTACCTCTGTACTTAGCAGGATGAGGCGCTTTGGGCACCATGCCCCCTCCAGAACCAGTGGAGATTCACACCCACTACCTCAGTCCTTGGCAGGATGAAGCACTGGGCACAATGCCCCCTCCAGGACTAGTGGAGATTCAAATCCACTACCTCTGTACTTAGCAGGATGTAGCACTCTGGGCACTATGCCTCCTCCAGAACCAGTGGCGATTGACATCCACTACCTCCGTCCTTGGCAGGATGAAGCACTCTGGGCACCATGCCCCCTCCAGAACCAGTGAAGATTCACATCCACTACCTCTGTACTTAGCAGGATGAAGCACTCTGGGCACCATGCCCCCTCCAGAACCAGTGGAGATTCACATCCACTACCTCAGTCCTTAGCAGGATGAAGCACTCTGGGCACCATGCCCCCTCCAGAACCAGTGGAGAAAAGCATCCACTACCTCTGTACTTAGCTGGATGAAGCACCCTGGGCACCATGCCCCCTCCAGAACCAGTGGAGATTCATATCCACTACCTCAGTCCTTGGCAGGATGAAGCACTCTGGGCACCATGCCCCCTCCAGAACCAGTGGAGACTGTCATCCACTTGTGAGACTGTGCTTTGCACTCCCCAGGATTGAACAGTGGGCAACCCACCCACTGTAGAGACTTGTGAGACTGTGGGTTTGCACTCACCAGGATGGAACAGTGGGCATGTGGCCCCCTGGTGGATTTGGCGTCATGCACTCAAGCGGCTGAGGTGCCTCCCCTTTCCCTCCCCCTGAGGTGCCTGTTTAGTTGCTGTCTGATGCCCCTGCAGTGTTCTCTCCGTCATGGTCGGGGATCTTGCCCATTCCGTGTGGTCCCAGTGTTCCACAGACTCTCTTAGAGCACTACCTGGACTACTATGCTTGGTATATATTATGTACATGGTGTATATATATATTTCTGCCTACTTGCTTTTAATATATTACAATGGTTACACTCATTTTCTATTGTCTTTGCATTCTTCCGGGGGGTTTGAGGGGTGTAACTGTGATGTATTGATATGCATTAGTGTGTCTGTTGTAGTGGGTGAGGGTGGGGGTGTTTCGTGTGTGTGTCCCTGTTTTTTCCCTCACCCCTCCCCTGTGTCGTAGGTGCAGTACTCACCGTGGTCTTCGCCGCCGGCGTTCGTGCTCCTGGTAGAGGAGCAGAAAGACTATCGCAGGGAGAATTTGGAGTTCCGGGTCCATGGCGTCCTCGATCCTCGTGGGGTGTGTAGTGGAGAGTGTTTTCCCTTTGGGATTCCTGTTTCCGCCGTGTTTTTATCCGCAGTGAATCCACCCCGGAAAAGGTGGCGGATTGGCCTGTCATAATAGTGTGGGCGGAACATTGTCTCCCGCCTGTCTGTTGGTGGTGACCACCGCGCTGTTTGTCTGTACCGCCGTGGCGGTCAGAGTGTTAAAGTGGCTGTCTTTGTTGGCGGTTTCCGCCATGGTTGTAATTGCAAAGTTTTTACCGCCGGCCTGTTGGCGGTCTTACCGCCGCTTTAACACCGACCGCCAGGGTTGTAATGACCACCACAGTTCCCAGAGCTGTAAACAGATTAACCTGAAGTCTTTGATAACCCTGAGACTTCCAACAGGAGTCAAGCTCTACTCCAAGCCCTTGGAGAACTTTCTCAAGCAGGATATACAGGAAAGGTCACCCTTTGCTCTCTTTTAAGGCAGAAACAGCAACTGCAGGCCAACCTAGCAAAGCAACAGACCAAAGGAGCAGTACTCTTCCTCCAGCTCTTCAGCTCTTTCCTTGGCAGAGGTTCCCATTGATCCAGAAAAATTCTAAACGTCTGTGGTTTTGGCTCCACTACTCATACCTGTTTCTGCCTTTGAAGTTGTCTAACAAAAGAAGAAAGTCTCTGCTGGTAACAATATCCTGCCTTGCCCAGGCCTGGCCCCAGACATATTCCAGGGGATTGGAGACTGCTTTGTGTGAGGGCAGGCACAGTCCTTTCAGGTGTAAGTGACTGCTCCTCCCTCCACTCTAGCTCAGATGGCTCATCAGGATATATAGGCTATACCCCAGCTCACTGTCTACAGGAGAGGTGCAAACAGCCTAACTGTCAAACTGATCCAGACAGGGAATCTACAAACAGGCAGAGTCACAGAATGGTTAAAGTAATAAAATGCCCACATTCTAAAAGTGGCATTTTCAAACTAATCTAAAAACCAACTTTACTAAAATATGTATTTTTAAATTGTGAGTTCAGAGACACCAAACTCCAAATTTCTATTTGCTCCCTAAGGGACTTTGAAATTTAAAGTTATTTAAAGGCAGCCCCATGTTAACTTCTGAGAGTGATAGGCCTTGTAACAGTGAAAAACACATTTAGCAGTATTTCGCTGTTAGGACATGTAAAACACTTCGGTACGTGTCCCACCTTTAACATACTGTGCAGCCTGCCCATGGGCTACCTAGGGCCTACCTTAGGGGTGCCTTACATGTATAAAAAGGGAAGGTTAGGGTCTGGCAGTGAGTATACTTGCCAGGTCAAATTGGCAGTGCAAGACTGTACACACAGACACTACAGTGGCAGGTCTGAGACACATGTTCACAGGGCTACGGATGTGGGTGGCACCATCAGTCCTGCAAGCCCACTAATAGCATTTGATTTATAGGCCCTGGGCACCTCTTGTGCACTTTACTAAATGTGCCAATAACTCAAATATGCCAATCATAGATAAACCAATCAACAGTACAATATATATAGGGAACACTTGCACTTTAGCACTGATCAGTAGTGGTAAAGTGTGGAGAGACAATAAACCAGCAAAAACAGAGTCTAGTATACCATAAAAACAGGAGGTTAGAAGGCAAAAAGACAGGGGAGACACGCCAAAAAGCTGCCAGTTCTAACAGGTATGTTACCCAAATGACAGGTGGACACAGTTGATGGTGTGTGCCTGTCACATAAGACATTTAGTTAAATCCAATGTGTACATGGCCTTAGTCAAATGTCACTGTAAGCAGTAACATTCTGTCTTTCACATCACAGGTCTACCAGCCACTTTGGAACACAGAGACCACTCAAGAGGCTGACCCTACCCCCATGGATGAAGCCCTCCGTGAGGCGAACACTCCTGGATGTGTGGAAGTTGAGAACGGGTCAGGCCCTTCCGGCCAACCAGGTCAGACAACACCTGTCAGCCTCATCGTGACCACATTGACTCCTCCCAGCCCGGTTGTGTCAACATCCCAGGCTTCCAGTTGCCCCCAAACCAGTGTCCCTAGGACAGTAATAACAATATTGTGCCCCCAGACCAGGATCCTGAGTCGCAGCAATACACCTCAGACAATGATGGTCCTGGAACTAGTAGTAGAGGGCAAGCTATGCTAAGGGCGCAGGTACATGGGGTAGGGTGCATGGGAGGGATGGTGTGGGCCAGCGCAATGTGGCTGCTGGGGATGGTTCTGGCCAGGGCACCATCACCCAAGTCTTAGGAGCATACCAACAATCCCAGGGCGTGATGGGCCAGGTACTTGCTGATGTGAGGAAGAGGAAGGAGCTACAGAAGGACCTCCATCTGTAAATTTGTGAACAGTGAGAGGCCCACAATACCAACATGCCTCCCTAACAGGGGTGGTGAGAGACATCAAAAGCACCCTGAACACGTATCATAAACAAAACCAGACCCCTTCAATTAGCCAGTCTATTCCAGCCCCTTCAACATATGTGGCAGCCAATGTAAGGGAGACTCTGAAAGGAGAAGGACCTGCCTCAGACAGCCCTGCCTCTGTAGCGGAAAAACACCGTCCCCCTGAAAGTGGGGATGTGCACCCAAGCATCCAGTAGGTGTGGATGGAAAGACACAAACCACTGCCAAGAAGTGAGCCCTCCTGATGAAACTCCTTTATGTGCCACTGATTCACTCTTTTGACTGTTTTACAACCACTTTCCATTTCCAATGTTAGTGGGACACTGGACTTTGGACTTACAATCTTCTGGCATCTACCATAATGATTACATCCACTGATTCCTACACCGTTAATGTATTTTTCTGAGTTGTTCCTTTATTTCGTGTGCACACGTAAATAAACACACCTAACACTAAAACCATACTTACCAGTAATTTGTCACCATTGTGAGAATTTGAATGCTAAATCCATGTGATGCCAATGATGCATAAATAAGATAGTAATGAATGAGGGATATGTCACAGTTAATGGAATGCAGTGGATTACTGCTAACACAATGGCACAAGTGACTAGCCACACCAAGCTTTTGTTTGCACTATACAGCACATAGGCGGCCAACTTTACTGGACTGTCATAGCCATGAATAGCAGAAGTATGTTGAATCATGCTAGATATCTCAAAGTACCCTCCCAGAGACCACAGAAGAATTGGCTATGTCAGACCCTGTCCTGTAGACCGATTAGTGGATGTTGTCACCAGGCAGAGCCATATAATATGCCAAAACCAGGTCTACCAACTTGACATACGCTATCACACAGACTGAGGGCAGTACAGCAGTCCGTAATCATCGGTCCATCCTATTACAATGAACAAGCATCTGGTAGTATGATGCAAACCTATGTCAGTGTTGTGACACAGGCAATGTAGCCTGCAATGGGGAAACACTTTGATAGCTACATACAGGTCATACAGAATCATTGTCAACATAATGTGAAGGGAGAATGCATGGATTGCACTGGATGACAACCTGTATCACGGCCATATGATCACACACATAAGACAATTGGATCAACACACCACATCAAATAAGTCTATTGTACACTTCAGAATTCCACCTACCCACTGTCCTACTTGCTTTTGGCAAAGGACTTATACATCCCAAATCTGTGAGCAACTTTACTTGGATCGGTTCATGTCCACTTCATGTGTCAGGACAGCAAAAGCTATGTGCCACTGTCACAACTCTGAAATGTCCATGTGAGGATGGCATGCTGAAGAGACCTGAATAAAACACAATGCAAGGCATTTAGGCAGGAAAGTTACATACATATGACCATAACCTCACATCAAACTTCAGTAGATCCATTCACATTCCCATGAGACACAAAGAAGATAATGATAGTCTTACCTAATTTTCAGTCTAAATTTGCAATCACACTTTTGGCTGTGTTCTTCATGGCGTGAGATCCCCTATCCTTTGTGAAAAACGTGCCCTTGTCAACACATCCTTTCAACTACAGTTTGGCATACAATCTCTGGAGTCACATATTACCACACACTGACACTCAAATATTGATTGATGAGATCTGCCTTCAAGTCTTCACCTTCCTTCTCATCAGTACCATTCACACTTGGTATTTCAGGATTCTTACCTGGTAGCACTGCTAGCTCCCCATCATCCAGTATATGTGGGATGTTCCTCCTCTGGACAAGGTTGTGGAACAAGCAACAGGCCACTATGATCACAGATACTTTTTTGGGTGAGAAGAGGAGAGCTTCACCAGTCTTGTCTCTGGTCCTAAATCTGTCTCTCAGAAGTCCAAAAGCCCACTACACGACACACTGTGTTCTTTCATGGGCATTGTTGAAGTGGACTTCCCCTGGCATAGTTGGTTTCCTTATCGGTATCAACAACCATGGACTGTTTGGGTAGGCAGGGTCCACTGTAATTGAATAGGACATATGTGCAACCATTAGTCCTGCTCATTGTTTCTTCTGCAGTGCACATTTGATACAAATACACATGACATGTGACCTGCCAACCAGTCAGGCCTCTCTGGGTACAGTCGTCACATCAGCTGTGGAATTGTCCTATTATGCATGATGAAGGCATCATGGACTGAACCCGGAGAAGGGGCACTGATAAAATGTAGAGGTCTGCCAAACAAACAACTTGGACATTGATTGAATAGAAGTTCTTCCTTTTCCAATAGACCTGTTAATTGGCATGCGGCGGACCCAAGGCAACATGTGTACCAACAATGGTTCCCACCACACGTGCGATGCGTGCCACAACATAGAAGTCAGCCTTGACATGGGGTAAATCCTCATGGTGAGAAAAATGGATATAGCTGTCTAGGTGTTTCAACATTTCTGAGAGTACATCCTTCAATACAAGACTGAACATAGACTAGGACATACAAGCAGATAGGGCCACTGTATTTTCGAAGGCCCCTGTTGTCAGGAAGTGCAACACTGCCATCACTTCTACAATGAGTGGTATGCTATTTGGATGAGAAATGGCAGGCAGTAGATCTGGCTCCAACTCATGGGAGAGATCCACAATTGTTTGCACATTCAAATGATAAATTTGGACGATGTGTCTGTCTTCCAGGGCTTGAAGGTCTGGCTGTGGATGGTAGACAGGAGGATGTCTGTCCGTCCCTTCCCTTGGTACCTATGTGGGTCAAGAAATGAGTACAGTGATCATCCAGTTTGTTTTTGCAACATACATAATGCATGTTATTGACATACTGTGAAAAGACATGCTATGATTTGATTGTCATGTTGCTCAGTACACATTACCAATGTCAATTCCACTGAAGTAAAATGTTTTCTCATTGCTTTATCACAAATGTCTATACTCCACCTATCTGGACAGCAACTAATTTTTCCATGAAACATGCTACTGGGAATGTGATATAAGTTCCCAATTTTGAAATGATCAGGGAGAGGTGTCTGTGGCCAAAATAAAGTTGCCATATGTGCCTGGCAATGTATAAAAATGCTGTCAAAGCAGAAGCAGCTACGTGACAGAACAAGACCAGAACTTATCAGTTGTTTAGACCATTATTTGGCATTGAGGCACATTTATTATTTGCCAAATACAACATAAAGTGCTTATAAAATGCCGGGTGCCTGACCTACTCCACCACTGGACATTAGCAACCGCCCACTGGCAGAAGTGGTCATGGTGGTAGGCGGTTGCAACCGCAGTTGACACAGCCATAGGCTAACATTGTTGCCAGTGGTGTCTTGGGCCAATGGATCTGTCCGCCAGCAGTGACGGTTGCGTATGTGGTGGATGTGACTAGCATGATCTGAATAATCCCTCACTTGGCTCCTGACACTGCTGTCAGCAAGACCTTTATGACCTGAGCTGCTGTGTACCGCCTGTGGGAGCAATAACGCAATGTCCAACAGGTGATAGGGTCCTGCCTTCTCCCTGGAGGAGCTGGAGAAGCTGGTGGAGGAGGTCCTACCCTGCATGAACAGCTCTACGATGCACCAGAGAAGCAGGTAGGTGCCTAATGTCCACTCATTTTCCATATACTTCACCATACATTCCATCCTCACAGGATAGGTTGTGCCCATGTGTGCCAAAATGTGTAGCAAAGGCCATGGAGCTGCAGTCGGTGTGGTTTAGGATGCAACAGAGTTATGTTGTGTCCCATCATTTTTGAAATCTCTTTCAGAATGCAAGGGCATATCCCACAAGATGGCAGTTGAACAGGCTAATTAGTGGAAGGCCATACCAGTCACTATAAGAACAGTACGGCTTGGTGCCCCCTATGGGGAGCCCGTCAGGCGTTGCACTGCCGGCCTGGCGAGGAGCAATTCCCGATGATGATGCTAGACATCCACAGTGATGCTTGAGGGTCTTTGCTCCTGATATTTCAGGTCTCCTTAGTTTCTTTTGTGTGGAAAAGTGTACTTGTGTTTGTTTTACTCCCTAGTGATGGCAGACCCATCGGGACCCACTAGTACATCCTTGTACGCCTCCCCTGTTCTATCACCACCCTCCCTGTTGCTCCCTACTGAGTTGGCCGTGCCTGCTCACCCAAGAGTGCGGGCATCTCCTTTGCCACAGGCACCTCTGCCCTAGCCCCTGTTAGCCCTGCTGCCCTCAGTGAGGACGCTATTGACCTCATGAGAAGTATCTTTGTAGGTCAGTCCACCATCGTGAATGCCATCTAGGGATTGGCAGGTCACCCCAAACAGACCAATGCATTCCTTGAAGGAATTAATTCATTGTGCAATGGCTGCCCTACAGAGATCTTTTCAGGCTCTGGCCTCCATGCTGACAGCAGTCAGTCACCCCCCACCTTTTGTCCCCCCTCCACCTCCCACTTCCCAGTCCAAATTCCCTCTTTCCCTACCTACCCAAAGCACACAAACTGATCCTCAGGCAACCACCTCAACAGACAATAATAGCACACCCAAGCACCACAAGACACACCACCGGCATGCACACAAACAACATCCACCTGCAGACACAGCAACTACTTTCCCTGACACCCCCACCACCCCCAGCACCACACGCACAACATGAAGCCTACCTACAGACACCACCACAACAGCCATAGACACAGCCACCACACCCATCATACCCACAGACACAACCTCTGCAAACATGCAGACATCCACCCCTAACACCATGCCCACAGCTACTGACACACCTACATCCAGCACATCCTCCATACCTGCAGTCACCACCTCAGACAGCCACCTGCCGACCACAGCAACCTCAGTACCTCCACCCCCCTAAGTCCAATACACATAAATGCCCTAACTCATCCACCGACAGACACCCACCACACACAAGCATACCTCCCATAAGCACGCATCCAAGACATTAACAACTACACTTAAGACAACCACTCCCTCAACCTTCAAATCCCGACCCCCTTCTGATGACCATCCCCGTGTATTAAAAAAACCTTTCCTTTGAAACCTTGGCTTAACCACTGTCCTACCTCACCCAAAATGTCCAAATCCATCCCCAAGGCCATCCCTTCTACCTCCAAGGCCTCCCCTGCCTCCTGCAAAGACCTGTACCCCTAACCCAAGCAAAGTCCCAAGACGGCTATCAACTCTTCCTGGCTTGAAGCGTTGGAAGCCACTCAGATCTTGGCACAAGACCAGGAGAGGTTTACGAATCCTTTGTGTCCCTATTTATAAAAATATGGATTTACTTAAATTTCTCAAAAGCTACCGAATGGATTTACACCAAAAAACAAACAGGGCTCTTTCTGGATGAAGACCTACCGTTCTGCCAAATTTGGTGCAATTCCATCTACTTTCTACTATCACTGTTGAATTTTCCCTATGGGAATTACCATTGGAAATTCTCTAGATTTCACCCTCCTTTATCTTGGCCCCTGCTTGTTGGATCACCCTAAAATTTCCAGGACAGAAGCTCATGTGACTGTTACATTTTTGGGGGAATTTCGTGAACATTATATATATATATATATATATTTTAAAAAACAAAGGTTACAGGCACATTATAGTTCAACTCCCATTTTAAACAAACAAAGCCATGGAAATTGATCTGATATATTTAGCGTTATACATAGTAATTATAGCTCGTGCCCTAAGGTGACTATAACTTGCGTCTCTGCCATGCACAACTTTTTCAACATAATCTTTACTACACATATTATATTGATATTATCAATGATGTTATCAAAGATGTTATGAGTGCCATAATATCTGGGGTAATTTGCAGTGTTACGGGCTATATTTAGTTGAGGAGACTCTAACTATAACAGGTGTATTTCTTTGGTTTTGTACATTTAAAAAAGAAGCCTAACTATAACGTCCCTGTAAACTTTGTTTTTTTAAGTGAATTTCTATGTTATTTATAATTCTGTTTCCTAACTGTAATGTCCCTGTAACCTTTGTTTTTTCAGTGAATTTCTATATTTTTTTAATGTATCGAAACTTTCGTTAATATAAATTAATCCAACCCCTGCTGCGCCCGGCCTTCGGCCGTGCGCTGCTGAGGTTGGCCACAGGGCCTGAGGCCAGTCCTTGTGGCCAGCTCCTATAACCAGCCAACCCCTGTAACCACCTAATCCTGCACTGCGCATGCCCTTCTGCCATGCTTGGCTGGGGTTTGCCGCAGGGCATGGCCAAATAGGTGAAAACATAATCTGTGCACCGAAAGCTAGCTTCCTGTCAAATTTGGTGTAGTTCTCCCTAGTGGTTTCGGTTGTAGCCGTGTCTAAATATCCTAAGGGAATTAACATGTGAAACACAACTGTTTTGGCCCCTCCCACCCCTTTTTCTCAGCTCAAGCTTGACGGATCACAACAAAAATTTCGGTGTGCATTTAGAATCTCCAGCACACTTTTTGGGAACATTTTCAGAAGAATCATCAAACGGTGTTAAAGATAAAGGCAAGTCAAAAAAATTATTTTCCTATGGAAACATAGTCCTAACTTTAACTACCTAGTGGTCACATATGGGCAACACCTGTCTCTTGCTGTCACGGTTGTGCAAAGGCTTTATTCTGCTGATGGGATTGAATTATGGTCACAACCTTGCCTTTTTCCTGCAAACATACTTTTTGGCGGGAAATTCCCTCTCAAAGAGCCAATTTGCAAAGTGTATTTACATGAAAATGATTTGAAATATCTCTGTGAAACTTTCTTTAATTTTGCAAACAAAGAAGGTTTACAAAATGGAGATGTGCTATCTGTTTCTCTTGCTGTATAATTTCTATGTGTTTTCACAAACCTTTCTCATAGCCACACAACTAAAAATGAGAGTATTGACCCTCCGTTTCTTTTCTGTGCTTGGCTGAGCAAACACGTTTTTTTCAGATTGCATAGTAAAGTTAATCCAGTCAGACTGTAAAAAACTAAATATACAGACATCAATTTCACACTATACTTACTTTTGCTTTAACCTCTTGACTTCTAAGAGTTTTTCACCTTTTCCATATTTAGGACTTCTTGTGGACAATCCTCCTTACCTTTTTTTTCTTTGCCTATTAATCACGTAATTATCTGCAATTCTGCAGCAAAGAGTAATGTGGAAGTACCAACTACTCTGGGGTAGTTAAAATTCCACACAAGCCTACTCTCTAGCACAAGTTCTCTTGCCTGTCCCAAGAAAGATATGACTGTGATGCCTTCTGGGATCCAGATAAATGATGACGTAAGCATGGTTTCTGCACTGCAAGTCTTCATAAAAAGTCAATACCCTGCAGGAAAAACAGAAATAATTTTACTCCCCATCTGGAGTAGAGGGAATACTCATGTAAACCCTTCTGACAAGCACTTCACATACATGCTGCTAGACAAGTAACACTGTTGATGTGGAGGTCACATTAGTGCAACCCACCTGATGTATTACCAAAAGAACCACAGTGATGGGCCAGACAAAAGGACCAGCCACACAGATATGGCAACAGAGTGGAAAAGGACTCCAAGCAGAGCTTGTGTGATTACTTTATGTTTGATCACATTCACAGTACACTAAATCTAGACCTGGCCATTACTTATGCCACTGATCTCATAGAAAGGTTAGTCCAGTGAGAGACAACTACCTCCAAGCACACCCTTTCCTCTCTAGATACCAGAGATGAGGTCAGACACATTGACAGACTCTACCACAACATGTGACAACTTTGAAAAGAAAATTGATAGAGAAAGTCGGTCAAGGGACAGGGGTAAAGAAACCTGCCCCAAATCAGTAGTTAATCTCTGGGATTGCAAAGCTGCTCCACGGGCTAGTGGTGTAAACCTCTTTCTGACCCACCAAGGACAATGGAACCATGTCCTGCCAGTGATTTTTGCTTGTCCCAATGGAATTTCATTCCTGCAGCTAGAGATGAACAAGGATCCAGTAATGGAAACAAGCATTTGCAATGTAATGGGTCTCACATTTGCTCGAGTTAGAGCTATTAGCTTTGTAAATTCCTAATTTGCCTTTTCTTGCCACATAAATTGAAAATGAAAAGTAAAAACGTTTCACATAAGTGATCCATTTCAAAGTGCATGGCCGCCACGAGCATCAGCATGAAGAGTCACACAAAAGGAAAAAAGTTTGCTCGCAGTCAAACTTATCGGCAAAGGTGCAAATAGACATGTAATGGGGCAATGGCCAAAGATGTAACAAAACCTCCCCAAGTGGGACAAAAGTAAAGCATTTGTCATAAAAGGATTTCTGATGGGCAAGCCCACAAATGAGTGGTAGTGATGGGGGTGAGGTGGGCGTGGTTAAATTTGCAGATACCTACCAACATGTCAGAAAAGCTGCGCGCGAGTGCGCTGCTATGCTTGACCTAAAAAATGTGGTCGGCCTCAAGGGAAACTAATGAAACAGTTCCTACTGCGCAATTCTCTTGCATACTACTGTGAAGCTTTCTCCTGTGTCTGAGGAGTGCTGAACGTACTGTGTACAAAAATGTTGAAATGAGTTGGAAGAGGGCCTTTGCTTGTGGACTTCAAAATGGATTTGTAAGTAGACCTCCTGCAAGTACAATCTGTGAGCTGTGTCTAATCAACCAGTCTTGAAATCATGGAGACTTTGTAAGCCAAGAAAGTTACAGATTTTTTTTTTTTTAAAGATAGGTCTTAAAAACATAGTGGGCCTCATTTAGGAGGCTCTTGTGTCACACTGCGCTGCCAGAGCATAATTTTTTTGACAATCCAGTGGTGCAGTGTGCCAGCTCATATTTACAAGGCCACCCAAAGCCACCTTGAGTAGCTTTTAATGGCCTTGTAAATAGGGACCCCTTTCACACATAACACTGCATGAATGGGGCGTTCCATGGGTGTTGCTTTAGGTGTTATAATGCAACACCCATTGAACCCGAAGGTATCTGATGCATTACCAGATATACATGTCTGGGAATGCATCAGGATCCTATGTCACTTCAGTGGTGGAATAAGATTGATGCAACAGGGATCAATATATTTTTTCTCCCCGTTTTGTACCTCTTTCTATATGTGCTGCATTCTGCACACATAGTAGGAGGAAAACACGTCTTGTGATTGTTTTTGTTTGAAAAGGCGTCCCTTCCTGCACAAAAACAATTATCCCAACAGCATAGGCATTGTGCACCAGCGCAGGGGGAGAAGACAGAAATGTCGTATCTTGTAGGTATGATGCATTACTGCCCTTTCCCGGTGGCGCAGTGTAGCTCAGTAAGGCGCTTGCTGTGCTGCCCTATGCCACGGGCCTCGTAAATGAGGCCCTTAATCTCTAGAAAGCCGGCGGAAGGTGCTACACCTACCCAAAAGAAGAAGCAATCTCAGCAGAATCATTTTTTCCCCCTGCTTTGAGTTTTTTACACAAAGTTTGATACCATATTATATCCCGCGCCAGACCTGTCCAAACTCATAAACTCTTCTCTGCTAAAGCTTTCAGATTTTCATCCTCAACAAAGTGTTTAATTCCGAAGGTAAAATTGTTGACTGTGATGAACATTCAATTTTTACAAAGCTGTGATCTGTCCTCGCAGTTTACCTTAGTTCCGGTTCACCACACCACTTGGATTAATATTATTTTTCGCCTTTCAAGTTTTTGTAATGGAACAGTTTTTTACGATTTTCTATCACCAATTATTCATATTTACGGATTTTTTTTTTATCTAAAGGGGTATGAGAATGTTAACTTCTTTATTTCTTAGCTGTATTGGTATTATAGAGGCTTTGCAGGGGTACATTCCGGTTGAGTTAAACTAACAACCTTGAGTTTGGCTTCTTCTAAGTAAGCTTTTAGGAAGCGGGTTATTTGGACTCAGTTATAGCTCACAACCGTTCTGTGACTTCGCCTTGTTTGTAGTTTAGAAGTCTGCTTTGCCCATGCGTACACACACTACAAACCAGTGTTGCACCATTTATTTACACCTGTCATCCTTCGCATTCAGCTCATTAGGGAAATAGCACCACCCTGTTTAAAAGTAGCACTGTAGTGAATAACTTCTATCACCTGTAACTACGTAGTCAACAGAGACTGACAGTGTGAGAACAAATGCACTAGTTAATGTGTGCATGAATGTGACTTAGTGAACAGGTTACATTTCCAATGTCTATTTCTTTCCATCCATCTAGAGGCCCCTCGATATCCATGATAGTGGTTTCTGGTAACAATTCAGAGCAGTGGTTGGAGCATGTCATGAAATGTAGTTGGTTCTTGTATTCTGGTTGGACGTTGGGTTACAGTTGCAATAAACAGATGTGTGTCGGTGAAACGTCAGGATGTTGAGGTGTTTCAGGTCAATGACCTCTATGGCAAGGAGAGAACCAGAAGGATTGAGTGATCTCATGCAATGTGCAGGGAACGGTGGCCCAATATGCCACTTGTACTGGAAGCTAGGGATAATGCCTCAATTTAGAAATGTATAAAATGAACTCTGTCGGAGATAAAAATGGCAGAACCACAGTGAAAGGGCATGCTGCAAATGAAGAAATCTGTATAATATCCCGATTTCTATATGTAATGATATTTATCCCGTTATTGTATTTGAGGGAAGCAAAACAAGGCTTTGAAAATATTTCATCAAGAAATGTGATCTTTACATTTTGTAGATGACCTTTGCTTTATAGATGTGGAATACATGCAGCTGAGGTACATAAATCGAAAATAGGAACATAGGTCATGTCATTAAAAGGCATTTCGTGAAGCAGAGGCAAACATCTCCTACACGAGCAAAACTGACATAGAAATCTAGGACTGAAACATTTTGTTTAAAATTTGGAATACGTTCTGCTATTTACAGCAGATTAAAAAATACCAGAGGCTGGAGGGTAGAACCACACAGAACAGGCGAAAGGGAATACCAAAGGCATTGTAAGTCACAATTGTTTAAATCAAAATGAACTGAATTTTGAACGAAATTAAAATCTGCCTTAAAATTCTTTCTGTACTCTACCTTTATTTATAATATGTATTATATTTTTCATTCAGATAATTTCACCTGTGCTACTTGCACTTCAATTATCGCTGAGAATTGTTTTCGAAATTTCAGCTCCAGTTTGGAAAGACTTCAGTGCGATGTCGAAAAAGTAAACAACCTCTGGAAAATCCATTTGGTCTAGAAATGGCTGACAGTGTCAGTGTCTGTTTTTAGCCTTCTGTTGCCATGATGTGTAAACCTTCATTATTTTGGGGCTTCCTGGACCCTCCACAATGTAAATACACCATTTGAAAGCAAAAGTATTTAGAGCCTGATTACGAGTGTGGTGGTGGCTGTAGGACTGCTGCGGTTGTGGCAGTTCAACTGCCACATTATGAGGTTGGTGGACAGCCCCACCATCCTACCACTGTCTCTGCTGGGATCTTCTATCCCGAAGGGCCGATGGTGGCAGAGAACGGAATCAGCCTGTGTGGAGCTGAAGTCAGCACCGCCCTGTTGAATGCGACTTGTTTCCCCCAGCCTTTTTGAAAAGGTTGGTGGAGAACAGGTGCAGGGAGCCACAGGGGCCCCCCTGCACTCCCCTTGCACTTGACATGGGCAATGCAGGGGTCCCCTGCCCAGCACCCTCGCAATGCTCACTGCAGTCTGCAGCATTGCCGCTGGGTTGATTATGAGCTGGTGACAATCCTGCCGCCACTTTCCCACCGGGCTGACAGGTGGAAATCTTGGTTTCTACCTATTAGCCCAGCTGGAAAGTCGTAATGGGCCATGTTGAAAAGTGGATTATTAGTAAGGGCACTTACATTTAGAAATAGGCCACTAACCACCACTAGGTTTAGTTAGGTCTCTGTGAATCATTCCAAACTCAACCCTTGGTAGCTTGGCAGCGAGTAGTTAGGTTAACTTGGGAAACAGGTGTGTAAAGCACTTAAAAAGCACAAAACAGTAAATAAGTAAAACACAAAATTCAAGAAAAATCCAACACCAATGTATAAAAACAGATTATGGGGGTCATTACGACCCTGGCGGAAGGCGGAGAACCGGCGGTAAGACCGCCAACAGGCTGGCGGTCTCCCTTCATGGAATTATGACCATGGCGGTTACCGCCATGGTCATCCGCCGGTTCTCCGTTCCGCCCGCCTGGCTGGAGACCTGGGTCTCCAGCCCGGCGGCCGTCACTATACCGCCGGCGGTATTGTGACCCGGCTTACCGCAGTGGATTTCCTGCGGTTTGAACCGCCATGAAATCTATGGCGGTAAGCACTATCAGTGCCAGGGAATTCCTTCCCTGGCACTGAGAGGGGTCTCATCCACCCCCCACCCCCAACCTGACTCCCTCCCCTACCCCCCCACCACCCCTGCCACCCCCGAAGGTGGCAGGGCCCCCCTCCCCACCCCGACCCCGACCCCCAACATCACATCACCCATTCCCACACGACACGCACGCAGGCACCACCTACACACTCACACACACACACACGCCAACATACATGCCTACATGCACACACACAGGCAGACACACACACCCACATTCAAACATTCACGTACACATCCATACTGACATACCCACAGACATACACGCACTCATTCCCATACACACAACACCCCCGCAAGCATACATGCACTCACCCCCCCTTCACATACACACACGCACACCCCCATGCACGCACACAACACCCAACACCCCCCGACCCCCCTCCCCTCACGGACGATCGACTTACCTGGTCCGACGATCCTCCAGAAGGGGACGGGAGCCATGGAGGCAGCTCTGCCGACACCACACCGCCAACAGAACACCGCCACGGCAAATCACAGGACGTGATTCGCTGGGCGGTGTTCTTTTGGTGTGGAGGTGGAGCAACCTCCACTTCCCCGCCTCCCGCCAGTATGGCTGTTGGCGGCTCTCCGTCCGAAAAAGGACAGAAAGCTGCCAACGGTCATAATAGGCCGAGCGGAAAACCGCCACCACTGGCGGTCTTCCTCACGGTGGTCACTCAGCGGTCTTTCAAAAAGGCCGCCGAGGTCAAAATGACCCCATATATGTTTATCTTTAAAATGGCACTAAAGTGACAAAAATCCAATAAAGAGAACCAGAGATATGAATTTTTTTTAAATAAATGTTTGTAGCGCAGAGAAACTAAGAGCTACAATCTAGATGTCTGGTCACACTCGACTGGGGCAAAGTAAAAATTTGAGGCCAACCACCATGAAGTCCTGCTCAGCTATAGTGAGCGGGAGTCCTCAGTCAAAGTTTTACCTCCTGACTTAGTGCTTTTCTTGAAGATTTTCTTCACCAGGACAACTGGACCTCCCTGGAGCCCTCTTCGGATAAGCGTTGCAGGAGACCTTGGTGAAGAATTCTATATTTGGACTTAGATGCATGTTGAATCCAACATCCCTGGAGCCCTCTTCAGACACTTGTCGCAGGAGACCTTGGTGAAGAATTCTACCTTTGGACTTAGATGACTTTTTGTGATAGAAATCTTCATCTGCGACAAACTTGAAATTGAAGCTGACCTCCCTGGAGCCCTCTTCAGATACTCTGAGCTGGAAGCCTCGGTCAACTTGTTATGTTCAGACTTAGAAACATTTTTGGAGCTTTTTCTCTCTGACGTTGGACAACCCTCCAAAGAAGGCCAATTTCAACATTGTTGGATTGCCTTTCCATGACTCCCTGGTGAAATCCTGGAAGACTGAGGCTCTGGAGCTTTTCAGCAGTGCGAACCTGCAAGTCAGGCCAAGTCACGGTGGACATAAGGCAGCTTGACTCCAACATCGAGTCTGCCTACCTACGGAACTTTTTTTCCAAAAGTGCTCCAATCTTCTCCAAACTTCTGGATCTTCTCCCAGAAAGCCTTTTTAGGTCCTTTAGGAGTCCACAACTCACCCCAAGGTTCCCAAAGCTGTGAGTTGCTCCTTCAGGGTTAGGACTCTAACTCCTAGAATGCACCTTGCGCAAATCAAAAGATGACCACTGGTCAGCTGGTCATTTTCTTCAGGACTGGACGCAGGGGAACCTTGTCAACTATTTTCTACCTGTAGCAAACAGGGAGTCCCTTCTTGAAGTAGTTGCAGACAGACCAAGTCCTTTCAGTGGTGAAGTCCAAGTGAACATTCCTTCAGAGTGTAGTGTACAGGTGCAGGTCAGGGGTCCAGCAGGGAAGTCCTTCTTCTTCTTTGTCTTGTTCCTTGTAGAGATATGAGGTGAGGGTCTGCTCTGCCAATTTTATCCTTGCTCCAGGGGTGGAAAGCGGAGGGGGCTCTTGACCAATCACATGCAACCCTCCAACTTACTGAGTGACCATTTCCCGGCATTTGTGCCAAAAATCAATCCCAGGGAGCAACATTCTCCCAAAATCCAAGATGTTCAAGATGGCAAAAATTAAATCTCATAGGTTAGGTCTGGCTGAGCCCTCCCACTGGTGTGGCTACATTTCCCTTGGCACACCCCTTTCCAGCCCTCTCTTAATTTAATTAAAGGGCACCTGGCTGTCTTGTTTTGCAGGAAATGGGGGTAGTCCACTTTCTGGCTCAAATGTCCTTCCCTCTCTTGAAGTACAGTTTGAGTGCTCTCCCCAATCCTGTTTCACCAACTCCTTAGGCAGTTCTTCCCTTCAAGAACTTCCTTTGTGTTCAGCCCAGCCCACTTCACACCTCATCAAGGCAACCTGGTGAGGCTGCCAAAAGCTGGCCAATCAGAGAAGGACACTACAGGGCTGAAGTTGGCAATTTTCAGGTAGAGTTGTAAAATTCTTTCCCTGAGTTCGTTATATCAAATTCAGCAATGACAAGTTGTTGGATTTATTTTAACAATACGTTTGATACCAAACTTAAAATATTTAGCTCTTTTTGAGACTTTATTAATTAAAACTAAAGTCTCCCCATTTTTGCCTATGGAGAAATTCACTACCATGGGGGAAAACCAATGCAGCTATTTGTCTCTTACCAGGGTTTATAAAACATACTTTTAATTACACTGCACCCAACACTATGGCAAACGTCAGGGGTGAATTATATGAAAGAATAAGGTAGCTTAAGGCTTTTTAAAGTACATTTAATTCCAAAGTCGAACTTGAGGTTCACTTTAACTTAAAAGCAGCCAACTAGGCAGGCCTGCCTTTAAAATGACCCTGGACCTATGGATGCACTACTTATGCTGTGGTCCCTAAACCTATGGGTGCACTACCTATGCTGGGGTCACTAAAACTACATGCCCTACCATATACTAGGAACTTATAGGTAGATTGGTACAGCCAATTATAGGTAGCTTAATTTGCAAACTCATTTTAATCTGAACACAGGCCCTGGGACTGTCCAGCACCATCAGAGTCAGAAAAACCCCAGCATAAGTGAAAAAATTGGGGAAAAGAGTTAGGGGGCTTCTGCAATCAGCCAAATTTTCCCACAGGCTTGATGGGGAGATAGCCCGTATGGTGGCAGCCTCCCATTCAGACGTTCAGCGGATGGGATGATCAAGCCATAAGGGCCTCAATTGGTGACTTTAAAAATAACTCTGACTTTTGAAATACAGCTTTTTGACGCCACAATTAACATTTTAAATTGTCCTTTGATACATGTTCAAGTGTCTTTTAACTTGTTAACAATGACGTTCTTATATATGTGCTTTAAGGTGTGTTTTAGTGGCCTAAGGGCCTAATTATGACTTTGGCATTTTTTGGGGAAGACCGCCATGGTGGCGGCCACCAAAAGACCACCTTGTTGACGGTCATCCAACTGCTGTATTGCAAGTTACACTGTGAAGTACGCCAAAAAAGAGCCACATTTCTGAAATCATCAGGACACTAGAGGATGGAAAAAAGATGGTCCCACTACCAGCACCGCCAGCCCGACAATAATCCAACCATCAGATTATGATCAACAAATCACGACAGCGGTTCTTCCATGGCGCGAAACCGTTGGTGGTGCTAACCACGGTGGTCACATCACACTGAATACAATTCCACATTGAAAAGTTTGAATACCCCACACCTGACACACATCCACACACCCGAAACACCTACTCTCTGTACTACATAACACACCCCTACACAACCCACAATCTGTTGCAAACAGAAAGCCACACACAGCCACAGTCAACCAACATATTACAAAGATACAAAAATTAAGAATAGGCATTGACAAACATTTCACTACACACATCACACACCTGCACAACATACGTAACACACATTTCATTACCACACACAATCCACAGTAACCGTCAGCCACTCACATCACTGCACCTACACCTCACCTTTTGTCTACTTCTGCAGCCTTTCACTTTGAACACTACCACACTGTCTTCACCACCACTACCAAGTCCCCACATAAACACCTACATTTCACGGATGAAGAGTTGAGGGTCATGGTGGACGAAATTGTCAGAGTAGAGCCACACCTGTTCAGAGCATAGGTCCAACATCAATTGCCAGGAAAATGGAGTTGTGGCAAAGAATGGTCGACAGGGTCAATTCTGTAGGCAGCTATCCACGCACAAGGAAGGACATCAGGAAGAGGTGGAACAACCTCAGGGGGAAGGTACAATCCATGGCATCCAGACACCAGCTGGCGGTACTGAAGACTGGCGGAGGGCCCCCACCCCTCCCCTACATTCACATTTTGGGTGGAGAAAGTCTTAGACATACTGCATCCTGAGGGCCTGACAGGAATACCTGGAGGAGTGGCGTCGGGTAAGTGTCCACAACATTCATGTCACTCAATTGTCATGTACTGCATGCTCCCTCAACACCATACCTCACCCCAATGAACACAGCACCTACTATCTCCGTCCAAATGATCTAATATCCCTCACTGGCATGCCACAAATCCGCTAAACTCACATGGCCCCACAGCCCTTATAAATGGCACATGAAGTACTGGCAACTCATAGCACAAGAGCTCCCAGGATGCAATAGCCCATCAATGTGAAAACCTGAACAGTACACCAAATATGAGATATCATGCATGTGAAACTAACTACCAATCTTCCCCATCTTGAATGTTCTAGTGTGGAACAGTTTATGGCAATGGCAGCAATGTAATGGCCCACTCCCACTATCATCACAAGCAAAATTTAGCGATATCTGAGTGCCAATTCATAATGGCCTTAGAATAAAGAATCCTAAAATAGAAATGGATGCACCTTGGGTTGTCATGTAAGTTCTCATTATCCAAATGAGACTACTGGATTTGGGCGGCAGAATCACCTGTACTGCGGGGTACTGAGTCTGATCCCGCACTGTGTGACATCTGTCTGTCTAATCTGGGTTTGTTCCGGCTAACTAGCAGTGCCTCATCTCCACCCAAGAGCAGGGATGATTGGGGCAACCGGGCACATGACATACGTGACTCCTCAGGGGAATCGTGGTCACTCAAATCTTAGCCATTTCTCTCAGTTACATTAGTATCGCGTATGCAAGTACAATCAGAAACAGAGTAAAGTTCAATAAGGTTTCATTGAAATAACTGCATCTTAAATAATTAAGCATTAATTGTAATAACTAGGACGATGAAGCACAACAATATTAAAATTGTGACAAGGAGAGTAAAACACAAGAATAACGCCACCATATTGTCACTGAGGTTTGTAGGGATAATTCCTATCTATGCTATGTTAGAGCATGGCATGTTAATCTCTAATTCTGCCTTTCAGGTTCCTCCTGGTAAGACATCATCCCTCACAGCTAAGCAGGAGGCCTGTAGTCTACATAAGCAGCTGCAGTAAAGCAATCAGCAATCAGCATGCAGTCTGGGTCATCTAGCTGGAATCTACCTCTAACATAAATGAGTCAAAGTAGTGTGTTTATAATAAAACAGCTGATGTTCCAAGAAAGGATCCCCGCGTAAGAGTGTGTATGTTTCTGTGAGCATTGGAGACAAATGGGCATATTTATACTCTGTTTGCACTGAATTAGTGTGATTTGTTTTTACTTTAATTCGCTGCAAAGCTAACTCCATGTTTACACTCTGGCGTTAAACCCGTCTAGTGCCAAATTTATGGAAATAAAGTCATTTTTTGGATGTGGAAACCTACCTTGCCTTAATGAGATGCAAGGTAGGCGTTCCCGTGCAAAAAATTACTCTATGGCCTTAACGCAACATTTATACTCCCGTGCAAAAATGGTGCACGGGAGGGAGGAGGGGGTCAAACAATGGTGCAAAGCTTCCTTTGCCCCATTTTTTAACGCCTGGGTCTAGGCAGGCGTTACGGGACCTGTGGGCCTATTTCCATGGTTGAACACCATGTAATAATCACACAGGTGCTCTCCCCAGGCCCCATGGGTACCCCCACCCACACCAGAGGGACTGCGGAGGATGGGGGACCCCATCCCAGGTAAGTACAGGTAAGTATTTAATTGAATTTTTTAAAGTGCCATAGGTGGCCCTGAAATGGGCCCACATACATGGCACAGGGTGCAATGGCCATGCCCAGGAGACCCTTGTCCCCTGTGCTGGCCATTGGGGTAGTGGGCATAACTCCTGCCTTTCCTAAGGCAGGAGTCATGTGGCATGGTAGGTTTAGCGCCATAAAATAACGCTAATCTGGTTAGAGTCATTTTTTTTACACGAACCCGCCTAACGTCATTTTTTGGTGCAAAATCCCCTTCTTCCACACTGCCAGCTCCATCCGACTAACGTCATTTTTATTGACGCTAGCTTAGCCTTTGCACCGGCTTGCACCATTCCATAAATATGGTGCCCGGCTGGCGCACAGAAATGGTGCAAGCCGGTGCTAAACTTTTTGGTGCAAAACGGCGGTAGTGCAGTTTTGCACCAAAAAGTATAATTCAAGACCAAAGCGTACCACTTTTGCCAGCAACCTATCTTACTGCAGCCTTGAGAAAAGCACAGAGTGAAAGAAATGTCTTGTTTAAGAACGTAGTGCTGACCCAGTGAAGAACAGCTAGATAGAAAAAAATAAAAGAAGACCGCAAATGTGGCTAATGTGAAAATATTAAAACAAAGTCAAATAAAATATATTTAGGTTAAAATGCACAGCGACAGGCCTAGTATGCTAAAATAACGTGTATGAAAATATATCTAAATGGCTACACAACAGGGTTAAAAGCCAGATTGCAAAGTGGATGCAGTACATCCAGATACAGGTCAATGTCTATTGTTTACTCACATTTTGTGTCCTTGCTTTGACACTAATATGCATTGTACAGCTATTATTTGTGCCATCTACAATGCCAGACAGTTCACAAGGCAACAAAGTTGAACACACGTCAGTAATCACAAAACATCAGATGGCATCAGCAATACCACCACTACCAACACAGCTTAATAACTCAAAACATGGTGTATGGATTTCAAATCACAGAGTTTGATGCTGTACTAAGTTATTTTGTGCAGAAGCTGTCATTGTCATTGGTGGGGATCATGGTAAGGCACTGTCTGCATCTCACACAACTGCAATAATACCCCCAATTTAACCTAAACTCTGTGTTCCACTTCTCCCACAGGTAACCTTGACAGTGTCACTATGGATAGGAGCCCAGAGATTGTCACTACCCCTCTGGATCAAGATCCTAGTGAATACACCCCTGGATGTCTGGTCACTGACGACAAACCTGGCTCATCAGGGCCTTCTGGTCAGTCACCAACTGTCAGCCTCACTCTGCCTACATACACTTCTCTCAGCCCTGTTTCATCTACAACACTGGTAACCAAACACCCCCAAACCTGTGTCCCAAAGATTGTTTCATCCATTGTGTGCCCTACCGTACAGGTACCTGAGTCTCCTCTTGTCACCTCTGTTAATGATAGTCCTGCCACCAATGGGATTGGGTGGGCACACTCTGCTAGGGGCACAGGCACATGGGGGAACGGAGTGTGGGAGAGATGTTGTGGGCCGGAAGATGGGAGCTCCAAGGGACAATACTGACTAGGAAACCATCTCCCACGTCTTATGAGCCTACCATAATTCCCAGGCATGATGGGCCAGGTAATCACCATGATGGGAAATCTAAAAGCTACAGAGGGATAACCATCAGGAAGTCATGCAGCAGTTGCAGGTACATAATTCCATCCTGGCTTCCATTGCTGGGGTGCTGCGTGACATCAACATTACCCTGAGTAGGTCTGCAACACAACTTCAGGCCTCTTCCACTAGTAATGACTCTTCAAACCTTCCATATCTTTGGGTGCAGGTGGAATTGAGACTATGCCAGGGGAAGGACATGCCTCAGACACCCCACCCTCTGTAGCAGAGGAACCCCCCTGCAAACGTGGATGTCCACCCAGACATCCAGCAGGAGTAGATGCCAAGACCAAACCCACTGCCAGGAAGGGAACCTCTCCTGACCTGTTCCCTTTGTGAGCCACGGAGGCACCCTGTTGACTGTTCTGTAACCAATCTCCATTTTACCTTTTTGCAAGGACACTGGACTTGTGTATCCTAATGGTGTAGCAGCTACCCTCATGAATCCAGCTACCGTGACATAAACCTTCATTGTTAATTCTGTGTTACATTTAGTGACTAATCACACATATTGTTTTACTGTCCACAATAAATCACAGTTCAACACAGGTCAGGTGTATGTGTCATTTACCAACCATGTACAACTGTAATGCATGCCTACTCTATTATCAATATATTCCTCTGTATTGTACAACCTTTGTTATGGACACCACAAGTGGACTCTGTCAGCAGGAGATGCATTGCATTAGGATTTTAACATGAACAGATAAAAAAAGTTGTATACTACATTTACACAAATTGATTGGTAGATATGCAAACAGCACATAGAGCATAGCTGATAGTAACATCAGGATGTTTTCTAAGATGTCATACAATGCTAAATCACAGGATACAGAAGTTAGGGTCACGTTGTCTCCCTACAAGCCAGGAGGCACACAGATTGGTCCTTTGTATCACCTGGTAAAGCCTTATTACATACCAATAACTTAGCTTCCTAATAATCATATTTCATGGTACAGCCAGAGATCAGTACTGATGTCACCAGTCCAAGGATCTTTCACTTACATTGGTCACATACCTGTAGGCTTACCACTCATCTATGTCATTCCACAGTGACATGCACATTGGTCTGCAAAGTAGGAACATACTGACAGCTAGGTTTAAGGTAGATTACATACAACAGAAACCATTGTGATAAGAGAGGGTATGCTTCTACATTTACACAAGAGAAATACACATATGTAGATACAAATGACACCATTTGACCACCTACTGTACCCTACAGATGAACTTGATGAACTTGATGGGAAAACACATTTCCACCCCAGTGTCCTGACAGTCTGGCTATGTTAGTTATACTCCACATAGTCCTGGCAATTAGTACCTGGTTTTAGCCATGTCCACTTCTCGTGTCTGCCTGCAATTCCCATATGCTTCTGACACAGGATGAGGAGCCTTTGCAGAAAACATTCCTCAAATTAGCAAAGTCATGTTCAGAAGTGTGACTTTGGATCTGCTATAACAAAACATGACACTGTAGACCACTCTGTCCAGTACATAGTACAAATTTACAGTCTGCATGCACAACTCACTCATAGGCATTGGAGCTACCTACAACCCCATAGATGATGCAAAAAAGGAGGTGACATGCTACCGATCAACTGTAGGCTACAAAAGAAAATCACAACATTAAGTAGAGATTGCATACCTTTAGTCAATTGAAGTACTGTTTGGTGAGATCTGCACTGGAGTCTCCTGCTTCTTCTTCATCTGGCTCTTCATCACTTGGCAAATCTGCATTTGCACCCCCAGGTTCTGCTGGCTCCTCCTCATCTGGTTGGAATGATATTGGACAACTCAGGGCAAGATTGTGGAGCATACAGCAGGCAACAATTATTTGACATGCCTTGTTGGGCGAGTAGAGCAGGGATCCTCCTGAAATGTCCAAGCACCTAAATCTTGCCTTCAGGAGCCCAAAAGTCCACTCCACGACACACCTTGTCCTCCCATGGGCCTCACTGTAGCGTATTTCCTTTTGAGTGGTTGGGTACCTCACTGTTGTCAACAACCAAGGACGGTGTGGATAGCCAGAGTCACCTGTAAGCAAATTGGTGAAACAACACAAACATATATGTGAGACATGCACTATTGCGATGGCAGGAGACATACTTTTCAAACACACATTTCAAATCTAACTTACCAACCAGCTAGGCCATCAACAGTGAGACATTGCTGTTCCGCATGATGAAGGAATCATGGACTGATCCAGGATCCTTTGCACTGATTTGTAAAATGTAGTGGTCTGGCAGACACACCAATTGAACATTGATGGAATGGTAGTTGTTCCTGTTCCTACATACCTGTTCATTGGCACTGGGTGGAACAAAGGCTACATTTGTGTCATCTATGGTTCCAACCACATGTGGATTGTGTCCCATAGCATATAACGCTGCCTTCACAGAAGCTAAATTTTCATTTTGTGGAAACCTGATATAGCTGTCCTTATTTTGTAACAAATCACACAGTGCATCCTTCAAAACCAGACTGAACATGGACTGAGACATCCCTGAAGTTAGGGCCACTGTATTCTGAAAGGATCCGGTAGCCTGGAAGTGTGGCACTGACATGACTTGAACGATGGGAGTTATGTTACAGGGATTACGAATGGCAGGCACCAGATCTGGCTCCAGTTGATCGCAAAGATCCATGGATTTTATGCTGATTCAGCCGATATGTCTGGATAGTACGTCTCTCCTCCATGTTGTGCAGGTCTACTAGTGGGCAGTACGCTGGCGGTTGTCTTTCTCTCCTCATACCAGGGTTACTATGTAGAAAAATGTAAATATTGAATGTGACATGAATAATGTGTACATATTGTAACTGGTCATAGAAAAGTCACACATATATGCTGTTGAGGTCAGTTATAACTTCTGACATCTACAGTGCAGCACATAGCTATGCATCCAATGACACTCTCCTTTGTGCACATTCCCTCAAGTACCTAATTTTCTAAACATGCATATTTTTCTGTGACTGTCTGTGTTTGTTAGTCCAACCAACTTTACATGTCATACACATATTCTAGCACATTATCTACATTAATAACACACATCGGATCCTGAGAATAGGGGTACATTGCTATCACCACAAATCCCTCAGCAACACAGCTTTTACTACTCACATGCACAAACTGATGACTAAACATGAAGGCAGTCCTTACAGATATACTGCACAATATAGGACTTAGTTTATGACGCAGATCCAAAAACTTTTACATACACGAAATATGCTCAAAATGGCAGCCACCTGACGTACTGTACTGGACATGTGGAAGTGACCTAAGTCCGCCAGTGGATGTTGTCATGGCGATAGGCAGTCACAACCGCAGTGGAAATTGCTATTGGAACACATTGCTATGGCGGACTTGGGCCAATAGCGATGTCCGCCTGTGGCGATGGTCCTGACACTGCTGCCAGCAAGGCCTCTGGGAACTATCATGCCATGTCCTGCAGGTGATAGGGCCCCAACCTTCACCCCAGAAGAGCTGGACAAGCTGGTGGAGGAGGTCCTACCCCTGTATAAACAGTTATATGGTGCATCAGAGGAGCAGGTGAGTCCAATGGAATACCAATGTATGAAAGGTGTGGTGTATGATGATATACCTGAAGTGTAAAGAAGTGAAGGTGTTGATGCATGCAGATGCTAATTTGTACATGAGTGTGAACTGAGAGGATGGGAATGTTTGCCGACTTGCTGTCACTTAAGTGTTCTGTCTGCTTGTGTTGGTATGGTGAAGGTGGACATGACATTTTCCTTTTATCTGGGTAATCCATGCAGGTCAACGTACATCAAAAAAAGAGAATCTGGCATGCAATTGTCAAGCAAATGTGGACCCTGGGGGTCGACAGCCATCAGAGCACCTATTGTAGGACCTGAGATGCTGGGCCAGGAAAACCACAGAGGCCCAGCTCGGGATGTCCTTCTAATGAAGAGGGTTGCCCCTCAGACCTTGACTCCCCCCATGGCCCATATTTCGGCAGTGGCCTAACCTGAGATGGATGCACATTTGAGGGCAGCACAGCAGCCACAAGGATTTAAGTATTGACAAAACGCATGCATATGCTTCTGCCAGTTAAGTGTATGATGTCTAAGTACCTCAACTGTTACAATGTGGAATGTGCTACAGGTAAAGGATCTCCAAAGAAGACACAGTACTACAGTTGCCAACATTGAAACACATATGTGGCCATTGTATTGTGTACAGGAACATGTTACTCACCTATGTCAAATCAATAGTATGACTGCATGTGGTGATGCACAAGTGACTGTGTCATATGTGCACCTCTACACTGTTATGCATATGTGTAACCGGCTACGTCATCCTTCCCACCTACTGTTCCACAGCCCATATACCCAATTGGTAAGTTGTATACCTCTTCGGAGTCTGACCAGTCCAAGTCCACTGGATCTTGCTTTATGTGCAACATAGGGTCTAATAGATGAGTAACAGGGCAAAGTAATCTTGTGTCGTGAAAGAAGTTGAAACTTCATGTGAGGCTTTCTTCTCAATCAGGAATTTAATATGGCAAATTGACTACACTCCCTATGAGGTTTGGGGAGGTGTCCCCATTGTTATATTAGGACTGTACATTGGGAAATGTGATGTTTGATCAGGGTGGAAACCATGGTGATAATCATACATTGACAGTACAAAACATATCATTGACAAGTTCAAAAACATTTTATTTTCATGTATATGGTGTTGAGGAGGTAATTGGATAGCCTGCTGATCCTTTAGCCCATGTATTTTACTCATGCTACATAGGTCAGTACCATACCTATATGGGTGTTACATACACTGTTTTGTGCCTATATCATGTGTCAATTGGCACTTTGTGCGTATGGTTTTGTTGAAACCTCTTCTTTGCCAGAGTTATCTTTGCTAATCTGAGGCTGGTTTGACAGATTTAGTAATGGATCATCTCAATTTCTTCCTGACGTAATAGTGTAGCACGGGTTCCATCTGACATACACATGTTGGTGGTATGGGATATGTTGTCAGTCAGATTGCTGGACTCTAGGTGTATGTGTCAATCATGGTTACATTAGTAGTGGGTTATGTAAGTGTTACTTCTATACTAGGATATTAGGGCCCGTATTTATACTTTTTTTAGCGCCGCATTTGCGCCGCTTTTTGACGCAAAACGGCGCAAACCTACAAAATACAATGGTGTTTTGCAAGTTTGCGCCGTTTTTGCGTCACAAAACGACGCAAATGCGGCGCAAAAAAAGTATAAATACGGGCCTAGGTTTCACATGTCTGGACAGTTGATAGTGATATATGTGTTTTGATGTAGTCATGTAGAGGTTTCTACTCAGCATGTACAGTGGCATGGTATGTGGCCTTCATGCACATGATTAGTGTCCATTGTATTGAAGGTGTTGGTATGTTCCCTGTGGTTGTCTGTGGTTGTACTCTGTGTGTTAGATAGCCCCCTATTGCTGACATACATTTGTTGTCTGTGTGTCAATGAGTTAGATAAGTGAGTCCAGAAACTCTTTCTAAATCTTGTTATATACTTTTGATAGATGTTTTAATGACATGCTATGTTATTTTGTGACACACAATATTTGGGTATGCCATATGTAGTGTTTTCATCTGAGGTATTTGCCATTGTGAATGATATGGACATAGTCACATGTTAGGTATGTGATTGTAAATCAACATGCTGTGTTGAATTGTAAGTGAGCAGAGTTTACTTTCATGTTACATGACTACTTATGATGGACAGGGCTGGTGTGGATTAGAGGGAGGCATTATATTGTGTTGTCAGTTAACATCATTTTCTAAGGATGATTTGTAGATGCATATTGATGATCTGTATTGGGAGAGACTTTAGATGTAGCCAATTTATCTTGTGCATGATCTGTTTGTGTTAATGATGAATTGATGGGATGGTGATGTATTGGTTTGATGGTTGGCTCATGCTGTGGATGATACTTTAGTAATATAGGAAAGTTGTAAGTTGTAGTCATGATGTAGGCTCTAAATGGTTCCTATCTGGAGCTTTATTAGATAGCTGTGTTTTGACTTCTTGTTTATGGTATACTGTATGTGTATGTTAATAATGTGATGACCTTCTCTCTCTCTCTCAGCATCAGCATCAGCAGGCGAAAGAGATGGGGCACAGCTGAGTGCAGAAGCTGCTGGCCACGGGACCCGGAGTGCTGACACGACTGACACCGAGAGACCCAGTAGCCCGTAGGGCGAAGGGAGTAACACGGAGGAGACTGGATCCAGTTCTTCATCATCTGAATCCTCAAGTGGACACTCCCTAGAGGTGGCAGACCCATCTGGGACCACCACAGCACCAACTCAGTCCTGCTGGTGTCTCCTTTGCCGCAGGTACCTCTGCCCCTTCCCCTGTAAGCCCTGCTGCCCTCAGTGAGGAGGCTATTGACCTCCTGAGGTCCATCTTTGTGGGTCAGTCGATCATTGTGAACGCCATCCATAGACTAGCAACTCAAGTCCAACAGAGTAATGCATTCCTGGAGGGCATTCACAGTGCACTGGCTGGTCCACAGAGATCCTTTCAGGCTCTGGCCTCCACACTGACAGCAGCCTGTCTTCCTTTGTCTCCCGCCCCCCCTCCACCTTCATCTTCCCAATCCCAAACCCCTCTTCCCTGACCCAGCCAAAGCAAACAGACAGACAAGCATGCATCCATCTCAACATTCAAGGGTAGCCCAGACAAACACAAGCACCACAAGACACACCACCAGCATGCACAAAAGCAACATCCACCTGCACACATAGCAACATTCACAACCTGCCCTGAGACACCCACAACCTTAAGCATCACTGACAGCAAATCTGACACACCTGCAGACACCACTCCAACTTTCACAGCTCCAGCCACTACACCTATTTTACCTATACACAGCACCACAGCAGGCCCTCAGACATCCACCCCAGTCACCACACCGGCAGACACCACAGACATGCCTACATGCAACACATCCAATATACCTGTAGTTACCACCCAACAGACACTCACCCACACACCACAGCATCCCCAAGCACCTGCACCCCCTCCTCCTAAGACACATAAACACCCACACTCATCCACCCAACAGACACCCACCACCCACAAGCATACCTCACACAACTATGCACCCAGGACATCCATACCAACACCTCAGTCAACCACTCCCTCTCCCTCCACACCCGAACCCTTTTGTTATAACTGTCCCTTTGTGTACAAAAAAGCTTTCCTTTTAGAGTTTGCCCTTTTCCCTTCTCCTCTCCCTGTGATACCCCTAAACATTCTGTGTCCCTCCCTAAATCCAGCCCTTCCACTCCTAAGACCTCCCCGCCACCCCTGCAAGTTACCATGCCCCTCCCCCTTCCAAGAAGTCTACCCTTCCACCTAAACGCCAACCCTCCCCTAAACCTAAGTCCAAGCCCAACCCCACAAGCCAGATTCCAAGGTCCCCCATCCAAGACCTAAACCCACCTCCCCTGCTCCCTGATTAACCCCTGAGGTTCCTGCCTACCCCATAGATGCCCCTTCCTGTGGCAGTTACATGGCAGTCAAGAGTTAAGTTTGGTGCACATATGTGTGCACTGTGTGCATTGTGACATTGGACTAATAGACTGGCCTATGGCCTTTGCGTTTAATATTTTATGCCTAAAATAATGACTTGAACTAACCAGTTGGTGGTTTCCTGGTTACATCTTTGTCATGCATTTATTTCCCTAGTATGGAGTTGCTCCTGGCTGACATTAGTTGTGTGTCTGTATGTTTGTGTGTGTGTACTCTGCTTGGGCTACGTGTGCTGTTTAGGAAGTATGTGAGGTTGTATCCACTGATTTTGTCAGAAAGTATAGGGTATGTGTTGTGTGATGTACATTTGTGTGTTCAAGGGGTTTTTGTGTTGATATTGTGTGTTGCTTTTGTTGTGATGGGTTTGTTGGTGTGTTGTGTGGCTTTGTGTGTATTGACTGTGTGCGTGTTATGTGCATGAAATGTTGGGTGCACAGGTCATTGAAGGTCAATCAGTAAGTTACATAGTTTTGTATTTGTATGCACTTTTTGCCTGTTAGTGTTACATTGTGAAGTATGTGTAATGTGTCCCTGGGTAGTGTACCCTGTGGGTCCCTGCGATTAGAGATGGTGAGGTTGTGTTGTGTTTGTGAAGTGTTGTGGTTTTGTGTGGTACTGTGTGAGTGTGGGCCTGTGCAGTGTTTCCGTGTGTACCTGTGTGTGTTAGTGACATGCGTATGCGTATATGTGTGTGTGTGTGTGTGTGTGGTGGATGTGGCATGTTTTTTGTGTATATGTGAGTGTGTGTGTGGCTGTATGTGAGAGTGAGTGTTTTTGTGCAATTATGTTTGAGTGTTGCCATCCCACCTCCTTCCTGAATACACGTTGTGTGTATATATATATAAATTGACAATATACAACAAAAACAGGTAAGAGTCTGTACTCACAGTTGCTGTTGTCATCAGTGTCACAGATTCTGAAGTCTTTGAGTGAGCAAGAGGAGCAGGAAGACGTGTAGTTCAGGTTCAATGGCAGTCCAGACGAGTATGGCATCCTGAAGGTGAGTGTCTTCTTTCATACAGTTGGTTTCCGCCTGAGTTTCCATGGTGGTGCGACTTCGGCAGAAACCTTGGCGGTATGAAACTTCGTAATCTGTCTGGTGGAAAAATTGTCTCTGCCGGCCTGCAGGTGGCTACCGTTGTCATGGTGGCCAGACTGCAGTGGCGCCACGGTCAGTGCTTTGGCTGCATTCTGTTGAAAATACCACCATGGTCATAATTTGGCAGTCTTCTCCTCCAGCCTATTGGCTGTATGACTGCCACCACCAACATGGCTGCCCAGGGACCACCAAGCTCATATATACCCCCTTAGTCTTAAAAAGCACACATGACATCAGTAGACACTGGCAATATATTGAATTACTTTGTGTGTGGATGTGATCTCATAAAAAAGCAGAATCCTGTCACTTACAACAAAGATAGCCAATGGCTTAAGTGACTGATCTATTGCCGCATGCTCTGTCCTATAGTGGGTCTAAGAGTTTTTGAACAACACAGCAAAAGGCTAATGGATGAAGAAGGCTGGTTGAAATCTCCTATACGTATGCATACCTTATATATATTTTTAGTAAAGTCAAAACGTCTTGGCTAAAGCCTGGCCCAGAAATAGGTATTGCACAGTGTTTAGATACTAGTATTGCTACTATCCCACAAGCTCTATTGCAGTAACCGAAAAACTCACGGTGCATGGGTTTGTGCCTATAAATTCTTACCAGAATTATTATATGGTCAATGCAAGGAGGAAGTAATCCTAGACTTCCACGGTAAGCTATCTATGTGATAATTACGTAAAACAATTATTGCTATATTAATTGTACTTTATTTCTTTTAGCTTTCACAAAAAAATGTAACAGCATATATTGCACATTTTCTTTATAAGGTATCTGTGATAGTAGGTGCTCCTATATTGAAACACAGTGAAAAGTGAATACTGTGAATAAAAGTGATTATGTTATACACAATATGAACAAATTAGTAAAAAGTACAATCAATGTATATATATATATACACACACACACACCCACACACACACATTTCTTATGTGCCCTGTCACCCTTTAGTCTTACCTCTATGTGTGGCCTGTGGCAGTTTTTCCTTTTCAAAATCTAGATTTTATTTTAATTTTTTATAGTTGTTATATTAATAAGAAATTAAGTATTTCTATTTGTAATTTTAATAGATGCAATTTAAGAAATATAATATTTTAAATAGTAAATATGTTAAATACTTAAAACACTACTTTATTAAGTTAATTAAAATTACTTCATTTAAATGTATGTTTGCATTTTTTATACAGCCATGTAGACATGTTTTTGTACTGTAATTGTGTACATATTTAAAAGCAATTTATTAGAAATGTTTTTCTACATAATCACTATTTTTCCTTTTTTGACTTATTATTAACTTTGAATTTATAATTTAATATTTGAATATCTACAATTGGTTTTATATATACCTAAATGCATTTTAAGTGTGTAGATTGTTTATTTTTCTTTAAATTCGTGTTTTTTTTTTAATATAAAAATAGAGATAATGCTTATTGGAACTATTAAGAACATTTTTGTAGTTTGTAACACAAAATGTATTATTTTAATGTTATAGTAATATTGAAAACTACTATATATAATTTTAATATGGTAATTATGACAACATATTGAATTTTAAATTCATGATTAGATTTTGTTTGATGTGACATATCTGCATATATGTATATATATATGTCCATATATATATCAAACTACCGTCCTGCAAGATTCTAATCGCTTTCACACAACGTGGTCAGTGCCAAGCAACAGCCGCAGGGCCCGTATTAAATCAAAACGAAGCTTCCATGGAATAGTTTGCATCTTTGTGATAAAATCGGTACTGTCTCTGAAAAATATGCGCGCGTTGCTGAATACACTTCTTTTAAAAAATGTATCCCAGCGTGCTAGGTTCTGTGTTACTGACCAACTTCTTATTGCACCCAATCTCCTTCATTCCTGATCCATTTTGGTACACGTGGACCTTGTTCACAGGTACGGTACTGAAATTAGTTTTTCACTACTAGTGACCACACAACTTGATTTTAAAAAAAGTTACTCATGCCCTAAGCTAACTATAATTTGCGCCCTAGCCATGCAGAGTTTTCTTATCAAAAATATTATTGCAAACGTTGGAGTGATATCAAAGATGCCTTACAGGATCTTATCAATGACATAATATGCATAGTAATTAGCTGTGCATGGCAAAGGTGCAAGTTATAGTTACCTTAGGGCCTGAGATATGGTTACTTGAAAGAGCTCTAATTATAGCTGTTGAATTTCCATGGGTTTGCACAAGTAAATTCAGAACCTACCTATAACATCCTTGCAACCTTTGTTTTTTTCGGTGAATTTCTATGGTTTTTTAATGTAAAGGAATTTAAATTACTATATGTTATTCCAACCCCTCTTCACATGGGGGCACAGAGGGGGTTGGTTTGCAGCCAAGCCCTTATAACCACCCAACTCTGCACCATGCATGGCCTTTAGCAGGTTGGTCACAGGACCTGTCGCTGTCAGTGAATGTGTGAGTGGGTGTGTGAGTGTTTTAGTGGGTCTGAAAGTGGTTTCATGAGTGTCTGCGTGGGTGTGAGAGTGGGTACTTGAACCTCTGAGTGCATGTATGAGTGAATGAATTACTAGATGTATGAGACTGTGGGTTTACTTTCAAATGTTTCTATAATAGTGAACATTTATTGAATAACTCATCGAATTTCACAAAAATCTGTGCATTTTCACTAATATTGCATGCTGTGATGCCAAATTATAGTAAATGTAAAATTTGCCCCTAAAACACACCTATATCATACCCCTGGGGTTAGGGTACCTTCACCATGACCTCTTATGCGACTTTCAATTTGAATTGTCACCCCCAGGGACCATGCCCTGTGAAATAAAATGGCAGTCACAACTTTCTAGTCAGGTTGCATTCAGCCAATTGCAACACTTCTTTTTGCATGCGTATTGGTGAAAATACGGAAAGTTTTGCTAACTATTTGTGAAATAATACCGAAATATTTACGGCCAGAGATATACAAATTTATTTACCATTAAATATCTCCTAAACTACTGAACAGATTTACACCAAATGACAAAATTCACACTCTGTGTAGCAGCAGCTAGCTTTCTGCCACATTTGGTGTAATTATGTCCCGTGGTTTCAGGCTGTAGAAATGTTGGCAGGTCCTATGGGAATTAACTTGGGAAACACAATGTTTTTTGAGCCCCTTTTTCCTTGGCCCCCGCTTCACAGATCACCCCGGAACTTACCATACGCAACAAGAATCACCAAGATTCTTTTTGGGGAAAAGTTTGTGAAGATTTGTCTAACAGTGCAAAAAATATAGGCAAGCCCAAAAACACGTGGAAACATTGTCCTAACTATAACTCTGCCACTAGGTTTTATATATATATATATATATATATATATATATATATATATATATATATATATATATTCCAAGAAAACGATGACAAAAACTAATCGAACCAGCTGACCCATATCGTAATGTAAGTTCAATTCAAGTCTGCAAAATAAGGAAACAAATCTTTCTCATAAAGTCCTCTGCTTTATTTTATACGTTTATAAATGAAAACACTATCTCCCGTAAAAAAACAACATGCCAACGCGTTTCAGCAAACCGCCTTCAACCAGACATATATATATGTGTGTGTGTGTGTGAGGGGGGGTGTACCCGCAGCCAGTCTCTCTGGTTGTGACAATTAGTGTGACAGGGTGTATCTGGGTGTGAGAGTGTCTGTCTGTTTGAAACAGAGGGTACCTCAGTGACTTAGTGGTTTTGTGAGTCGCTGCTTCCGTGTTTGTGTGGGTTTGTAAGTGAGTGTGGGAGTGTTTCAGTGGGCCTGCGAATAGGTATGTGAAAGTCTGAGTGTGTCTATGAGTGGGTGCGCGAGTGTCGGAGAGTATCTGTGAGTGGGTGCATGGGGGTCTTGGTGTGGCTGTGAGTGGGTGCACCAGGGTCTGTGTGGGTGTGAGAATTTCTGTCTGGGTGTGAGAGTGGGTGCATCAGTGTCTTAGTGGGTTTGGTGGGTTTGTGAGTGGGTGCGTCAATGTCTGTGTGGGTCTGTAAGTGGGTGTGTGAGTGTTTGAATTGGTCTGTGAATGGGTGTGTGAGAGTCTGAGTAGGTCTGTCCATGAGTGTGTGAGTGGGTCTGTGAGTTGACGTGTAAGGGTCTGAGTATGTGTGTGAGTGGGTGAAAGATATTGAAAGAGAGAGCGGGAGAGAGAGAGAAGGAAAGGGAGGGAGAGAGAGAGAGTTGTTTAGGCTTTGATTAATGTTATTCTTAGAATGACATGTTTCCGGACAAATTGAAAAGAAAAATATATTTGTCAATTAAAAAGAGTGAGATCACCTTCTGGTATGTAACTTAGGGCCAGATGTAGGTAGCATTTTGCATGGCGCAAACTCCGAAAATCGCAGTTTGCGCCATGCAAAACGCGCATCGCGATGCTCATTCACATTTTGCGAGTTGGTACCGACTCGCAAAATGTGAACACGACTCGCAAATAGGAAGGGGTGTCCCCTTCCTATTTGCGACTTGCACCACAATGCTAAATTGCTTTGTGACCGCGAAAGCGGTCGCAAAGCAATTCGCAGTTACCACCAGTGTCACACTGATGGTTACCCATTCACAAAAGGGAAGGGGTCCCCATGGGACCCCTTCCCCTTTGTGAATGTTGCCGTCTATGTTTTTTCAGAGCTGGCAGTGGTCCAATGGACCACTGGCTATTCTGAAAAAACGAAACCAAATGGTTTTGTTATTTTTTTTTGTATTGCAAAACGTTTTCCTTTAAGGAAAACGGGCTGCAATACAAAAAAAAACTGCTTTATTTAAAAAGCAGTCACAAAAATGGAGGTCTGCTGTCTCCAGCAAGCCACCATCCCTGTGAGTGCAGGGAATCGCTATGGGGTCTCAAAATGCGACCCACCTCATTAATATTAATGAGGTGGATCTCTGTGACCCCATAGCGATTCGCAGACGGTGTCTGAGACAGCGTTCTGCATCCAATTTTGCGACTCAGAAATTGCGAGTGACACCGACTCGCAATTTCCGATTAGCAAAATCAGAAATTGCTACATCTGCCCCTTAAATACTTGAATTTGAAATGAAGATAAATCAGAGAAATAACCTCTCATTCACATAGACTTGAACCCTTAACCTTTGAGGTAAAAGCCTGAGACCTTAACCACTAAGTCACAGATTATTATTTATTGCACATAATTCACACATACCTATGACATTCAAACTGAAAGATATGATTGGAAAAACATGTAAATGCGGCACCAATAGGCACCTTTATTATTAAAAAAAACTAGTAATGCTACCGGGATTAGAACTTTCAATTTACAGGGAGACAATTCACGTGCTTTACCAGCAGGCCACCAGTGACTCTCTCGTGGTGTGTAGCAAAACATGACTGTGACAAACAGCTGTCCAATATGACACTTCAAAGTCATTGCATGGAGAGACCTTTGCAATTACAATCTCTGTCTCTCTCTCTCTCTCTCTCTCCACCATCCCATTATCAGAGAGAGTGACATGCATAAGGGCAGCCTCACGCTTAATCTCATCACCACACAAAAATAAGCACTTGTGGAATCATTTCCATGAATTTTAATGAATCAACAGTAGACACCTTTTGACTGTCATCTTTTTCAATGCTGGCAGGTAGAGAACACTGATTTTCACGCTGTTTAAAAAAGGTCTTTCATGCTTCCATTGGAGGATTGCCTTTAAAAAAACAAAGAGGACTGCACCTCCTGATTCCAATACCACATAATTTGGCTGCCATCTTAAGTGTTTATTTCTTCTTTTACATATGAGCTGCAAATCATGTATTTCAATACCCTTTGTAAACATTCAAAATGCATCAATCAAATATATCAAGCAGGTGATATGCTTATATTTCCACCTCTTAACAATGGCTTATTATAGTCCTCTTGAAAAATAACACTCTGTATAAGCTGCCACAAGTTACCTCCAGGAGCACAGTATCTGAAATAAAGTCAGTTTCACAGGCATGCATTCAATCTCCAATGCCCTTGAGAATACCTTCTTCCATAATAAAATGTCCCCTCATCCAGCCGGACACTATGATAACTCTGTTTCATATATCACATCGTCAAATGACTGCACACCCTGAGATTAAATAATCTCCGACTCAAAGTCACCAGATAATATTCAGTTGCAGCTGTTCTGACAATATTCAAAATACATCTCCATTACTTGTCCACCAGACACTTGTCGAACATCATAGGGATGGGTGCCACCATACGTAAGGGTGGCCTCATTCTAAATCTCATCACCACACTCAAACAAGAACTCGCAGAATAAGTTTTATACATTTTAATGAATCAACAGCAGACGCGTTTTGGCTATTATCTTTTTCAATGCTGGAAGGTAGGGTATACTGGTTTTTACACTGTTTAAACAAGAGTTTACAAACACATTTATATTAAATTCACTTAAAAAACCAAGGTTACAGGGCTGTTATAGTTAGGTTCTGATTTTACAAATACAAAACCATAGAAATTAAGCAGTTATGGTTTTCTCAAGTACCTATAACTTGTGCCGTAAGGTAACTATAACTCGTACCCTTGACAGAGGTTTTTTTTAGGCTTTGATGAATGATATACTTAGAATGAGATATTATTGGACAAATTGAAAACAAAAATTGATTTGTCAAGTAAATAGAGTGAGATCACCTTTTCACAGGTACCTTAAATATGCAAAGTTAAAGCTGAGAAATGGCCACTGTCACATCCAGAATTGAACTCTCAACCTTGAGGTTTGAGAGTCTGAGACCTTTATCACTAGACCATGCATTGTCTAGACATAGGACCCAAAATACTTTAATGGGAAAAAGATGTAAATGTTCTGCCACTATGAATGCTTGCCATTCAAAACACAAATTAATAGACACTGCCGTGAGATACTAGGAATTGAACCTTCAACATCCTGAGAGACAGTCAAAGAGCTTTACAAGTAGACTAGAGGTGACTGTGTTCTGCTGTGCATTAAAACATAGATATACAATTGGAAAAAACCACTTGCTAGTGTGACACTTTGAAGTTACTGTATGGCGAGGCCATTGCAATAATAATCTCTCTCTCTCACACGCTTCCATCGAATTATGGGAAGGAAGTGAGAGAGAGGAAGTGACAGATTTGTCCACCTCCAGTGGAAGCCGGCATTGTTCCTGCGTGTAGGGAGCTACTAGAAATACAGCACCCTGCATGCGGGAGCAATCTTTTCATCTGTTCCTTCCCTGCATGACAGTGGGCAGGGAAACAGATGAAATTCTATTCCAGCAAAAGGGAGCGCTTGCTTGAAGCAGAGTTAGTGTTTGCTCTTGCTTGGCAGGAGCTGTCACAACATGCACCAAGTAAAAGCAAAAAGCTATCACCAGAGGGTGGGCACCTCAGGAGATAGGAGGAGCCGGCCATGGTGGATGGCGGTCCCCTGGTACATAAGTGGCTCCAAGAGGGTGGCCGTGAACCCCCCTTCTTTGTTGTGTCTTTTGTTGTGCACAGGTCGGTCTCGGAAAGGTGATGGTGGCCCCCTCCATCTTGAAATAATTCATCTGGCCCCTGGGAGGTGGTGGACTCCAGGTCCTGGGGGGGTCTCTGCAGCCCCTGCCTTAATGTTTAGCTCCAGGGAGGTCATGGTCCCCGGGGCTCACTAAAGACCCAGGAGAGGCATCTGTGCGCCCCATCCTTAATAATGAACAAGCCAAAGGGAGGTGGTGTGTGTGTGTATATATATATTTATATTTATCTTCAGCCACCACTTTGGCAATGAGAATCTGTTGAAGTTTGTAGTTATTGACCAAATAAGGATGAGTAGAAGGGGAGGCGATAGAGAGAGGTTGTTACGTGTTTTAGAGTCTAAATATATAATAGACTTTGAAACGTTGGAACCTGTAGGGCTAAATTCGAGTGAGGAGCTGAGCATCCATCTAGGGTAATCGATATTTTGTTTAGGTGGCCGGTTGATAGATCACGTGGAGTAGGGGTGATTCTTTTGATTTTTATTGATTTTTATTATAAAATAGGTTTTGGGTTCTATAAGATTTGCACAGTAGTAAAATTTGTACGTTTACCCACTTGGGTAGATAGGTTCCATATACCAATATGCGATCCTCCAGAAGTTTTGTGCAAATGTACAGGTCTATTTGGATGGTATAGGATGAAATGTGAATAATGTAAGCACAGGTAGTATTATTCAAGATTTATGAGTGATATATTGAATTTTAAATTTTGAAAATATTGATATTTAACAAACTTTTACAGTGTAATGAATTATTCTATTTACATTTTGTATTTTGGTAATTGAATTTTACTCTATTTATTGTGAGAAGTATGATATCTCATTAATTTAAAGATTTTGATGGATTTGAACAATGATTAGAGTCATATTTCCAAAGAACTATGGTACGAACTACTGTGAAATTTACTTATAGATGCACTTTAAGATGGCCGCCACATTTTGAGTCCTTTGGTGGGGATCTGAGATTTTGTCTGTCTTTTATGTCTAGTATTATATGTTTTTTTAACTTGGAGCACTGTAACAATGATGTATCCATGAGTAAGGCTGTTGCCGAAACGCGTTGGATTTGTGTGCTGAAATAAATTGATTTGCACCTTGGAGGTGTCCTGGGTCTCCTGTTATTTGAAGGAGTGTTGGAAGATTTATGAGGGCCTCTCGGAGCCCACCCAGGACCGCTGTGTGGAGTTCCTGCAGTCCGAGACTTTTTTTATGTGAATTATATATATATATATATATATATATATATATATATATATATATATATATATAAATATATATATATATATTTATATATACACACACATATATGTGTGTGTATATATATATAAACACACATATATGTATATATATAAATATATATATATATATATATATACACATAATTTGAAATGCAACTTATGTCTTACATTTGCTTTACAGAAAAAGCATGAACATTTTTTAACATATAATTTTATTTTGCAACACATATTTTTTATCAATGTTTACGTTTGATATGTATTTTTTAAACATTGATGTATTCACATGTTATATATCACTATTACATTAGAAATAGGATTACATAGTAAAATGATAATTACATATTATATTTATGTTGATATACACATTTTTATATTTTTCAAATTATTTTTTATATTTCTACATTTTCCATATACATTTTTAATGCCTTTATTACACATTTTTGTCATTATCTACATTTATTTTCCATGTAAATAGTCTTTTTGTTATATTCATTAGTCTGCTTTTTTTTTCCCCAATAACTTTTTTATTCAGTTCACAATATTGTTTGCTGGTTTTGGATCCAGTCAGTGGTGGTTGTCTCCTGACCATGAAGGTCCAATGTAAGACCTTTTTTTACTTACCTTTTGAGGCTTGTTGGGCTCTGGGAGTGTAGGTAAGTGAAGCAGTTGGAGAAGGTAGTATGGTTTTGTAGTGGTTATGTTTCTCAAAGGGAGTTAGCATTGTTGTGTAACATTGTGTAATGCAGTAGACATAAATATAGTGTTTGTAGTGTAGGTTGGTAATATAACTGATATATGTATGTTCTCTTGCTGTCTAAAGTCACGTGTTAAGGTATATATGAGTTTTGCAGGTTTTAAGAGGAGTGTTTTCTTTTTTATTGCAGGTTTTCAAAACTTACTATGAGATTAGTACTTGTCTTTGAATATTTTCATAAAAGAACCATATTGATTCTGTTCTTAACACCCATCATTTTATATTTCCTTTAATTTTCTGGTTTTCAGAAGAGTTTATTTATGATATGTTTGCTGTTTTTTAAAGGTAGTCTTAGAGTACTGTATTTTTACCAAATTCTACACAATTTTTAAAGGAATATTTATTCCTTTACATTTCATTTTTATCTTTTTTTAAACTTTTTTTTTGTTTGATTTTTTTTATTTTAATGGCTACCTTATAAAAGGGTTTTTTTTTTTTTTTTTTGCATTTTCAGGTTACTTTCTGAAGTATATTTGTGGATTTGTTTTTTGTTTGATTGAAAATTGAACCAGAGCTTCTTGCTACAGAATTGTTAGTGTCTTTTGTAGTGTTTTTGGGGGCTGAGAATGTCATTTGTCATGTTTTGACATGTTTAATATTTGTTATTTTATTTTATTTATTGTATTTTGCTCTGATTTTTATTGCATATTGTATAATTGTATGTGTTGTGCTTTTTATGAATAACCGTTTCCTAAAAAACGTGCGGAATATACATTTTTAGAATTTACAAAACATAATTTTTGTATTTATAAGTCTTGGTGTTTATTTTCTTTTTTTGTTGTTTGTCTATTTATGGTGATATTTTGATAAGAAGATTAATGTAGCTATTAGTTCTAGGTTCTGAGAACCTTGGTTATTTACAAAGAGATTTACTTTAAATTGTAACATTTCATACATTAGTTTCATTTTTTAGAGCTTTTAGACTTTAGTTTATTTACTAAATGTTGGATTGTTAGCTCTAGGTAGCTTTGTTCTTTCTGTAGGATTTCTTGTGAGGCATGAAATGAGTTATGCTACCCTCCTACAGCATTATTGGTTTCAGTATGTTTATTTAGGGCACTGTTGTATACATACTACCATGGAATTTGAAACTTGGGTTGACATGTGCTCACAGCGGTGCAGTCTGGCAACCCTATTGTCTTCAAAGTAGTCCATAAGGGAGCTTAGTATTGCTTCATGCATTTGATATAAAGGGACTATAGTTGTGAGAAACTTCAGTGACAAGCACAATGCCATGGCAATTAATTTTTTAACTTCTTAAGCAAATGCACTGTTTGGTATGCATTCTACATTTAGTGCAGATTTTTAGAAGTGTCCACAAAGGCTTTACTTAAAGTGGTAATGGGAAACAGACTTTACAATGCAATTTTTACATTGAAATACATTTACAACGCATTTATTACCACACAAGTTTTTACTACACACAGGCCTTTACCACGCACCCATTTACCATGCATTCAAGGTAAGAATTAGGTTTTTGGGGGTCCCCCCAAAAAGATAAAAAATAAATATATATAAACCTACATTTATTGACATTTACTTTAGTAATACTTAGCTAGAGTAATAATGCATGGTAATGGTATACGAGGTAAAAACATATGTGTACTAAGACAATGTGGGGTAAAAAATACACTGTAAAGATATGTAATGTTTTCACCTGTGTTGTTCTGTCATACAACCAGTGGTAATAGCAGCCGTCTATGGCTGTGTGCGGGTATACTTTCAGTATGGTATGGATCATTTCCTGCTCAAAATCAATTAACATTTTTGAGTGTAGTGGTTACTAGTTTGGATTAAAGTTCATAATATGTTGCACTTTATTTGTTAGCTAGTTCTTACTTCTTTTCTGTCTTGTAGCAAATGTCTCACTTCTACTTCACTTATGTTAAGGGGTGGTAGCACTCTCTAACATCTAATACTACATCATCTTTTGTTGTTGTCCATGCATAACATGCATTTTCTAAATATTGAGTACACTGTTTGTGATTTCTTTACTCTGTGTGTGTGTGTGTGTGTGTGTGTGTGTGTATATATATATATATATATACACGAAAATACTGGGTCCAACTAAGGCTCAGGGGAAGCCACGCTGACCCATTACCTTCAAGTTAATTGCAGCCCAAGGGATTCCTAGGGTCTGTCAAGGGACAGGGAGGGAACCGTCAAGCTCCGCTCCTCTTTTGTAAGCAATTGAACCCACAACAATGGGATCACTAGGGCCTCCTGTGGCTCGGTAAGGGGGATACATACCTCCTTCCACTAAAATATATATTTTGCCACTGTGGATGGGGTGCCTGGGGCCACTCTTAGCTCAGGGAGGGGGGCTGCATGCACTGTCTAAGGCAAGGAAAATAATTTTGCTCCTGACGGCGGGGGCAATAAAAAGGTGTTGCTCCCACCTGGGCAGGAGAAAATCAAAGGTGCAGGCTTCTGCCACCACCCAGTATGAAGCTGGCTGGGGCAGCGGGCCCTAGAGCATCTCCTGCAGCCCTCAACTATCCCAACAGTATGGATGCCCTGGGTGGTCATCCATCTCCCACCTGGGGAACTGACTGGGACTGCGGGAGCCCTAGTGCTCCCACCATGGCCCCAACAGTCCCAGCAGTGTGGGTGCTCAGATACGCACCAAAGTAACAACAAGCCTACAACCGTAAAACGCAACATTCACAATGGGATGAGAGCAGTCGCCGCCTGCATGAAGGACAGCTGTTGGAAAGTGGATTATTCGTAAGGGCAGGTAAGTACCTACACTTAGCAATAGGCCACTAACCCCCACTAGGTTCAGTGAGATCTCAATAAATTAACCCCAGCTCTACCCTTGGTAGCTTGCCAACGAGCAACAAGGCAAAACTTAAGAGATAAATTGTGTAAATAATTCAAGTATCACAAAACAGTAATAAAATAAAACACAGGAAACAGATGAAAAATCCCAAACCAATTTTAAAAAATAGGAAATATTTTTTTCTTTAATTTGACACCAAAACAAATAAAATAAGAGAAGGGAAACTGGAAACATGAATTTTTAGAGAATTCATGGTTTAGCACTTAGAAACTAAAAGTGCCACTCAGGATATCTGTTCGCACCTCGACCGGGGCAAAGTCAAAGTTTAAGGCTGACAGCAATGGAGCCCTGCTCAGCTGCAGCAAGTGGGTGGCCTCGGTCAAAGGTTTGCTTTGGGCTTAGTCACCAATCTGATCCAACCACCCTGGAACCCTCTTCGGATACGTGCCGCAGGAGACCTCAGTGAAGAACTCTACCTTCAGATTTTCAGTTTGGAAATCTTTGTCTGGGCCAAAGCTAAATCTTGATCTGAAATCCCTGAAGCCCTCCTCGGATATGCTGTGCGGGAAGTCCCAGTCAACATTTTGCATTCGTACTTTGTCACTGTTTTAGAGCTTTTTCTTTGCAATTTTGGATGGCCCACTACAGCAAGCCTTTCCAGGAGCCTCCAGAGAAATCCTGGAAGTAAGAAGCGCCACAGCTTTTCAGCGGGATGAACCTGCAAGTCAGGCCAGGTGGTGGTTGACGTAAGCCGGCTTGACTCACAATGGTCCCTTTCTATAGCTTCTTACCAAAAGTTCTCCAATCTTCTCCAAGCTCCTGGATCTTCTTCCCGAAGGTCTTTGAAGGTCCGTTAGGAGTCCACAGATCACCCCAAGGTTCCAGAAGCTCTGAGTTGCTCCTTGAGGGCTAGGACCCCAACTCCAAGAACGCACTTGGCTCAGCTTCCAAAATGACTACTGGACAGTGGTCAGATTATCAGTTTCTTCAGGATTTGATGCAGGGGACTCTGGTAGGTATTTTTCACCTACAGCAAGCAGGGGGCCCTTCTTGAAACAGTTGAAGTGAGGCAAAGATCTTCTTATGGTGAAGTGCAAATGTACAGCTGGTGCAATCCTTCAGAGTGCAGTGTCCAGGTGCAGGTCAGGAGTCCAGCAGGGCAGCCCTTCTTCTTCTGATGTTGTTCCTTGTAGGGATCTGAGGTGTGGGTGCAGCTCTGCCAAATTTACCCTTGCTCCTGGGGTGAAAAGAAAGGGGTGCTCACTGTCTAATCACAGGCAAGCCACTACCCCTTGGATGACTACTTCCTGGGAAGTGGGTCAAAAATCAATCCCAGGAAGCAACATTTAAAAAAAATCCAACTTGGTGGCTGAAACTGAATTTTGGAGGTTATGTCTGCCTGAGCCTACCCACTGGTGTGGCTAAAATCCTTAACACACCCCTCTCCTGCCCTCTCCTAATCTAATCAAGAGGGCACCTGGTTGTCTGGGTTTGTACAAAATAGGGGAAGTCCTGAGCTGTTCTAAATGTCCTTCCCTCCTTTGAAGACCAGTTTTACTGCTCTCTCCTCATCCTATTTCACTATCTTCTGAGACAGATCTCTTCCCTGAGGCACTTCCTTTGTGTTCAGCCCAGGCCACTTCACACCTCATAAAAGCAGCCTGGTCAGGCTGCCAGAGGCTGACCAATCAGAGAAGGGCACTACAGAGCTGAGGTTTGCAACTTTCAGATAGAGTTTTAAAACCTTTTACCAGAACTAGTTATATTAAATCCACCAATGACAAGTTGTGGGTTTTGTGATTATATTCAGTTTGATGCCAGACTCAAAATATCTGGCTCCTATTAGGACTCTATTAATTAAATTAAAGTCTCCCCATTTTAGCCTATGGAGCCCATTCACTACAGTGAGGGAAAGACAATTTAGCTATTTTACCTAAACCAGGGCTTCTAAAACAATTTGTATAAGGTCCTTACTTATAGTTACATAGCACCAAACCTCAGGGCACTTAGGGCATATGTTAGGGACTACTTTTAATTCAAAAGTCGAATTTGCATATAACTTTAGTTTATAAGCAGGGCAGGCCTGCCTTTAAAATGACACTGGGCACCTCAGCAGTGCACCTATGGGTGCACTACCCATGCTGGGTTCCCTAAACATACATGCCCTACCATATACTATGGACTTCTAGGTAGGTTGATACTGCCAATTATAATTAGCCTAATTTGCATAGCCACTTTACACAGAGCACTGGCCTGGGACTGGTTAGCAGTACCCAGGGCACAGGAAAGAGTCAATAACCCTGATTATCTGTCCAAAAGGTTTGGGGGTGACCAGGACAAAAAGGAGGACTTTCCTACAACAGCTGCCTGAAGCTCAACTCTGACAAGACCAAGGTCCTCATCATGGGTTCCACGTCCTCCACCCGGGACAACTCCTGGTGGCCACCAGTGCTCGGAACCCCCCCACACCCACTGGCAATGCACGCAACCTTAGCATCATCCTCAACTCCTCACTCTCAATGAACCGCCAAGTCAACACTGTTGCATCCTCATGCTTCCACATGCTACGCCTGCACTATAAGATCTTCAAATAGAGCCTGATCGAATCCAGGAGAATAGTCACCCAGGTTTTCATCCCTAGCAAATTAGACTATGGCAACACACTCTATGCTGACACCACCCAAGCACTCTTAAAGAAACTGCAGATAATCCAGAACGCCTTGCCAAGACTCATCCTGAACATCTTCGGTCACCTGAGAGACCTTCACTGGCTCCCAATCAACAAAAGAATCACCTTCAAGCTCCTCACACATGCATAAAAGGTCCTCCCAACATCAGACCCTCATACCTCAACCTTAGTCCGTCCTTCCACATGCCCACCAGGCACCTCCACTCCACCCAACTGGCATTTCCACGACCCCAAGATTATGCAAGAACTCATCTGGTGGAAGCTCCTTCTCTTACCTCAGCAGACGAACACTCTTCTGCTACACCTCAGGCAATCACTCACACTACCAGGTTCAAAAAGAACCTCAAAACTTGCCTCTTCAACTTATCCCCTGCTATTCACCAGCTCCTTGAGACCCTCATGGGGGATTAGCCATGCTTTACTAACACCTGATTGATTGATTGCTTGAACTTAAGAAAAAAAGTCTGGCTCCAGGTGCTGCCTGTGCCACTCCCACATACAATTTTAGAAAACAAATTGAAAAATCATTTATTATACACTGCTCCTTAAAGGACCACCCCATAAGGCCCTGTGAATGCTCTTTATACTTTTATTTGGAGCTCGTGATGTTCCTAGAAGGGGCTGTGGCACCACATAGCATTTCTTTATTGTTTGGGGTCTGCAGGGAGTGCAACAGCCCACAAACCTTAAATTCTTTTTAAAAAAGGGTTCATTATGATTTTGGCAGTACCAATGCTGGACCGACAAACTCACAGGGAGAACTCAACCCCGATGGCAGTGGGACCCCCACCATGTTGTTGAGCGCCGGAAACCTTGAAATAGAGCATTCTCACCAGCCTGACTGACGGTAAGAGTGCTATGTGATACCACTCAGCTCTCTTAAAGGAGCGGTCTGATGGCATTCTGACTGTCAAACTCGTAATGTGGTGGCTCAGACTGCCAAAGCCACAGCAGTCTGACTGCCACCACGAGGTTGCCAGTCTTGTGACTGCCAGCCTTGTACTGAGGCCCAAAGTCTCCTGAGTCATTCAATTCATGACCGCAGGAGAACAAACCATACTTTTGAAAAACACTCCTAGCTGGAGCTCTATGCTTTTCAGCTGGATTGTAAGGACCTCTTGTGGTTGTTTGTATGCATTTTCATGGCTAAATTTTTTTATAGATTCCAAGACAAATTGTTTAAAAAAAAAAAAAAAAACGTCTCTGAATCTTTTTTTAACGCGTTTCAACCCACAACATGCAATCATTAAAATTATGTTAAGAAAAACACTAACAGACGTGTTGATTTTATTTTTTATTAACAGTGTAATAAACATTTTAGAATAATCCATATTACTAAACATTACATTGCATGAATTACTGAAATATGCATTTGGTTAAAAATATTTGCGATTTTTGGGGAAGGATTGTAGATCTGCATTATAGATATTGATATACTCAACCCTTGGTAAAGTCAATAGGCCCACTTTTTAATCTTTGGTGTTAATGTTTGGTGTTGTCACTATTTGACAAAGGCAGTTTGTCCATCTGAGTGGGGTCAAGACCTGCGAGACCAACCACTCGCTGCTCATGAGTCTGTGCACGGCGTGAGCTTGCTCGCCTTTGAGGGTTTGGTTGTAGGGCCTGGCCGTAAGCTAAAACCTGCGAAGTCAACTGCATGCTGTGCACAGTGAAAGGCCTTTGCATGGCATAAAGATTGGGTGGTTGTAGGGGCTAGAGGTTAGAGTTGGCTGCTCGCGAGGAGTACAATGCAGGGGCAGGCCCTGTGACCAATCCACCACCATGCACACCCAAAGGGCGTGTTCATCGTGAGGTTGATGTTACTTATAGTAATATAACATTATTTATGTTAAAAACCCAAGAAAGACAAAAAACAATGGTTATAGTTATGTAACGTAATAAAATCTAACTTTGCATAAAAAAAACTTGGATATTCACTAAAAAACAAAGATTAATGGGACGTAATAGTTCGGTGAAAGAATTGATGAAAACATACTATTTTGGACACACAAAATCACTGAAATTAACCAGTTTTAGTCATCTCAAGTAACTTTAAATCGTGCACTAAAGTAACTATAACTTGCCCCATCGCCATGCACTGCTATCTACTCCCCATATTACACCAATCATGACATGTTCTATGACACTATTGGTAACAAGATTGCAATATCTAAAATTACAACATAGTTGATGTTTCTGCATGGCCAGGGTGCACATTATAGTTACTTGTGATAACTATAACTGGTGCATTTCAGTGGATTTGTTTGTTTAAAACAGTTTGTTTTAATTTAGCTGCCGCCTCAGATTTCTGCAGAAGAAAATCCTGGTGCAGCACGTTTTCCTTAAGCAGGCTGAAGTAGTCTCCTGCAGGCTGACACTTCTTACAGGTTCACCTTGGTGATTTAATTTGCTTAATTATTTTTTGCTGAAGTAGAACCATGGTTGAAAAAAATTGTGTGTCTTGGTAAAGAATTAATTTCCATGTTTTTTTCAATTTCACACATTGCAAATTGCATTTCCTTATCTTAATTACTGAAGTCTATTGCTTCAGTTTGAGACCGTTACTAAATCGCAATGCTTTTGGTTCAATTTTTTTTTAATTCCTTTAGTGACGGGGATCACATATAGTGATCATTGGAGATTTTAATTTAAAGAACAATGTAGGCCGTGTTTTTAATTTGCTGCTGTCATATATATTTTTTAGCAGCAGTTCTTTATCTCAATTCACAGTGGTAAAAGTATATCTTTCATGAGAACTTTAATGAAGTGGCTAATTTCTACTGGATGCTCCCAACATTTTTTAAAGACTGAAAAGAAACTACATGACACAACATAGCACAAAACCCCACCATAGCAGCAGCACAAGAAAACATGATTAGGCAAAACAAAGCAACCACAGCAGAGCCAACGCAACATCGTAAAAATGAAACAATGCTAACAAAACAAGATGGCAGATCACACCGCAAAATAACAAAACACAGTGCAGCAACTCAAACACAACACAACCACAGAAAAGGGAACAGCAGCATAAAGTAATTTCATTCCATAAAAATATCAACACCACCTCAAACAAAACACAACACAAGCGCCTAATGAAGATATGAGGTCAGTAATGGAATTGCTCGAGAAAAAACTGTGAGCAGATCAACATAGCAGGATAGTCTGTGTTCATAAACTGGCCAGATAATTATCTGTAAACTCACCAAATATTATATTCACCATAGGAGTACCTCGTATTGAAAACCAGTTGCTACTCATCCACAGCTTAAACACCTCCTCTGTAAATGACACTCAAAGAGGTAGCTTGTTATAAGAACAATAATGTGAAATGAGCTGAAGGCCACAAGAATTCTGCAAGGAATGACCCCTACAGATATGCTATGAATTCTATGTCATCTATTTGTGTACTCTGAAAAGAAAAAACATGTATTTTTTACTAACCTACTAACCATCTGCTGTAACATTGAATTATTACAAAATCTAACTGCACAGACCTGCTTAGCAATATTGTAATCATCCTATATTTTCCCACGGTTCTTTATGGGCGCTTACATATTTTTATCTACACAGTTATACAGTATTCAGGGGTGGATGAGGTTCTGTACTTTGTTTCCCATATGTAGCTTGTGTAATTAAAACTGGAACTTCTGATTTTATGTCTGCTACATGTGGATGATTGTCTAAATTAAAATGATCTTGAAAGTGAGACTGTTAATATAAAAATCCTTGCAAGAGACATCAGCTCCATGGTTTGACTCTCCAGTTTCTGTAAGTTCAGCTGTGAGTTTTGCTTGATTGTACATCTTGCCACAGCACACATTTGGCTTTAAAGTTCCTGCAAGAGATTTCTTATCGAACCAAAAGAAAGGCACCCTCTCATGAGAAATTCACCCATGGCATGGGGACATTAAAAAGTTGTCACTGCCCTTAACACCCCATCTTTCCTGGTGGTCACATACAGTGCAGACTGGACATTTGCCCACCCACTCTAAATCGGTGAGCAGTCAAATGGACAAGACTTTGATGGCCCTCACTCTGTCAGACCATTGGAGATGTATGTCAGCAGCAGAGACGGAGCAGCCATACTTCAGTTCCGCCCACTCTAAACGAGGCGGGAGGAATTTCAGTTAGCGGAGAGTGTATACCGTTGCCTTTGTAATGGTATTCCCTCTCTGCCAAACTATAAATACAGCCATAGTATGTTAAGCCTGCAAATAGGTCAAATATTCAAGTACAGTTACAATCTTTCCTTTACATTCATCAGTATCCAGGGCATTGATTCAGCATGCCAGTTTGCATTTCCACATGAAATTGCACAGTGGTCATTAAGGTGTAACAGTTGTGGTTGCACTTGAATACGAAAGACTGCATGCAGGAAACCCGTGCTTAACTATTTCCGTAGCTTAAGCAGATTCCTAAAGAATTGAACTTCAGCATACAATTGCCAAACATATGACCCATATTTTACCATTTTTGAAGATCACTGTTAAGACGGATACTTTTAAATATGAAACTTTTAGGTCTGTCATTAGCAAAGACCTGTTTTTTTTCTAAAATGACAGATAATGTAATGTTACTTGTAGAGGCTTTCTTCAAGCCCTCGTTTGGTCTGTTGTTATGTCATTCACATTTTGTACTACCCTCTAAAGCATGGGGTAATGGGTCCGCACACTTAAGCCACTGCCTAACTACATTGTGAGTGACGGTATTCTGAAATTTCACAAGGTGCACGTCTTTACATACAACAATGTCTTATTTTTGAGATCATTAATATTTTTTCTTTCAGGCAATTTTTTATTATGTTGGTGAAAGTCTGGTAGTTTCCCCAACAATACATTTTTGCACAAACCATAACAAAACAAAACAAAACAAGTGTTGCAGAAGCCTGGCAGCCAATGCCAGACCTATTAGGTTTGCCAATGCTTTTTAAAACATGTCGAACAAAATGTGCCATTGCTAAGAAGCCCCACCAAATGCTACGCTAGATCCTGATATGGTGGTGCTAGCGCACCTGGTCCTTAGTAAGTGAACTTACAAGGGGACGCGTATAGGTCGATGAACCTTTTAAATCGCATGGAGTATCCTAGTCATGCAGTGACCACTGAATTGGTAGCTAACATGAATAATCAATGAACATTCTATATAAAACAGCTCTAAACCGTAATAATCAAGAATAACCACTACTCAAGTAGTTAATCAATTGTATTCCATATTGATTACAATTCTAATCATCCGTTAATTCAATCTTTATTGATCATTCTTTATTGGTTCATTAATAAGCAAACATTATTCTTAACATATGCGACAATGCTGAACCATAAACTCTAATACCAGCATTAATAATGCAGTTCAGCAATTAAGTTTGTCAGTCATTTGTCACTGTCAATGTCACCCCTACAGCCTACCCCACCAAGATTAGCATTTGCATGTGAGACTTCATGCAAATACAATTTAGAAAACATTCATTTGGAAAAATCTACCTAAGAGAGTGTCTCTGTAACAGCGCAGTTGGTACCAAGAAGAAAAGGCACAAAATCATCAGTCACATTTTCATAGCTAACCAATCAAAAAATACACACAGTTCCATCACCAGATTAAGCGTTTACTGGTACCGGGAGCTACGAACTGTGGGTAGGTGCAACGTCCTATCCGTGGAATGTTTTCAAACTATTGTGGACCACGCAGGCTTCGTGCTTTCCCCGATGGGGCCCATCCACTAATATGAGGAGGGTTCCTGCTATTATGATTGACCTGAGTGTGGGTCCATCCCCCCTCTTTTTTAAAAGGATTAGGTACGTGTATTGGTCCTGATGAATCGCACCAGATCATTTAGTCTACCAGCGAGAAACATGTTGACCTTATTTGATGAATGAGTGCAGGTAATTCTGTACTTTCTGTCACTAGATTCCGATACTTGGGATCTAGTGGTAACTTTAAAAACTTTGACTGGGGGAGTGTAAACCTCACTTTATCTTCTCCCCATTGATATTCTGTGTTTTTAACCATGACAGAGGTTTGATATCATAATAAAATTGCAATTCACCTCTAGCCATTTTTAATAGATTTTTTCCTCTCCACACTAATCCTGCATTAACATACTTTTGACCGGCTTTTTACCATCTTCTATAGATCTCCAGGCAAAGAGCCCCCTCAAGGGGCCCGTCAGGCATTGCAGCACCGGCCTGACGAGGAGCAAAGCCCTTTGATGAAGCATGTCAACGGATGGTGAGTGAGGGCCCTTGCTCTAAATAGTTAACATTTTACAGGAACCAGTAAACCAGTAAACGCTTTTTCAGGTGATGGAACTGTATGTATTTTTTGATTGATTAGTTTGTTGGGAATACTACACACAGGACCTGGAACATGTTTCCAAACTTCCCACATATTCTTGAAGCCCCTCTTTTTGTTTTGTTGAACATTTTCATAGCTACCTATCCAAGATGGATAAGCAACAGGTCAGTCTTCATCCCCAGGTTATCAAACAGTGAGTTACAGATCAGGCTCACAGAGTATGAACCCAATATCAGCACCTCGAACATTGTCTCCTGACGTCATCAATATCTTCCCAGATTTGCCTACATTCTGAAATCTTAGCCCCTTGTTATGACTTTTTATTAGGGTCTTCCTGTCCATCCCACTAATTGCTAATTGGTCAGTCTGTCGGCAGATATGACTCTAACCTATAGTTTTTGTTTACCAAATCTTTGAGTTTGCATATAATTTGAGTCCCATAAAACTGATTGGTTCTTTATGCGATGAGGACACCATCCGGCTCTTCAGGTAACAAAATTGTTGAATATGTTTCTTCAGTCAGTGCGTCTATTGTTCAAGTCCTGGGAAAGTACATTTAGCCTACCCTACACATAATTGTATCAAATTGTCTTCATCATCTACTGTCCGTTGGTACATTGCAGAATTTTAGCTAAGCGGCTTGAACTCTGAGCGGTTCAAGGTCTCCATCCCCGGTAACCAGTCCTCTGCAAAGCGTTCGAATTCTCCATGTTCAGAGCGAGCAAGGCCCAGTGAAACCAGGCCCTTAGTCCGGGTAATTTAAGAATATGAATTAATATAAAACATAGCTTACACATTTCGTTATGACATATTAGTACATTTTTCTCATATGTTTTTCATTATTTTGCATCTTTTACGTTAATTTAATACACAGGGTGCTTACACCCCGTGGGCACATTTCTTAACGCACACATTATTTTCTATCATTTATTTCTGTACGCATTTTCTTTATTAGTAATCACACATATAAGTCATTAATAATTTCTTAATTAGCATATCTGCTCCAACAGTGGTAACAAGAGAACAAAATAGCATTGCTCCACCACATGCTACACAGTAAACCTCTGCTGCCACATAGCACGTTATTTGATTCAGGCCCACACACATCAGTATCGAGATTGGATTTTGGTAAATGTATCCATGGATACAACAAGAATAAATATATACTGCATATTGATTTTTCAATGAGAGAAGTACTGGAATTTTAAATGTCGTAACAAAGCTATTAAAAAAAATGGAAATGTAGTACAGAAGTTTGAAGTTTATGATTTATTCATAATCATTGCAACCATACGAAAGGAGACATTAAAAACACCATAAAAAATGTATGCATTCTTGCTTTCTTTGTGGTTTTTAGTCCAGTTAAGCCCTGTTCATGTGTTGATCAAGTTGAGATGTAAAGTCATACTTACTGGAACAACACTGAGTTACTGACTGTTAAATTAGACATTTCTCGAAGGGAATCTAGGTGAAAAACATAAGAAAGCATTTTTTTTCCTTTGTTTTTTTTTAACTGATAAAATAGTTCAGTACACAGTCCACAGGTGGAGTATGCAGAGGGCTGTTGGTGGGAATGTTGCGGCCATTACTCATAAGCCAGGAGCTTACAGTGTTCCTTTCCTATGCCAGTTGAGGGCTTGTTTTATCATCTTGGTTTTTTGTGGCATGTTTTAAGGAATGTTCTGTTTTTAAAGTAAATTATGCAAAACAGGTCATGTGTTGCAGAGTCAATCCTTTCAGACTAAACAGGATAGCCTGCCGGCATGTTCTAATACCGTTTTGGCATTGAAAACGATTTTCAGATACAGCTTTCTCCAGGGTAGTAGAGCGGGGAAAATACAGTGGATGTGTATGAAGTCTTCCCGGTGAAGTGTGCAAAGTCTGCATCGTCTGTTGTTTGTGGGTCTAAGCCATTTTGGTTCGGCCTCCAATGCAGGTAGTAGTCCGAGTCTGGCGTGTAGCAACTTTATTTTAGTGATGTTTTAAATATTTCTGCCATGTAAGGTTGTGCTGTTGGAGCCTTATATGTGTTAATTGTCATCCAAGAGTGTGATTGATTTCTGAACTTATCTTTGTCCTTGCTCCAGGAGAGCATCTTGATTTGTTTGTTTAGAAGTTGCTTGAATTATTTATGGGGTAAAGACTTTTGCCATAGCTCCTCTGCCTGCAGATGCTTTATGGCAAAAGCAATTCTCTTTAGCCATGGATTTGGGACTTTCGCCAGGTTTGTGTTGATTTCCTCCCAAATCAGTGCCATTAGTGTATTTGGTTGGGCTTGTCTTTGCATGGATGCATATTTGAGCAATGCCCCATCTTGTACTAATGTTTGATCTTGTAATCCGAATTCCAACCTAATCTGAGCTGGCAAGGAGCTGTGTGGAAGGCGGAAGAGAAGGTGAAAGGCCTTGCTTTGTGCAATATTCATGAAGTCATTCAGTTTGCTTGGATATATTTCCAAACCGTATGTTAGGCCAGGCAGGAATTTTGCTTTTATCACTGTAATGAGTGGACACCAGATTGGGGTTTGTAGTTTTGAGGCCAGGGCTAGGACTGATGCAAGTAGAGATGCCAACCTTGCTTTCAGGGTGTTTAGGTGCAGAAGATGCGACCAGCGCTCCTGTAGCCAGACACCAAGGTATTTGTAGCTTCCGCTTCTTTCCACAGTTTGATTCCCACAGAACCATTTATTTTTCTTCATTATTCGTTTTCCAAAGATGATTACCTTGGGTTTCTCTGTGTTTACCACCAGCTCATTAGTTGTGCAATATTGATTGAAGATGTTTAGCACTTTGGAGTACTGTACCTGAGAGATTCAGTAAGACAATGTCATCTGCATACAGTAATGCTGTTTGGGGATGGTTACTCAGTTTGGGGGGGTGGGAGCAAGTGGTGTTTAATTGTGTGCACAGATCTGCCAAGTAAAGGTTGAAAAGCATTGGAGCCAGAACACAGCCCTGCTTAACACCTCTGTCTATCTGAATTCTGTCCGACACGCTTCCGTTATTTCCAACTTTTGCCCTTGCCCAATTTTCTTAGTGCAGAAGCTGTATTCCTTTTAGCAGCTCTGGTGGGATTTTAAGGTTTGCTAGTTTCCCCCTCAGCTTGTTCCAGTCCACTGAATCAAAGGCTTTGGACAAGTCCACAAAGCAGGTGTAAAGGGCCATTCTTTTGTTTGTATATTTGTCTGCGATCATGGCTAGTGTTATCAGGTTGCCAGAAGGGCTTGCAGAGGGCAGGAAGCCAGTTCGATTCAGAGATATTAGATTGAATTTGCTAGCCCATTCTTTGAGATCCTCGAGCAGGAGACCCGCAAATATTTTTGCGTTGATGTTAAGTAGTGATATTAGTCAATAGCTGGCTGGGTTCCCTTAGGGGCCGTCTTGTAGATTGGGTGGAAAATTGTCCCTTTCTAGGAATCCGGAATTTTGTTTTCCATGCTGCTGACATTGAAAAGGTTGCAGAGCAGGCCAGTGCAAAGGGAAGTGTTGCGTTTTAGTATTACTGCTTGGAGACCATTTGTCCCAGGAACCCCACTCTGTCTGCAACATCATAGTTGTTCCTCGACGTTTTGTGTTCGAATGATAATGGCTTGGCCTCGCTGCTTGCGGTGGGAGATGGCTTCTCTGTGTTAGGGCTGCCGTAAAGGTTGGAGATGTGTTCAATGCACTTTCTCCCTTGAACTGCGTTACTTTGGATCCCGGCTGACCTGTGCTCCAGCTGATTGACAATAGACCACAGTGACCGACCGTTCTTTTTCTTTATGGCTTCTACAATTCTGATCCATTCCTGATCTATGTGAGCCTGCTTTGCTTCCCATATTGCCTTCTTGTATTCCTTTCTTAGTTCATGAAAGGTGCTCTGGGAGCTGTTACCTGGTGGTTGATTCTTTAGGAGTCTGGCGATTTTGTTAAGCTATTGTCTTTGTTGCTTTAATGTCTGAGTGAACCAGCCTTGTCTACTCAGTAGTGGGCCGGCCTCGAATGGTTGATTAGGCTCTAGCTGGTTCCTAAATTATGTTAATGTGGCCTCCCATTTTGAAATTATGTCCACCTGTTCTGTTTGATCCGATGTTAGGTGGGCTTTCCATACTTCATATTTCTCCATGCACTTGTTGGACCATTTTAAGCAAGGAAGGTGACTTCCTGGGTCTTGGTTGCCTATCCGCTGTAGTGGAGCAGCAAGAATGTTATTGTTCGCTATTTTCATTATTTGTGGGTGATGGTCACTTTTGCATCTCATCTCTCTGCTGAAGTCTTGGAACTACTGGAAGATGTCCATTGAGATAAAAGTATAGTCTAGGGTAGAAGCGACTTCTTGGATGTGTGGCTCGGGTTTATTAGGATGTCTTTAGGGAATCTGCCATTTAGGGCCCTTAGTCCTACTACCTCTAGGAGTCTGACCAGGGGGTGATCACATTTGTCCTTATCCTTAAAAAGTGATTCTTGTGGTGGAATGCCCAGACGCTGGTCCAGGGCACCTTCTGTGGAGCTTCTTTTGCCATTATTGGCCATGTTGTGATTAGAATCAACTGTGATGATCCAGGGGGGGTTTCCGAATGGCATTTTTAGAGATAGCAACTGTTTTTTGTTTGTGTCTAGCAGGGTTCGGGTCTGGCTGCCGGGCTTAGGAATTCTTCAAACCTAGCTAACGAATTTTCCGATACTTTCCAGGATTCCTGTAGGCAGATGATGTCGAAGTCGTTCAAGTAGGCTTCCAAATTTGGGTCTTGAATGATTTTGCTGGCCCCTGCAACGTTCCAAGAGATAATGTTTGTGATGCACAACTTGGTTTTGGACAGCATTAGTCCAGTTGAGATTGTTTTGGCAAAGTAACTTCCAGATCTGACATTATACTGCCGGGTTCCATCAGGATTGAGATGTGGATCTGTGCCAGCTACATCCCTCATCTTGCAGTCGACCTTCCTGACAATGCCTTGCTTGTGGGATGCCCTGGTCAATGGATATAGTGATCTCTCTTGGGCTCTTGGTGAAGGTAGGGGATGCCCCTTTAGCGTGTTGCAAAAAAGATGGATGATTAGCTGCTCGGGAGATAGTTGTCCAGAAGTTGTCCCTTTTATTGGTCTCTTCTAGTGGGATTAGAAAGGAGGGGTATTTTGCTATACATGCTTCCTTTACCTCTATGCCCCAGTCTTCAAATGTCTCTGATTTAGACCGTACTAATTGGTTGAATTAGAGGTTGAATGTTTTGCTAAGGCTGGTGCTGGTGACACTGGACCTGTTTTTTCCTGGCTTCCTTCTGTGCTGTTTTCTTTTGGGTTGTGGTTTCTGGGTGTCCCGCCCCCACCCAGGCCTTTTATCACTATGATTGGAGATACAGGGGATTCCCCCTTTTGTGAGGATGGATGGTGTGCTCGAGTGAATTGTCATGAGTTATATGGAGGGGTTGTGTCCTTGACGCACTTAGGATGAACAAGTCCGGCATGGATTCTTGTGCCGTTTTGGTTGTGGGAGCGGCTTCCCAGGAGATGCCCTGTGTAATGGCACTGTCACTGAAGGATCTCCCATTTGGCTGTGGTCTTGAAAGTGTTTCTCCTTGGGGGGATTTGTGGCAGACGTTTTTCCCCAGTGGTGTGAAGTACTTGTCAATTCCTTGGCCCCTGGTGCTTCGGCTTCTCCCTTGTGCCCGCTTATGTTCTCCGGGGGTGTACACCTTCAGTTCCTCGACTCGTTGGCATTCTAGGGGTCTGCCGCTATTGTGTTATGATGCTTTCCCCACCCTGTTTGTCGGGTGCTGCTTTCTCTTTTTCATTAGGTTTTGGATCCTGTTGTGGGCACTCAGCAGGAGGGAGCTGCGGATTCCCACCCACTCTAGGTGTCTGTTGGTTGTGGCTGATAATGTCACTCCTGATTGGGGAAATGGAATTCGGTGGTGTGGCAGCGCATGTACCTCGATTCCTGGAATGCACCCCCCTCTGGTCTTGCTGTAGGCCTGCTGGTCTGCTGGACAGCTAATGGGCTTCTGATGGGGCCGTATGAGCCTTTCTGGATCTGCTGAGCCTTGCTGGTTACCCTGCTGTGGTTCTGCCGTAGTCCTGGCAGTCCTGGCTAGTCCTGGCTAGTCCTGCTGGGTCCTGGCCTTACTGTATGGCCTGAGGCTGGGGTGCCTTGCATGCTGAGGCAGGTATGCCTTGCGTGGTGTCCCCAATCGAGTACGGCTGGTGAGCGGGTCTCACTGGCCCCCCAACAAGCTGCACCCAGACCTGGTTCGGCTGCTTCCGTGGAGGGCCAGGGCCTTTCTCTTGGCGGCAGCCGCCTACAGCTGCCACGCTTGCACTGTGCACTGTGCACTTGCTTCACCTGCTTCACTGGCCTTCTCTCTCCCTCTCTCCTCCTGCCTCCTGCTGTGCACTGCTCAGCTCCGAGGGAGGGAAGGCTGGGGGAGTTTGAGGGGCTGAGGGGGCTGTGAGAGCCCTCCTCGGGGCTTTTCCAACACATCGCGGCTGTCTGGCATCCTGCACAGCCCAATCTGCTCACTCCTCACGCGGTTTCACGGTTCACGCACTGTGCTTCCGGAAAATGAAGACGTTAGGAATGGACGCGGTTCAGCTCTTCACTCCCTGTGCAGAGACAAGGACACATGGCACCTGAATTCTTATTGTTCCCTTCCGTGTGTTTTTGTCGAGAGGCAAGATTATTCGAGGCACCCGGAAAGACCTAGTTACACTGTAGAAGCGATCGTGGAAAGCCTGAACAGAAACCTTCAGTCATGTCCAGACTCTCACTCTTCCTTGGGCAGTACTAGGGGAGATAAAGAGCTGGGGCTTGAGGTGACATCACCAAATGTCAGAAAATAAAAGGACAGACTGACAAGGATCCTTCCTCCTCCTCTGCAGCAGCTGCACACAGAAGCTTCTTAGACTGGAACTGACTGCATCCCACTGGAATGGACCGACTTGTCCTCCTGTCACAGATGATAATTTGATCTCTGTGTGCCTAGTTTATAATATATTTCCCCAAACATGCACTCAAGGTATGACTGCTTGAAAAAAACTCTCTTGCAGCTTAAACTAAAGGAGAGGCTGGCTAGCTGAAGTATCTTCCGGCGCCACCAGAAGTACATAGTAAAAGAGTAGTACAGAAAATAGTTAGTTACAAGGACTGAGATCAGATATCCAGTATGTTTAGACATATTTTATAGAATCAAACTTAAAATGGTTGCTTTTCCAGGCAATGAACACATCAGTAAAAATGGAAATGTGTAATCAGTGGATACCTTGTCGGGTGAAATTGCTCACATTTAACATGAAACGATGTTAGAAGTAAGTGTGGGGGAGAATTAAGAGCACATTTTATTGAAATGAAAGCCAAATAAACCTCTCATAGTAGATGCTTTTTTCTATTAGCATCGTAGCTTTCAACATGAGATTGAAATGTCCAAAAAGACACTGACCTTCTTCTGGTCTAACCACACTTCAGATTGCTACCTTTGATCTAAAGCAACATCAATTTTAAACAATTATTTCCCAAAAAATCTTTGACATTTTCTGACTTTTGAAAGATTATGTGATAACAAATATCTCCTAGAGCTAATTAGAAATCCTTAAATTTTTTATTTTTTTTACCCTGCTGCAGTGCTTCACAAACCATTGACAGCAAACAGACTTTAATTTTCTCAAAAGAAGGAGGACATATGAAAAAGAAAAATGAAGTAGTTAAGCCAAAAGGAGAAAAGTGGTATAATTGTAATATTTTATTTTTTAATTAGTGCAGTTCAGTATGACCTCATCAAAGCACTATAAACCCGGTGGCATTATTGCTATATTTCATATGTACCTATTTACTCCAAAAAGAAGCATGAAGTCTGAGTTGGCTGTGCTGGGATTAAAAGTGTGTTCTCTGGATTGCAGCATAGAAACGTTACATCACTGAGCCATTATAGCAGATTTAGATTTAAAAATATGAGCAAAGCAAACCAAGCAGAAAAACACACATACTAAATTGCATCATGAGACCAAAATATTTTTCACAGGGCAGAGATAGTAAAGGATATTCTAGAAGGCTTTTCTACTAATCCTCTTTAGTGTAAAGCCTCAGGTTAAGGTCGGACTTAGACTTTGGAAGATAGGATGCTCTACCATGAACATAGCAGAGTACTCTGTCTGCCAAAACTGAAGGGCCACCCACTCTCTTCAGAGTCAGATAGACGGCAGGTTATTCCAGTGGTGCCCATGCCGACTCTGCCACCAGAAACCTTAGACCAAAGGCCTGATAGACTTGGGGTTATCGGTGGAAGTGTATTGGACTCCCCACCTTACTCACAAAATATGTTCTGATGTTCTCTTTTTTTTCTGAACTGCAAGTAAAAGGTTGGTGGCCCCAACATAAATAAGCAAAATGACACACACATTATAGAAGAAAACGCCTTGGTGTCAGGGTTTTTGGTTGGGTTATACAACAACAGACAACCACTTAAAAAAAACTATGGTGAGTGGCCACATGAAACTTAGCAATGGTTCAGCAAACTTTGAATGACCTCAGTGGAGCCATCAGGGCGGTGGCTCCTTAGAAGGTATAGAGGTCTCCACCAGAAATTCAGAGATCCCTAAATATGATGGGATATAGTCCCCCTGGGCAGCTACCCTAGTAGACTGCATGCCACCCACCAAAGCCTAAATTATTCTGTTCATCTAAAGCTGCTTTTAGAAAGCCCCTATCTCTGACCCATGAACAATTTCCTTGTGTCATGATGACATTTTTGATATGTGTGCTTATCATAGGGCTCCATCATTCTGTTAGCAGCCAGCATGAGCACAGTGTCGGATAATGACAATTTATTTTTGTGAATGGTTACCACCTACACTAAGCAATCGGTAACCATTAACAGTTGAAAAGCAGTCACTAAGCATTTCTGTCTTCTATTGTGTATCACAAAGTGGGGGCACCGCTTTAGTCTCTCTTTTCCCTTGCAGCTCATAATGGTTTTCAGTGTTTGCATGGAGATTCTGAACAGCTGTTACAGAATAAAATCACTTTTTCTTGTGTAGTAGGATTTTGTATCTTTAAAGTTAGATGTGGAGTCATCAGCAAGGAACATTGATATGTTCCACAATTACCTGACCTTCAGGTATTCCATTATAAGAACCAATTACACTGACATATTTGATGTATTCCACATGTTGGATCAATAACCCGAATCAAACTTGTAATCACAGATCATATGATTAATGGGCTGCAATTCTCCCCTGAGTGGTCCAAATTATATCTGGAAGACTGTCAACTCTTACCTACTAAACATTAGTGTCTACGATTGAGAGCCCTATGTAGTTTAAAGGTTGTGGTTCTTCCATTCTAACATACTTTACAAAAGAGAAATGTTACAATTGTGATGCATTTGTCTCAAAATAAGCAACCAGAAGTTACTTGTGATGCTTGAGCTCTCACCTTAGACACCTAATAAGGTGTTGTTTATGACTTGGCTGAATAATACTGTCATCTGTACAAACCTCTGTTTGTGTATTTTTTGAACGCACTTGAACGATTGGTGAACATTATTTCACCCCATAACTGCCATAAGTCTGCACACTTCTGAATTTGAGCAGGTCAAACCTTCCAAGATGTAACAGTGGAAAGTGTCCAGTAATTATTAAGACATGCATATTTTGCTAAAGTAAGCACTAAAATCTGCATGATGTTCACCATAATTGCCACAACATTCAAAATAGGAACTATTTACCACAATGGAAATTTCACGTTAGTCCTGTATTCACTGTGCCACTGGAACCAAGCTATGTCTGGTTGATGAACGGTAATGAGGGCAAAACTGGTCCTGGGTTGCTTGCATTGTGGTTTAGGGAGGACCTGGCCTGGCAGTGTGGGCTTGACTCTTCAGACTTGAGCAGGGTCAAGACTGATTTGGATAGGTCTGGGTTTAAACTGAGGTAGCATGGTGAACAAACAATGATGGATTGTGATGTGGCACCAAACGATTGCCAGTGGCTGAGATTAATCTAATCATTTCATCCATTACATTGTTTTTGATGCCCGAGGTACAGAGACCAGCCTGGGCATGCATGTGCATACTATTTTTGGAGGAGTGATGCAGAAGACATTTCCTCCTGAGCTTCCTACCAACAATCTTTCTTTATGTGGGGCTATTTCAAGGGGCCTTGAGGTGGGCCCGGAGGAGCGGCAGTTGAGCAATTGAATTTCAGCAATGCTTTCTGATGCTACCTGAACTGTCCTATGTACTGCTCTCCTGTCTCTTCTTTTACAGCTGCATCCCTTTCTATGGTTTTCTTGGTGCTCAGATCCTTTTGTGTTTACATATGCATTGTACTTATATTCCCTTCTTAATAATTTCCTATATGATCAGCTATGGCACCCATATTATTTAAGTGGGCCAAGGGACAAATTACCAATTGTCTAATACACTAAATGCAGGGTTATAAAGGAGAGCTGGTGAGAACTTTGAAAACTGTAATGGTTCCTATGTTGACCACACCATCTCTGAAGCTAAAATAAATAAGTTGGTGAGACATCTCAACATCCTCATTACCATCAAGCTGAAATCACACTTTAAAATAGTAACTCTTCAACTGTGCCACATGATACCTTTCTAACTAGCACAAGATAGTCTAAAAACTGCCTTAACTATTAGTCTGGAGCAACGAAAAAGGAAATGGTTGACTCTCTTGAGGGTTAATGATGCTACAAAATTGAAAATCAGGAAACAAAGATTATGCTTAGCCATCATGCATTTCTAACAGTAGTATATGGATCAAATATAACAATATAACAATGAAATGGTACTTTGGACTGAGAGAGAATAAAAATAATGATTTGTGTGGTGATGCTTAATGTCTATTCTTCACCTGGTACGGAAATTAGTAAACATTTGAGTTCACTTTCTATACTAAGGGAAAAGATTGAAAGTCAGTATAATCACTATCCTGCTTTCCTGCTGCGAGACTTTAATGTGAGAATAGCTGCAACCCAGAGTGAAGATGGCCTTTCCAGGCAACATGAGGGGTTCTTCTGTATGTATACCAGCATTTGATGACTGTGACTATAGAAATGGGGAAAAGATCAGAATAACTCTTGTGAAAGGCTTTAATGTGTTTAAAGGAAGATGTTGAAGTGACCAGCAGGAACACAGCACCTGTAGCGCTTGGTTCAACAGAAAGCATGAGCGAGGGTCCGCACAATGATTCATTTGTGCAACATATCACAGGGGCTAAAACAAACTTCAACGAAACCCCTGCTGCCACTGCTAAACAAACCCAAATGCTTACACCGCGTTACTATTGTTTCTGAAAAGAATGGACAATCCACTCACAGATAATTCAGCTTATACAGAGTTTACTAGAACAAGCTGAGTATATGAAAAACTGCTCACAAACATCTTAACCCCTATAGTACCGGTCACAAACAGTGGCTGACGCCCACACTACCTCCATGGTGAGGGTCAAAACCAGTGGCCTACACCAGGGAGGCGGTTAAAAAATCCTCAGGGGCCTTGAACCTGAGGATTATTTTTTCTCAAAATACCACAAGATGCACAGAAGATCTTCCGTGTCTCACCCCGTCACCCCACCCGCCCCTTTGTGACGTCAGCGCGCTGCGAGGCGTGCTGACATCACTGTTTTGTTTTCTCAGACGGAGCAGCAAGCGGCCGCAAGCCGCTTCCTGCTCTGGTGGGTAAAACAACCCCAAACAGCCTTCCTGACGTTTGGGAAGGCCTCATTTGAAAGGAGAGACTCTCCCCTTTCAAAGAGGCCTTCCTGAACCTGTTTCCTGGCCCTTAATCACGGCGCAGCTGTGATCAAGGGCCAGGAAACCCCACTAGACACCAGGGCTTTCAACTGGGATGTAGGCCCCCTCGGCAAATGGGCCGGCCCCCCAGGGCATATTTTCCCCCAAAAAAAGGTAGGTGTCCCCTATGGGGGGTGCAATCGCGTCCAATTGCGCCCCTCAGGGTCTAAATAAAAAACATTAAAAAAGAGAAATTGACAGGTGGTCGTCTGTGGGCAGGGCAACCCCCTGTGAGGGCAAAACATTTTTTTCGTAGTTGTATGGTTTCTATCTGTCTAGCTAGATGTAGATAGATGTGTATATATATATATATATATATATATATATATATATATATATCTTGATCCTGCTGTTCTTCCTGCGCTCGCCTAACGAGGTTGGTGCTCCATTATGGTTGCAGGACCCATTCATATTCCACCAAACAAAGTTCAAACGCTGGCACTCTAGACAACTGAAATGTTTATTCAGTCCAATAAATCCTTGCCATGTATCAAATTTTCAAGTCTTCACATACAGAAATAAGGCAACGCGTTTCAACCATCACGGTCTTCTTCAGTAGCCCACAAAGAAAAAAATCAAAATCACCATGGCCCCTCCTACCTTAGGTATATAACCTCTAACCTATCATAGGAATGAAAGAAATATATATATATTTTTCTTTCTTTTCTTTTTCCTCCTTTTTAGTTTTGTTTTATAATTTACTCTTATTCTCCTCAAGTCACATTCTGCAATACACAAAAGCAAATCAATAATATCCCAACCCATAAACAGTGATCAAATCATCTGCCTTTCACTTTAGCACCTTTTACATTCACTAATCAAAATGTAAATAACATCAGAACAAATGTCCTTTCTAGTAAGATGGCCACCTTTTACAATAAAAAACGTTATAGCCAAATAAATGTAAAGCCCTGAGCGACTATTAACAACCATATACCAACATCCTTGACTAACCAATATGTACATGGAGTTCCTCGTACTTATTTACACCCCAAGGATGTCGACTGGTAAGCTGAATGATGTATTCAGATTCCAGCTTTCTTAATTTCCTCTCTCTATCGCCCCCCCTTGGGATACCCAACACTCTGTCCATTCCAAAAAATGACATTTTATTAATCATTCCCGTATGTACCAAGTTACAGTGGTGGGCTACTGGGTAAGTTGCATCTTTATTGGAAATTGCTCTCCAATGTTCAAGGATCCATTTCTTTAAAGGAAAGATCATGCTACCCACATATTGTAGCCCACATGGGCACTCTATCACGTAAAGTGCAAAGTCTGAGTTACAACTAAGGAATTTTTTTATTCTCTCTTTTTTCCCTGTTGGTAACACATAGGCCCTCCAAGTTGAAACAGCTGGGCGGCCGCCGATGAGGCCGCACTCCAGCGGGGTCTATTTTGAGATCCCCACTGGGCCAGCGGGCGGAAATCTGGTTCCTGCCCGCCGGCCCAGTGGGGATCTCGGCCGCAACACGGGAGCTGGCTCTAAAAGCACCCATCACGTTTTTCACTGTCTGCTATGGGAATGGCATGGGCAGTGCAGGGGCCCCCAGGGGCCCAGTGACTCCCCTTTCCGCCAGCCTTTTCATGGCAGTTCATACCGCCATGAAAAGGCTGGTGAGAGGGGGACTCGTAATCCCCTGGGCAGCGCTGCAAGGGAGCAAGAAACTATGATTCACAGGTTTAAATCCAGGGGATATCTAAATAAAGTTATCAGAGATGCATTCCATAAGGTAGGGGAAGTTCAGAGAGCTAACTTATTGGTTCCAAAAAAGAAGGGGACTGATACGAATTCTTTGAGATGTGTAGCCACCTTTAATGTGTGTTCATCGCAAGTGAAAACAATTCTGATTAAATATTAGCATCTTATCAAGGCGGATAGGGTGATTGTCCAGTTAGTTAGTCCCTTTCCTAGGATAACCTACAGAAAAAAGCAGTTCCTTGCGGGACATACTGGTACATAGTTACTCGTTCAAAAGGAGGGAGACCTTCTTAGATAAACAACAAGGTTTTTACAAATGTGCGAAATGTAAAGCATGTAGATACAGTGTGAACCGTAAAGACTATGGCCCTCATTACAACCCTGGCGGTAAATCCAACATACCTTTGCGGCAGTGGAATTCCTTTACAGGTATTACGACTCACAGCACAGAATCTACCACAATACAGACACCCACAAAAGTCTGTTACACCAAAGGTCAATGATAAACTGGTGATACCAAAACCTACACTGTTACGCCAACAGGAATACGCCCACACTATCATGACTCACGAATCAACGCAGCGGTCTTTCAACCGCAGCACTCCATTGGCGGTACACACCGCCGCACTCAAAATACACACACATTTACAAAACAAAACCACATTGGACAATTCAAAATATATACACCTGATAGACATATACACACCACACCCACACACCCAATCCAACATAAAACACACACCCACATCACCCACAAACCATAATTCAGAAAGAAAGCCAGAGAGAGAGACTACCTAACACAACACCAGCATCCACAGACACACAACATCATCACACATACAACATTCACGCACCACAAACAACACACACCAACACATCCCCTCACACATCACAACAGACACCACCTCACACATCACCCATACCACATCATGGCACCTCAAAGACGCCCCAGGTTCTCTGAGGAGGAGCTCAGGGTCATGGTGGAGGAAATCGTCCAGGTAGAGCCACAGCTATTCAGATCACAGGTGCAGCAGACATCCATTGCAAGGAAGATGGAGCTATGGCGCAGAATTGTTGACAGGGTTAACGCAGTGGGACAGCATCAAAGAACACAGGATGACATCAGGAAGAGGTGGAACGACCTACAGGGGAAGGTACATTCCGTGGTATCCAGACACCAGATTGCTGTACAGAGGACTGGCGGTGGACCCCCACCTCCTGCCCCACAACTAACAACATGGGAGGAGCAAGTCTGGGCGATCATGCATCCTGAGGGCCTCGCAGGAGTAGCAGGAGGACTGGACTCTGGTAAGACAAATCTTTACTACTTTATCCCCCCACCCCACCTGCATGCCATCACATACTCCCACCCTCAACCTCACACCCATCACCACCACAAACCCACAGATACCCCACTAACACAACCCACACATCCAAAAATCAAGCTCTGCATGTAACACCAATGCATGGACACCTATCACCAAAGTATGTCCAGTAGAGAGGCTCACTCATGCCCCAAAATCACCAATCACACAAGGGCCACAACAATAATGCAATCACAGTAGTAGAGGGACACTGACCCATTGCACAAGATGGCACACACAGATACAATAACTATGCATTTACACCCCAACAGGACCCCTACCCAACGTCACCGGATAGGAGGTGCCAGACATATCCAGTCCCCCCACAGAAGAGGCCAACAGTGAGGACAGCAGCTCTGCACACCTGAATCAAGATGACCAGCCCGGCCCATCAGGGACCTTGGGACAGTCGGTTCCCCTGACACAGTCACAAACCACCACTGAACCTCCACCCTCAGGAACCACCATCACAGCACCCACCCAGCCGGCCCATCCCATTGCCCCCAGGACATGTCAATCAGCAGTGTGTCCATCACTACAGGCAACCCCACTAACACAGGACGATCAGGGACCTGGGGGCAGTGGGTACACGGTTCTGGGGACAGAGGCACAGTATAACAGGGAAGCTGGGAGGACTGCTGTGCGACAGGAAGAGGACAGGCCCAGGGAACCCACTCTCCACGAGGCACTCTCCAGCATCATGGGAGCTTACCGCTATTCCCAGGAGACCATGGGCACAGTACTAGCCAAATTTCAGGAGACCCAGCGACTGCAGGAGGAACACTACCTGGGGATCAGGAAGGACTTGAAGTCAATCAACACCACCCTGGTCACAATTGCAGGGGTGCTGGCAGACCTTCTCAACAACAGGAGGGACCCAGTGGCACACCAACGGGCCCCTGACACTAGCCTGGACGATGAACAGCCGCCCACCTCCACCAGCGCTAATGGACAGGAGGCACTGTCACAGGATCAACAGGCCAAAAGTACCCCACCCCCTGCAGATGGAGAACCACCCCGCAAACGGTCCCTGAGATCCAGGAACAAGACAGAGAACATTGCCAAGACCCCCGCCAGGAAATAAGACCCCCCTGAATGTCACCCTTGTGTCCTACTTTGTCACCCTGTCCACCTTAAACTGCCATTGCTCCACTTCCTATGCCCCATTGGACAATGCACCTGTGAAACAAATAGATTGGACTCTGCCATGGACATCCCTCCACCATCACCCCAGCCCATTTCACACACCCCTCCACTTATGTGCACAGACATAAACACACTTCAATCACAAAACAATCTGGAGTCTATCTGTGCTTTCACAAATGTGTAATTGCAAAACCTCTGGAATATAGCAATGTCAATGTAGTTGTTCACATACAAATATAACATAGCTGTAGGCCAGCAGTAAACATAACAGAGGGCACAAAGTGGGACCCAGATCTGTGAAATGGAAAGGCAAAGTAACAAGTCAGGGTCCATACACTGAATGAAAATGACAGACTTATGCTAGCTCCAACAAGAGTATGAGATGTGGGAAGCAGTTACATCTTCTTACCTGTGTCTCACTGAAAGTATTGCATGATGATGTTGTTTCGGTTCTCGACATCTTTTTCTGCCTCCTCTTTTTCACTGTCCACAGCCTCCACAGCTGCCACAAGACCACCATCTGGCCCATCCTCCTGCAGAAAAGACACCTGGTGTCGCAAAGCCAGGGTGTGCAGCATACAGCAGGCCACGATTATCTGGCACACCTTCTTCGGTGAGTAGTATAGGGAGCCACCTGTCAGATGGAGGCACCGGAATCTGGCCTTCAGGAGGCCGAAGGTGCGTTCTATAATCCTCCTAGTATGCCCATGGGCCTCATTGTAGCGTTCCTCTGCCCTTGTCCTGGGATTCCTCACTGGGGTCAGTAGCCATGACAGGTTGGGGTAACCAGAGTCACCTGCAAATGTCGAGGGACAACTGTTAGACACACACTAACCCTTAGGGACAACCCCATACCCAGACACCTATTTCAACTGTGTTGGGACCTTGGCCTCACCTATTAGCCACGCACAGTGCCTCAGGAGTTGCCCTGTCACATAAGGGATGCTGCTATTCTTTAAAATGTAAGCGTCACGCACTGAGCCAGGATACTTGGCATTCACATGGGAGATGTACTGGTCTGCCAAACACACCATCTGCACATTCATCGAATGGTAGCTTTTCCGGTTTCTGTACACCTGTTCATTCCTGCGGGGGGGTACAAATGCCACATGTGTACCATCAATGGCACCAATGATGTTGGGGATATGTCCCAGGGCATAGAAGTCTCCTTTCACTGTGGGCAAATCCTCCACTTGAGGGAAAACGATGTAGCTGTGCATGTGTTTCAGCAGGGCAGATAACACTCTCGACAACACGTTAGAGAAAATTGGCTGGGACATCCCTGATGCCATGGCCACTGTTGTTTGAAAAGACCCACTGGCCAGGAAATGGAGTACAGACAGAACCTGCACTAGAAGGGGGATTCCTGTGGGATGGCGGATAGCTGAAATCAGGTCAGGCTCCAACTAGGCACACAGTTCCATGATTGTTGCACGATCAAGTCTGTATGTGATAATGATGTGTCTCTCTTCCATTGTCAACAGGTCCACCAGGGGTCTGCACACCAGAGGATGCCGCCATCTCATCACCTGCCCCAGCAGATGTGCCCTATGGAGGAGAAAAGCGAGCAGAGGGTCATCCAACACTGAGGTATCACAATGTGTTATTTGCTTAAACATTTGTAAATCGCAATGTGCCGGTATCTGTCTGTATTCCCGGCCTATATAGGTGTGACGCAGTTTTCATCCATCCCATGTGGCCCCCTGAAATGGCTGCCTGACCTGTAAAGTGGGACAAGGGGAAATAAGATAACTGCGCTGGTGTTGTACATTGTCGCGGTGGGTGGTCGAAGACCGTGGCGCAATTCAGCATTGGTTAACATTGGCTCTATGGGTCCCAGGAGCCAATGACGATGTACGCCGGCGGTGACGGTACACACCGCCGCAGACGTGACCGCCATTTTCTTACTATTCACTCACTTGATACCTGACCTTCGACAGGAGAGGACCTACACTGCAAGTGCTGCTGTGACCTGTGTCTGGAAGCGATGATGGCTACAGTGTATGGGGAGAGGGCCCCTGCCATCACTTAGGAACACACCACACAAGTGCAACCACCATCCCCACTACCATGCACACATCCCCAGTGCCCAGTCCCAGTGTGTCTGTGAGCCCTCCTCCCAAAGTACACAAACACAGGCACACACCCACCCAACAGCCATCCACCTCACAACAGCCTCCGACCCATGCAGCTTCAACCAAATTCAGCAAACGTACACCTACTACAACCACTACCTCTTCCTCCACTCCCAAACCCCCTCCATCTTCCCGTCCCGGTGAGTCTAAAAAACTTTTCATGACAAATTTTGACCTCTTCCCTTCACCTCCCCACAGACTTTCCAGGTCCAAGCCCAGCACCTCAGCCACCCAATCCCCAGACACAGTGGTGCCAGCAACTGCGGGGTCATCCAGAGCGCCACCCATCGGGGCTGCCAGTGTGCCACGTAGCAAGGGCAAGGACATTCTGCCACCTGCCAAGGTGAAGAAGGATCCCACATCCCAGAGGGAGAAGATGCACCTACCATCCACCAAGGGCTTTGCTAAAACAAAAGGGGACAGTTTCCAAGACACCTGCGGCACCATCAAAGGTGGGGAAGGGACAAAAGCAGAAGAGCAGGTCAGGAAAGGACACAGTGGCCCTGACTGAGGGAGTAGTGTCACCCCTTCTGTTCACGACTACACCAACATGTACGTTGGTGAACTCCGCAACCTGCCCCGCCACCTGCACCGCCGCCTGCACCGCTACCAGCACCGCCACCTGCACAGCCACCTGCACCACCACCAGCCACGCCACCTGCACAGCCACCTGCACCAGCACATCTGCAGCCTCAGCAACAGTCCCCAGCATCTTCCCCAGTGGGCGTCCCTCAACAGGTGCACCACCGCCAGCACCGCTGCCACAGACACCGACGCAAGCACCCCCACCAGCACCGCGACGTGCCCGGACAGTGGCACCGCCGCTGACATGGCTACCATCCCCAGTGGTCAGCTGTCCGAGGCTGGGGGAGACTTCCTAGACCCTGCCCGGCTTCCATGAGGCATGACTTCCATCACTGTTTGTACCTGCAGGTGGAAGGCAAAGCTGCAGCAGTGTGGGGTATGTCTCTGCCTCCATGGCGTATCATGCTACCTGTTCCTAGGCAATCTCGTGGCACACACACCCAGGTGAGGGAATGGGACCGGCCATACTGCATGTGGAGCACTCTGGGCACAAGGCCCCCTCCAGAACCAGTGTAGAATCACATCCACTACCTAATTCCTTGGCAGGATGAAGAACTCTGGGCACAAAGCCCCCTCCAGAAGCAGTGGAGAAAGGCATCCAGTAACTCAGTCCTTTGCAGGATGAAGCACTCTGGGCACAAGGCCCCCTCCAGAACCAGTGGAGAATCACATCCACTACCTCAGTCCTTGGCAGGATGAAGCACTCTGGGCACAATGCTCCCTCCAGAACCAGTGGAGAAAGGCATCCACTACCTCAGTCCTTGGCAGAATGAAGCACTCTGGGCACAAGGCCCCCTCCAGAACCAGTGGAGACTGTTATCCATTTGAGAGACTGTGACTTTGCACTCCCCAGGATAAAGCAGTTGGCAAACCACCCACTGGAAAGACTTGAGAGACCGTGGCTTTGCACTCCCCAGGATAAAGCAGTGGGCAAACCACCCACTGGAAAGACTTGAGAGACTGTAGCTTTGCACTCCCGATAAAGCAGTGGGCAAACCACCGACTGGAAAGACTTGAGAAACTGTAGCTTTGCACTCCCCAGGATACAGCAATGAGCATGGAGCCCTCTTGTGCAGCAGTGGCGTCATGCGTTCATCCAGCTGAGGTGCCCCTCTTCCCTTCCCCCTGAGGTGCATGTTTATTTTCGATCTGATGCCCCTGCAGTGTTCTCTCCGTTTCGAGCCAGGTATCTTGTGTTGGCTTGCCCATTCATTTTGAGACCACTGGTCCACGGACAATGATTAGTACACTGTCCGGATTTGTGTAGTTGGTGTTCATATTTCTATATACTGAATTTTGACCTTTCACTATCAGATTTTTCATGATTACAATCGTTACAATCATTTAATTTTGTCCTTGCGTTCTTCCAGGGGGTGTGTGGGTGTGTATGTAATGATTCTGAATGTGTTTGTGTGTATAGTGTTGTGGGTGAGGGTGGGGGAGTGGGTACTGCGTGTTGCGTGTGTGTGTCACTCTCTTTTCCCTCCCCTGTGTTTTAGGTGCAGTACTCACCGTGGTCGTCGACGGCGTCTGTCCTGCTCCTGATAGAGCAGGAGGGACAAGCATGGGCAGGACCTGTAGTCCGGGCTCCATGGCGTCCTAGTTACTTGTTGGGTGTCGAGAGGTGAGTGTTTTCCCTTCTGTGTACTGTTTCCGCCGTGCTTTTGATAGTGTTGGTTCCACCCCAGAAAAGGTGGCGGATAGGCCTGTTGTTATACAGTGGGCAGTACTTTGTCCTCCACCTGTCTGTTGGCGGTTACCGCTGCGGTGTTTGTTTTTACCGCCGTGGCGGTCGGAGTGTTAAAGTGGCTGTCTATGTTGGCGGTATCAGCCATGGTTGTGATTCCATTTTTTTTTTCCACCGGCCTGTTGGCGGTATTTCCGCTGCACCAGGGTTGTAATGAGGGCCTATGTGTTATCAACAGGTAAAAAAGAGTTGTAACTCAGACTTTGCAATTTACGTGATTGAGTGCCTATGTGGGCTACAATATGTGGGTAGCACTATCTTTCCTTTAAAGAAATGGATCCTTGAACATTGGAGAGCAATTTCTATTAAAGATGCAACTTACCCAGTAGCCCGCCACTGTAACTTGGTACATGCGGGAATGATTAATAAAATGACATTTTTTGGAATAGACAGAGTGTTGGGTACCCCAAAGGACATTTGTTTTGATGTTATTTACATTTTAAACAGTGAATGGAAAAGGTGTTAAAGTGAAAGGCAGATGATTTGATCACTGTTTATGGGTTGGGATATTATTAATTTATTTTTGTGTATTGCAGAATGTGACTTGAGGAGAATAAGAGTAAATTATAAAACAAAACCAAAAAGGAGGAAAAAGAGGGAAAGAAAAGGAAGAAAAAAAATATTTCATTTCTATGATAGGTTAGAGGTTGATTTAACACGTGCTTTATTCGATCAGTCGATCATCAAAGCAAATATACAATGATAATAATAATAATAGAGATAAAATCCAAAGTAGCATGTAAACATAAATACATAAAATACCTTTCAATTTAAAAAAATTCTTCAACAGTATGCAATACAGCTACAGACCCCCCCTACAATTCTTTGAAAAGTAAAAATATAGGCCGCTTATAATTAAGACACAGTCCTGATAACGGAATTGCGTATACGCCATGCTGCCAGTAAATACTTGCTGACAGCGTCTATTAAAGTCTTAGAGTAGTGACTTTTTAAAATCCTCAAGGCTGAAGCGCAGTCTCTTATCCCTATTTCACGGCAGATGTTACAGATCCACTTAGACCTGGGAAGAGAGTAAGTGGGGCAAAGGAACATAAAATGTTCAACTGTTTCAGATGTTACGCCACAGGCAGGGCATATATCTGTAGCTGTTTTTGTACCCCATCTGCACATCAATGACTTCAGCGGCAGCGACCCAAAGCGGAATGTGGCATATAAGCTTTTACCTAAAATATCGGGAATAGTATCTAGGTATGGTTCAAATTGTGGATACCATTTAAAATCTGTGAAGAGATTTGTTAAGCAGCCATAGGCTCTATGGGTAATGTAATCGTTGCATACATAGGACCAGTATACGGGCTTCAATACATTGGAGTGGGCTTTTTCCAGTTTATGTTTTTTTTCCCCAAAAATCTCCAAGTCCTAGTTTATTGAACCATCTAGATACATGTTTGACCCAGGGAATAGTGGTTGAGTTGCAAGACTTTAACAGATCTTGGAGTGAGGTCTTATAAACATCCAATTCTGGTACAGTCCATGGCCTTATCCAATATAAAAGTGGTTTTAAAATGATTAAGTCAGCTATACGTCTCAAACCCAGATCTAAAAACAACGGTATCAGTGGAGTGCGTGGAGGGCAAGCACATAAGGACCTTGCAAAGCTATTCTCACCAATGGTTAGCCTATTGCAGTCCGAAAAGCCCCAAACCTCCGCACCGTAGGCAGCAGCACCCTGTGCTCTGGCAATATAAATCTTGATTGCCAGGGAGACAGTTTTTGCTGTCGTACCCCTATAAAAACGTAAGATAGATGCTGCACCATGCTGCAAACGGCCCACGCTTTTATTAACCTGTTCTTCCCAATTCAAATTATCAGTGAGCCTTACACCCAGATAATCTATGGAACAAACCTTATCCAGAAGGTTCCCTTCTAAGTGAATGGTGCATTTCTTCTGCACTCCTGAACGGAGTGCCATTAACTTAGTTTTCCTGAGATTCAACTCTAAGCCGTAATCTCAACACAAAGAGTTGAATCTATTGATGAGAGTTTGGAGGCCCATAGGAGATTTAGAAATAAGAAGGGAGTCGTCAGCAAAATGGAGAATGGGGATTTTTTTAGCGCATAGGGTTGGGGCGTCATTCTGGCATGTCATTAAAACCTGTACCACCTTGTTGATAAAAATAGAGAATAAAAAAGGTGCCAACACACAACCCTGGCGAACCCCCCTATTTATGGGGATTTTGTCCGTTAGTTTGCCTAGGTTGCCCCATCTCACTTGCGCATATGTATCCTCATGCAGCCGCTTCAGAAGTTGAATTAAATTGACTGGAGTCCCTATTTTATGTAACACCTCCCACAGCTTTTCCCTCGGAACTAAGTCAAAAGCTGATCTGAAATCAACAAAAGCAATATATAACGGTTGTTTTGCAAGGGCTGTATGTTTCCAGTACAGCACGGCCAGTCTGAAAACCTGGTCTACTGTGCTGATCCTCGATCAAAATCCAGCTTGGAGGGGAGAAAGAATCTGCTGGTCTGTAGCCCAATGAGTTAGTCTGCCTAGAAGTTGCTTGGCAAATATTTTTTGGAGATTGTCAATCAGACTAATTGGTCCATAATTTGTCGGGAGGTTTGCGTTACCCTTTTTATGAATAGGTATGATTTCGGCACCCTTCCATGTCGTGGGGATCTGCCCCCCTTCAGTAATTTTATTAGATAGTGTATTGATGTACCAGGTCCAAACTGTTGGCTCAGAAGAGTAGAGGTCCCCCTGGATTTTGTCTGGGCCTGGGGCTTTCCCAAGTTTTAATGAACGGATAGCCTCAGCAGTTCCTTTAATAGTGAAACGGATGTGGCCCTTATGGTCCTGTAGGCCCCCTTTGTGGGGGACTAGACCAGAAAGCACATCCGAGGGGGGGAGGGGGTCTTGGGCCACATCCTCTAAGGCTGAGATCTTGGGGGTCTCAATTTTATCATATAAACTTAGAAAATGGTCGACCCATCTTTCTGGCTGTATATGGTTGCTAACACCAGTCCTACCCTCTTTCTCTCGCTTGCCTATCAGTTCCCAGAACAGTTTATTGTTGTTAGATTGAGTAGCATCCAACAACTCCTGCCAGATTGTTTCTTCCCAGGTTTTTGTGGCTCGGGTGATGGATTCTATATAAGTACGTCTAGCTAGTTGTATTTCCCCATGGGTCCCTTCCATAAGGACGCTTTTTAATCCTGTCTTGGCCCTATGGCAGGATTCGTCAAACCATGTACTGGAGGTACCTCCTTGGTGTCTTACCCCAGCCTTCTTGTAGAAGATGCATTGGAGTCTTATGATCATATTTTCATGTATTGATAAGAGAGAGATGTCATTGGGGTCACAATAGTAATATGGGGCCAAATTATCTATAAAAGCCAGGTAAATCTCAGGTAGCAAATAGGGATTCGACTGGACCTTTGGCCACCTAACCTTTGTAGATGAAATGTTCAAGGTGGCTGTGGGAACCATGGTAGTTTGGTTATTCGATGTTCTATCAAAAACATCCCCTGACATAGAAAGTATTAGGGGGAAATGATCGCTTTCACATCTAGCATCCACCTTCATATCTTTCAGGAAGGGCCACAACCTCACATCCACTAAGAAGTAATCAATTACGCTTGTGGTTAAGCCTTGTTTGAAAGTGGGTGCAGTGTCCAGGTCAGAGGGCATGCGGCCATTACATGCCCTAAGGCCATGCTTCAGACAAAGAGATGCCAGTTGAGTAGCTACACAAGAATTAAGACAAAAATAGTCGCTAGTCAACTGTGGAATCCCCAGTGTTTGGTCTTCTTCCTCTGTGAGACCAGTTAGTATCACAGAGGGTTCAAAGGTACAGTTTACATCCCCAGCTATTATCAGATAAGAAGTTCATTGTAGGGTATCTAGGAAGTCAAGTAACTGTTTTAGGATCTGGGACTCAACCCCTCGAGGTACTGATCGGGCATAATCATTAATAAGAATTATATTAAAACTCTGTTGGAACGTGATTTGTAACCCCATCAAATCTGGGCTATCAAATTTTAAAACCTTGGATACACATTGCACATTTTTGTTTAATAGCATCAGAAGACCTCCTTTTGCTCAACCCGTCAGTTTTGTAGATGGTTGGGCAGCCATGTTAAACGAAAGAAACCCATCTATGGTAATCTTCTCCTCAGCCCATGTTTCTTGGAAGAGGCATATATCTTGGGTATTTATGTATGAACACCAGTCAATATCATGTAGTTTCCTCCCAAGGCCGGCTAGATTTCAAGTCATGATTGATAGACCTTTTCCCTCAGAAACAGAACTTAGGCCCGTATTTATACTTTTTTTAGCGCCGCATTTGCGCCGCTTTTTGACGCAAAACGGCGCAAACCTACAAAATACAATGGTATTTTGCAAGTTTGCGCCGTTTTTGCGTCAAAAAACTATGCAAATGCGGCGCAAAAAAAGTATAAATACGGGCCTTAATGTCTGAACTTGGTTTCCTCAGGAATCAACTCTTTAACAGTAGGTCCACAAGAAACCATCGGGCTGGGTTCCTCTAAGTCAGTCCCTAAGGTTGCCTCCTGGACTGTTGCCAGTCATACAGGGTTGGGCTGGATGGAATCGCCACACCTAAGTTGGTTACTTGTAACATTACAACATGGATGACTAAAAACTTGTGTCTGGCCTTTATCCTCCAATACTGTCTCTAAGGTGATACACCCCTCCTTCGTTCCGAGAGATGACGGGTACGGTCATTGAACGCAATGAGGCTTTCGACCAAGGTTCTGTCATGAAACTCGATTGAGATTACATCATGGGTCAACCCTAAGGGGCACCACCACTTGGCGTTGCGGATATCTGAACGTATGACCGATAAACAGTTTTGTTGGTGTTGCAGCCAGCGAGTTACCTTGTTGACCATAGACTCATGGTCCTCGCTAAGCCCCGGCAACAATTTCGGGACTTGTTTTAGAAAAATAATATTTGTCCTGAACTTGGGGCATTGGGTGTTTGACAATATGGCTGGGTCACAAGGATTTCTCTGATGGGGAGTGGCACTGATGGAACAGAGGGAAGGTTTGGGAGCAAGTGAGTCACTGACGTTTGATGAGACATAGGACCTCTTAGACAGGGGGTTGTTAGTCTCTTTGCAGTTCCTAGTTGGCAAATAATCTGGGGGGCGGCTATTGGAAGAAGTAAGATTTTTCATAGTATCCCCCTCATCTGTTGGCTTTTTACTGACTTGGTACTCCTGTGTGAGGTTGTCTTTAGAGCATGTTGCATTCACATCTATACCAGCCCAGTGTATCTTTTCCTTTTGATAATCAATGGCCTGGCCCCCCTGTGCACGCCTGGTAGGGGGAGTTGGGTCAGTCACTGTGTGACCTCTATTAGCCCCGTTGTTTCTTAAATGGCATTTGCATACAGGTTCTGGTCTCTCCTGCAAGCATTTTGCCAGTTGTAACACCAAGGAGCTGACTTCTTCCACTCTCTGGAGTATAAGGGAGATATTAGGCTCAATGGGAGAATGGATTAAGAGAGAAGGAGGAGCTAGGACTGGGGTGCGAGGGATAACCCCTTCATTACGGTCGACTACAATGGGGTCAAAAGCTCTGGGTATTTCGTCCTCCTCAGCTAAGGCCTCAAACCGGTTCCTACAAGGTATATTTGGGATCAGTTTGATCACAGGACTCAGTGGTATAATTGGAATAGGAGTACTTCCCTCTGTTCCCACTTGAGGAGACCCGCACCTATGCGAAGAGTCATTTACCTTGTTTATTAAATCATTAGAGGGGGAGGTAAGTGGATGGTGTGTTGTTAATAAAGTCACTCCACTATTAATCAATGTTGGATCCAAGTCTGGATCCTGTGTCTTTAAAAAAAAAAATCTTGAATCCTCCCAGGGTGGACTAAGGCGTTTTTTTGAAGGAGGGGCACCATTTTGACTGGTTGTACAATTTAGTATCGCCTCAACCTCTTCAAATAACAGATCAATCTCTTCAAAGGGTTTTTTGGGCTTAATAACTGGTTTAGTAGAACGCTTTCTCTGCTTTTTATGGTCAGTCAAAGGGTCCAGGGGATCGGCAGCTTTTCTCTTCCCCATGGAACCGGGGAAGTAACAGCTACAAGTGCCAACAAATTGGGATGCTTTAGATCTTACTTGTATATAGAGCAGCAGACGAAAGAAAGTAGGCCCAGCCCAGCCTCAGTCGGCCGTTGACGGGTGTAGACGGGCCCGTCTTGGCCCGGTCTTCGCCCGGTCTTCGCCCGGGAGCATGCCCGCGTGCGTCCCGCGAGGGGAGCGCCTTCAAATGCAGTCAGGAAGCTGCGTTCGGCCAATCAGGGGAAGCGTCCCGGTCCCCCGGCAACCAAAGGTTCTCTCTGTGTCCCGTAAGGGGCGCGTCTTCAAATGCAGTCAGGAAGCTGCGGTCGGCCAATCAGGGGAAGCGTCCCGGTCCCCCGGCAACCAAAGGTTCTCTCCGAGTCCCGCGAGGGGCGCGCCTTCAAATGCAGTCAGGAAGCCGCGTTCCGCCAATTAGGGGAAGCGTCCCAGTCCCCCGGCAACCAAAGGTTCTCTCAGCGTCCCGCGAGGGGCGCGCCTTCAAATGCAGTCAGGAAGCCGCGTTCGGCCAATCAGGGGAAGCGTCCTGGTCCCCCTCCAACCAAAGGTTCTCTCCGCATCCCGCGAGGGGAGCGCCTTCAAATGCAGTCAGGAAGCCGCGTTCGGCCAATCAGGGGAAGCGTCCCGGTCCCCCGGCAACCAAAGGTTCTCTCCGCGTCCCACGAGGAGAGCGCCTTCAAATGCAGTCAGGAAGCCGCGTTCGGCCAATCAGGGGAAGCGTCCCGGTCACCCGGCAACCAAAGGTTCTCTCCGCGTCCCGCGAGGGGCGCGCCTTCACCTTCAAATGCAGTCAGGAAGCCACGTTCGGCCAATCAGGGGAAGCGTCCCGGTCCCCCGGCAACCAAAGGTTCTCTCCGCGTCCCGCGAGAGGAGCGCCTTCAAATGCAGTGAGGAAGCCGCGTTCGGCCAATCAGGGGAAGCGTCCCGGTCCCCCGGCAACCGAAGGTTAGAGGTTAAATACCTAAGGTAGGAGGGGCCATGGTGATTTTGAATTTTTTCTTTGTGGGCTAATGAAGAAAACCGTGATGGTTGAAACGCATTGCCTTATTTCTGTATGTGAAGACTTGAAAATTTGATATATGACAAAGATTTATTGGACTAAAAAAACATTTCAGTTGTCTGGAGTGCCAGCGTTTGAACTTTGTTTGGTGGAATATATATATATCTATATCTATATCAAGACTGTGAGGGTCGAAACGCGTTGGTGTTAGTTTGTTTGGGGTCCTGTCATGAAATAAAAGTAACCTGCTGTAATCCTGTGAATGCCGCAATTTTGACTCAATTGTCAAACTGGTGTGAATATCTATATCTATCTATATATATATATATATAGATAGATATAGATATAGATATAGAGATAGATAGATAGATAGATAGATAGATAGATAGATAGATAGATAGATAGATAGATAGATAGATAGATATATCCATAGATAGATATAGATAGATATCACTTTTGTCAATGTGTGTGTGGTTTCCCTGGGGGCTGTGATCGGCCCCAAGGGAAACCGGACCCACATATAAAAGTTATCTATATCTATCTATCTATCTATCTATCTAT